>NC_134271.1:93704495-94356579 GCF_031893055.1 Leptodactylus fuscus | reverse complement strand
ATAACAGAAGACCATTGTGGAGCTTTGAGTTATCTCACATTCACAGTGGATTGTTAGTAAATAAAACCAATGCCTAAATTAAAGGGGTTTGACTGATGGGACCCTTCCAATCGGTAGATGAAAGTGGCAGCAGAGCTAAGAAAGTGCCATGATGCTTAATCCTTTATCTGCGCTGTGTAGCTTTTTTTTGAGGGGGAATAGTTAGTGCGTTGTAGTCAAAGCCAGCCCACGTGGTATCACAGAAAGGCCAAGCAGAGCCAACAGGAGATTCTTGAGATTACTGGTGGTTATAGCCATTGTTGGTTAATGCCATTTGAAGATTCATTGTATTCTTAGTTATGGGGACCTTTCTCTTGTGCCCATTGTTTCCTCCTGTGAGTAACTGAAACTGAGTAAATCAGGCGAGGAGCAGATTTTCCATAGCTTATTTCTGTCTTAGAAAAATACATGTCACTTCTTAGGCTCATATGACCAGGGGCCAAATTAAATATAGTACATATAACAAGATATACTACAGTACCAGCTACCAATGTATCCGCACACCTTTGTGACAGAGGCAAAGTTACCCTACTTATCTAATCCATCCTTGGCTTGACAAGCATAGGTCATGTTTACGAAGATCACCATATACCCCCTAAAAGCTGAATACACAGTAAAACTGGGGCAGTCACCAACCCTGCTTTATGACTTTGAATACTAATATTTGGATCTGACTAGGATGGTTTAGCTTTCACTGTTACTGGGAAGGTTTGCATTTTCCTCTTGGCTGAGGGCAGTGAACTTGAGAAACATTATGTAATGTGGGCTGGTCGCTCCCTAGCCACTCGTTCTGGCACTAGTGCCAGGGACTGGAGCCATGTACTCACTGGAGGTTGGGTGTGACCAACAGATGTTCCACTTGTGTGGGAATCCAAAGGGTTGATGATTATGGGGGGAAAAAAATCTCAGCGTTAGCCATAAGAACCATGACTAACTGACCTGGCAAAGAACAGTTAAACGTGGCTCCATCAGGAAGGTGTGTGAGGAGCCACCTATTCCTCCATAACCGTCCATGGTAGCCACCAGGAGAGAAAGCTAAAAGGAACAGTCAAGAAACTTCTTCTTGTGCTTTCATGTAAGTTTTTTTTGCTGGGTCTAAAATGTTTTATAGTTTAGCTGTAAATGTTGGAGGATGTGAGTGCTTTACACTGTGGAGACAGACATTGCGGCAGTTCTCAGTATAAGGGGAAGATGTTTTAAGGTGCGGTGATAGAAAATGAGTTCTCTACAGTAAGTACATAAGATGTAGAGATGCTTTACAATATAGGATACAATACAATAAGGAGGTTTCATACTTTATATATGGCAACAGATGATAGGACAGTTAATAGCAAAGGACACAGGATGAGAAGGAAAGTGAAGAGGAGATTACTGCATCGGAACAGAAAATGAACACATTTTACAGTATGTACAGTATATGGAGTATGAGGAGGTCTCACATTATGAGGGCACATATAGTGATTTTACTGTATAAGAGTAGAGCCTGAGGACATTTTACAATACAAGGGTAAAGGATGAAGTCTCACAGTATTAGGGTAGAAGATGAGCAGGTCTTAATAGGTAATGTAGTGGTCTTGTAGCTCAAATCTGGAGGAGTAGGTGGAGGAGGTATCTTAGTGTTAGGGTAGAGAATGAGGAGTTCTCACAATACTAGGTAGAAGATGGAGGGGGGGGGGGTCTCACAGTGCTAGAACTGAGGATGAGGAGGTCTTGCTGTATTAGGGTAGAAGATGAGTTGGCTTCATGGTAGCAGGTGAAAGGATGACCAGCTCTCACAGTACATTTTACCATATAGGACTTTAGGATAACAAGTTTTGACTGACCAAAATTTTTTAACTTGCCTCTTTGCTGTAAATCACTATGATGATCATTATATGACCACAAATAACCTACATTACTATAAATCATCCAATTTAATATGATATTCCTATTTCCTGAACACTACTAAATCAGTCACACACAACCTACTGTCTGAGTCATGGCCATTCACACCTTTCTCATTCCCACAATCTTATTGCCTCGTGGCAGAGTTCTACTGTCAGTCATCATAAGTCATAATAATACCCACACAATAGAATAGCTGAGGGTGGCGTCTACTGGAAACAATGAAGGGAAGCAATAAAAGGTGACATAGCTGGTGTAGCTATAGCTGGTGCAGGTTCAAGTCACATGTAATATCGTGGTACCCAAGGGGCCATTTGCCATATTATTGACACCAGTACTATAAATGGTCATTGATAATTGAGAAAGACCTGGTAAAGATTTTTCTTTGGAGCCTGGGAATCTCAAGCTACAGTTCTGATAACACACACCATGTGATACATGACAGATGTAATAACCTCCAATGACACATGTTTAGCTGACTGCTATTCTTCCTGATTCTCCTGTAACACATGCATACTTGGCATAACAATTAGTCAAATCTTTTCCTCCTCTCCATGTAAATATTTCTATGAATAAAGTCATGTAGAGATGAATTAGGACTCCACTGCATGGATGGACTGTACATGTACAGTATTATTAGACCTTGTGTGATACTCCCATTCCATGTATACATGGGACCGTGATAGCACTGGGCAGTACTGTGAGTGACCGACTGCTTCACCCCAAATGTGAGAAGGAACGTTATCAGAGATCCTTCCTCCCAACTGTGGTCAGGCTATATAATCAATATCAGCTAAGTGAAGATCACTCCGCACAGAAAACTAAATGATCCTGAGCCTTTCTTTTTCTTCTTAGTTGCTATGACTCCTAGAATCTTTTCTCTCTGCTATTCTGAGCATGTGTTCTTTTCTTGTAATGTATTATTGTATTATTCATTCTGCTGTGACACACTGAATTTCCCCATGGTGGGACTAGTAAAGGATTATCTTATCTTATTGGCTGGTGCATAGCCAGGAGCACTTTAGATTTGTAAAAATATGTATTATTGTAGAAATTCAACATATAATGTATATTTCTCAGATCCAAAAAAAACTATTGGGTCCCACTACACCCAGACCACTGAGTAGCCAGTAGCAAGTGAGATTATAACATGAGAAATTAATGGTCATATTGCTCTCTATTACGTCTCTTTTCCAGCTATCCCTTTCATCATCTATGGTAATTACTAATTACAGTTCATGAGTGGATGTGGCCCCCTTAGATGCTGGGCCCCATGGCACCTGCTGTGCCTGGTAGTTATACCCATTGGGTATTCTTTTTAGGTGCCTAAGACCCAACTTGACCCAACTGCCCGGCCTACAGCTCTAACCAAAGCATGACAGATATTCTGGATAATCTTTGAATCATCAAAGCATAAAAAAAAATATTTATTTTACAGAAACAAAATCCTACAAGTAGGACCTCATGTTTGCAGAATATTATTGGACATGACTAGTGATCTGAGCACCGTCTTTCTTTGAACTTAAGATCATGAATATTCTAAGTTCTTTTATGAAGCATTGGAATTCTGGACATATTCATGTGCAGAGAAGATGTCCTGCTATGTTAAAGGACAAAATATTGCTTTGAAGAAGTTAATAAAATATCAAGACTGGAGAAGTCCTGCAACTTCTGAAAACGGGGTCACGAAGAAGTCATCTGCTCATGGTCTGCAGTGGCTATATTTGTATAATAACACACAGGCTCAGATTTACTATTGTGGATACAGCTAGACACTGGTATAAACATGGCACATCTTTGACTCAGCGTGGCTCATTTAATTTGGGCTAAAATTTTACGGCGTGCTTGACATACGCGGCAAAATAGTTTCAAAATTCAGATTGAAGATCTACCAGTTTTCTCATCTACCATAAGTCACTGTGATAAATCTGGCTTATTTTCAGACTGCCTGTCTAAATTTGCACTTTCTAACTATTAGTAAATTTGGGCCTTCATGATAATGAGCTGAAGGACGATCTTCCTGCTCAGGAATAAAACTGAGAGTATACTTACAATAGAGGCAGCCACTACAGCTAATATGAAGTCTATCAGGATCCACCTTTACCATAAATGAAGCATGGCTCCAACTCTTACTGGGAATGAAGGACCAGAGAACATAGAAATGTGCCACTGCTCTCTCCAATGGTGGAACTCTAAGTCCTTACAACTAAAGAAAAAAAATCTTTCATGTAATACATACAAAATACATTCCCTAAATGTAATGTGGCACAATAGGCAGTGATTTCACAATGTAAAATATATACCGTATATCCAAAGAAATGCCACCCCACACCATTACGGACCCACTGCCAAACCAGTCATGCTGAAGGATGTTGAAGGCAGCAGATCACTCACCACGGCGTCTCCAGACTCTGTCACGACTGTCACATATGCTCAGTGTGAACCTGCTTTCATCTGTAAAGAGCACAGGGCGCCAGTGGCGAAGTTGCCAATCCTGGTGTTCTGTGGCAAATGCCAAGTATCCTGCACGGTGCTCACAGAACAACCCCCATCTGTGGATGTCTGGCCTTCATACCAACCTAATAGAGTTGGTTTCTAACCGTTTGTGCAGACACATGCACATTTGTGGCCTGCTGGAGGTCATTTTGAAGGGCTCTGGCAGTGCTCTTCCTGTTCCTCCTTGCACAAAGGCACAGGTAGCGGTCCTACTGCTGGGTTGTTGCCCTCCTACGGCCCCCTCCACGTCTCCTGGTGTACTGGCCTGTCTCCTGGTACTATCTCCAGCTTCTAGACACTACGCTGACAGACACAGCAAACCTTCTTCCAAACGCTCGCATAGATGTGCCATTCTGGATGAGCAGCACTACCTGAGCCACTTGTGTGGGTTGTAGAGTCCGTCTCATGCTATCACTAGTATGAAAGCACAACCAACATTCAAAAGTGACCAAAACATCAGCCAGAAAGCATTGGTACTGAAATGTGGTCTGTGGTCCCCACCTGCAGAACCCTCCTTTATTGAGTGTGTCTCGATAATTGCCAATAATTTCCATCTGTTGTCTATTCCATTTGCACAACAGCATGTGAAACTGATTGTCAATCAGCGTTGCTTGGAGTTACATTGTGTTTCTTAACTGTTCCCTTTACTTTTTTGAGCAGTGTGTGTGTATATATGTATGTGTGTGTATGTGTGTATATATATATATATATATATATATATATATATATATATATATATATATATATATATATATAAAATGAGCTTCCATATGATTGGAAAAAACTTTCTGGTGTTTATAACAGTATAGAGCTTGTACTCCGGCAGGCAAAGTTCCTGTAGATCTGAATTCTGGAGCTGTGGGCTTATACATCACTATATTACAGCATCTGATGGAACGAGCCATGCCCATTCTGTACATAGAGGTATAGGCTGGTCGTTTTCAATGGGTGAATGTTATGAATTTGTAATACATAAACTGTGTGTATGAGGCCTTAGATGACCATTTAGCATTGCTACATTCAGTTCTCTATAGTCTGACAAGGAATGTTGATATAAGGATATGACCATATATCCCTTGTGTACACTGGATCATTAGTCAGTGGTTTCCCAACTTGTACCCTTAGGTCACATTCATACAACAGTATTTTGATTTGTATTTTGCATCACTATTTGTAAGTGAAAACCAGGAGTATAAACATACAAAAACTATAATGGATAAATGTGTACCTCTTCTGTACAACAGTGGTTTTGGCTTTCAAACAGTGATGCAAATACTGACCAAAATACTGCCATTTGAAAGTGACCTAATACATATTTCTGCACAGGTATCCTGTCTGAAAGAATAAGAAATCATTCATTCCAAGTGACTCATCCATGTCGAATCCCTGACGCAGCCTCCCAGGCTCACTTGTGAATAGAGTTCATCTATGTGTCAGACAGGGATTGTCATCCTGCTTTTCCAGACTCCTGAATGACAAAACTGTCTGCTTCTAGTTTAGTACATAACAGAATTTCCCTTACGAGTCTGGGAAGTTAGTTCGGAGCAGCCATATTACTTATTAGCAAGCCTTCCTAGAAATGGATATAATATTTCTTGAGGGGTAATGTCATTTAATTTTAAATAAAAAAAAATAATAATTGGGGGTTGTAGTCTAGTAAAGTAAAATGCAACTGGACCCGGAAATCTTTTTTTATTAGTTATTTTGTCTCATCCAATGTAATTTCTTCTGTGATATATGTTGCATGTTGTTTGTTTTCTTGTTATATGAATTTTAGGCAACATCCATAAATGTATATGTGTGTTTAGTATATCTCACATGTAAAATATGGGTTAATATAATTGTAGCTACTCATTATGGGGGTGTTTCAGGAGGACAACCCATTCTATAAAGGAGTAATCATTGACGATCAGCTGTTATCGCTGAGGAAAGCTGCAGACAGCCACACATTTTTCCTGCAGTGGCCACTACAGGAGAGATGTGGTATTACATGATAGTGCCCATTCAAATATATGGCCTACAACGTAATACAAATTTGTTCTTAGTCCTCCATCACAGACATTGGTCTTTGCAGCTGCTAGGACATATCTTTAAAGAGCATTTCCCTACAGTAGTCTTCATGTGATCCTTTTGTGTGTGGTTCAAATATGTTGCAGTCTCTTTTTTTCTGAAAAGCTAAGTTACAACCAGTAGTGCTCCAAAATAGGACAATCCATCTATCTTAGACTCCTGAATGGTTATGAAACGATAGATCAATCCTCTAATATACTTTTGTGCCACAATTAGGTAGTTTTGCCATGCAGGGGTCATGCACAATTGGATTGGAGATGTAATAGAAATAGATGTAACCAAGTGACTATTTTATTGGCTTAACATAAAAAGACAGATAAATATCAAAGATATGTATACTCATTTTTCTTTTTTGGTAGTGATTATTGACTAGGTATTCCTGGCTAACATACTTTACCCCTTATGTATCTTTACAGCGATGATTCTTTGAGTTGAGAAGAGCTTACCAAGGATGATGTTAATGATGATGGACTCTGAGCGCTCGGTCAGTGCTGGACATTTCCTAGGTCGAAGGTGGCTTGGTGCTGCACAGTGACCCCCCTAAAGAGAGGGTAAAACAAAATGAGCAAGCTCGGCTTCCAGAATAACAGAGTCATGCAGGATCGGCGAAGTGTGTGTGTCTTCCTACCGAATGATGACACTTTGAATATCATCATTAATGTAAGTATCCCCACTGCTGTAATAATGGTGACTATGGTCAACATGGTGCTTTAAGGGTGCCCATGATAATACTACATTGTTTATTCCAGGTTAAAGCACTTTGTCAAGAGTTACTGGATCAGGTCTGCGATCTCCTCCGGTTGAAAGACTGTCATCTCTTTGGGCTCAGTGTTATCCAAAGTAAGTGACATTTTACTGGTCGATTCCAGAATGTTCGGTCTAGTGATTCATATTAGTATAGTTATACACTAATAATCCTTTAATCTGGGACCAAGGCGTAATTTCAAGCTTCTGGGCCCCAATTCAAAATATTTAATGGCGCCCCTACCTGTCCTGTGTCATTTGCTATATTGTATGTGGCAGAAGGACCTCTGGGGCCCCTTCAGAATCCAGGACCTTGTAGCCACTTGCTGGCATTATATCCCCTATAGCTGCTCCCCTGTCCACTGCACAATTTTTCATTTAGAACCTTCAGAAACCCAAACAGTAATTTTCTATTTTATTTTATTTTAAATATGATTGTTATAAAATAAACAATAATTTTCTAATACACATTTGTGTTTGTTAGAAATGTTCAGAATCTCTAATAATCTGTCAATTTGAGATATATGTGTGTATATTTGTACTCCTCTAAAGAATGGGGGGGGGGACATATTGACCCCTCAATTTAATTAGAACTGAATTTCCTCTCCTTCCCATCATACAGGTCAATGCTTCCAGTCTGAACATGTCTCACTTATACAGGCCCCTTCTTATCACTGCACAGTATCTCAGCACCGGCTCTCTAGTAATGCCAGATTGACAAGTTCATATACTTGAGAGAATTGAGATCTTTACTTCTCACCTTTCAGCTGCCTGGTTACAAAAAGCAGCTAATGGTGAGAGAGTGGGTGGTTAATGATGTATGGACAAGTAGTTTCTGAGGGACTGTATTACAGGGTATATCTATGGGGTCATAGGGAGTGTAAAATTTCATAGCAGTTACATAGAAATTAATTCTAGCTTATTTGCCAGTCCTCGGAGATCAAGTAACTGAACGCACATATGCAATACCCCAACATGGTGGCTCAGTGACTGCTGGTAATGAGAAGCAAATGGAGATCCTTTATATGTCTATACTGGAATACATCCTAAAGGTGTTAATTAGCTTTTAAAAGGGTGAAGTATCAACCCCAGCAGTGGCATAACTAAAGTCTTGTAGGCCCTGGTACAAACTTTTGTCCGGGGCCCCTACCCCCTCACTAGAGCAAATTTTTGATGTGGCAGTTACGGGTGCTGCAGCGATATCTCAGATACTTGAAAGGGTACAGCTTTAGTACCCACAACTGCAGTTATCAAGAATAGAAAGAGTGAGCAGCAAAGCACCCGGGATGTAAACAATACTGGGACAGTAGTGGGTCTGCAGCGGGCTCATACACTGTATTATGTGGTCCGCAGCAGGCCCCCACACTGTATTACATGCTCAACAGTGGGCCCCCACACTAAATTACATGCTCAACAGTGGGCCCCCACACTAAATTACATGCTCCACAGTGGGCCCCCACACTGTATTATATGCCAAAAGTGACCCCCCCCCACAGTATTATATGCTCCACAGTGAGCCCACACACAGTATTATATGCTCTACAGTGGCCCACACACAGTATTATGTGCTCTCGTCAGTCCCCAGAGTATAATTAGTAGAGGCCCAAGAGAAGTGATAAAAATAACAACCCCTTAATACTCACCTTGCCTTACCTCTCCTGAGCATCCCCGCTCAGTCCTGCTGTCTGTGGCATCCTCTTCAGTCTTGCAACTGAAGTCTCAGGCTCCAGCGGTCACATGGCTGGGATGGCTGCTAATGGAAAGGGGCCATTGAACTCCAGGAAATAACATAGGGCAATAGTCTGCGATGTTTAGAAGTGATAGACTCTTCTCTGTGATGGCCAGCCCTACAGGGTGTACAATTTGATAAAGAGTATTTTTGATGGGCACCCAGATGCAACTATACTATTTTTATTGATTAGACCGTACTATTTGGGCACTATATGGTTGTAATATTTCTACACAATAAAGTAATTCAAGGGGGCCACATGGTGGCTCAGCCTTGCAGCGTTGGAGTCCTGGTGTTCAAATCCCTCCAAGGACAAAAAAAACCACCTGCAAGGAGTTTGTATGTTCTCCCTGTGTTTGCATGGATTTCCATCCCATATTCCAAAGACATAATGATAGGGAAAAATGTACACTGTGAGCTCTATGTGGGGCTCACAACCTACATTTAAAAACAAAAAAACAATAAAGTAATTCAAGAAGGGGCTATATGATACTGTACAGGGCACCAACCATACCTAAGGTCTGCAGCCAGCCTCATATACATGGAGGAGCCCATAGTGTGGCATACAGATATCAGCTTTTAATTGATTTTACAGTATTAAAGACATGACAATCTAAAGGAATATTTCTCAATGTAGATTGCTGATTGTTAGCTACATTATTTAGGAATCTGCGCCATACTGAAATATCCATGCTCTGATGCCGTTCTCTGCTTTCACTTTTCTCCACTTTTGCGTCTGAATGGTGGAGTGTTGATTTAAAGTAACAGCTTAACACGTGGAGTTTAGTGTGATGAATGGGGACAGCTGAGACAGGCCCTGATAGATGCCTCTTCTCCTGCAGGACTTGCATTCCTCAGCCTTCACATTCCTGAACAAGAGCGAACATCAAGAGCTCTGATTTCTTTTAAATGCGCTTCAAAAACTTAAGGGAACAGGGCGACTAAATAAACAAGGCCGCCTTTAAAGAGGCACAGGGGGTTTGAGTCAGATGACAGAGCTAGGCAGTATGAAAGAAGTATGCTGGGAGGGTTTACGTATATTTGCAAATGTTTCATTCAGAAGATTTAAAGGATGAGCAAACCTTAAGCTGGTAATTTATAATAGTGCGAAAGCATTATAACATTGTAATATGAGGTAAGCAATGAGATACAATGCAGGAAGCTAGCACAAGTTGGAAATGCAATAAATTTAAGCTTTACACTGATCTGGCACAATGTAGGCGCAAGTCTTGGGGGGTATTCTCAAATGCAGCCTCGAAACCTGATGTTTGCTATGGACCAGTGTCACTTTAACAAGTCTGTAATATCTGCTTAAAGGGAGCCTGACAGCACAAAATTGAGATATAAACTAATCAAAGTATTTCTTACTGAGGAACGTTGTTCCATTCTCGTAAAAATCGTCTTTAAAGGGCTTTAGGGGCATTGCTTTCCATCAATGGGCTTCACTATCTGCTGCTGCTAACTGCTACTCAGCTCCGCCCCAGCTAGTTGACTAATACCTCTCTCCTCGGCCTCAGCACACAATACTCTAACTGTACTGGCAATGTCTGATGATGTCATACTCAGAAGTGAAGGAAGCCCCCACCTGAAGCCAGCATTCTTCACTTCTGGGTGCAAGGTGACATCATCAGACATGCACCGTCAACAGACTCACGGACCCATATGTTTATATTAATGAGCCTGGACCACAAAATGGACAGGAATTGGGCCTGTCCTGTGTTTTGCTTCCACAACCACACCCCCGCCATCCATAATAATATATGGTTGTGTGTATGGGGCCTGAAAAGAATTGGTCAGTGTGCTAGCCATTCCAAAATGACAAAGCCCACAATCATTTGCATGAAGCCTAAATTTGCAGGACAGGGGTATGTTCTTATACAACATCATATTGCAACATACTTGGCAGGTCGGATCAACCTATGTGAATAGTTAGCTCAGTTCCTGTAGGATTGTGAATGAAATATGTGCACATTATTTACCAATGCTTCACGTGAGCCTTTGCCTGGAAAGGCAGATAACAAAAAACAAGTTCTATTGGAGAAAAGATAGATTTGTGTCCATGAGCTGTACGGGCTCCATGAGTTTGGGGATCATTGGTGTTAGAAACAAAACCTGGATTTCTGGATCATCAATCACTGGATTATGCTGCACGTTGCAGAAAAGTTTTTGTTGCAAATTTTGCTGCATTTTTTTTGAGCCAAAGCCACGAGTGGCTACAAAAGGAATGGGAAATATAAAGGAATAATTTATACCTCTCTTCTGCTAAATTCACTCCTAGCTTTGGCTCAAAAGACTCTGCAACAAGAAACACAGATTTTCTGCAGAGTGTGGAAGTGTGTTATTTTATATTGTATTAGTTTTGCAAACGTTTATTATGTGTTTAGTATTTGATGAAATCTTATTATTTCATTATATATACGTCAGTAATTTACTTGTTTATGTTTTTTATTTAAATGTATTATTTTTTTTATTACATGTATTTAATTTTTTATTAGAAGAAATGATTTGACGCTACAGATTTTTCCTTCTTCCATTCACTCTCTGCACAGACAATGAACATGTATACATGGAACTTTCCCAGAAGCTTTATAAATACTGTCCCAAGGAGTGGAAGAAGGAGGCCAGCAAAGTAAGTCAGGTGACCGTGTGTGTTTGTTCAACGCTTTTCTTGGCTGGGAATCCTGAGGAATGTTGCCGTTGGCATAATGCTGCTGAGATGTGTTTCATTCTAAAGTCAGATAACTTTGTGTGTACATAAGCCTTCTGGTGGCGACTGTGAATTAATGCACTAGATTTTCTATTTGTATGGGGGTGCAGGGGTTAAGGGGGGGGGGGGCTAAATGTTGCTCACAAGAAGACACCAGTGTTATAAATGGCATATACTGTAATAGGTATGGAGGATATAACAGATGTTTGCATTAGTACCCAAGCTTTAAGTTACACCTCTGTATATTATTAATACTTGCGTCTTCAAGACTCGGGATGTAATTTTGGGACACTGAACTTCACATCCTTTTGTGGCCAACAACCCTGACTCTACAATGTTTCAGCAAGCAATGCAGACTTCAGAGCTGTAAGCAATTGTTTGCGTATTACTAATTCAGAAAAGAAGAGTAAATAGCAGCATATAATATATATACATAGGGAGGTCTCGCTTTTACCATGCACCCAGCGAATCAGATTGCACTAGTGCTCCCTCTAGTGGCAGGATGAACACATGACCTGTAATAGTTATTCACCCATTACTATTAACTAATTATCAGCCTATCCATTCACCAGGCATTCCTGACCTCACATATGATGGTCACTAGCTTATGAATATGACCATAGACCGTCAGAGTTTTAGTTTTTATTATTAAAGCGCATGCTTGGGACATGACAGGTCCACTTTAAATATCTCTGAAATGCTCTTGATCCCACAAGCTGGATATAATTGCTCTGTGAGAAGCTGTGTGATTTACATGCCGCATACATTTGAAACACTTGTATGTTATTAATCTGGAGACCGTATAATGTTCAGCAGCGCAGGTATCGCGTTTCATATGTCCCATTGCTTCTCAGAGCGGAGGTCTAGCTCTGCGCCAACTGTCACTGCCTGTGGGAATGAATCACAAGTATGAGATCAGCTGTCTGCTTCTCGACATGCGGACGTTGCTGTCTTGTTACACAACTGTGAGAGATGGGTCCTGTCACCCAGCTGAGGCTTACTGCATGTAATATCAGACTGTAAAGTATGGCCCCAGATTTAATTGCTCGAATACATTGTAACACCGTAAACCAGTATTCCCCAAAATGGGTTCCATGGCGTGTTTTCTGAAGTTTTACGGTCTGTTATTACCCTCACTACCACAGTGACCCACAACCTACAATGCCAGAATCCACAGTCCCATATAGTAACACCCACAGTGCCACATAAATATGACAGCTAAAGTGTCCTCAAGGCACTGGCAACCACAGTGACCCCATAGCAGCAACAGCCATAGTGTGGACATAACAGTGACACCCACACCGCCCCATGGCTATGCATACACAATGCAACCAAAGCAGAGACTGCCACAATGCCCCAAAGAGATGACATCCATAGAGGCCCCATAGCTGTGACACCCACAGTGCTCCATGATAATGACACCATCAGAGCAACCGTAGCAGTGATAGCTGCAGTACACCCATATTTGTGAGAACCACAGTGCTGCTACTGCAGTGACAGTTACAGTCTCTCCAAGACATTGGAAACCATAGTGCCCCCATAGTGGTGACAGCCACAGTGTGGAAATGACAATGAAAGCCACAGTGGTCCCATAGCAGTGACAGACACTATCTGAAGCATTCAAAATGTACACAGGTATACAGCACTGATGATTTTTATCGTTCTATTTTCAGGGTATTGACCAGTTTGGCCCTCCTATGATCATCCATTTCCGAGTGCAATACTATGTGGAGAATGGTAGATTGATAAGGTAAAAGGCTTTTAATGCCACTAAGAATAAAGTCCATGATGCAGAACACTAAAATTCTTAAAAGGGTCTCCCAATGATAAACAGGGCGTCCTGCTGTGGAGATACTGTAGGATCCGCTGTAATCTGTCTGGGATCCGAAACGCTTCATTTTCCTGCAGCATCATACAGCATCATTGAAATAAATGGCTGTTTGTAAAATGCATGGCGTGCCTCTAGTTAATAGATAATGGCTCCTAACCCTGGGAAAACTTCCTTACTAATTGAGAGGTCCCTAATAGGTGATGTATGCTGAGCCAGGCACTTGGTGTAAGCCAACAAGAGGGGTGAGGGACGATAAATGCCCTCTATTTAGAGTATATTTCTATTTTAGAAAAGAAGTAACTTCCTCTACTAAATTTTATCCTACTGTCCTCTATGGGTAACAGTGAGATTCTAAATGACAGAAGGTGGGGATTGGATAGTTCTTTAACAATGCAATACAACTAACTATGTAATTTAAACTGATAGTATAAGAGGGCTGCTGTGCTCTTCTAGAATGATGACTTACATCCAGATGAGTCTTAGGTAGGGCTTAGTCACCATTGCCTGCTTTATTATTTAAGTGCCAGCTCTGGCAGTCATCTGGATTCTATCAGATATATGAAATACATTTGTATGAAAAAAAGGAACCATTCCAAAATTAAGCAACAAAATGTAGAAACGTAATGTATTAAAGGCACCAAAAACTGACCCCACTCCCTTCAGCCACATTCAAAGGTGTTCTGGAAGCTGAGATATGAGGTGCTGTTTGCAGCTCACACTGTAGGGTTTTCTGTGCCATGGATAATTTTTCCCTGGCTTATAAGATAGAAGCTCAGTAGGGTCATGGATGATGGATAATGTAGATTGCATTATAGAATTTGGTTATTGTGTTGTTTTCTAGTGACAGAACAGCGCGATATTATTACTACTGGCACCTAAGGAAACAAATCTTGCTCTCCCAGAGCACTACGAGGGAGGAAGCTTACTTTCTGCTGGCTGCCTTTGCCCTACAAGCGGACCTGGGTAACTTCAAAAGGAACAAGCACTATGGAAAGTACTTTGAACCAGAAGCCTACTTCCCCCCTTGGGTAAGACAGAATTATTTTTTTTCTTGCCGTTTCTAATTTTTGACTGTCCATTTTAGTGATTAATATTTCTTTGCCCTATTGAATCCTTAACTGGAAAAAAAGATGGCAAATGCTTTGTACTTTGCACAGTGTGTGCCTTAAGGTATCATGCATTATCATACAAAAGTTTCTGTTTGATAATAATAAGCTGATCACAGAATATCCAACTGCTTTGAGCCCCATTAATCAGTGTGTTGTGTTTGCCTACAGTGCCCCTACAGGGGATATGAAGCATAACACCTCTCTGGCTGAATCTGTGGGTTGCCCATGTAATCTATGAATCTGAAGTGAGAGATGCACTTCGTTGTTGCTCTCCACTTTAGCCTCCTTAGAAGGATCCTGAAAGGGCACCCCTCCATTCTCTGCCATTTGACTAAGAATTCCATAACATAATATATAAATATTGGCTTTAAAATGGCTTACAATTAGTTTTCTCTTGTCTGAGTCTGTCTTTCATTCAATGTCTGGTTATATGTGTTTACAGGTAATAAAAAAGAGGGGAAAAGATTACATTTTAAAGCACATTCCGAATATCCACCGTGACCAATTTGCACTGACTGTGTCGGAAGCACATCTTATGTATATTAAAGAGGCAGCAAGGCTGGAGGATGTTGCTGTCCATTATTACAGGTTGTACAAGGTAAGTGAGACCAAGTGTATGCCTGTATACGCCTGCAGAGGCTAAGGAGGAGTGTGGAGGTTCATACTGTCACAGCGCTATAGTCTCTAAAGAATAGCAAAACCAGATTGCTGATAAAAAACAACCTGCTGAATATGAAATTTAGATCTGACCAAATATAACTTTTCTCAACTTCTACTTAAACTGTATTTAAGTAAATAAGAAATGTTAAGTGGTACCTGAGTATGTATGAGAAGGTGAAATATGTGCTGGGCAGCCTGTTCTGTAGCTGTATAAACCGTCATACTTGGTGTCCTAACAGTTGTGCTGCTGATAGTAGCCTCATTATGGCTGTAACACATTTTACTTCTCTCCCAGGGGCTGGGGGCATGTACAGTAAGGAGCAATCTGTCCCCCATTCCCCCATCCATTCCTGTTACTACAATCTGTACAAGTAATACTATCAGGAGTAACTGACAAATAGCAAACAAATGGCTGAGAAAAGTCCAAGAGAACATAATATACTGTAGAAGATCCAGGGACTGCACATACAGGGCATGCTGCAGCTACACAGATCCCTGACACAGAAAAAGAGAAATCTGAGCACAACAAGGAAAGCTGCTTACTGTCTGTGACTAAAATTCCATCAGCAATAACAGAAGCAGTCAGTCACAGGTACATAGAATTACATAGTAAACCCTCCTTACATTGTAGAAGCTGAAGCATTCTCTCAGTGACTGCTGTGTATAGAGGTGTAGAAGCTGTTACAAGCCAGCTTCTCTCCATTCCTTACCTGTATGAAGTGAGAACAGACCTTCCCCCTCCACTGCTATAGTTCCCATCTTTTAGGAAGTCTGTTACCTAGGTGAAGCATATTAATCCAGCAGTACAGTTAGATAGATCAGGCTTATCGATTGTAACACCTTTTCCTTATAAAAATTTGTGTCTCCTTTTGCAGAGATCAGCATAGTTCACTGGCCTTGTAACTCAAAGAATGGAGGGCATATTGGAGTAGTTTAGAGTGTAGCTGTTTGGAGTAGGAATCCCACTCAGTGGCTGCTCAAGGTTCCTCAATTGCATATTATGAAATAAATGAATATATTGGCAATGGAGGCTCAGATTTTCAGAGCGAAAAAGGCGTTAGACAGCCTGACCTATCTAACTATATTGCTAGTTTAATATCCTTCACCCTGGTGACTGAATGTATTTTTTTCTACTGATGATCAATCCACAGGGGAGCATTGCTCCTGTACGATTCCCCAGATGAACCACTACTCAGTGGATGGGGCTGCTCTGCCACTCCTGTTACTTGTATAGGAGAAGTGCCGCACATGCTCCCCATCCACTAGCTGCTTCTGGCACCCGTAGTTTGCTAGTACAGTTAATCGCATACTGATGACCTATCCTGTATATAGCTTATCAATATGAAAACATGATTTGGGGCCAGAAAAGCCTGATGGTATCTATTAATTGAACTTTACTTAGAAGGGAGACATCTAGTGGCTGCAACTTTACCCAGGTTTTTCAGGCAGAAAACAACATTTGACATAAAGTACATAATATTTTGGTCCAGAATCAAATATTCTTTTACATGACACTTAGTAGTTCAAAACTTTAGAGACAAAAAATAATGTAGTATAGCTAACAAATGGGAAAATGTGCTTGTTATGCCTCTGCTCTAGTGTCCCCATGACAAAACTTCTGGGCTTGTCTGTAAGCGATTCTTCATTTACGTCTTTACATTTTTAGGATAAAAGAGAGGTAGAAGCCTCACTGATTCTTGGACTTACACTAAGAGGAATCCAGATTTTCCAGGTCAGTATTGATGAAACTCCTTTTATGTTAAAAAAAATAAAAAAAAAAAAATACATGTATTGGTGTGTCCCCAGTTCTTCTCTTATGAGTTTAGTTTTGATCATTGTGGGAAACGGATTTTGGGAATGTTTGCAGCAGTACAGAGTATTTAAGGAGAAGAGAATACTAATCTTGTAGCAGGTAGTGTTCATTCATGTTATTACCTTAGGACAGGGCTGCTATAATGTATAATGATGTATAGTGTCATAGTAATATAGCTGTTTCACTTTTCTTTGTCTTCCAGAGTTCAGGGGATGAGAAACAACTTCTTTATGATTTTCCCTGGACAAATGTAGGAAAGTTAGTGTTTGTGGTAAGTAAGCAGAAAAGGCAGCTGGATGGGTAACACAATGAGTCTCCAGATCATCCATTATACATGTTCTCATGAAGTCTATACTCCCCTAACAATGAAGCCATTATATGATAACACAACAAGATACCAGGATTACTGCTCATGAGAAGTTAATGAGGATTTACACCTTCAAATTCGACTCTGTTCACATCAATGTTATGGTTGTGGCTTCTGTCTGCAGTGCCTGACTTTCCTCACTAACTAAGGCTGGTCATACACGGCCGTAATGTAAGTCTGCAAATGGTCCGCAATTGAGGGTTTTCAATTGAGGACCATTTGCGGACACATTATATTCAATGTGGCTGGGCCGCAACCGTGGTCCGCAATTTATAGAACATGTCCGTAATGGCCATGAATTGCAGCACTGCACGGACTCGCCCATAGAACTCTATGGGCGTGTGCGGCAGGACACGGACATCAGCGGAGTCTATGTTGCTGATCAGCAACTTGCGGACCGTACATTCAATACGGTCATGTAAGACCAGCCTAAAAGAGTTTCTCGGGTTCTACTGAGATGTCCTTCATTTTGATACATAGTGTTTTGAGCAATAGTAGTGAAACATAGTTTTTCAGGCAATTATATTTTTCGTGTAAAAATAACAGGATATGCACTGGATCATCAGATGTAGATGTGAACAGAGCTTTACTTATTAGAATCTGGGGTGTGGTCTATCTATCTATCTATCTATCTATCTATCTATCTATCTATCTATCTATCTATCTATCTATCTATCTATCTATCCAGCTAATAAAAGACTAAAACATCAGCACTACAGAATCTCCAACAAAGTAAAAAAAAATCTAACACTTTCTCATTCTCACACAGAGACTTTATGACCAGATAACGTATTTCAGATTGGTTGAAGGGTTAACAGCTCTGTCAATATAAGATATTAACAATCCTATCTAATGGTTAGGTGACACATTTTATCTATTCCACATACTTTACAGGGCAAGAAATTTGAGATTTTACCAGACGGCTTACCCTCAGCCAGGAAATTAATCTACTACACCGGCTGCTCGATGCGTTCTCGACACCTCCTTCAGCTGCTCAGCAATAGTCATCGATTATATATGAATCTCCAGCCTGTCCTGAGGCAGGTCCGGAAACTGGAAGAAAATGAAGGTGAGACAGATCAGCAACCTGTTCTGGCTTTGTGTGACTTCAGTGGTGCAGGGTACACTAAGCAGCCGATGGAATAGGAAGATGATCAGAGACCCATAATTCCACTGATTTATGGATAATAAGATCTGACTACCCATCAGGAAAGTCCTACAGTTGTTGTTAGAAATGAATCCTTCTCTTAGAACTATATTTTTTTCAGGGAAACTGGGTGACAACTGTCATGGCTGCCATTACAGCTGTCATAGACTCTACCTAATTCTTTATCTGTAATGCGGTGTTCACACTTGCGCCTTGACCTGTCCACCGTGATTCTGCCTAAATCCCGAGAAAAACTGCTTGGGGCCGGTGGTCAGTTTAACAACCCATTCATTTCAATGGGATTTTAAAGCAAACCACCGGTGTCCGTATGCAGCCTGTCCGCAGTGAAATTTTTTTTTTTTTTGCACAGACACAAATTCGGACATGCAGGACTTTGTGTCCATGCAAAGAAATATACCCAGGGAGAGTTGAATGTGGCATAACCACATGGCATATAGTCTAGATTGTATATTTACTGGTGATTTTATTTTGTATCTTGGGAATGGGGTTAAAGGGGTTTTCTCAACACAGACAACCCCTTAACTGTGAGAGCCATTGTCTCTAAAGACAAGACAAGATCTCGTTAAATATGGGAATCTTATTAGTAACTTAGTGCTGAAGCTGTCTGCTATGACTGCCATGACCACAACCTACTTTCTTATGATGCCACATTCAGTAGTTTACTGAGCTGTTTAGTAAGCGCTATAAGGTCCACTGACCCGCTGTTCAAATAGAACACCAACTACAAGAAATCTCTATGTAAATGGAAAATTCTGTAAAAATGATGATTTGCTTTAATGTGATCAAATGTGATTTTGCAGAAAAAAAACAATACAGGGAGTCTTACATCAGTGATACATTGGATCAAGACATGGATCAGCTGGAAAAGAGATCAAGGGCGAGCGGAAGCAGTGCAGGAAGCGTTAAACACAAGAGATTGTCCCGAAACTCCACGACCAGTCACAGCAGCTCACACACCTCAGGGATAGAGGCAGATACGAAGCACAGGGACATAGGAGCAGAGGACAGCTTTTCTGGCACATCACTGCACCGCAAACTGAAAACCTGCAGCTCCATGACCTCTCATAGCAGTTCCCACACCTCCGGGGCAGAGAGCGCTGGCAAGGACAGGCTGGAGGACGACTCGCAAGATGACGGTAATGTACAGTGATAGACCTGCTGTCTCCTTCACATCAAGCTCACTGATAGCTATTGTTCTCCAAAAAAAGTCAAAAACACAGCTAACATGGGCCCCAACATAACACAACATTAACCTTAAACCCTTCTATTACACTGGTTTCCTTTATGTTTTTTTCCCCTTTTTTTAACTCCTAAAACGCTGGGATAAAACGTCAAAGAGACATATCACAAATTTTCATTGGTTTGTGATTGGGTCCTGATACCCTAGCAATTTGCAGACATTGGTGTGGATGATTTGGACCCACACAATATCCCTAGGATGACACTGAGCTACTGGAGCACACAACTAAAAATGTTATTAGATGGGGGAAGGGCAGGGTTGCTGGTGTGGCACACCTTAAGCTACAATCTGTCCAATAAGTGAGCCACTAGAGAACATTTTGTTCAATTTATCCTGTAGACTGTAAGGTTTTCTTTGTAATCATTTAAGGGGTGGGGGTCACCTTTAATATGTACTGGAGCTTTACATTGACAATCCATCTTGATTATTCTTGCAGAGATCGAGATGCTGGTAGATGACCCTAAGGACATGGATTTGCCTTTGGATATTAGTCCTGATCTGTGCATTTACATCACAGAAGACATGTTGGTCTCGCAGCAAACTAATGGATATTCTGGTGAGAGTTTCAAAGAAGTTTATTATTATTATTATTATTATTAATAATAATATTAAATTCCAATCTATGAGTTTACAATCAGTGAAGTGGTGGGATGGCTTATACAGTGGACGAGCCATTTTCGTAAGAGCTTTTGATGTTTCCATGATAAGAAAAGGGAGATGTTATTTTAGGTGTAGGTGACATGAGCATATGAGTGAGTGGATATGGGTGGGTAAAGGGGAGGTATGTGTCAAACATAACCCCAAGGCAGAGGGTATGCTCCCTTGGTGTTATGGCAAAACCAAACACCGAAATGGGAATTTCCAGGATAGCTTAGTTAGTTGATGTTGCAAACATGTACAAACACAAGGCACACTGGGTGGTAGATTAACTATAAATATGAAAAGCCGATGTCAAACGACAGAATCACCATAAAATTACAAATTTTATTTGAAATTTAAAAACATAACATGAAAAGAGTGAAATTCATAATACAATAGGAAAAGAGAGGGGAACCAAAATGCTTCCTAATAACAAAAATAACTTCGTCCCCCTGACGAAGCTGTAATGGCGAAACACGCGTCGGGGCGCGTCTCCATGTTGTAGGTACCATCATATATATATCATATATACACTTTCATTTTCAACAGGGTATATTTGGTGCCTATTTATTCCTTTAACATATTGTTTGGCTGACTTCTTATTGCATATATTATCCTAGAATGTAGGTTGAGCCATTGTAGCCACACACATGTATTTACTGATTTGTTGCACCTCTTTAATCCCTTATACATGGCCTGTTATTGATACCGATTACTCCACATGTTGTTGTTAGGAAGCATTTTGGTTCCCCTCTCTTTTCCTATTGTATTATGAATTTCACTCTTTTCATGTTATGTTTTTCAATGTCAAATAAAATTTGTAATTTTATGGTGTTTCTGTCATTTGACATCGTCTTTTCAGTTAGTTGATGATAGAAATTGCAGAAGTTTTGTCTTTGAAAGATTAGGTTTCAGATAGAGGGAAGACAAGATATTAGAGACAGCAGAGAGATTGGTCGCTGATCATCTATAGTAATGCAGGGGAGATGTCACTAAAGGACGATATATAGTTGGGTGATGATTTGTCTAATAGCGGCTGTGTAGAGTGAGAGTAGAAGGTGACATAGGACAGAGCCCTGGGGAACCTCAACAGCAAGGGGAAGTGACAGAGCCTACAAATGATATACTGAGAGATGGGAGGAGAACCAAGAGGCTGACAGAGTGGAGCATACCAAGGAGAAATGGGTGGTCTATGGTGGTAAATGCTACTGAGAGAGCCAGAAGAATGAGAAGATAATAATCACCATTAGATTTAGCTTTTGTAAGGACAGTTTCAGTAGAATGCAGAAGCCGGATTATAAGGGGTCAAGAAGAGTGTTAAAGAAAAAATTAATTGAGAATAGACCAAGCTTTCCAAGATTTTGGAAATTGATATATGTCTGGGTAACTTTACTGTCTGAACTTCCTTTACCCGTAATGGGGTTATCCAGCTTCCAAAACGTATCTGCAAATACATCCACAGCAGTGCTAAATACTTACTGTGTCCTTGTGCACCCTTTTCTTGGCTTAATTTTTATCAAGACTCCTTGTCCACTGTTATTTACTTGCAGTGACTCTATGAAGAAACTACATTTCCCATGATGCATCTGCCTGCTCTTATTACTCTTTGTGTTTGCTGCTCACAGGGAAGGGAGTAGTGAACTTGCAAATGAAACCTCACAGCATCATGTGACCTCAGATGCGGGAGTGATTTATTATTAGAGATGAGTGAGTACTATTCGAAACGGCCGTTTCGAATAGCACACACCCATAGGAATGAATGGATGCAGCCAGCAACCAGGGGGTTAAGCGGCCGGCCGCTGGTAAAGTCTGCGTGCCGGCCGTTTCCATTCATTCCTATGGGTGTGTGCTATTTGAAACGGCCGTTTCGAATAGTACTCGCTCATCTCTATTTATTACCTGTGATTTCATTTGGAGAGCAGGGAAATGCATCATGGGAAATGTAGTTTGTTCACAGATTCACTGCATGTAAATAACAGTGATACAAGGAGTCTCAAGTAAAATAAAGTAAAAAAAAAAAAAAGTTGCATAAGGGTACAGGTAGTCCTCGACTTACGACGTTGATCCGTTCCTGCGCGGCGTCGTAAACCGAATTTCGACGTAAGTCGGAACCTACCATACCGACGCCGCGTAGGAACGGATCAACCTCCCCCCCTTTAAAACTTACCGTACGGTGCAGGGTGGGCGGGCGGGCATTCAGGCCTCCTCTTCCTCCGATGTTCCGTCCTCCTCCGGCGCTCGCAAGCTGATAATGGCCTGGGCGCATGCGCAGTAGCCGTAATAGAAGCATCATGATACTGCGCATGTGCCCTGGCCATTATCAGCTTGCGAGCGCCGGAGGAGGACGGAACATCGGAGGAAGAGGAGGCCTGAATGCCCGCCCGCCCACCCTGCACCGTACGGTAAGTTTCACATTCTGTTTCAGGGTTTTATTTTACAAGCTCACTTGTAACAGCAAGCTGCCAGCATTGATTTTCCGCAGGCTAGTCCTTGCTAGCTGGGAGTGCTGGCAGTTTTCTGTTACAAGGGAGCTGTCGTAACGACGAAACGTCGTAACCCGAGACCGTCGGAACCCGAGGACTACCTGTATTATGTGAGTATTTAGCACTGCCGTGGATGTATTTGCAGATAATTTTTGGAAGCTGGATAACTCCTTTAAAAGTGAGTAAAGTATCCATGATTGTCTGACAATCCGTCAAGTCACGTTCATGATAATAGCCAGGCTGTAATATTTACCTCTCTGCCTGAAGTTGTAGTGAATTACGAACAATTTTTTTCATTTTGGTTTCAATTGTCCTGTAGTGGACAGCAACACCTCAACTGTCTATGGTTGTGTCTGGTATTACAGCTCAAGTGACTGGGAATGAACTGCAATAACCCATACAACCTGTTGACTGGCGTGGCACCGATTTTTGAAGAAAGCAGCCATGTTTTTCTAATCATTTGTGTTGTGGTTTAAATGATCATTAAATTCTACAAAGTACACTAATTGACAAAAATAACACACCAAGGAGTTTTTGGAATAAAAAAACAAACTGAGTGAATGTAATCAAAATATATGTAAGTGATTGCAATATTAGAAATACATTTATTTTTACTATTGTGAAATCTGCAGCATGTCAATTATTCCTCCATATAGGTATAACAGGGGCAGAAAGCCCAGAGAGGAAAACTCTGCGGACTTTCTGTGGAACACTGCGGGAAAAAAAAAAAAAAAACCACAATGTGTTTCCACCATGCTCTTTTCTGCAGTGTTTTTTTTGTTTGTTTGTTTTTGGGTTTTTTTTGCTGTGGCTTGCTATGTGGGGCCTTAGCCTAAAATGGTATGCTGACTTGAAATCGGGCAGCGAAGGTTTTTCACTATTTTTGGTAGAAAAGCTGATTTCATTTGTGAATGGTATTTCTACATCTCAGGAATCATGGGGGTCCTAGCACACTACCCATCATACTCATACTGCATGTTCAGGCAACACCCCTTAAGTTTTTATATTTATTCCAATTTATATATAGTACTAATCCAAGCTGTTCTCCTTCTTTGTAGGATTAATAGTAAAAGAAGTGAATTCATCAACCTCAAGCTCTTCAGAAACTGTGGTGAAGCTCCGTGGTCAGAGCATAGACTCATTGCCACAGGTAAGTTATGATGCTCTCTGACCTCATTCTATACAACCATGCTTTCCATATTTTGTACGAATGGTGACTAGCAAGCCTGAAACAACTAGACATTTTGAAATAAGAGGGTCTTTGACCTGTATACTATATTACTGGTTATTAGTTGAATTGAAGCCACTAATAAAATAATAATGGGCTTATCCCAAATCTTGGAAATCCCTTGTAATGGATCATTACTGTTACCTTTAAATACTATTCTCTGACCACTAGCCACATTTTGCTTTGTTAATTTCCCTTCGAAGTTTCAACAATAAAGGGGTCTGTCTTAGTAAAGACATTATTAAGATATACCAATTATATCATAAAAATCCTACACCCACCCACACAGCAGTAATGTAATTTCCTATTTTTATAATACCTTTTCCTAAAAATCCTTTATTAAAACATTCCGTTGTTTTCTAGACCGGTTGTAGGAAACCAAAAACCTCGACAGATCGGCACAGCTTAAGTCTGGATGACATCCGTTTGTACCAGAAAGACTTTCTTCAGATTGCCAGCCTATGCCAGGACACTGCCCAGAGCTACACATTTGGCTGTGGCCATGACGCAGACAACAGAGGCCTTTATTGCAATGGATGTCTGGCCCAGCAGTGCATCAACATGCAGGAGCCCCTTACACCCAAGAAAGCCAGCAAATACTTCTCTTTGGACCTTACTCATGATGAAGTTCCTGAGTTTGTAGTGTAAGCTGTAGTATAATATCCCAGGCCTGGATGTCTGCGATCTCCAATATCCTGTAGGAAGATTGTATCTTTCTACTTTTTTTAAACTTTTTTTATATTTTGATACTAAAATGAAAGCCAATGGGACTTCACTTGTGTACAGCTTAATATTTTCTGTAATATCTGCTGTTGGTATTATATTGGGACAAAAAAGGTACTATTTTCTATGTACAGAGAAATCCGCACATACGACAAACATTTAGTTTTCACAAATGCCAAAGAATGGTCTTCTACAAAATGGTGGCCATAGATACTCCATTGCCTCCAATTACATGGCATTAAGAAGGATGTGTCTGCAAAAAAAAAGTTTATATTTCATATGAGTATGATGACAGCAGGTGAAGTGTATTTTTGTATGAAAAACGACAGCACTAGATTAGTAAATGAAATACTAAATTATAGGGGCCAGTATAGCCCCCTACCTATACAATGGATAAATCTACAATGGAGTGCTTGTCATACAGCAACTCCCTTATGGTTCTGTCTATCCATAGATGGAACCATGGACAGAATAAGTCGCAGTAGACCCTAAAACAGATTGCACATATAGTATGTCCACCCGGAGTTTCTTCTGATCACATATAAATATTTTTTTAAGTGCCAAAAGGTTTGCCTATTCAGAGCCATAGGAATTGTAATGGTGCAATCTAGGTGTCTTCTTCTTAAAATTCTGCTATAAAGAAAATGAGTGACCACTCAGGTTGTTGTATAATGGTGTTATCCAGGCATATCCACATCACTGATATCACAATAGATCAATAGTTGTCTATTGATAGTGAGAGAAGCTTCCACCCAGCTTCTGAGGATCCTCGGGACTACAAATGTGCAAATCTGTGCCAGACCTCATTATCATTGTGCCAATATGTTTTTCCAGAAGGGAAACTGCTATAGTTTATACCTCTTAAAACTGTAAAAATGAATGAAAACAAAAAAAGTACTTTTCATGGTAATTTTAGGTATTTGCTACCTCTCCTACTATCCAGCTGCCAAAAGCGTGGGTCCTCCTATTACAATGTCAATAATACATCCATTTCTGTATACATTGATCCACGTTCTGGTTATATATCTGGTGGTGAGCATCTTGCCAGGGTTAACCAGTCATGTGATAGGTCTATGAAGTATCAGACAATGTATTTATTGACTCATATACACTATACAAGGAACAGACTATTACCAATATATGCAATGACATAAAAGACTAGTAGGCTAGCAAGAATTAATATTTTTGGCCATAGGATATTTATTTTAACTAATAAATAGTGAATCTGCTAGGAAATAACGCACAGTATATGCAGGATTGAGTTTAATGTGATGCTTCACCTTTTAATGAATCTGGAATATATATATTAAATGGAAAACAACGAGTCTGTAATATGTCTTCACTGCACTTTATCAGTTTTCTAAGTTAACTTTATTCTGTGGAGTGTAAAGCAATGTGATATTCACTGGAGACCATCAACAAGCAGGGTAAATGCTGCTGATGACATATCTTATATTTTATTCCATTTATGACTTGTGTGAATACTCATTGCTGATTAATACTGGCACATCCAGTTAATCTTATAACCAGGAACATAGCAATGGGCCGTAGAGCTGAGGCCAAACATTGTAGAAAAAATGTGTTTTTTAAGTGCAGATTTTGCTGTGGATTTAGTACAAGTGAGAAGTGCATCCATGTGTACAGGAAAATCTGTAACAAAAATGAATCTGATCCATAGCAGAAGCTCATTCTGCACTCGGAGAGCTCACTACAGGCACCTAATAAGCATAAAAGAGGCGTCAACATCAGCTTGTTGATGGTTTCCAAGTATAAACTGGTAAACAGTAAAGAATGTAATATATTACAGATATGCTGCATTGTAGTAGCTATAGGAAGGTAATTAAAGGTGAAGTTTCACTTTTGGGGTAGATTTACACGTGGCAGATTTGTTACAGAAATGTTTGGGACAGTCACACAAATTTCAGCAACAAACCTGCCACGTGTGAATTAACTCTAAGAAGTAGTTGTCAGTCTGTATAGTTCTATATTCCACTAGCATCCTCTTTATCATTATATGTACACCATAGCCCTTCAAGGTTTTAGAGTATACTGTAGTTTGCAGATAAATAGCTTGTAGTATATATGTATATATCTATGGGTCTTATAGATCCTATATAAAAGTGACCTATTTTGGCCCTTAAGCATTTATATGCAATTAAAGGGATAATATATTTTACATGTATTGTGCAGACAATCCATTACACATGAGTTGTACAGGCAGATGGCCACAGTTTGTTACAAAATATATACTGTACTGATCATCCATACGTTGCTAGTTTAGGGACATGAGTGGGGTGTGAGGAACGAGGCTTCTGAGTCTGTGAGTGATGCTTTTAGAAATACTGCTTATGAAAAGTGTACCAAAATGTGCAAAGATATGAATGGTCACTTAAAGGGACACTCATCCCAAAAGCTGTCATATCTTTAATTATTTGCTGTTGAGGCAAATACAATCTATTATCAGCCATTCTGACCGTAGTGTTCTAACTATAAACTCCTGCCCCTCTTTATGGGACATATCTCCACTGATGAAAACCCAAAATGAGTGGCTTTTCTTATGACGTTGCTACAAGTTGACAACATTAGGTTTAGTGTCCCTTTAAGGGTGCCTTCACAAGCAACAGATGATGCTACAGAAAGTCTGTGATGGAAAATAAACTCCATTCATGTGAATGGGGTGGTCTTAACAAAAAACATCTGGATTTCTACAAGCCCCATACAGATTATTGGAACAGACTTGCAGTCGGAGATTTTCTGCAACTTAGTTTACCCCTTATGAAGGCGGCTTGAAAAGTGATTGTAGGAAGTGAAAGTGTCAGTTCATGGGTTTTATTTGACTTCAGTGTTTTTCAAATTGTCCATCTTTGTGTCTTAAACATGTATCAAATGCTTTTTTTTTTTTTTTTTTTTGTACAATTATACTTACTCTGAAAATCTTTTGAGTAATGGATTGTCTGTTTCTTTGTCATTTCTTTCAGTTATATGATTTTTTGGTCCTGTCTAAGTCATTTTAATCATCTTTACCACTGAGTCATTTTCAGATCCTTATCTAGAAAGAGGTGACCCTTAAAGGGAACTAGAGATGAGCGAGTACTGTTCGGATCAGCCAATCCGAACAGCACACTCGGATAGAAATGAATGGACGTAGCCGGCACGCGGGGGGTTAAGTGGCCGGCCGCCGTCAAAGCGGAAGTACCAGGTGCATCCATTCATTTCTATGGAGTGTGCTGTTCGGATCGGCTGATCCGAACAGTACTCGCTCATCTCTAAAGGGAACCTTTCACATAAGAAATACAGTACTATTTACAGCACAAGGAACTGAGATGATCGTGGCAGGTTCCCTTTGAAGACAATGGCCCAGATTTACTATATGTTGTACACATACAAAGCATATAAATGTCACGTTTTGTGACTTTTTAAGATCTGCACTGCCGTCGCCAATTTCCTGCCAGATTCACCATCATTTGCACCAGAAATCTGGTGTAATTGATGGGAAAAATGTACACCATGTAGGAGAGTAATGCCAGTGTTCATAAATCTGCACCAATATCCACTATTAGGGTCCATTCACATGGAGGAAAATGCCGCATTATTTGGTGCTGAATTTTCAGGGCTGAAAAAAAAGCCTCCCATTGTCTTCAATGGATGCCGCTAGTTTTTTTTCCACTAGTGGAAAAAAAAAGCTAGCAGAACCCATTGTAATAAGTAACAACTGAAATCTATACCAGCTATGAGTTGGTGCCAGTTTCCTCTCTTAACATTTACAGAATGTAGTAAGAGGTGTGTGCCTCTTAAGAAATCTGAGAAATCTTATGTGCGTGATTTACATCTGTAAATGTGAGCTAAAACCAGGAACAGGTCAAAAACACAGAACAGGTGCACATTTTTCTATTATCTTACCTCTGTGTAGTCTACACTCCTGATTTGGGGTCGCAATCACAAGTGCAAATTATTGACCAAGTAATGCTAGTAAGGCTAGGTTCACATCTGCGCATGGGTCACCATCGTTTCGGTCCGATGGTGAATCCAAACAACGGAGAGCCGAACCTCTAAAACAGAAGTTACCCGCTGCCCCATAGACTATAATGGGGTAAGCTGGGTGTCTGCCGTTTTTATACTGAAACCGGCAAAGAGAAAAGTCCTCTGATTTCTCCACTGATTTCTGGCGGTTTCTGCGGCAAGGTCTCCAACAGAGATGCAATAAATTCCCCAATGTGCATAGCAGATAAGTCTGAGAATCTAGTAACCATTTGCAGACTGGCACTCAGAGAAGCCATATTAGGTAGATCTAAAAGGAGGACACTTGTGCTATATTAATTATGCATTAAGCATTTATTAAGAACATTTTCATTGTGAAGCAGAGGATTGGTTTACGATTATTTACAAAGTTTCTTCATAATTCATTCTTCATCTGCTCCCAGTCCTGACTGTATCTTCAACTGATGATTAGAGATGAGCGAGTACTGTTCGGATCAGCCGATCCGAACAGCACGCTCCATAGAAATGAATGGATGCACCTGGTACTTCCGCTTTGACGGCGGCCGGCCGCTTAATCCCCCGCGTGCCATTCATTTCCATGCGAGCGTGCTGTTCGGATCGGCCGATCTGAACAGTGCTCGCTCATCTCTACTGATGATATCTCTGGTAGAACTGCAATCTTAGTGTCACATGAAAGATGAGACTGTCCTCTTTCATACAGTACCTAAAGAACATTTCTACATTTTATATTGCCTGTTTGATGTGACCCTTCCCCATCCTCATTAACATTGCATTTCACACAAGCTCATACACTTTACCCTTTGTTCACATCTGCGTTGGTATTCTGCCCGGGGAGTCCGCATGCGGACCCTCCCAAACGGAATACCAAACGCAATTGCAAGCGCTGTGTAGTAAAAGCACACAGACCTCATAGACTATAATGGGGTCCATGTGCTTGGCATGCGCTGCCCGCACGAATCATGCGGACAGGAAAGTAGACTGTGAACTACTTTCCTGTCCGCATGATCCCTGCGGAGAGCTGGCGGCAACCATATGGACCCCATTATAGTCTATGGGGTCCGTGTGCTTTCACTGGCACACCGCTTGCAGTTGCATGCGGACTCCCCCCGACGGAATACCAACACAGATGTGAACGAGGCCTTACACAGTGAGAAACAGCTCTGAATACAGGCGCAAGGGGAAGAATAAAGAAGTGTAGGATTTCACAGAAAAGAGGCAAAATCTGTTACTATAGTCAATTGCAAAATGTATTAATGACAAATAATTCCAGTTGGAGATGCAAAGTTTGGGGGAGGACAGAATTCATCTATTAGTATTATCCATTATATAAAAAACAAAAAAAACTTTGCAAGTCTTCAGTAGGTGATACCTTTTTTAATGGCTAACTTAGCCATTAGTTAGCCATTAAAAAAGGTATCACCTACTGAAGACTTGCAAAGTTTTTTTTGTTTTTTATATTTTATAACCACTGGCTAACACGGTACCAAAACAAACATTTTCCTTTATCCATTAGCAGTACGCTGATGGATTTTATTAAGGCAAATAATAGGTTCTGCCTCTTTAAATGTAGGTCTTGTTAAAAATAGAAGCATGTGTTGCGGTACAGCAGCAGAAAGGCATTTTGTAAGTGTTAAGTGTCTGTCATTGTCATACCCAGCTGTGGCGCTGCCTGGCGTGTTTGTGTGACCACAAGGTATGGGTGAATGATGTGACTGTGAACAGTTGCCATTGTCTCGGGAGATGCCCTACAGTCAGCACTGGCTCTGCAGCTGCTGTTGACAACTTTGTAACACATTATATACTTGACAGTTATTTAGACAAGCACAATGGTGGTGTACGTTCATCATAAAGCTGTCAGCTCTTTGGCAGGAGTATATATCATGTGTCTGTGGATAGTGGCATGTATGAACCAAGTTAGTAAATGCAAACCTTGATGAAAAACAGGTTGTCTGATTTAGAAAATCCATTTTCAAATACTGTATTGGGAAACTACACTCACTGGCCACTTTATTAGGACCCCCTTTTGCCTTCAGAACTGCCTCAATTCTTCGTGGCATAGATTCAACAAGGTGCTGGAAGCATTCCTCAGAGATTTTGGTCCATATTGACATGATGGCATCACACAGTTGCCGCAGATTTGTCGGCTGCACATCCATGATGCGAATCTCCCGTTCCACCACATCCCAAAGATGCTCTATTGGATTGAGATCTGGTGACTGTGGAGGCCATTGGAGTACAGTGAACTCATTGTCATGTTCAAGAAACCAGTCTGAGATGATTCCAGCTTTATGACATGGCATTGCATTATCCTGCTGAAAGTAGCCATCAGATGTTGGGTACATTGTGGTCATAAAGGGATGGACATGGTCAGCAACAATACTCAGGTAGGCTTTGGCGTTGCAACGATGCTCAATTGGTACCAAGGGGCCCAAAGAGTGCCAAGAAAATATTCCCCACACCATGACACCACCACCACCAGCCTGAACCGTTGATACAAGGCAGGATGGATCCATGCTTTCATGTTGTTGACGCCAAATTCTGACCCTACCATCCGAATGTCGCAGCAGAAATCGAGACTCATCAGACCAGGCAACGTTTTTCCAATCTTCAATTGTCCAATTTCGATGAGTTTGTGCAAATTGTAGCCTCAGTTTCCTGTTCTTAGCTGAAAGGAGTATCACCCGGTGTGGTCTTCTGCTGCTGTAGCCCATCTGCCTCAAAGTTCGACGTACTGTGCGTTCAGAGATGCTCTTCTGGCTACCTTGGTTGTAACGGGTGGCTATTTGAGTCACTGTTGCCTTTCTATCAGCTCGAACCAGTCTGGCCATTCTCCTCTGACCTCTGGCATCAACAACGCATTTCCGCCCACAGAACTGCCGCTCACTGGATGTTTTTTCTTTTTCGGACCATTCTCTGTAAACGCTAGAGATGGTTGTGCGTGAAAATCCCAGTAGATCAGCAGTTTCTGAAATACTCAGACCAGCCCTTCTGGCACCAACAACCATGCCACGTTCAAAGGCACTCAAATCACCTTTCTTCCCCATACTGATGCTCGGTTTGAACTGCAGGAGATTGTCTTGACCATGTCTACATGCCTAAATGCACTGAGTTGCCGCCATGTGATTGGCTGATTAGAAATTAAGTGTTAACGAGCAGTTGGACAGGTGTACCTAATAAAGTGGCCGGTGAGTGTATATGTCAATATCGGGGTTCAAGACCCTCATATGTTATTAAGGTGAAAGACACACAGATAGCTCATGGTTTTCCATGGGCAATGGGTAATGCTTCTTTAATCCTGTGGGAGTGCTGCAGGAGAATTCAGTACTTGTTGCCAGATTTCCCTACAGGACGCCATGTGGTCAGTTTATCAATGGGGAAACCCAAAAGCTGACATCCTTTTTACTGTTAGAATAATTATCACGAATATATTACACCAATTCTAGCAAATCCCATCCACATGCAGCAGGAAAATGCATGCAGTGGAAATGCTGCGATTTCCAAAACTGTTGCAGTTTTGGAAATCCCAGCATGTCAGTTATACTTATGGAAATGCTAGAAGTCTCCCTCTAGGTATAATTGAAACAGAAAGTCCACAGAGGTTTTTTTCTGTGAAAAGTGCTATGGGAAAAATTACGATGCATCGCTGCCGTGGTTTTTCCTGCAGTGCTTTTTTTATGCAGCACACTATGTGGAGCCTTAGCCTTTTAAAGGGGCTCTATCACTGGGAAAAGTCATTTTTAACTAATCACATCCTTGCATAGGCTTTAGAAAGGCTATTTCACACCTACCTTTAGTATGTAGATTGCCTCAGTGGTTCCTGAATAAGTCTGTTTTTATCCATATGCTAATTAGACTGGGTGTATGATGCATCGTGCACCCCCTTTGCTATTGTTTCCTATGGGTGTATACAGCACAAACTGCTGCTGCTGATGACTCAGCTTCCTGTTTGCACACCCACAGAGGAGATAATAGGAGAGAGGAGGCTGCTGGGAACTTCCTGAGCTGGCTGGAGGCTCATTAGCATATGAATAAAAACGGACTTATTCAGAGACCGCTGAGGCAATTTACATACTAAAGGTAAGTTTAAGAGAGTCTGTCATCACAATCAAGCCCATCAACCTAGCCCCACAGATAGAGAGGTTAGGGTCTCCTGAATCAAACCGTGTTTTCCCCTTGTGAACTGCAGCCTTCATTGCAGAAAAAGAAGTAACTAACAACACTCTTATTACGCCAAAGAGCTCATTTGCAAATTGACAAAACAGCGTTATCTCAGCAACAAAGGCACCGACTCACAACAGAAAAAGTCAGATGATACAGTTGACCCTTACCTATCTATCTACAGGGATTGATATGCTGGGTTTTGGTGATGGAATCCCTTTAAAAACTTTTTTTTACTCATTCTAAGGGTGCGTTCACACTACGTAATCGCCAGCTTATTCTGAACGTAAAACACGTTCAGAATCAGCGCGTATAAAGCAGTTCCATTCATTTCTATGGGAGCCGTACGGGAGCGTGTACGGCTCGGCATGAGCAGAGCTAGCCGTACACGCGGGCACTTCCCATTCACTTCAATGGGAGTGCTCGTAGTGAAAAAAGCAGCCCATTAATTTCTATGGGGAGCGCTCGTATGCCGACTCCCATAGAAATGAATGGGAACTGCTTTATACGCGCTGATTCTGAACGTGTTTTACGTTCAGAATAAGCTGGCGATTACGTAGTGTGAATGCACCCTTACTTTGTTTCCTTTTTGTGGTTTGTAATTATACTGCCAACAGTCATATTATTCAGCAATATCCGGAAAAACTAAGAAACCTTTTAAAAATAACACATCCCTAAATTTTATAAATGGATGTTACCCATGCACTAACTTCCTAAATTTAACTAGGCAATGGACTCAAAAAGTTATCAGTGCAGTAGTCACTTCCCCCACAGAGTTCTCGTAACTTTATGGAAATACCCACCTAGTTCTGAAATTGAAATCTGCACCAAATCATTGCGGTCCTAAATTTCAGTACTATGAAAAAAAGTGTATGTGGATCAACAGGATCTCTGACACGTAAGAAGACACCAGTATTATATAAGACTTGGGGTAGACAGGGACTTCAAGTCACATTTCTAACAATAAGTCCTATCAAGTCCAATTAATATGACATAGATAGACTTTAAGTTTCAAATCACATTAACACTGTGCTACCTAAATAAATAAGGGCAGGGTCACAACTGCGCCCGATCTCCACTTTAGCCACTTTAGGCCGGGGCCCCATGGACCAGAAACGCCGCAGGAAAAATCACGGCATTGTACAGTACTTGCAAAGTGAATGGGATTCATACGAATCACATGCCCACTTTGCGGAAAAAATTACAGCGCGGACACGCTGTGATTTCCAAAACCATTGCAGTTTTGAAAATCTCAGCATGTCAACTATATCTATGGAAACGCCGACGGCTTCCCCGTAGATATAATTGTAACAGAAAGTCCACGGAGGAAAACTCTGTGAACTTTCTGTTCAAAGCGCTGCGGGTAGAACCGCAATGTGTTCACGCCTCGGTTGTTCCCACAGTTCTTTAGCGCGGCGGTTCCGGCCTGTGGGACCTTAGTGGTTTTCCGTCTTCTGCCAAGAGAAACTGGACAGGAGACGGAAACCCGGTGGTCAGTTTTCAAACCCATTCACTTAATAAGTTTGCAAAGTGACCACCTGTGTGCGTCTTCTGCCTCTACGTGGCGAAAGTTTTTTTTAACCGGACACAAAGTCGGACATGCAGGGCTTTGTGTTCAGTTAAATAAAAAACGGTTTCGCTGCGTAGAGGCAGGAAACACACACGGGCGGTCACTTTGCAAACCCATTCAAGTGAATGGGTTTGAAAACTGACCACTGAGTTTCCGTCTCCAGTCCATTTTCTCGGGGCAGAAGACAGAAACTGGCAGAAGCTGAGACCGGGCGCATTTGTGAACCCACCCTAAGACACCATGACTGAAAAGAATAAGACTTTCCTGTATAGTGCACAGTCAACATCGTATAAAAAAATATCCTGCCTACCCTTTTCTTAAAGAAAAATAAAAAGATTTAAAAAAAAAATACATTTTATTGCCTATTGTATTTTACATTTATATAATTTTTCATATATTTGGAAAATTTTGGAATATTTTTCTAAAAACAATTTTTTATTAAAAATATTTTTCTCAGTCTTTCTATGAGATGTCATGTGTGTGTATATATCATAATGTAATGTAATGTAAATTCATGGATACTGCTTCATAATTGTATCATTTTACTATACTCTGCAATTAACCTATAAGGGATGTAGGCACTAAAAAGTTTGTGTATTTATCAGGAATAAATGTCCAGTATGTGAATGTGATGGAACAAGGGGATTGTTCTTTTTAAGGATGCTTTATAACACAGGTATTACATTTTAAGTAGACATGTTTTATTGACTTGTCTATGGCAGATGGTGCTGTTGCACTAGTATTGTGAATTGTCTTTGCCTCCAGTGGTGGAAAGTGTTACTGCAAGCAAATTTAAATTTATCTACTAAAATGTACATAATATAATAACAATAAATTTTATTTATATAGCCCCAACATATTCCGCAGCGCTATACAATTTGTAGGGTTCAAGTACAGACAAAAAGATACATTACAAAGTAACTGATTTCACACAATGGGACTGAGGGCCCTGCTCGCAAGAGCTTACAATCTATGAGGTAGAGGGGGTGACACAAGAGGTATGAAACAGGCTATATATATAGAGAGAGAGACAGTAGGTATATACTGGTACATACATTTCTTTTGCAATAAGTAGAATTTAATAGGACAAGTTGAATGAGAAGTGTGTACTTTGTGGCCTACAGAACAATTGTATATTATTGTACATAAAAAAGTGTCAATCTACAGATAAAAAAAAAATCAATGATTAAATTAACAATTTTTGCAGGTAAAAGTCTAGATCCAGGAAAAGTCTCCATTAAAAAATAAATAAAAAAAATTGTATATTTAATTAACACACAGAATATTTGTTGTCACTATGATGACGTTATGCAATGAGAAGATATTTCCAATCTGAGAAGTCACTTGAGATACATTTTTTTTAATGACTACATTTGTATCACGCAAGTTTTATGTATGTCAACATGTTTTTAGAAGAGTTAAACCCTGTATAAAGCTGTAATTTATTCTGGATCTACAAGCTGGAAATACATACTGGCAACCTGTGCAATACATTGTCTCCGAGTGGATTTGTCATATTTAACGTTTATTTTTTAGCATCATTTTATTCTAATTCTAGTTATAATCTATATAACAATTGATTGACTTTGTAAATACATAATGTTACTTTTCCTGCACTGAACCTGAGTTACTCCACAGCTGCTCTCAATATTCTTTAGTTGAAGTGACTGGAGAGAATTTATTAAGACTGGCATTTCCTACGCCAGTCTTAAGCTGCCCATACACATTATATTTCAATTGGCTAAAATGGCTAATTCCTTTATTTTGATCCATAAAAAGGTTAGCCAATGGCAGATTCAGTTTTCCAAAAACAGATTGGTTATGCTAGAAAAATTTTTGCCACCTGTCGCCCCAAAATACCAGTGTTTCTTTTGCTCCCCCTGACCATATTTCCCAAGCATCCCTGATTCAACAGGACAGTCCTGGATTTCAGGTGCTGTCCTGCTGTTGACGAGGTATGTCCCAACTTCAACACTATCTTCTCCCAAGCCACCAGCAGAAGAGACCAGAGCGGACTACTGGACAAGTAATTGTAGATCTATGAGTGCCTTATTTCAGTTAACTCTGGCTCTCCCATTGAAGCGAATGGGAGTATGCATTAGTTCCATCCATGGGGACGCACCTACGATCTGCCCAGCTGTCTTCAGGCTGAGTTCACAATGGGGTTCAAACACCCCCATTCTGATTATTCATTGGGATTCTCACACCTTCATTGATCAACTAGTTATTCTTTATCCAATGAACAGAAGATAAATATACTACGTGATATAACCCATTTAAATGTCTTAGGTGATATGTCTTAGGTAAATATTAGAGATGAGCGAGTAGTGTTCGATCGAGTAGGTGTTCGATCGAATACTATGGTATTCAAAATACTTGTATTCGATCGAACACTACTAGCTGTTCAAAGTTTAATGTTCGATGCAGAAACAGCGTTGATTGGCATAATGCTATACATTCTGCCAATCAACGCTGGTTCTTCTCCTACCTTTCCGAAGTCTTCTCCGCGCTGCGTCCCCGCGTCTTCTTCCGGGTGGAATTCACTCTGCCTAGGCATCCGGCCTAGGCAGAGCCAACTGTGCATGTGCGGGCATGCACGTGCATACACGCGCATACGCAGTCGGCTCTGCTCAGACGTCGGGCCTGGGCAGAGCCGACTGCGCAGGCGCATACATGTGCGTGCATGCATGCACGCGCATGCACAGTCGGCTCTGCCTAGGCCGGATGCCTAGGCAGAGTGAATTCCACCCGGAAGAAGATGCGGGGACCCTGCGCCGGGAGAATACTTCAAGCAGAATCCAGCCCGACCGTCACTTGTGGACTTGGTATGTATAATTTTATCGAATTTTGCCTACCCCTGAAACGAGCATTTCCCCCCATAGACTATAATGGGGTTCGAAATCCGTTCGAACAGTCGAACAGTGTGCGGCTGTTCGAATCGGATTTCGAACCTCGAATATTTTAGTGTTCACTCATCTCTAGTAAATATAATACAATACAATACTTAGGCTGGTTGTTCAGAATTGTAGCTCCATTACAAAATGTGTAATAAGTGCAGACTCTAGTCAAGAAGAGAATTCTAGGAGATTTCAGCTGATGTAATTCAGAATCAGTAGAAAAAAGAACCCCGTGGAAATAATTCATTTGGGAATTCACTACACAAAATACACTGGGTGCTATTTATCAAACTGGTAGGAAAATTGGCCTTGTTGATAATAGCAACCAAAATTTGAGATCAGTTTACAATTTTTCAGAGCAGCGTGCATTATACTATTCATTTCCAAATTACTGTACATTAATTTATTTGCCTTTTCATTCCTAATAGGATGGCGCCATCTGTTGATAGAGATCCAATTTAATTCAATATGTGGTATGCAACTACAGTACAGTGACAGGACTGTTGTACAACATTCAGCATGATAACCGACAGAACCTATTGACTTTGGGTCCATCAGGTTCTGCTGAGGTTGCTGACGTGATTGTCATTCTGATGGAAAATACTGCATTGCATGCATCTCTAGTTCTCCAGTCAAACAATCTAATATGGAATAATGGCTACTAACAGTACTGCAATGTGTAAACAAAGCCGTACAGAATTACAGGTGGGAGTGTTCACACTACTGCCGCAGTCCAACAAGGGGTTTCTGTCCTAAACCCCAGGAAAACTGGACAGGGGATGGCTTGCTGGCGGTCAGCTTTAAAACCCATTTATTTGAATGGCTTTTTAATGGTAAACGCCAGTTTCCGTATGCAGCCTCACCGCCTGGAAACTGATTTTTTCTTAGCACGGACACAAAGTCCTGCATGTACAACGGCAAGATGTCCCCTGTCCAGTTTCCCCAGGGTTTAGGACGGATACCCCTGGGCGGACAGCAGTGATAGTGTGAACGTCCCTTTACACAGCTTTTTAGGCATCCCAATGTAAAATGTGGTCCGGCATTTTTGCATTAGGCCAATTAGTTAGGTAAGTTTCTAGAAAAATGTGGTACCTCCTTTGTACCACTTAGGCTAAGTTCACACGGGGGGCGGTGGGGCGTATTTTGGCACCGAGAGTGCCGCGGGTGCCGCATCACTCTCGGGTCAAAACCCACCTGCCACGATTGTCGCAGCCCGCTTCTTTTTTCCGTGAGCGGCAAGATGCATAGACCACCATTATGAGGGGGCGGATTATGACGTGGATTACGTGCCATAATCCGCCCCTCTATGCCCGTGTGAACTAGCCCTAAGTGTTCCTTTTTTGATACAGTCTATCTTTTTGTTTAGTTTTGATTCTGCTTTCTGAGCATGCGCAGAAAACAACAGACATAAAATAACAGACAATAACTATGCATTATAACTACTGAGGTTAAGATGTGCCTCTGAAGTTGTCAACATCCATTGGGGGCCTACTGAGTTGGGGGCCCAATCAGATGTGTTTCACCACCCTGTGCTGAGACCCTTGCTACGCCTCTGACTAGCAGTATTCCCATGAAACCTTCTGCATATATGAGCTTTACTATGGATACAAAGCATGCTGCACTCACCATGGAGCTTCAGATACAAGTGATTGATATAGGCACACCATCATTTTAGATACCATGGGGAGTATTTACTACTGGCCGGGTTACTAGAATTCTGCAGAAAAAGTCGCACAAATGTTGTATGTCAATTTTCACACTAGCTGACTTAGATTTCAGTTCTGGGACACAGCACAGGCCTCACAATAATCGTGGTGCATCCAACTCCAGCCTGGTGCCCTATGTTTTTACCAGACCGCCTTAAACAAACCATCTATCCTGAGGCTAAAATAATGGGGGAGAGCAATAACCAATATCTACAGTGCCTACAAGTAGTATTCAACCCCCTGCAGATTTAGCAGGTTTGATAAGATGCAAATAAGTTAGAGCCTTCAAACTTCAAACAAGAGCAGGATTTATTAACAGATGCATAAATCTTACAAATCAAAAAGTTATGTTGCTCAGTTAAATTTTAATAAATTTTAAACATAAAAGAGTGGTTCAATTATTATTCAACCCCTAGGTTTAATATTTTGTGGAATAACCCTTGTTTGCAATTACAGCTAATAATCGTCTTTTATAAGACCTGATCAGGCCGGCACAGGTCTCTGGAGTTATCTTGGCCCACTCCTCCATGCAGATCTTCTCCAGGTTATCTAGGTTCTTTGGGTGTCTCATGTGGACTTTAATCTTGAGCTCCTTCCACAAGTTTTCAATTGGGTTAAGGTCAGGAGACTGACTAGGCCACTGCAACACCTTGATTTTTTCCCTCTTGAACCAGGCCTTGGTTTTCTTGGCTGTGTGCTTTGGGTCGTTGTCTTGTTGGAAGATGAAATGACGACCCATCTTAAGATCCTTGATGGAGGAGCGGAGGTTCTTGGCCAAAATCTCCAGGTAGGCCGTGCTATCCATCTTCCCATGGATGCGGACCAGATGGCCAGGCCCCTTGGCTGAGAAGCAGCCCCACAGCATGATGCTGCCACCACCATGCTTGACTGTAGGGATGGTATTCTTGGGGTCGTATGCAGTGCCATCCAGTCTCCAAACGTCACGTGTGTGGTTGGCACCAAAGATCTCGATCTTGGTCTCATCAGACCAGAGAACCTTGAACCAGTCTGTCTCAGAGTCCTCCAAGTGATCATGAGCAAACTGTAGACGAGCCTTGACATGACGCTTTGAAAGTAAAGGTACCTTACGGGCTCGTCTGGAACGGAGACCATTGCGGTGGAGTATGTTACTTATGGTATTGACTGAAACCAATGTCCCCACTGCCACGAGATCTTCCCGGAGCTCCTTCCTTGTTGTCCTTGAGTTCGCCTTGACTCTTCGGACAAGCCTGGCCTCGGCACGGGAGGAAACTTTCAAAGGCTGTCCAGGCCGTGGAAGGCTAACAGTAGTTCCATAAGCCTTCCACTTCCGGATGATGCTCCCAACAGTGGAGACAGGTAGGCCCAACTCCTTGGAAAGGGTTTTGTACCCCTTGCCAGCCTTGTGACCCTCCACGATCTTGTCTCTGATGGCCTTGAAATGCTCCTTTGTCTTTCCCATGTTGACCATGTATGAGTGCTGTTCACAAGTTTGGGGAGGGTCTTAAATAGTCAGAAAAGGCTGGAAAAAGAGATAATTAATCCAAACATGTGAAGCTCATTGTTCTTTGTGCCTGAACTACTTCTTAATACTTTAGGGGAACCAAACAGAGTTCTGGTGGTTTGAGGGGTTGAATAATAAATGACCCTCTGAATAAACTTTTCACAATTTAAAAAAAAAAATTAAACAAAGAAATAACATTCTTTTTTGCTGCAGTGCATTTCACACTTCCAGGCTGATCTACAGTCCAAATGTCACAATGCCAAGTTAATTCCGAATGTGTAAACCTGCTAAATCTGCAGGGGGTTGAATACTACTTGTAGGCACTGTATATAAGACCATATAAAAGTCTTCAAAATAGGTATCTGTGTAAACTTACTGAAAGTATACAGACTACCACAGTCCGAGTCCTAAAAAATAAATAGTTTGCATGCAGGGAAAGGGAAAAGAGGAAGATACACAGCCTCCCGCTCAATATTTGTTCTTAGAATAATATATCGATATCAAATTCCAAAATTCATAAAACTGGATTACTGACCCATCTGTCTGTAGTCCCAGACACGGAATATGCGCACGGACTTCTCCGCTCCTCCGGTCAGAAGCATTCATACACGTCCACAGGAATAAAAAATTTGAAGATCCAGCGTATCCGTAAAAAATATTTCTCTTACTTTATTGAATGGCTCGTGGCCACATTAAAATTGAGTCACAGACATGGATGGTATAGGCAAGATGGAAACAGCATTAAGTCTGACTGACGCGTTTCGAGAATATAGTTCTCTTAGTCATAGTCTGCCGGACAACTGAGCACAGAGTTTAAATACATGTCTACCTTGCACCTGTCTCAGCTGTACCAAATATAAATTAACCAATCCTGATCATACATATAAACAAACAGTTAAAACCAGTATTAACACACAAAAGAAATACAAAATGCTGCTCTAAACCACCACGATTACAATAAAACATATAAATAAACATATATAAATATATACAATAGACACAAATACAAAAGAAAAAGAAAAACCATTGTATATTGTCTTGACACTCGATGTCTTTAAATATCCATACGATGTGAGTCCAACAACTCTAGAAAAGCAAACACATGGTCACATGATAAGATGATTCAATATTACCTTGTATGTTTCCACAATCCCATAAAAAGGACATGCCCGTGTATCTTGCTCCCGCAACGTATTATGCCCATATGAAAGATGGCGTCCGTACCAACTGAGTTTAACAATGCACATGCGCATCCCGATATCGTATTTGCCCATATTAAACATGGCGCTGTCATCGTTCAAGTATCATAATGCGCATGCGCATCATGTCAGACAGCAAAGGCTGTATTCTACCCTTAATAAACGTAATGTGCATATTATCAATAACCCGCACTGCGCATGCTTTAGGTCCTGCTTACAACGAGATGCAAAACCGAACTCAATCACGGAAACTACAGCTGATCGTGGGCCTCACAAACAGATGAGAATTCACAGGATAACCCTTCAATAACATAAAGAAAAATTATGAATGATAATAAACACGCTATGCACAGGTAAGTATATCACATTTTGAAGATAGAAAAAATATATGTATGTGGACACAAATGTATCCAAATGATGACCACCTAGGATAACTGATGTTATTGAATGGAGTAGATATTATAATGAAATGTACAGGAAACCATGTTGATGTTATAGCGTATACCCAATGCCTAGGACGAAACAAAAGGGGTATTCGACTGTATTAATAAATATATAGCAAATCGTTCCGCTTATTGAGGCCATGTGGAAAACGTGTATTGAGTTTAAATATCCATTTGGCTTCCAGTAATTTCAATTGGTACTCCCTATCTCCTCCACGGACAGATTTCCTCACCTGGTCAATAGCTTTAAAAGAAAATGTGCTAGTATCACTATTGTGGTTAGTAATAAAATGTTGTGAGACTCCTGTTGACTTTGCACAATTTACGTTCACTATGCTATAGATGTGTTCCGCTATCCTGATCTTTACAGCACGTGTGGTACATCCCACATACTTTTTATTACATTCGGTACAAGTTATCATATAGACAACATGTGTACTCGAGCAATTTAAAAATTGTTTTATTTGATAGATGCGCTTCTCCTCAGAATCCTTAAAAATAGGAGTCTTATCCACAAATCTGCACATATTGCATCTATTAGTACCACACTTAAAAAAGCCTTTCAGATGTAACCATGTTTCACTCTGTACTGATGTATTACTGTTATAAAGGCTCGGTGATAACATGTTCCCCAGCGTCTTACCTCTCTTGGAGACATACTTGCACCCTTGTGCTAAGATGGATCCAAGGACCTCATCTTGATATAAAATTGGCATGTTCTTTTTAATAATATCAACAACCTGTTTGTAATTGTGGCTAAAGGTGGTAGAAAAATAAACATTCATATTATCAATTTTGGTAGTATTTGTTTCTTTAGGAATGAGCAAAGTTTTCCTATCATAATTTGCCACAATTGTTTCTGCTCTCTTAATGGTCCACTGGGGATAGCCCCTATCTCTAAATCTCTTACCAATTTGTACCCTGTTATTATGAAAATTTTGTTCCGTGGTACAGGCTCTTTTGGCCCTAATCAGTTCGCCTAAAGGAAGTGATTTTTTGGTATGAATGGGATGCTGGCTGTCTGCATGGAGTAGAGTATTCCCAGACAAAGGCTTCCTATAAAGACTAGTCTTAACTGTACCAGTGTCTGTGTCCGCAACCAAGGTTATGTCCAAGAAATCAATACTGATATCCTCCACTCTATACGTGAATTTGAGATTGAAATCATTGTCATTAATATAACTCATAAATGCAGGAATATCCTCGTTCCTTCCACACCACACGATTAAAAGGTCATCTATATAACGACCAAACCAGGCCACTGCTTGTCTGAAAGGGTTTTGAATATTGTATATAAAAAGATGTTCCCAAAATGCCATAACCAAGTTTGCCAATGAGGGCGAAAATTTCGCCCCCATTGGCGCACCCCGTGTCTGTAAAAAAAATTCACCATTAAACGAAAAGTAATTATGTGTAAGTAAATAATTAACCACATCCAATACATATTCACAAAACTCCGATGAAAAATCTGTAAATTTAGTAAGATGAAAAATTAGAGCCTGTCTGGCAATATCGTGTGGTATAGAGGAATAAAGAGAGGAAACGTCACTGGATACCCATTTGTAATCCCCCCTCCACTGAAACCCATCAAACACCCCCAGCAATTCCTTAGTGTCCTTTATGTAGCCAGGGATCCTATTGACTAATGGTTGTAATATACCGTCTATCCACTGACACAATTTTTCATTTAATGAATCAATGCCGGAAATGATGGGTCTCAGTGGAGGGGGGTCAACATTCTTATGGACCTTGGGCAGCCCATGAAACACCGGAATAACTGGACATTTTGGTCTCAAATATCTGACATCAGATTCCGTAAAAATTCCCAACATGCGCCCCTCCTCTAAAAGTTTATCCAAAACCCCTGAAAACATTGATGTAGGATCCGAGGGAAGGCGCCTATAGGTATCCATGTCGTTAAGTATCAGATATGCTGCCTTCTCATAATCATCACTATTCATAACTACTATCAAACCCCCCTTATCCGCCGCCCTAATAGTTATGTCTTTATTTGATTGCATCTTAGATAAACTATTCCTCTCACTCCTAGACAAATTGTCGGGGATTGGGAGAGTTGATATTTCTCTATATAATTTACTCAAATCCCTTTCCACCATAGATTGAAATTGATCAAAAACTGGGCTTCTGGATGTTATTGGGTAATAGGAGGGATTTTTGATATTAATGCAAGTGTCTATGTCAAGTGATATGTTGGCATCTGCCAAATCCTGTAAGTCCAACATACAACATTGTTCATTAAACATTAAACCTTTAAATTCATTATCCTGCATTGCTTTTGAAGTATACTGTTGACCCTCCTGCATTGTTGTAAAAAAATGTCGTTTAACTGTTAAGTTGCGTACAAAATGATTAACATCAAGCAATGTGTTGAAAAGATCGAATTTACATGAGGGTACAAACCCTAAACCTCTTGAAAGTAAGGATAAATCCACTCTATCCAAATGGGTATTGGATAAATTCAACACATTGCTTGAAACCAAAACAGGATTTGTTACACTCTGATCCCCCACAACACGGGTACATGAACCAAAAAAACCTTTTTTCTCATTACACACACCCACTACATTCTGCGATTCCTCCTCGTTTGATAGCGATTTTTTGCCGTGTTTGCGACCACCTCTGTGTTTGAATCTTCTAGATTTATTTGTCGTTCTCCTTTTTTGTTGGGACCAGGACGTTTCGCTCCTCCCTCTAAAAAAGACGCAGATGGAGTGGAAGTTCCCCTGGTTCGTAAACATCCAACTGAATCTGAAAACTCAGAGTCATACTCCGATGAGCTGAAGGATACATTGCGGTGGTTCCTTTGTCGTTTATAAGGCCTCTTATTTCCTTTCAGGATGGAACGGGGTGTTGAAGAAAAATCATGCCAATAGTATATCTGATTTTTATCATAATCCTCCTTGTCTCGATTATATTTAGATCTCTTAATATCCATGATTTTACCCTCAAGTTCCTTGATATTCTTATACATTTTGTCACAATTCAAATCAAAGTCTTGGTGATGTTTGTACTTAAGCAACTCTTCCCTGGTCGAGACAATATCAGCATTTAGTTTTTTCAGTTTATCCTCCTCATACCGGATAATTAGCTTCATTAGCCTCAGAGAACAGTCTGATAGTATTGCTTCCCATTCAGACTTGAAAGTTTCGTCAAAAACATTGGTTGAAAATTTCTTCAAACGTAAACCCCGTGGAATCATATTTTTATCCACATACGTCTTTAGTGTATTGGCATCCACCCAGGTCCTCGTCTCTTGGGACAGTAATTTGAACAACTTAGTAAGAGTTGTCTTAAAATCCACATGAATCGTAGCCACACCCGGCTCTTCATTAAACAAATCATAAAAACGTTTGCTTCTACCATCACTGATATCAGCGCCTCCAACTGTGTCTACATTAGTCATGATGGTTGTACACCTATTAAACTATACCATCCAAAATTATGTATTTAACAAGCTAGAAAAAAGCTCCACGTTATTTCAAAAAATGTGTCTGTGTTTAAAACAGGCTGGAACACATCAGAGGGTTCATTCGAACATGAGCGAAGGCACGTTTCACCGGTATGTCACATAGTTTGCATGCAGGGAAAGGGAAAAGAGGAAGATACATAGCCTCCCGCTCAATATTTGTTCTTAGAATAATATATCGATATCAAATTCCAAAATTCATAAAACTGGATTACTGACCCATCTGTCTGTAGTCCCAGACACGGAATATGCGCACGGACTTCTCCGCTCCTCCGGTCAGAAGCATTCATACACGTCCACAGGAATAAAAAATTTGAAGATCCAGCGTATCCGTAAAAAATATTTCTCTTACTTTATTGAATGGCTCGTGGCCACATTAAAATTGAGTCACAGACATGGATGGTATAGGCAAGATGGAAACAGCATTAAGTCTGACTGACGCGTTTCGAGAATATAGTTCTCTTAGTCATAGTCTGCCGGACAACTGAGCACAGAGTTTAAATACATGTCTACCTTGCACCTGTCTCAGCTGTACCAAATATAAATTAACCAATCCTGATCATACATATAAACAAACAGTTAAAACCAGTATTAACACACAAAAGAAATACAAAATGCTGCTCTAAACCACCACGATTACAATAAAACATATAAATAAACATATATAAATATATACAATAGACACAAATACAAAAGAAAAAGAAAAACCATTGTATATTGTCTTGACACTCGATGTCTTTAAATATCCATACGATGTGAGTCCAACAACTCTAGAAAAGCAAACACATGGTCACATGATAAGATGATTCAATATTACCTTGTATGTTTCCACAATCCCATAAAAAGGACATGCCCGTGTATCTTGCTCCCGCAACGTATTATGCCCATATGAAAGATGGCGTCCGTACCAACTGAGTTTAACAATGCACATGCGCATCCCGATATCGTATTTGCCCATATTAAACATGGCGCTGTCATCGTTCAAGTATCATAATGCGCATGCGCATCATGTCAGACAGCAAAGGCTGTATTCTACCCTTAATAAACGTAATGTTTACGTTTATTAAGGGTAGAATACAGCCTTTGCTGTCTGACATGATGCGCATGCGCATTATGATACTTGAACGATGACAGCGCCATGTTTAATATGGGCAAATACGATATCGGGATGCGCATGTGCATTGTTAAACTCAGTTGGTACGGACGCCATCTTTCATATGGGCATAATACGTTGCGGGAGCAAGATACACGGGCATGTCCTTTTTATGGGATTGTGGAAACATACAAGGTAATATTGAATCATCTTATCATGTGACCATGTGTTTGCTTTTCTAGAGTTGTTGGACTCACATCGTATGGATATTTAAAGACATCGAGTGTCAAGACAATATACAATGGTTTTTCTTTTTCTTTTGTATTTGTGTCTATTGTATATATTTATATATGTTTATTTATATGTTTTATTGTAATCGTGGTGGTTTAGAGCAGCATTTTGTATTTCTTTTGTGTGTTAATACTGGTTTTAACTGTTTGTTTATATGTATGATCAGGATTGGTTAATTTATATTTGGTACAGCTGAGACAGGTGCAAGGTAGACATGTATTTAAACTCTGTGCTCAGTTGTCCGGCAGACTATGACTAAGAGAACTATATTCTCGAAACGCGTCAGTCAGACTTAATGCTGTTTCCATCTTGCCTATACGATCCATGTCTGTGACTCAATTTTAATGTGGCCACGAGCCATTCAATAAAGTAAGAGAAATATTTTTTACGGATACGCTGGATCTTCAAATTTTTTATTCCTGTGGACGTGCCTAAAAAATAAATGGTGTTCCAGACACAACCATTTTTGCCAATATTTGCTTTTCTGGAACCATTGAAATAAAAACATTAAAAAAATTGAATGAGAAAAGAACTACAGAACAGATATGCAATATTACATGAAGCTGAACACAAAATGAAAACAAATAACACAAAGATTGTTCTACACTACCAGATTCTGTTGTTAGAGTTAAGTCCTCCATCTTTGTATTTTGTGAGCTGTGTGTGGCTTCTCCAGGCTAAAGGATGGGTGAGATCATCCAGGCCTGTTATTTAATTTGGAACTCTGCAACATACTCGTCCCCAACACTGTCATAGATTCTTCCCAAGTATTAAAAAAAATAAAAATAAAATGAGTAACTCATAGAAATCATGACCACAGTGTACAACATCACACTGGAAATGTGACTCCTAAGGTGAAGTTTGTGGTCAGATCAGAACAGGTTGTCATTCAACAATGCACCAGCAGGTGGTGCTGTGTTAATATGAATATTTCACCTATGTGTTTTCGTTAGAAGGTGACTGAGGTACTATCCATCTATCCAGGGTTTAGGTGTAAAATTTGTAAATTGGAGCATGGTCCATTTTGAACATACCCTTACCCTTTGTGCCAGGCAAGCCTCTGGTCCTCAGATTATTTGGGTACTGCAAAATTATTGGAAAGTTTGTGATGAAAAGATCAGAACATTTATCAGGTAATACACGTTATTTGTGGGCCAATCCCATAGCATTCCTGGTGGTCTAAAGTGTAGAATACATGCCAGAAATAACTCATTCCAAGGTGTCTCTGCCCCAGCCCAAGCTGCTCTCCATTCACAGAAAATGGTGTACTATACTGTTGATGTGACACATCTCTGGTGCCAGAAAACTGGTATAGATACGTAGATACATTCACCCCCAATGATAACAATAAATCCACCAGGTATTGTAATTTTTTTGCATGAGGTTTTTGCATGTAAATTTGCAGCCTTTGCTTTGTTACACTGTCCTTTCCCCTTTCCTGAAAGTGGGCGCGCTGTGGATAGGATACTGGCCCTACCAGATTTATAGACTTAGAGCTCAGTGCGAGTGTACAGTCCTGCAGAGGGTGCGTCTAATTTAGGAGGAGGGGTACACCTTGTCATAAAGGAAGTGCACCCTCTGCCAATACCGAAATATGAAATTGTCAGTTTTCATGAACACCCTCCCACTGTGTCATGGCAACTTGCACACAATGGGGCTGATTTATTAAAATGGCCTAAAAGCAAAACTGGCTTAGTTGCCCAATCACAATACAGCTTTTATATTTCTCAAGCAGAGTACAAAATGAAAGCTGCGCTATGATTGGTTGCTATGGGCAACTAAGATAGCTTTGCTTTTACTCCATTTTTATAAATCTGCCCATTGAATCCCTGCAGGCTTATGTGGAAACAAATGACTGATAAAACAAAGGCCATGATATATGTTTTGCTATCCATGTCAATGTTCATACACCAAAGCCTAAGTAGCCAAAGCCTACACTGCTGAGAGGTTCTCATGACTCCTGAGGCTTTGTGTGGGTCACTAAATCTCTCAATGACCCTGTATAGGTGCACATAACTGCCACTATACAATACAGATGTAGATATTGGTGTAGATCGTGACTGGGATCCACACAATGGGGGAGTCATTATAATATTAGAGCCAGAAAACTTCTAAAAAGTGAAGTATCTTTAGCTCAGGGTCCAGATATGCGCCAAAGATGCGACACCCCCGGCTGCTATACATTTCAATAGATTTAACCCCTTAATTCTGGCTCACGTCACGGGGGGGGGAGCTGACTGCCTCGCATAGCAAACACTAGTCTTAATAAATTCCCCAAATGTCTCCATGACAACACTGCACCTAGTAAGAATCTAAGGGAACATCATCACAATCTCCGCTAGAGCAGGATTTGGGTTTGGAACATCAAGTCATCACATCTCAGCAATCGCTGAAAATATAGTGTTCATATTTGCAGGGTGCTTAGATGTATTTTGGTCTGGCCAGATTAGGCTAGGTCTAAAAACTGTGACATAGTAACGGTGAGTCACAGCAATACCTTCATTCACGTCACCACATAGCCATACGTGGCTTGCAAATCTTCTTCCCTATACAGAATTTGCAAAGCAAGAAGCGATAATGCCAGAACTTTGTACCCCCACCCCCCAACTCTGCTAGTTCTATTGTGTATGTTATGTAGCTAACAGTGACGTTTATGAGGCTGCACTGATAGTGCTATTATAGGGCTATTTGATGCTGTGATCTGGGTCTCTCATTATATGGGAGTGTTAATTGAGTATAATATGACAGCATTATTTATTTGCAAAGTATGGCAGCATATGTGTACTACAAGGTGACATTATTTACCTATCTGATAAATCAACTGAGTCTGTCTATAAAGTATGTGTACCGTATCATGTCATACCTCCAACAGGACAGTCACAGCGTCCTCCTATCCTGCAACTGTTGGTATGTGTTCTTCTAGGTCTCCCTGTGACACCACTGTCCCCACCATCTTCATCTGCGAGAGGCACAAGAGGAGGAGTAGTTGGAGAACTTTGCCATAGAGCATGTAACGTTCCTGAAACCCCTCCTATAACCAAGGCTGGGGTGATCAGACACTGTGCTACTACTACCTCCATTTGGAATAAAGCTGTTACCTTGTTCAACCTCACTTCTGGCGTCCTGAGTTGTCCCTGCCTTACCATCAGGGCCGTACTGAACAACATCCCACCGTCTCAGAGAGTAGAGGTCCCCTCTCCAACTGGAAGCACCCCGAGGGTAGCTACTACCACCACCAGTGGCGTAACTACCGCCATAGGAGCAGAGGCAGCTGCCACAGGGCCCGGGACATTAGGGGCCTGGTGACAGCCGCTACCACTGCTATCATTATACTCGGGGGTCTTTTCAGGGAGAGGTAAGAAACATAAAAAACACTGTTACTTACCTCTCCACGATCCTGCCCAGGCCTCCTTCCTAGTTGTCTGACGTCTCTGACGTCACATGAACCCGGCCTGCTTCCCGGGTTATGTGACGTCGACGTCATTGAAGAAGGACGGCAGCGGAGAAGACAGCGTAGGAGCCGGGGACAGGTAAGAAACAGTAATTTTTTATGTTTTTATTCCTCCGGGTCTCCGATTATTATACTTTGGGATCTGAAAAGACCCCAGAGTATAATAATTCTTTATGGGTGTCCACAGTGGGACATAATACTTTGTGCAGGGGCCACTGTTGGGGATAATACTGTTTGCAGGGGCCACTATTGGGGATAATACTGTGTGCAGGGGCCACTATGGGAGATAATACTGTGTGCAGGGGCCACTATTGGGGATAATACTGTGTGCAGGGGCCACTATGGGAGATAATACTGTGTGCAGGGGCCACTATGGGGATAATACTGTGTGAAGGGGCCACTATGGGGCATAATAGAACACGCAGGAATGCGTAGGAGGGGGTCGGTCGAGGTCTTCGGTGTCGGTCGGGGGGGGGGGGGCATGTCAAAAGTTCGCCACGGGGCCCCGCCATTCCTAGTTACGCCGCTGAACACCACCATCAGGTACTAGCAAGCACCTAGCGGGTGGCACATCATCTGCCACTACAACCCCTATACTCTGGTCTCCTCCATCTGGGTTGTGGCAAATTGTGTTGTAATGTGTGTGGCCTGAGATAATCATTGCACTGCCTGGTATACCAGCTTGCCCAAAGGAATGTACAGGACATAACTCTCTGCTATGCCAGTGCCTAAAGTTAGGCTGTACAGAAATCACATTATCACTGGGTACTTTATTGAAGCAGTCATCTACAACAGTGTTTGGACACATCAGTCACCAACAGTAGTAGTCAATAACAGCAACTTCTTAGTAATTCCACAGAATGTGGACAACAACCTTTCAAACAGCGTCATACTTGCAGTCCAACAGCAGCCCAGAGCTGTTTTCCTGCTCATAGGATTACATTCAGCCATTTATGGGTCTTGCTGCTCCAGGCTCATGCTCGGCTGCTCCAGGCTCGGTTCGAACATCTACATTTGGCTGCCTCCATAATTCACAATTACCTCAGGGAGGCAGAGACAGGAATATTCCTATTATAACCATTGCCCATCTGCCTTCTTCCCAACACTAGCTACATCCCTGGGATAAGAATTATAAAAGGACCTGCAAAATGCCATGTAATGAAAAGGTCCTATAGAATGTACTACAATGCTACAGTTACTAATAAAGCTTGTCCACTAGATGGCAGGGCAGCACTAGACAGGTATACATAAACAACTGCACATCAACCACACAGTTGTACATGTGGTTTTGAGGGCTAGAACAATTTTTTTCCTTTAGGTTATTTAAATAATTTTGCATATTTTTTCAGTAATAAAGAAGCCTTTATTTTGTATATTGTTAAATGTGTTTGTTTTTCAAATTTTTCATGTTTTTTTTTTTAATAGCACAAAGTGGTACTAAAAAAATGTTTAAATAATCTCTACTACGGAAACTTTCTGACGTCCGCTTCAGGTGGCTGGTTCAACCCTGGGCATGTATATATATAAATAAATATATATATACATACCCGTGACTTTGTCCGCGACCCCCTCCCTCCTTTGCGACCCACCTGTAGTGTGGCTCTGGCCCTCCCCTATTGCCTCGCGGCTGCCGCTACCCCGGCCTCCCTTTTCTTCCCCTGCCGCGAGACCCTGCCTCCCCCCTTCCCCCCCGACCTCCCCTCCCACTTCCCCTGCCCCGCCTCTACCCACGAACCCGTGCTCCTCACCCCGTTCCCCCCCTCCTCCCCCCTCACTCGTACCGGGGACTACGGCCTCCCACTCCACATGCCTCCCAGCCGCGACCCTGGTGACCTTCCCCCCCAAACCCCACTCCCCTGGCGCGACCCTGGCTCCCCCTCCGATGCCGGCATGTTTGGGAGCCCGCATATGCGACCCCATGTTGCGCGTGTTGCGCGGTGCCCCGGGTGAGCAGCTGTCGGCTTCACTACGGAAATTGTCGGCTTCACTACTTAAAAGAATGTGGGTTCAGGCTTCTATAGCAGGACAGGTGAGCCCAGCAGAGCAATCCCTGCTCGGGTACAGTAGTGAAGGTGGCAACTGCACTAAGGCTATAACTCTTATGTGCTCTCAACAGCCCCTGAGGGAGAGGTGAATACAAACCCACATTCCACTGAAGACATTCCTGATACAGGGAAGCTATTACTTATAAATAAAATTGTAGGATACAGCCCACCATTTTCAGATTTAAAAAAAATCCCATATTTGGCCCCCATGCAGTACATGGTTTTTAAAAATGTATGCATTTTTGAAAATTGCAGCATGTCAATTTTACCTGTGGAAAGGCTTGCATTTTCCCTATAGATTTAATAAGGGAAGGAATTCCAGCTGCGTTCCATAATGTGGGGCCTTATGGCTCATTCACACAAACAAGCTTCAGCTGTTCATGTATTGGACGGATTTAAGAGCTTTCACCTTATGGCGAGAGAGGGAATCCTAGCTGTAGAGTTATCTATGCTGCTACTAGTCTATTGACCTCAAAGTGACATACTGTCTTATACTGTAAACTGTATGTAACAGTATGTTGCTGGGAGGCAGGGACTGCTCTTACCCCAATGTAAAAAAAAAACCATGATGGAGCCTTTCTTTTCTGATGGAAGAAAGTGTCTGTCATGTTGGTAACATTAAAGTTAATGGGAAGAGATGACATAGGATACGGCAACGGACATTAAGGGGGCGCTCACACTGTTGCTGCTGTCCGCCCCGTGGTGTCCGCTGTAAACCCCTGGGGAAACCGGACAGCAGACGGCCTCATTTGAATGGGTTTTAAAAGGTGACACAAAGTTCTGAATGTAGGACTTTGTGTCCACTGAAAAAAAAAAACGGTTTCCAGGCAGAGAAGCTGAAAACGCTCGGTCACCTTCTAAAGCCAACCGCTCGCATGCTGTCTGCTGTCCGGTTTCCCCGGGGTTTACAGCGGACATACCGGGGCGGACAGCAGCGACAGTGGGAACGCCAAATAACAGACACAGACGGAGGTCCCCCAGACATTAGGCATCGTACAATAATAACTGTAGTGTGAACATAGCCTAAGTCTCCCTTATTTGTCCATTGAGTATCATAGTTGCTCTTGGTCTCCTGGCAGCAAAGTGCTTTGCTTTCATTGCTGGTTGCTTTGTGTTGTCCCGAGGTACAAATCACAAACAGCACTTACTGTGGCAACCCACAGGAAGCAGCCGTCTCACCGTTACCATGGTAACTGAGGAACGTAGCCATTTTATATTGGTTTGTTGTCTTACTTCTAGGAAATTTGGTACTATTCCGTTATCGGGCCAGCAGCAGCGCAGTTCAGCAGCAGCTTTCGGGACAGCAGTTCAGCAGCGGGAATTACAATGACATCCGAGGACTGCTGGCCCGATGCTTGTGCCCAGTAACCAGTACATCGATGACCCCCCTCCCCCATCCTTCTCCTCCTGCCAGTGCTGCCCCCCAGCTCTCCTTACATCTTCCCCGTACCCTCTCCCCGCCACACGACTAGGCCTCACCTCAGCGCTAGTACCGAGACCGAAAGGAAAGACACCGGGGCTCAATCCAGGCCCTGACAAGAAACACGCCGACTATAGGAACGGTGAGCTACAGCGAGCCGGAGGGACAAACTTTCTGCAGCGTCCGGCGGCTATCTAGTAGCATTCATTGCTCAAGATTTACGGTGAGGCCTATTACAGGGAGAGGGTACGGGGCAGATGTAAGAAGAGCTGGGGGGCAGCACTGGAAGGAAGAGGAGGATGAGGGCATCGATCGATGTACTGCCTACTACACACAAGCACGGCCTCTATCATCGGGCCAGCATCGGCTTAGTCATGTGGCGGGGAGAGGGTACGGGGTAGATGTAAGGAGAGCTGGGGGGCAGCACTGGAAGGAGGAGGAGATGGAGGGGGGGTCATTGATGTACTGGCTACTGGGCACAAGCATCGGGCCAGCAGTCCTCGGATGTCATTGTAATTCCCGCTGCTGAACTGAACTGCTGTCCCGAAAGCTGGTGCTGAAATGCGCTGCTGCTGGCCCGATAACGGAATAGTACCGGAAATTTATACAATCTTTCATTAAACAGACATGACAGTGACAATGATTCTTCGATGTCTTGCATTCAGTAACACTACCCTGAAAACTATATACATATATGTGTATGTACATATAGACATTCTTTCATGGGTGTTTCCCCTATGTTTGGCTCACGTTAAATTGATAGTATGATACAATTTGGACATCTGAGGGTGCCACTTTGACTTGGTAACCTCATCTAATGGGGTTTGTGCCTTGAAAAACCTTTGGATGTGGCAGCTATCCCAATGATCAGTCCTTTACATTTACTAATCCCAGTTCTGAGCTACTTAATATCAGGTCCTGCCACCAGAGGTGACCACTTTGGGTCTCCCCACTCATATAGGGGCTAGTAAGGCCACCCTCTATACTGGAGATGTACTGCTGGTGTCTATCAATTTCATTGCCTCAATCTGCACTTTTTGTTAATTTTTATTACTTCTGCCCTGTACACAAAAGGGTAACTTGTAGTTCTCGTGGCCCATTACAAAATCTGCCACAGGACCATTTATAATACTGGTGTTTTATTATGTGGCAGTGATGACTGGGGGTAACCTCTGAACCCCCTATAACTAAAAAAACTCCGGCCCGGAAAAGAGAATAGATGGATACATGGACACTGACTTACAGTAACAAAATGAAAGGAAAGGAATAGAAGTGGGGTTTGGATGGTTCGAGTATAAAGCATGAAATATTTCTTGGAGTCTTGTTTTTTCATGGCTTTATAACCTGTGTATTTGGGAACTGGTGCTAGTGATATTTAGTAGTCAAGTAGAGGACACATAATATATCAAACAATAGGGAGCACTAACACCTTGCAATGTTTGTGTCTAAGGTGGAAAAATGAGTGAATATAAGCTGTAACAAATAAAATAAGAAATCATTTAAAATCTTGTACATATAATACTTTCAGGTGAAAGCATTATATTACCCATATACATATATACAGTATAAATGTATATACATATATATATATATATATATATATATATATATATATATATATATATATACATACACACACATTCTAGGAAAACAAAGATTCCACAATACAAATTGCCCGGGGGGAATGATGCTGCCGTTGGAAAACTGGGACACACCACGATCCTAATTATATCTGATGAGAGCACATATGGCAGAAGCACAGCAACAACCATTGGTCAAAGTAGAAAGATAGAAAGGAATCTAATGTTAGGACATATTCAAAGAACAATGAAATATTCGTTATTTTAAAAGGAATGTGAATACAGACTATCAAAAAACATGGTTGTTTTCCACAGATCAACCATAGACTTGAGTCTAAAGGATCTACAAAAATGGGTGCCGCAAGGATACAAATTGGCTGTGAAAAATGGAGCATTTCATCTATTTTACATGGTTGATTTTCATCAAAGTACCAGTGGTAACTAAAAGTGTAGCCTGGAAATTCTGGGTGCTGATGTAAAATCTACACCTGAGTCTCCTAAATTCTAAGAAAAAATAGAAAAGAACACCGCGCGGCACCTTGCGCATTATCCTTGTGATGATTCTCATAGAAAAACGCACTAGTTAAAATCACCTTAGATTGCTGTGAAATTAATCACAGCACTCAAACAGATATTCAGCAATTGATAGCAAGCAGATCCTATCCATGTATCCACGTATAGTACAATGCAGTATTAAAGACCAATCCAAAGAAAGCCTTCTATAGAAGTTAACAATGGACAATTAGATCCGCGCTTACCAGCTGTATTCTTGTTATATTCGTTTATTAATAGCCTTTCACACAACGCGTTTCGAAACCATACAAGTTTCTTCTTCAAGTGGACAAAGGACAATGTTACAAACAATGCTCAAGCAGGGTATAAATTGACATTTTAAGAACCACCCCCAATCATGACCTCATCATCATCGTCATAGGTAGAGGTCCCAAGTTTAACAACATATATTCCAACTTAGAAATAAACTAAAATGTGTGTGGTAAACAGACCTGTTTCGAGTCCAGCAGCATCCTCAGCGTGCCACCCGGACAGTTAATGTATTTACTCCAAAAAGACCGCACGGAAGTCTCCAAATGTGTCACTTCCGGTCGTCTTGGAACGCACATGCGCTCCAAACCTCTTACTGGCCAGCGGAATGTATTAATGCCGCAAAGATTACTTCACAATAGAGGCCCATATAAAGACTATAGATCACCTAATAGTGGGGTCCTCTCATATCTAGGCACGGGCGGCCCCCATATACACAACCCGGAGGGGAAAAGAAAAGAAGGGGGAAGGGGGAGGGTCGCCCGAGGATGACAGGTGTCTCACATCCTGTAACTCCCGGAACGCATATGCGTTGGTAATCTATCTTCTGCCACATAAATCAGCAAACGCTAATGGGAATGTATGATATGTAGTGGTGACAGGGTTATTCATACGATTCCCCTCACTTCCGGCTTTTGGACCGCACGTGCGCTCCGGTGGTTGGCTCTTTGGAGCGCATATGAAGAAGAAACTTGTATGGTTTCAAAACGCGTTGTGTGAAAGGCTATTAATAAACGAATATAACAAGAATACAGCTGGTAAGCGCGGATCTAATTGTCCATTGTTAACTTCTATAGAAGGCTTTCTTTGGATTGGTCTTTACTACTGCATTGTCCTAAATTCTAAGAAGACTCAGAGTCTAAAGACCCTAAGAAGCTCTGTGTGAATGGACCCTAAGAAGCTCTGTGTGAATGGACCCTAAGGCCCGGTTCACAACGGGTAACTGCGACTTGATGCCAGTGCAGTGCCCTGGCATTCAGTTGCGCACTCCGCTCCGGATTAGGCCCAATGAATGGGCCTAGTTGGGAGCAGGGAGTGTCTTCAGGCATATTCATGAGGCGAATCTGCCTGAAGAATGAGTATGTTGCTTCTTTTTTACGGGAGTCGGAACAAATGTCTTTTTGGTCAGGATTTTGAGGCGAATACGGCCTCAAAATCCTGACCAAAAAACTACATGTGAACTCAGCCTAAGAAGCTTCAAATCCTCCATAGCTACACTATTGCTCATACAGAAGATGTATGTCCAACATGTAAATAGTAATTGTACCTCAGTTATTCTGTTGTGGCTCAGTAAATCATAAAAAAAGTGTCCCTGTGGATGAAATTAGGTTGGGTGTATCTCTGCACCAATCTTGGGACTTGCAGGTGGGTCAGTTCAGGAGATGTATAGGAGTGTATCCTGACCATCTTGTCCCATAAGTGTTCTAATATGTGCAGAAATACTTACAAATGGTATCTAGAATCTGCTCTAATACTACACCCTGTCAACTGTATATTCACAACTGGAACATACAGTACACAAATACCATACTGAGTACTTTAAAATATGCCGTGCAATGTTAAAGTCAGTACATATCCTAACAAAGTGCCACCATATAGTGCCATATGCAAATAAGTCCTCATTGGTGGAAAAGGGGGACTTGTCCTAGCACCACCTTTTGGAAGGTAGCTCTGCATAGTTAAATGTCTGTTTTTTTTCCTGAAACCTATTTTCATAATCTAGGAATAAAGCCAAGCCAGAATAACTCCTCCAAAAGGAAGAGGAACTCATCCGCACATAGTGTTTTAAGGTTATTGCTTCTCATCAGTGAAAAGCAGGATACCTAGCACCCCTTCTGACCCATGTCTATCACTTCTCACTCACCAAGCCAGAACCTTGCTTTGCAGTGATAAGAGGCAACAACCTCAAAAGACTGTGGATGGATCTCTCTTCCTTTTGGAGGAGATATTCTGATTTGGCTTTATTCCCATATTATGCCCCTAGGTTTGAAGAAAACCAGGCATTGATCTATAGGTAGCTATGTTCTAAAAGGTGGTGCTAGAGCAAGTTCCCCTTTTCCGCCAATGAAGATTTATTTGCATATTCTTTCCCAGAGTTTTTAGCAGGACATCCAGGAGAAATAATAAATTTAGAGTGCAAGAAATCCCTGCCCGCTGCAAAGCGACTTATTTGAGGTAACATCTCCCTAATGAAAGATAGTACTCCTTCTGACCCACTAGTGCCCAGATAATACTGCTAAATTGATTTTAATTAACAGTGCCATACAGTGCACAAATATCACTACATATAGTTGTTTGCACACACGGGGGGTGGGGGGAATACATTCAGTTGTCTATGCCAGTTGTCTGGTGTAAATGTGTGAAAATCGTATTGCATCTTTGGCCCTCTGTTGAGAGATGCGGCACATCCCCTGTTCTGCACCTCGCTTGTCACTTTACAAAGTAGACTGAGTGGTTTGGAGAGCAGGGTGAGGAGAACTTGGTCTGACATATTATAACTCATACAAATTTTCTGGTAAGAATTATGCCAGAAACCTACACAAGTTCCTGACCGGCATAGATTTACATTGGAGCACATGGACGCATGCCTCATCTATGAAGAGGTGTGCTTTCCTCCAGTCAGGGTCTTTATTAAGACAGGTGCCAAGACCCATGACCTGCGGCTGAGACCAAGCTTTCTGACACTAGGCAGCACATTTCTCTGTAGAATCCCTTGATAGTGTTGAGATTTCATTGTACCCTGCACAGATTCAAGACACCCTGCGCCAGATGCAGCAAAGCAGCCCCAGAACATAAGAGTCTCCTCCATGTATCACAGTAGGGACGGTGTTCTTTTCAAGATATGCTTCATTTTTCCGTTTGTAAACATAGAGCTGATGTGCCTTGCCAAAAAGTTTGATTTTTATTTCATCAGTTCATAGGACATTCACCCAGAAGCTAGCTTATCAACATGTAGTTTGGCAAATTTCAGTCTAGCTTTTTTATGATTCGTTTTCAATAGAGATGAGCGAACAGTGTTCTATCGAACACATGTTCGATCGGATATCAGGGTGTTCGCCATGTTCGAATCGAATCGAACACCGCGTGGTAAAGTGCGCCAAAATTCGATTCCCCTCCCACCTTCCCTGGCGCCTTTTTTGCACCAATAACAGCGCAGGGGAGGTGGGACAGGAACTACGACACCGGGGGCATTGAAAAAAATTGGAAAAAGTCATTGGCTGCCGAAATCAGGTGACCTCCATTTTAGACGAATAGTGGATTTCAAATCCGGGTCATATGAGAATGTGAACTTTGTGACTATGAGACAGGGATAGCTGTACAGGCAGGGATAGCTAGGGATAACCTTTATTTAGGGGGGAATGTTATTAAAAATAACTTTTTGGGGCTCTATCGGGTGTGTAATTGTGATTTTTGTGAGATAAACTTTTTCCCATAGGGATGCATTGGCCAGCGCTGATTGGCCGAATTCCGTACTCTGGCCAATCAGTGCTGGCCAATGCATTCTATTAGCTTGATGAAGCAGTGTGTGCACAAGGGTTCAAGCGCACCCTCGGCTCTGATGTAGCAGAGCTGAGGCTGCACAAGGGTTCAAGCGCACCCTCGGCTCTGATGTAGGAGAGCCGAGGGTGCACTTGAACCCTTGTGCACCCTCGGCTCTGCTACATCAGAGCCGAGGGTGCGCTTGAACCCTTGTGCACACTCTGCTTCATCAAGCTAATAGAATGCATTGGCCAGCGCTGATTGGCCAATGCATTCTATTAGCCCGATGAAGTAGAGCTGAATGTGTGTGCTAAGCACACACATTCAGCTCTACTTCATCGGGCTAATAGAATGCATTGGCCAGCGCTGATTGGCCAGAGTACGGAATTCGGCCAATCAGCGCTGGCTCTGCTGGAGGAGGCGGAGTCTAAGATCGCTCCACACCAGTCTCCATTCAGGTCCGACCTTAGACTCCGCCTCCTCCAGCAGAGCCAGCGCTGATTGGCCGAATTCCGTACTCTGGCCAATCAGCACTGGCTAATGCATTGTATTGGCGTGATGAAGCAGTGCTGAATGTGTGTGCTTAGCACACACATTCAGCTCTACTTCATCGGGCTAATAGAATGCATTGGCCAGCGCTGATTGGCCAGAGTACGGAATTCGGCCAATCAGCGCTGGCTCTGCTGGAGGAGGCGGAGTCTAAGATCGCTCCACACCAGTCTCCATTCAGGTCCGACCTTAGACTCCGCCTCCTCCAGCAGAGCCAGCGCTGATTGGCCGAATTCCGTACTCTGGCCAATCAGCACTGGCTAATGCATTGTATTGGCGTGATGAAGCAGTGCTGAATGTGTGTGCTTAACACACACAATTCAGCTCTACTTCATCGGGCTAATAGAATGCATTGGCCAATCAGCGCTGGCCAATGCATTCTATTAGCGTGAACTGAGTTTGCACAGGGGTTCTAGTGCACCCTCGGCTCTGCTACATCAGATTGCTACATCTGATGTAGCAGTGCCGAGTGTGCATCAGATGTGTAGTTGAGCAAAACTGACTCAGCACTGCTAAGTCTCTGCATTCGCATAGGAATGCATTGGCCAGCCTTCGGCCAATCAGCGCTGGCTCTGCCGGAGGAGGCGGAGTCTAAGGTCGGACCTGAATGGAGACTGGTGTGGAGCGATCTTAGACTCCGCCTCCTCCAGCAGAGCCAGCGCTGATTGGTCGAGTTCCGTACTCTGGCCAATCAGCACTGGCCAATGCATTTCTATGGGGAAAAGTTAGCTTGCGAAAATCGCAAACTGACAGGGATTTCCATGAAATAAAGTGACTTTTATGCCCCCAGACATGCTTCCCCTGCTGTCCCAGTGTCATTCCAGGGTGTTGGTATCATTTCCTGGGGTGTCATAGTGGACTTGGTGACCCTCCAGACACAAATTTGGGTTTCCCCCTTAACGAGTTTATGTTCCCCATAGACTATAATGGGGTTCGAAACCCATTCGAACACTCGAACAGTGAGCGGCTGTTCGAATCGAATTTCGAACCTCGAACATTTTAGTGTTCGCTCATCTCTAGTTTTCAACAATGGTGTGCACCTTGGTCGTCTCCCATGAAGTCCACTTTGGTTCAAACAACGACGGGTGGTGCGATCTGACACTGATGTTCTTTGAGCTTGAAGTTCACCTTTAATCTCTTTGGAAGTTTTTCTGGGCTCTTTTGTTACTATTCGTATTATCCGTCTCTTTGATTTGTCATCAATTTTCCTCCTGTGGCCACATCCAGGGAGGTTGGCTACAGTCCCATGGATCTTAAATTTGTGAATAATATGTGCAACTGTAGTCAGAGGAACGTCAAGCTGCTTGGAGATGGTCTTATAACCTTAAACATGCTTGTCTATATTTTTCTTTCTAAGCTCCTGAGACAACTCTTTCCTTTGCTTCCTCTGGTCCATGTTGAGTGTGGTCCACACCATGTCACCAAACAGCACAGTAAGTATCTGTAGCCCTATATACAGGCCCACTGACTGTGGACACACCTTGATTTTACATGTCCCTTTGGTCACATTATTGTCAGGGGAAACATCATTTCTGTCCAGGTCTGATTCATGAGTTTAATTTTTAAAAATATTCTGTTGAAGCAAAAAGCAATGTCTGACTTTCATTTGTTCATTTTCATGGAATTTTTATTCATTATAACTTTGATCAGATTCAAGTTACTTCTGTGACCATTGTGGGTTTTTCTTTCATTAAAGGGGTATTCCCATGACGCTTGTTCACTAACCTGCAGGCTGTTGTTCTCTCTTCACTTCCTGCTTCTCTCGGCACATAGGTTTCACTTGCACGGGATTGGTTGTAAATGAATTACCACAGTGTGAAGCTGATGTAGCAGAGCTGAATTTGAGTCAGTTTGCATGACATACAGAGGTAACGGACTCCCTATCTCAGCCCTTATCAGCCAAATTAAATTAAACCGACTGATAAGAGCTCAGAAATCCCAGAGCTCTCACCTCCCCTATCTGAGAAGCTCTGCTACTTAAAAGACATAAACAGCTCAGAGCTGCTCCCAGCCCCCCCCCCCTCTCCTCTTGAGAGCAGGCAGCTACATCACTTGACAAATGAGCAGATAATCCCAAGGGCCATAGAATCGGAGTGTAAATAATGAAGTGAATAAATTAAGATAGCGGCCAAACCATGCAGTTTTGATAAAGCAATGCATTTAGGAAAAGTCTTAAATCCACATAAACTAGCAGTATAGATATGATCCTTGTGATGGGACAACCCCTTTAAATGATGGGTATCAACAATTTTGTTCACGTGTGTATATGCCCAGCCCTACAAGTTTCATCACTCACTTGTTCTAGCAACTACACCACAACTCCCATCATGCCCTCTAAGACAAAGCTGCATCATAGCATAAAATTGCTACAAAATATTGTTTAGTGTAGCACACATTGCATGCATATTGTTATCACAACTGCAGCATTTTCTCAGTAATGGCTGTGACAAAGATCAGCCAGAGACCATTGTTTTAGTATCATAAACTAATGGTCATCTTATACGGTCAGATGATTTGATTTTTATCACCACATCTATGATCAGGTTAATTCTAACCAGGGCATGAATGAGATGTGTGTCAGCCAAGGCGTAAAGTCTAGAGCTTCAGCTGTATAATCGCCTTTGTTCCTCGCCTGGCATAAATGGTCTATTTCTGCGGCCAGGACAATAGCGCCTGGTGCCAGAGATTCATTGTTCTGCAAGGGTTTAATCACTGAATGCAGCTTTCTAATCTGGGGACTGAAAAAAAAAATCCCATTTCCAAGCAGATGATGTGGGCTGTGTGCTTCTTAATCATGCATGTGTTCAGATCAGGAACACCCATTGCACACAGCAGATGGCACTTGGAGGGGGGAAAAGGGAGAGGAATATCAGCAAAGCAAATGAGGCTGCCTGCAACTCCAGGACATCCCTAAGGAGGTAAGTAGATGGGTATCTTCTGCCCACCACTACAGGTCCACACTCCTCAGCACTGATGCAGAAGGCAGCATTCATTTATCCACTAACCTCCTCAGAATTTTAACATGTAGCATCATTCATGGAACCCATTTTCATATAGTAAGGACGGGTTCATGTTCAGAGATTCAAAATGAAAGGATATATTCCATTTAGCAGATTTATTGCAGAAATCTCTATGGCTGTCCTACTCATCTGAATTGAGCTTGCAGAAATCCATGTGCTTCCCCCCCAAAAAAAAAAACAAACAAAAAACAGTCAAAACTGGACAGATTTTTAGTTGCAGAAGTTTCTGCAAAAAGTATGCGGCTTGTGAATTTACCTGAAACAGACAATTTGTGAGGATCAACAGAAAGAAAACATTGCTGGTGACTTACAAACTGAATAACCAATGAGGTCTGTTATTTCCATGCATAAAATCCTTGACGCTAGAGCATTATATAAAGCTCAATGCCATACTCCAGGTGCTGCTTGTAGGCCAATGGGTGTGCTGAAAATATCTTTATGTGATAACTGCATGTCGCAAAAAGCAGTCTGTATGGGAACCACTGGCAAAGTAAACAATGAAAGAAAAACTACTGATTTTCTTGTGATTCCCATTTAATGCAACTCCAAATGGGATGTCAAATTCACCAAAAAGTTGGTAAAAGAAAATCTTCCTCATCTCTAGTGAATACCATGAACCAAAACTTTATTTATTTATTCATTCATTCATTTCTTTTGCTTATATAGCACCAACATATGTTACAAGTAGGACTCACAGTTAATAATCCTTTATCAGAGTGTGGTAGGAAATTGAAATACCCCAAGGTAACCCCAGGGGTGAACCAGGCAGAGAGCAGGCAGGGAGAGGACCTGCTCTCTGCCTGAACGTGAGGGGCGGCCGCTGGAGCAGCACTGTGTCCACAGGGCCTTGCCAATCCACTGCTCGCTTCCCGTGCCGGGCTGCCAAGACGGTGACGCTAAGCCAGTCCAGGACAGCATAGCTTGAAGCTGCATCCTATAGCTGAGCTCCTTCTGGGCTTACATCTCCATGGACCCAAAGAAGCCAAATTTGCTTGTTCCATATTGATACAGTATGGGAAAAAAGCATATATTTTCTAGCATGGAGTAGCTATACAACTGACTCTGGACCCTGAGGGGGCCCCAAAGATCTCTCTGTCCCATAAAATGCCACTATTCTAAATGATATAAGGTAGGTAGGGGCCCAATTACAAATTTGGAATCGGGGCCCAGGAGCTTCAAGTTATGCCTCTTTCAAGCCGTACCTATCACTGACGCACTTGTAGCTTATAGCAAACAATAGTAGCCATACAGAAGCTCAGATCTGTATGGGTTCTATTGCAATGATAGACGTCTATGGTGTCCCTGTGGCAGCAGATGGCTACAGCATGATTTTGTTTTTCATACAACACCCAAAATGCAGCAAAAACATCAGGTTCCATATATGCCATAACACAGAGGTATGGAGTGCTCTAGGATAACATTAGATCCATCCTATGTATCTGTAATGGGCATGGATATATAATATGGTTGTGTGCATGAGTCCTAACATCTGTCAGTGATATTTATTAGGTATGCTCTTGATTTCCAATTCGCTGTAATGTATTTTCTCGTACTGTTGTGGATTTACAATAGGAGCTCATAATGAACCCGAAGAATTGTTATGTCTATGGTCTTCTTACGCTATACTACAGAACAAGTGCAGAAAAATCACATTGCCCAGCATCAAATGCCAGCCTTGTGCTAGGTACATGTGTACGGCGTAGTGTGAGCTGCCAGAAGCCATGGCAGAGCTAGCATGCAACAAGAGAGGCAGGCAGATGTGAGACGCAAGTAGCCCCTGTGCAGTGTAGAGGAAGTGGGTGATCATTAATTTCCTGACGACTGAGTAAAACGATGGGTGGAGATTTCTCTCTATCTGGGCTTCTGCTCCCTCTCACACAGCTTCTCTTCTGCTTCCTACAGAGCTACACACAGGGCTGGATATCATCTACAGAGCCTGCACCACTCAAAGGTAATGTCTCCATGCATTGTATATAGGGCTGGGATTGCTGACTGATGGGAACACTTTGTATGAGATATTGGAACATTTCACTCCTTTTTGTGATACTTGCAATCCATTGTATCATATAAACACTTGCTATACTATCTGTGGTACGTTGTACCAAGTATACATTGTATAGTACAATTGCCCACTACATTGTATCATATACAGACTTGCTATACTATCTGTGGTACGTTGTATCATGTATACATTGTATAGTACAATTGCCCACTACATTGTATCATATACAGACTTGCTATACTATCTGTGGTACGTTGTATCATGTATACATTGTATAGTACAATTGTCCACTACATTGTATCATATACAGACTTGCTATAGTATGTGTAGTACATTTCTACACTTCTATGATATATTGTATCCCTTCCATACGGTTCATTGTGCATTGTATTGTTATAAGACCTTCTTGATCTGCATTGTATTTTCCTACACCTTTTACAATACACTTTTTTCCTTTATATAATACATTGTACTATTCTAGCGCTTTTCTATTTCCCCATGATTTGTATCCTTTACATACCTTCTATGATACATTGTATATTTTCTACTCTGTAGTATCATATCCTTTCTACACTTTCTTTAATACATTTGTATTTTTTACACACCTTCTGCAACATTTGTATTCATTCCACACCTTGTACAATTGGTATTCATTCCATTCTTACTTGCTGTTTTGTACTAACACTTTATGATACGTTGTATTATTTACACAATTTCTCAATTATTTTATACACCTATTGCTTGTGCACCGCTTTTTTTTACAGGATCTCTGTATTATGGAGGGTTTCTTCCAGAAACAGCACCACTATTGATTGCAGGCTGTGTTTGGTATTGCAACTCTGTCCTAATGACCTGCTAAGACTTTGCTGCAATACCAGATCTAGCCTATTGTTAAGAGCATTGTTGTTCTTTTTCTGATCACTTTGACATATTGGAACAGATTTTCTAAGCTAATTACAGCAGAATTTTGGCTTAATTTGCACCAAAAACCTGACACATTGGCTGTGCACGACCTTTATTAGGTATTATAGGCTAACACCACATGTGGCGGAATAGCTGTGTTCCTATTGTAGATTTTGGTGCGTTTTTTCTGCAATGTCTGGCCTCAGCCTTACTAAATTTTTTGCTTTGTCTGACAAAGAGGCGTGGCCTATCAAAAGAAGGAGAGTGACTTGCTAAAAAGGGGTGGTGCTTAAGATGCAACAATGTGCACAAGAATTGTGCAGATTTTTCTGACTCCAGGAAGGCCAAATAATTAGTGTTATACAGAATAGATACACTAGGTTATCCATTATCGGCCACTGTGATAAGGCTACAGTATTTTTAGACTACCTAATCTATAAATTAGAACTGATCAGTATATCTACCTCAGTGTATCAGTATAATATCTTTCTATACAATGTGCTGACTATTGAGCACAATACACTCTGTATCATTGTGAGCCTCTGTTTAAATCCACTTGGGTGAAGTGCTAAAAAAAAAAATTTGGCTATTGGCTATAGTGTGATGAGTGTAATAGTTACAACCCAGCGCTGTATCTGATGTCGTCCACCATCCACCGCTCCCAGGATACAATTATATTTCAGTTTAATGATTGATTACAAGAAGGTAATTGATGTTTACTCCGTATATTAAGCCAATCCACCCCCTCTATTCATGTCAAAATTCATATGGGCTTTAACTGTGAGTGGAGTACAGAGCGTACCATTGTGCTGAGATTGAAGAGAGGGGGAATAGAAAGACCCAGTGATTGGTTTAGCTAAAATAACTGTGTTCTTTATAGATTTTTCTTTCTTAATGCCATTCATAAATACAATGGTCCCTCTGTAAGGCATCAGGGTTACAAGACATTCTGCAAATTTCTGCTTTTAGAATGAAAATAAATATTCCAAGTTAAATCTGCTTCTGTGGAAAGGACCATTTTCTTGTGATTTTGGATTGTGCTGCTTGTGAACAGGCATGCAGCTGTAATAGAGCATAGATAAAATGACATCTAGCATTAATGCAATGTCTGTCTCCAGACACTCGTACGTTCCATGCACCTTATAAAACATCCTCCGTAAGCTATTTCAGTACTGTTGTCATGGCAACAGTGTGTGTGGTGTCATTGCATTTAATTTATGATGGTGATAAACCACACCCCCTCTCCAAGTCACAAGAATTTGTATTCTGTGCAGGAAAAGTAGTCCGTCCTATCTATCCATCCATCCATCCATCCATCCATCCATCCATCCATCCATCCATCCATCTATCTATCTATCTATCATAACTGGTCTACCACTAATTCTCAGTTAAAGCTGGTATGATACTCCAGGGCTGCACTCACAATTCTGCAGCTTCCGAGCTGAAGTCTCCAACACCCCATTACAGAAACTTATCCCTTACTCATACCCTGTTTCCCCGAAAATAAGACACCCCCCCCCCCCTTCACCTCCTGGACCACCTACAACTGGCAGTCATGCCGAAGCTCCGCTAAGGAGCCAATTGTCCCCCGCTCCAGCCGCTGCATAAGACATCCCCCGAACAGGGGTGAACCTGCCTGTTTGGCCGCCCGAGGCGGACGACAGAAAGCCGCCCACCCCCACCCCCCCGGAGCGAGGGGGCGTGGCGGAGCAGCGTTAGCAGGCAGGGAGAGGACTTGCTCTCTACCTAAGCGTGAGGGGAGGCCGCTGGAGCAGTGCTGCCCAATCCACCGCTCAATGACAGTGATGCTAAGCCAGTCCAGGACAGCTTGTCCTGGACTGGCTTAGGTAAGCAAAAATAACGCCCCCCCCTGGGGCCCTGGTATAGCGCCGCCTGAAGCAGTCGCTTCAGGTCGCCTCATGGGAGGTGCGGCGCTGCCCCCGAAAATAATACAGGTCATATACTGTATTTCGGAAGAAAATTTAATATAAGACCCTGTCTTATTTTCGGGGAAACAGGGTAGGATAGGGGATAATTGTCACATTGCTAGGAATATGAGTCCACCAGTGATCAAGAGAATGCTCCGTTCACTTATATAGAGCTGCCAGAATTTGCAGTCTTTGCATCCCCATAGCAGTCATGCTTCATATTCACAGGGAGGATGCAGGGAAATTTCAATCCCCAGTTCACCTGTCAACTTATCCTATGGACAGGGGATGAGTGTTTGTAATGGGACAACCCCTTTAATTGTTAGGATTTGCCTGCCAACAATCTTGTTGACTTTTATTGATGACTACCAGCAGAACTCAGAATTAGGCTCAAACTATAGTCCATAACTCAAGATCAGTACAGGATAACTAGTGCAAAGTATGCAAAAGAATAGTGAATGCAGCTCTGAAGTATAATACAGACTGCAACTCAGTATCAGATAAGTGATGCAATGTATGTACACAGTGATTCCTCTACTCTAGCAGAATAGTGAGTATTGCACTGAAGTATATGCAGGATTACTATAGGATAAGTTATGAAATGCATGTACACAGTGGGGGAATCAGTTTCCCCATTGGGGCTAATTGTGTATGAATTATTAAGTGGCTCCAGCCTCTTAATAATTCAAGTGTATTTCTGAACACCAGAATTGAAGCCTACGCCACTCTGGTCTGCTGTAGAAATCAGGTATAACTCATACCCGTTTCTAAATTTGTTGGGCAGATGTTCCCCAATCTGTCCAGCCTTGGTCTCTGCACCACTTTACCTATTTTCATAAAAAGTGGGAAGCATGACACAGAAGGAAACGTGGTGCATCCTTGGTACAAGAACAGTCTGTGTGCCAAAGATGTGCCGCAATTACATAAATCTATTCTAGAATACTGGTGACTTCACTAACGGAATACCAGTGATTTCATTAACAGAATATTGAGCACAGCTCTGGAGTATAATACAGGATGTAATTCTGGATCAGTACATTATAAGTAATGTAATGTATGGACACAGTGGCAGAGATTTATTATGCTTTGTATGCCACTTTCATGGGTTGGCTGTTTGAAATGATCCCTAAAATGTAAACCAGCAACAAACTGGTGTACATTTATATACAGGTGCATGGCCCAGTGGAGGGTACGCCTGATTTATAAAGAGATATGCACCTCTTCATAAATTAGATGCACCCTTTGCTGATGCAAAGGATATGAAGATTCAGGGGACATTAAGACTGGCATTGAAAACGCCAGTCTTTAAAAATCTCTCTGGGTGACTCCATTAACATAATAGTAAGTACAGCTCCAGTAAATACAGGATGTAACTGAAAATCAGTAACTGAAATGTATTAACAAACTCACTCAACTTATTATGTCTGTTACAGCCCATTTCTAAACTGCAAAATGATGTTCAAAGTTGGATACGCTAAGGTGTTAAGGTTTGATACAACTGGTGCCAGTGACTATTTTAGCCACAAGTTTTATAGGGTCCCAAAAGGAAAAATAAAAAGCTTCATATAGACACTCTTTTTGTGTCAATTTTATTGGTTTGTAAAAATAAATTAAAAAAATAGAACACTAGAAAAAGAATCAATATTTGTAGGACAATTCATATTACCCAATTGCCTTACAGCAAAGATCTGTAAAAAAAAAACTCCCCAGGCCCCAGCCGTAGGGAGGCCACAGCCAAAAAATACTGCCGGAAAAGCATTTTTTACAGAAAACCTAGTTTTCCTTTGCGGACTATCTGCTTCAATTATACCTATAGGGAAAATGCCAACTTTTCCGTAGTTGTAATTGACATGCTGCAATTTACAAAAACGCAACGGTTTTTGAAATTGCAGCATTTCAGCTGTGGAAATTTTTCTGCAATGTGTGGATAGGATCAGGCAGAATCTCATCCATTCTGCAGTTACTGTAAAACGTTGCAGTTATGTTTCACAGCGTATACGTTACGTGAGGCCTTGGCTGCTATGTCTTGTGTATCCTCACCACTACATATGGACAGATGAGTAGATTTACACATAGTTTTCTGTGATCTGGGATGTGACTCATTGATAAGATGATTTGGGATACACAAAAGACCATATAAACGTATCCATGGTAACACTAGGACAGGACTACGGCGGGCGGCTTCCTAGATCTGGGTTATTGGCTAGATCATTTTTAAATGTGGTCAGAAATTATAATCTAATCCTCTTTGCAACCATCTGGTCCTTGTCTAGAATGAAATCATTCAATTATAGGTTCTGTATAGAAAACAGCTGTGTCAGAGATTCCTCAAAACTCAAAAGCTCATTCACTGCATGAACGTAGCCATGAGATCTTTGATGGTACAAAGGCCTGGGCAGCTGAGACCCCCAGGTTGGTGCGTTCCTGGTCTCTCTGGCTCCTTGGTTCCCATAAATTACATTCCTAGATCTTGTGAGTGCTGGGTTGGGCTGTATTTTCAGTTTCCTCTTGTAGCCTCAGAGGGCACTATTGACACCTGGAACTTCAAGAATCTGTTCTTATTGATAATTGAAGTATTGTATGGCCGTACTTTTCTCCTGCATGGCCGCAACAGGGGAAATGTAGTGTTTGAATGGACCATAATGTAATACAAGGATACACAAGAGATAAAGCTGACCTAAGCAGCTGTCCATTCTTGTCAGATGATCCCCTTCTATGGTGCCCAATGATATAATACAGATCTAGACATTGGTCTCACCAAGGTATAGCTTGAAGATCATGGGTCCCTATGTAAAATGTGTACCTAGGGACAATATATACTGTTTCTGGCGCAGATACAGTCTTGTGAGGCTTTTGGTCCACAACAACCTTTGTACCCCTACATGTACCTTAGATGAACTATTAGGGTACATTCCAACAGCACACTTGGGTGCAGTTAAAACTATATCTAAAACTGTTTCGGGATGTACGCCCAGATTCAGTGCTCAGCTTAATGGGGATGGCCATGAATTGAACTAACTCAACCCATTTGGTCATGCCTCGGACCCCAGAGGCTCATGAGTGACATCAGAGACTGCTGAGGACCATGTGTTTGAGCTTGAGCAGTCAATCTGATGCCAGAGGTAAGATACTCATCTCCCCTCATGACAGATGTGGCTCTGTCAGTTACTCACGGTTGGGTTTTTAGATTTCAGCTTGAAGTCATTAATTGTGCTAACTTACAGAGGATAAGAATCAGGCCATGGTCATGTGATCAGGGGTGTAGCTATAGGGAGTACAGAGGTAGCAATCAGGCCCTGGAGCCTCAGGGGCCCCAAAGAACTCTCTACAACGTAAGAAGACACCAGTATTATAGATGGCGCATGATAAATGGGGGCCCATTACATATTTTGCATTGTGGCCCAGGAGTTCATAGTTACGCCTCTGCATATGATATACAGTCCATGCCATGTGACATACAGTTCATGGACATGTAATAGACACACAGGTTCATGGCTTGTTACAAGACAGATGTCTGAAGACTGTGCTGTCCGTCACATGACCATGGACTGATTTTTCTCCACTGGAATTAAACAGAATGAATGGAATATACCCTTAGAATTATTTTTATCATCCCTTTGCAATTAAAACTCAGTATTATATTATGTTATTTTCCTGTCAGTGGTTTTTTATTGATTCCAACCTCTGAGAAACCACGTAGATCTCAGCAGGTGTATGTGGGCTGTCATGTGGAAGTCGTTTCCTTTCCCTTTTATACCATTCCTGTCTCTATAAAAAAAATGGCTTCAGAGCACAAAATGCTAAATTGGGGAAAAAGGAACATTCACACCAAGCAGATTTTATCATCTGGGTGGAGATATACTAATAGGGTTACTGACTTCCCTTTCTGAAACTTCCTTCTCCTTATGATGAAATATACAGTCATTCTGATGTGTCTAACGTCTAATTCTATTTTGAACTTCTTTTTTTTATATAGAATTTTTTTGTGAAATTTGTTTAAGAAAACATTGAGTTAAAATTGCATAATCATAGTATTTCCACTTCCAATAAACATGTAAATCCCTGTGATAATGTTTCACTTCACACATACAATGTTTCTCTACTTCATGTTACTATAGAGTTACAAAGTGTGTATCCTGTTCTAGAGGACCTGTGCTATTCTGCAATATGCAAACAAGTTATTGATTTGAATGGACACTGTGTAATGCTCAATTTACCCTCTGGAGGAGCTGCAGAGAAATTGAACTTAGCCTGGGTTTACATGTTCATGTTTAGATAAATCAAAAATTATTGTAGAAGGAACACCCGTTTTTCCCTTGTACAATATTTAATGATCCGTTATCAAAATGCTAACCTAAAACATGGATGCTATTATAACAAAGGTCTGATTTTTATGTTTGCTGTCCTTGAAGCAGCAGCTACATGTTCTTTAGGCCAAGTGAAAATCACGTTTTCTTCATTTCTTTCCTGTACCTTGAGCAGCTGTCACTGTTTTCTGCTGCAAGAGGTACAATATGAGTCATCGCCAGGATCATCATCCCAGGCCTGACAGTTGCATAGATACAGAGTACCTTACAATAAGGGCATCTCAGATAAGAATTCAGATTTCTCCAACATTTATATATAGTATATCACTGGGAGAAGCTACCATTAGCCACCATTTCCATTGCCAGAATATAGTATCTGGATAGCACAATGTATGTCACTAGTGGGTAATAGTTGGGTTAACATTAATTATATCTTGTCATTTCTGCAGTTTTACATAATGTAGTTGCTAATAATTTTTGTGGGGCATGTGGTTTATCTTGTGTTAGATGACTGTATGATGACCAGTAGGGTTGTCTCAAACCAAAAGTATAGCCATGGTCTTGAGGGATGCAGAGTGTGTGGTCACATCTGTGCATAGGAGCCTTATTGGATCCATTAGGGTAAGTTTACACAGGGTTTTTTGGTGAGGATTTTGAGGCTGTATCTGTCTGGCCATGCTCATTCTTTCAGGCAGATTCGCCTGAAGACACTCCCTCCCGACTAGGCCCATTCATTTGGGCCTAATTCGGAGCGGAGTGCAGTGCACTGGCATCCAGTCGCAGCTAACCGTCTTTTGGTCTGGAACCTGAGGTGGCCTCCGTCTTGGGTTTCGAACCAAAAAACCCCGTTTGAACTTACCCTTAGGCTGGTCTTACACGACCGTATTGAATGTATGGTCTGCAAGTTGCTGATCGGCAACATAGACTCTGCAGACATGTACTTCTGCACTCGCCCATAGAGTTCTATGGGTGAGTCCGTGCAGTGCCGTAAATCACGGCCATTACGGACATGTTCTATACATTGCGAACCACGGTTGCAGCCCAGCCACACCAAGGATAAAATATCCGGTGGTGTAAGAGGCCGCATTGAATATAATGTGTCCGCAATTGAAAACCCTCAATTGCGGACCATTTGCGGACTTACATTATGGCCGTGTAAGACCAGCCTTAGGTGTCTCTGCCTAATATGGGTAGACCAGTACTATAAATGATACATTATAGTTGTCAGCTGGGTACAGAGTTTACACTGGGGCCCAGGGGCTTCATGTTATGACTCTGTGTATAAAAAAAAAACTGGTCTGATGGGCCGGTGTTAAGTCTATCATAGAAAAAGCTATAAAATCAGACCAAATGTACATAAAAACTCAGGATTAGCGTTCATGGCAATCCATCTTATGTGCTTCTGGTCTGACCGACCCTCTGTCAAAGAGATGAAGCTAGGCTTCCTTTTAAGGTATATTCTCACAGAAGAATTTGGCACTGATTTTGGAGAGGATTCAGCCTCATAATCAGTGTTAAATTCCTTCATGAATTTGCCTCTTATTGCATTAAATGGAAGGCAGAGGTTGGCGCAGGATGCTGAAAACATAAGCATTCTTCTCAATCTTGCTGTGGATTCCAGGGCTGATCAGTCTCAGAACTTATGGCATAAAGCTGAAGTCTATTCCCCAAAAAAATGGTCAAAAAGAGTCATAAATCATCAAATGTGTATTAAAAATACTAAATTTATATAAGGATAAATAATTGTAACAGATGTTAATGTGTATAAAGCTGAAGTTGGCCTCAACCTCCCTTTATTTTCTGCTGTGTGAACAGGCCCTTAGAGGAAGAGAATGTAGGACCTTTATGAACCCGGTAAAGAATTATTAAGAATTAACAGAAACAGAGAGAAAAGAGAATGGAGCAGGAAAAGTGAGGCAAGGTTAGGGGGAAACGCTGAAAAAAACCTGACACTGCATCTCGTGTCCCCCTCCCCTCACCTTGCATTCCAACAAAGTGGTCAGGACACAAGCCATTCGTCCAGTAAAGTACATTTTATATATTTTTCTATGACACATGATAATTCAGAATGTGATACAGCATCTATCAGGCCCCATCGATACCAGATTGAATTCACTTTACTATAAACGAGTCCACCGTTACATAGTGAATGTGAACTGTATATATTGTGATACATGTCACATATGGGGACTAAAACAAATCATGTGAAGGGCCTAAGAATAGCTTCTAACTATACCTTTGGCTGTGTCAGTCTAAGGTCTAAGAGATAAAAAAAAAAAAAAAAACAGTCTACCCCTCTGTCTACAACCCAGTGCAAGAAAAATTAATGTGTAATGGAGTTTGCCAATGCCAGTAAGCTAATAAGTAAACTAACTGTAACCAAAGATAGAAAGGACAGTATAAAATCATATCAATGAGATGGTATATACCTGAGATATTTCTAAATATGTAAGGGGGCGTTCACACTACCGTCGGTGTCCGACATGTAGTGTCCGCTCCTAGTGTCTGCTCAAAATCTGTCACGGACACTAGGAGCGGACACTAGATGTGTCCGTGACACCTGTCATTCACTTTAATGGGCATCGGGTGCGTTCTTTTGCACTCCGTGCCCGTCCTTCTCTGTCCGCAAGAGAAGATGTCCGACTTCTCAAGCGGACAGAAAAACCCTGCATGCAGGGTTCCTCTGTCCGCTTGAGAAGTCGGACATCTTCTCTTGCGGACAGGAAAGGACGGGCACGGAGTGCAAAAGAACGCACCCGATGCCCATTAAAGTGAATGACAGGTGTCACGGACACATCTAGTGTCCGCTCCTAGTGTCCGTGACAGATTTTGAGCGGACACTAGGAGCGGACACTACATGTCGGACACCGACGGTAGTGTGAACGCTCCCTTAAATAGTAAAAATGCATAGCAGTCTGTAACTAGACAGATGTCAGGGATCCCTAAAAACTGAGTGAAAAACCATGTATGACTTTTGATGGCAGCCATATTTGTTTTGTTTTTTTCTTTGCTTACAAGGAAGCCAAGATTTTACCCTATTGCTTTAGTTATAGCTGTTTCTAAAATAACGTAATACAAGGAGGTAGGAGTAAAACAACCAGGGTGTCTACCAGTACGGCTTATCACCCAGTCATCCCGAATTCCTAATTGCCAATCAGTCTAGTTATATAGTAGTATATTCTCAATGTGTTGGTAACTAGATCGACTTACTTTTCAGGACCCTTAGCTTGCATTTAACACATTGGGGTATATTGTAATGGTGGGTATTTTGATTGCCACCGAGCTCTGTTCAGAAGCTTTCTGGCTTCTGTTTATAACAGAAGTTCCAATCATGTGCCAATTTGTTGAATAATGGACACTGGCAGAGCAAATGAACCCCAGTTAACAGTACAGTATTTTGCTTGAAACATGATTGAATCTGCGATGGAGGCTTTGATGTGAACAGAGCCTAAGAAATACTAATAAATGACTTAACGTGTTTTGTGAAAGACAAACTGTATGTTCTAGGAATAAGAGTTTTCTTCTAGCGCTTCTTTAGGGAGGGCTGCTAATCCCGCTCCTCATTAAGGCTAAAATGTCATCCTCTGAATATTGAGGTTTTCTCTCCAGATAAAAGGCATCCGGGGACTCTGTAGTCATGTCTGGTTTGGATAGACGCCATCACCTGAGATTTAACCAGTGGCTTCACCCTCTTCTCTGTCTCATATGAAACTGATAAACATCGTGAACAGTAAGAGAGCTAAAATATATCTTCTGTCCTCATAGTTTACTAAGTATCAATATAGAGTCCAGAATGTTAATCTCACAGACCATTGTCTAGACCCGATACAATGGCAATATCCTGGGCCTGTGCGGTAAAGAGATGTTGTAATGGGGAGGCCTAAGATAGCAAGTGATCTTTCCCAAAAGTGTTCAAAAGTCTTTGGTACAAAAACTTTAATTTCAACATCATGGGGTGGGTTTTTAGCCCAGCTGGGTGCAACAATTCAGTTCTGGGCTATAAAGTTCAACCCAAAGGTGATCCAACTCTTCCAGCCCATCGGAGGATGAAGTCTCCACTCCATTCAAAGGGCTTGTGTCTATAGATGGTTAATACACAGAGAGGATAACTCCAGAACTTGTGACCTTCAGCACAGAACCCAGGACAACAGGTTAATGTAGTCTCCATTGATCCATCATCCACCCAGAGCTGTTGCTCTCTTACAAAGTAGATGAAGTCTTATAGGGCTTGTGTTTGTCCATGAGGTGGAACTACTTCTATGGCTTCTATGCCCAGCTGCAATGCAATGAGCTCATCCGCTATTGGATTAAGGACAATCTATTCTCTTGGTGGAGACTCCTTCCCATGGTGCTGCTTCGTTCATTGACCGTTCTTAACACTTCTCTTTCTCTGTCTCAGTATGGCTTTTGGCTGAACACCAAATTATGGTTCTAGCTGGCATAGTTTGATCTTGCTGAACTCTGGCTGCAGAGACACCAGTGATGAATTCTTTATCCCGATTACTCTGTTCTTGCTCTGACTGATCTTTTCTTGGTCGAGCTGCAGTGTCTTCTTTCTGGCTACTTGGCTTGCACTGCAGCTGATGTTTTAAAAAGATGGTGCCTTAGACTAAGCCTACCATGTGAGCTGGTCCCCTTTGTGCATGGTGGCTTCAGTGCCAAAAAACTATGGCAGCACAGTGATGAGGGGGATGCAACGGCGTGATAGGTTGTAGAAGTTTCCATTAGTGTGAGCCTATTGGGTGATGTCGGTTTGGGGTGCGCTAGGGATTGAGAATCCACTCACTGAGCTTTCTACAATCACAGACAGGAATGATGTCTGCTCTTCACTTCCTCTAGTCCTATATCTCCTTTCACCATGGCAACAAAAGGGCATCTCTGGTCTCCAGTCTTCTCTTTCTCAGGACATTAAAGGGGTTATCCAGCTTCCAAAAATTATCTGCACATACTTCCACAGCAGTGCAAAATACTCAGTTTCCTTATGCACTCTTTTCTTGGATTTATTTTACTTGAGACTTCTTGTATCACTGTTATTTCCATGCAGTGAATCTGTGAACAAACTACGCTTCCCATGATGTTTTTCTCTGCTCGCCACTTCAATGAAATCACAAGTAATAAATCACTCCCACTTCTGAAGTCACATGATGCTGTGATGTTTCATTTGGATGCTCACTTCCCACTTACCCCTGTGAACAGCAAACACAGGGAGAGAGAGCAGACAGATGCATCATGGGAAATGCAGTCTCTTCACAGATTTACTGCATGTAAATAACAGTGATACAAGGAGTCTCAAGGAAAATAAAGCCAAGAAAAGGGTGCACTAGGAAACAGTGAGTATTTTGCAGTGCATCAGATGTATTTGCAGATCATTTTTGCAAGCTGGATAACCCCTTCAACTTGGTTGTTTTGTAAATCTACTATTAGGGAAATAAAGGCCTTGTTTCAGCCATAGATAGCAGTTATCTCACTGGTCAGCAGTGATTTTCTGTATAGCAACAATGTTCTGGGCAACTGCACCCAGTATTGTGGGGCGGTCTGTGTCGGGGTCCAAATCTGAAGTGCCGATAACTAGAGAGCAGGGATGATCTCAAACAGGTCTGGTCTCCACTCCAGCTAAATATCAACTAACTGCTAAGGATAGCTATGGGGTTGCTAGGCTACCAACTAACTCCTCCCATCTTCTAGAAGTATCAGAACTGATGCCACTCTCTTCTACAAAGAGGACGCTGATGAAGAAGAATGCAATGTTTATCCTTAAAGGGATTGGCCACTTTCAGAACAATATTGAGAGACAAATGTTATGGTTTGTATAATAAAAAATTGTACAATTTTCCAATATGATTTCTGTATTAATTCCTCACAGTTTTCTAGATCTCTGCCTTCTGTCATTCATTCTGTGATTACCTCTAGTGGATAAAACTCAGACCATAGTCATGTGATATAGGGTCCATGGTCATGTGATGAGCACACAGGTGCTGCTTGTTATAGTCACAGCCCAGTAATCAGACATCTGCCTGGTAATCAGCTGTGCACCTGTGTGCAAGTCACATGACCCTGGACTGTAAATCACATGACCATGGTCAGAGTTTTATCCTCTAGAAGTAACAGAATGAATGACAGCAAGCCGAGATCTAGAAAACTGTGAGGAATGGATACAGAAAGTATATTGGAAAATTGTATATCCTTTTATTGTACAAACAATAACATTTGTTTCTCAATATTGGTCTGGAAATGGCCAATCTCTTTAAAGGTACAATGGAAAACTAGAAAAGTTCAAAAACTCATTTAAACATTACAAAACAGTAGAGAACGATTGTAGCATTATTAGTCTAAGCTCTTAAAACATATCATACACAATAGTAATAAACTTTGATTAGTGTAAGGGTGTAAACCTAGAGGGTGCTGTAGACCAACCCAAAACAGGGTTAAAAAGGACCTGGACCACACCCATACCAGAGAGAAAGGGGCTCAACTCTAGAGGGAGTGCACACAGCAGGAAAGCGCTGCTGGTGACCTGCAGGAGCAGGTGGACTCGACCAGTTGGAGACAGACAGGAGGTCTATCAGGCCTGCAATGGTTGTCAGGCTCTGTTTGTAAAAATAAATGTTCCCTCTCACTGACAGTACAAGGTATGGGCAAGACCTCCACTTGTCTGGCCAGCAGCCCACTATAGACTATCACAAAAAGTATTTATTCTCTACCTGATCAATGGGGGTCTAAGGGTGCATTCACACTACGTAACGCCAGCGTGTATCACAGCCGTACACGCCGGCGTTACAGCAGGGCTGCCGAACACTTCCCATTCATTTCTATGGGAGCCGGCATGCGAGCGCTCCCCATAGAAATGAATGGGCTGCTTCTTTCACTACGAGCAGTCCCATTGAAGTGAATGGGAAGTGCCGGCGTATACAGCAAGCTCTGCTCATGCCGAGCCGTACACGCCGGCACTTCCCATTCACTTCAATGGGACTGCTCGTAGTGAAAGAAGCAGCCCATTCATTTCTATGGGGAGCGCTCGCATGCCGGCTCCCATAGAAATGAATGGGAAGTGTTCGGCAGCCCTGCTGTAACGCCGGTGTGTACGGCTGTGATACACTCTGGCGTTACGTAGTGTGAATGCCCCCTAACCACTGAGACCGCTGAACGTAGGCATGACTGATGGTGGATGGTAGCGCTGGAGATGCCCTAAAGTACAGCACCCAGATATCTCTGCCACTGCATGAAGCCAGCAGCGGCAGGAGCGATGCTGCTATTCCGGGGGGGGGGGGGGGGGGAGAGATTGGGGGGGGGGGGGAGAGATTGGGGGGGGGGGAAAGAAGGAGCGGAATAACAGCATCGCTTCTGCCGCTGCTGGCTTCATGCAGGGCAGAAGCATAGCGATGTTGATGGCATCTGTGCCGGCGTCTACACTTCCCGGGATCCGCCTCTCTATTACAGCGGATGCCAGGTCTGTATTCGCATATGCAAAGCCAAGCGGCGAGATGCCGCTGGCCCTGCGTGCATGCTCATAGATGGTGAGACCAGTCTAGCCTTCACAATTTACTTCAATGGGAGTACGGGGATAGCTGAAATACAGAATTCAGCTACCTCTGACGTTACCATTGAAGTGAATCGGAGTGTGGTCCACCACCAGTCATGCCCACATTCATCTTGCTGTGGTCAGGCTGACTGTAAAGCAGGGGAAAGGACCTGCCAATGGGGGTCTAGCCACTGAGACCCCTAATGATCCCAACAATGGGTCGTCTTTTCATGCATTCACCTGCCAGCTTTTCACACCATCCCATAAACTGCTCTAAACTAACAGCAGCAAACAGACATCTTGAAAATGGTGAGGAATTGAAGCATCCATTATATAAGGAAATTGCTGATTTTTTTAGAACACTGTACAGTGATTAAGCGTTACTGTATTTATATCCTGTCCAGAGCCACAAACCGGATGAGAGGGATCACATGACTCTGTCAAGACCAAGGTACCTTCTTTAAAGGGGTTGTCCCATCACAAGGATCCTATCTATACTGTTTGTTAATGTGAATGTAAGACTTTTCCTAAATACACTGCTACAGCAAAACTGCTTTGTTTGTCCACTATATTACTTTATTAATTTTTTTGGGACACATCCCTTGACTTATCTGGTCATAAGTCAAGTGATGTATCAGCCTGCTCTCAGGGAGGAGGGAGGAGGGGCTAAGTGCACGGGAGCGAGCCTGGGGGGGGGGGGGGGTAGTTTACCCTTTGGGGGGAAGGGGCCGCCAATACAGACCCGGCATCCGCTGTAATAAAGAGGCGGATGCCGGGGACGGTTAGACGCCAGCACAGATGCCTGCGACATCGTTATGCTTCTGCCCTGCATGAAGCCAGCAGCGACAGGAGCGATGCTGCTATTCCGGGGGGGGGGGAAGATTGGGGGGGGGGGGGAAGGAGCGGAATAACAGCATCGCTTCTGCCGCTGCTGGCTTCATGCAGGGCAGAAGCATAGCGATGTTGATGGCATCTGTGCCGGCCTCTACACTCCCCGGGATCCGCCTCTCTATTACAGCGGATGCCGGGTCTGTATTCGCATATGCAAAGCCAAGCGGCGAGATGCCGCTGGCCCTGCGTGCACGCTCATAGATGGTGAGACCAGTCTAGCCTTCACAATGCGAATACAGACCCGGCACCCACTGTAATAGAGAGAGGCGGATGTCGGGTCTGTATTCACATTGTGAAGGCTAGACTGGTCTATGAGCGCACACGCAGGGCCAGCAGCATCTCGCCACTTGGCTTTGCATATGTGACCCCGCCCACCAATGACGCAACAAAGCCGGAAGACAGAAGATTTTACAACAACGAAGACTGGTGAGTATGCGACGTGGGACAACCCCTTTAAAGTCCCATTCTTATTTGGTATGTTTATAGTTCCTTGAATATGAGGGTTGTCCGTATCAGTGCTAAATGCAAACATACTGGGCGAACAAGTGACAAGTACCTCTGCCTTCTAAATCATCATATTGCTCTAGACGTCCTATGATAATACATGCATTTATTTACATAATTTAGCATATAGCAGATCATAAGCAATCATCACGTCGCCTAAATCCTATAAAAAACTTGATAACGTTATTACAGCGATCCTCTCAGGTATTCTTCTTTAATTGAATTAGTGGAGGCAAGAATTACTGACAAACTCTCAGCAGAACCCAAATCGCCTATCCGGGACAGTGGACTCTCATGGGGTTCCCGAGACATCGCAAGTGAAGATAATGACATTTTAGGATTTGGCATTTTCAATGTGATGGAAACCATATGCTCATGAATGTATTGCTTTATAGATTTTTAGCAACTGATAAAGTATTCGCTGTATCTCGGATGGTTGGTAACTGTATTTTGGCACATAAGGTAATATCCCTAAGGCTCCATGCATGAACATATGCTATCCATGTTTTTAAAAGTTAAAGGGGTTGTCCACTTTCAGACCAATATTGAGGGACAAATGTTATGGTTTGTATAATTAAAAGTTGTACAATTTTTCAATATACTTTCTGTACCAATTCTTCACATGTGATTTGGTCATGTGATTTACGGTCCATGGTCATGTGATGAGCAGCCCAGTAATCAGACATCTGCCTGGTAATCAGCTGTGCACCGTGTGCTCATCACATGACCATGGACCGTAAATCACATGACCATGGTCAGAGTTTTATCCTCTAGAAGTAACAGAATGAAGGACAGAAGGCAGAGATCTAGAAAACTATGAGGAACTGATACAGAAAGTATATTGGAAAATTGTACAAATTTTTATTGTACAAACAATAACATTTGTTTCTCAATATTGGTCTGAAAGTGGCCAACCCCTTTAAGACAGTGACCTAATATTTTCTATGGACCCATACACAAGCCCCTGTATTAACAGGGGTTCATGTAGGAGGCCGTGTGCCCAGGGCAAAACTCAGGATGGGTTCTATTGCTGTTCATTTTGTGTCCCATGCTCACTACATGAAATGAAATGAATGTGTCCCTAGAGGTCATGGATGACACACGGAGGTCATCCATGTGCCATTCATGCCATTTCCCCACAGACTTTTATATGCACATGTTTGTGTGCATGCAGCTTTATACAGGGAGTGGTGGTGGATCATTTATTGAGTGCCAAGAATAGTTGACACTTTTTCCACACAACCAGGTTAAGAATGCATGGTTGTAAGTTTTGTGAAAAAGATGTCGCAAATCCACCCTAGCATGGGTAAAAGGTGTGTGATGTCCCATCCCATCAGCACAAGCCCATCACGTAATAGTCCTATGCTGTTGTTCCTTTTTGCTGAGCAGGTCTATAGAGGAAGAATATCAATCCAATGGAGAATTAATATGACTGTACACACTTTCATCACATTATGCAAATTTAGTACCACTTTCTATTTTTAGTAAAACAATATTTACCTGCTCCAGTCTCCCAGTTCTAAAATAAATACTGCCTGGACTGGTGGTTTACTAGCTTGGTGAAAATCCTCCAGCTAATAAGTCATTGTGCCTTAGGCTGAGGCCCCATATTGCAGAAATACAGCTTTTTTTTTTTTTCTTTTTAGGCAAATCCATGAATGGCTAAAAAAGGAATGGGAAATATATAGGAAGTGCTTATACTTCTACCTTCTGTGTTTCGGCAATGTGGGGCCTCAGCCTTAGGCAGAGTTAAGGGTGTAGCAACATACTGAAAGAGTCTGATAGAGAAATGTGAATTAATAAAGGTGAGTCCCTTGGCTACAAAGACTGGCCATGCTTTACATAGATCATCATTCTGAAGCTCCGAATTTTGTAATGCTTCATCCCCCTTCGATATACAACTGTATATAGGGACAACCTATGATCAACTAATTCTGGCAGAAAGTGGTTACGCAAGTGGACAGCCCCCTTATATCTTTGTTCCACGTGATGGAAAGACTAGTTACACCTAATAAAAGCTTCTGAACTTTTTGTCTATAATGTCCAATAACAGGCATGAGCCCCAAATTATATACTGTACGACAGTTATCAAAACCCCTCTTTCTCCATTGATACTGTGTGGGGTATAGTCTCTGCAGTCGTTTACATACCAGTCAATGTTCTTATTCTTCTGTATATGAATATAGAGCAGTTATTACATTATACAAGCAGGAAGAATCCTCCTCCTATCCACCTGGTTGTATTTATGTTTCCTTGGCACGAATAGCCTTTTAGGGGATCTCACTTCCAAGCATTGAGTTTACTGTGGGACATCTGGATTCTGTCAGTACATGAAGATCTCAGAAGTTCTTTACTAAAGAGAGACCCATTAGGCACATGAAAAATCCATGTAGCACATAGACGGAGAACACAAAATTTTCCTAAATATGCTCCTGTGATGGCTGTCAGAGTGCCCCTATATGCCATCCAAATGTGTCCCTTCATGAGTAGTGTCAGCCGGAGTCCCCCACCAATTAATGTCTGTCAGAGTGCTCCCATGGATAGTCATTGAGCTACTATTGTAGCATTGAGTTTGCCTTATAAATAGTGCCATACAGAGTGCCCTTAAAGAGTAGTGGCCCCTGCAAAATTCAGAGTGATTTCCCATGAAAAATGCGGGCCAGGTTTTCAACATATGACATTCACCATTTTGGGTCTGCACATTTAGGATGGGATATGGATATTACTGCATGTGGAAATACTCTAATACACTAACACTTCGAAACCCAAAAGAGTTTTTGTGATATTTCACAACTCATTCACAAACAGCAGAAAAAAATTTGCATGGATTTTTGCTCATGGACAAGGAAAATCTATACTTCATTTAATCTTCATGCAGATTCTGCATGGAAAAGCTGCGATTTAGCCCCATACTGATCCACAGGCACATTGGCAGCATGTCCAGAGCTGAAATCTGAGTATTGACACCCTCTCAGCTGTTACATGTGACATTCTCAGCACTACTACATCTGAATTCACATTGTATTCTTCTGTTCAAAGCCTTATTAAATGGAAATAGTTAATGAAATATTTCTAGTAATGAGGCCTTGTAAATGACTAGGATGTTGGCTGCAGAGAGCCGTACTTAGAACACCAAATGTTGTTTTTCTGCAGGCCTGGCACAGATAATGTGTACAGCCACTACTGAAAGAAATGCGAGTATAAAACTCTCTGCTTTCAGCGCTGTGGTTTTTGTATATTTGCTCAAATCTTTGTTGGAAAATGCCAACACATTAGTCATTCTAGTTGCAGATGAGACTCAGCCCTCCTTTTCGAGGATGGATTGTCTAGTACTAATGTGACACTGGTAATAACAAAATAGCAAGGAAACATATCACCCCCTCACTACACCAACCCAAATTATTGGCTTCTACGCTTACTACAAGGAGAACAATTATATCTTAAGGAATAACAGAGGAGCATGGAGCTTTATATTCTCTACCATATAGCAGTGTGGCCCTATAGCTAATATCAGTAGTATACCAGGCTTACACCACTTTATGTAGAAACTCAGAAATTGGTTATCATTATGTTTAGCTATCAAGGCTGTAATTGGTAAGTTACATAGGAGTCATGTACATAGAGTACCTGAATAGGGCATATAGAAAAGTCAAAGGAAAGGCTTTGGGGATAACTATTTTCCTTATGTACTTCTCCATCTTGACACATATAAGAAACCCAGGTAGTCTAATTTAGCTTTGGAGTTGGCTAAAGCTGAACATCTATTGTAATACAAATTAATAAGTTTCCTAATATTGGTTGCAAGAGTTGAGTATGACATGGCCAAAGGGGTGTTGACTTCTAGGGGTCTATAGATCAATACCACACACATAGAACTTTAAACTTTGATGGCATCATGATGAAAGTGTTATTTGGGCACTATAAACATCAATTTGTAATTTTTTTGGTGGAACTGTCATTCAGTTGTGGCGACCCAATGCTAGTACTGTGGATTTGGTGCAGGCGGGAGTAGGCCCAATATGGTGCAATGACAGGTCAGTGACTTTTGTTGCCATATTGTCTTACAGGCCTCTGGCCTGCACAGTCAGGGGGTCACACTGAGGAGATGGTGTTGGGTCCCCCAAGCACTGCCTGCTACTTGTCTCCCATGTGATGATGTTTTGGGGTGTCCTTGATATTAAGTACAGGAAACAGGATGACCACTAAAACAGGCATAACTCAGGGTTCTGCTTACTTGGAAGATATCATCCAGTTACAGAGCAACATTGAGGCCCAGTTCACTTACAGCAGCAGATTACACTCCTATGGCACTTTACACACATGGAAAGGAGCGGCTATTACTGTTCATCCCTTCCTTAGTTCTCTGACCCTTTCCACTGAAGCAATCTAGGGTGACCCCTGGAACCTAGTCCTCCTTTCCAACCACTATAGGGAAAATGTATCTCAGCCTGTCTCCACACTGGTCAAAAGTATATGAAAAGTAAATAGCCAGTCCATAGCATCGTAATTCATTACAATAATCATATGGATACTCTATGGCACAAACATTTGGTATTGTGGTATTATATAATAAAAACAAAACTTTCTTGATGGCTGATGTAATACATTTGTGCATAATTACAGAAATAAATAAATAAATATCTGTCCATGACTGAACAGTACATCTGTTATAAGCATACCTCCCAACTTTTGAAGAACCAAAAGAGGGACAAAATGTGCGGCGCGCATAGCGCGCCGCAGCAAATTTAGCCCCGCCCACTTTTGTGTTGACCCCGCCCACTCGTTAATTTTTCATGTGCCTGCACACAGTATAATCCTCCTACAGTCACCCGTAAATTATATGTCCCCCCTCTATCTCTCCCCCAGTTTCATATACACCCTTCATCTGCCCCCAGTTTCATGTCCCTCTTCCAGCTCTGCCTCCAGATTCATGTCCTCTCCATCTCTGCCCCAGATTCATGTCCCACATCTCTGCCCCCAGATTTATGTCCCTCCATCTCTGCCCCCAGATTCATGTTCGTCCATCTCTGCCCTCAGATTCATGTCCTCTCCATCTCTGCCCCCAGATTCATGTCCTCTCCATCTCTGCCCCCAGATTCGTGTCCCTCCATCTCTGCCCCCAGATTCATGTCCTCTCCATCTCTGCCCCCAGATTCATGTCTCCCATCTCTTCCCCCAGATTCATGTCCCCCATCTCTGCCCTTAGATTCATGTCCTCTCCATCTCTTCCCCCAGATTCATGTCCCCCATCTCTGCCCCCAGTTTCATGTCCCCACATCTCTGCCCCCAGTTTCATGTCCCCACATCTCTGCCCCCAGATTCATGTCCCCTCCATCTCTGCCCCCAGATTCATGTCCTCTCCATCTCTGCCCCCAGATTCATGTCCTCTCCATCTCTGCCCCCAGATTCATGTCCCCTCCATCTCTGCCCCCAGTTACATGTCCACTCCATCTCTGCCCCCAGATTCATGTCCCTCCATATCTGCCCCCAGATTCATGTCTCCTCCATCTCTGCCCCCAGATTCATGTCTCCTCCATCTCTGCCCCCAGATTCATGTCCTCTCCATCTCTGCCCCCAGATTCATGTCCTCTCCATCTCTTCCCCCAGATTCATGTCCCCCATCTCTGCCCCCAGATTCATGTCCCCTCCATCTCTGCCCCAGTTTCATGTCCACTCCATCTCTGCCCCCAGATTCATGTCCCTCCATATCTGCCCCCAGATTCATGTCCCTCCATCTCTGCCCCCAGATTCATGTCCCACATCTCTGCCCCCAGATTCCTGTCCCTCCATTTCTGCCCCCAGATTCATGTCTCCTCCCTTCTCTGCCCCCAGATTCATGTCCCACATCTCTGCCCCCAGATTCCTGTCCCTCCATCTCTGCCCCCAGATTCATGTCCCCCATCTCTGCCCCCAGATTCATGTCCTCTCCATCTCTGCCCCCAGTGTCATGCCGTCCTCTCCTTCATCTGCCCCCAGATTCACGTTCCACCTCCACATTAAACTTACCTTCTCCTCCGCTCCCTCGCCGCTCTCTGCCCGCCTCTCTCCCTGACACACGCGGCTGAAGCTGCTCGCGTGCTCGCTTCGCCACTGCGTCTCTCTCTCTCGCTGACACATGCGGCTGAAGCGAGGAGCTGACCTGTGTCAGCTCCTCGCTTCGCTGCTGCCGCCGGCTCCTGGCTTGTACATCGCGTCTACAAGCCAGGAGCCGGCGGCAGCAGCTAAGCGAGGAGCTGACACAGGTCAGCTCCTCGCTTCAGCCGCATGTGTCAGCGAGAGAGAGAGATGCAGCGGCGAAGCGAGCACACGAGCAGCTTCAGCCGCGTGTGTCAGGGAGAGAGGCGGCCAGCGGCAAAGCGAGGAGCTGACCAGTGTCAGCTCCTTGCTTCAGCCGCATATGTGTTCAACTCAGATCTGCGTCCTCTGGACGCAGATCTGAGTTGAAATTGGGACATATCTCTCTCCAACCGGGACCGCGGGACATGTCACCCAAATCGGGACTGTCCCGCGGAAATCGGGACGGTTGGGAGGTATGGTTATAAGGATGACATCCGTATGCTGGCTTTGCTTCCGTGGCCCCATTCATTCAATGGATAGAACGTATGGCCAAAAGCCGTACAGGAATAGGACCTGTCCTAGGTTTTGTGGCCTGGACTGTCAGCCTGTACATTGGTCATGTATGTGGGAAAATAGAAATGAATGGGTCAATGTGCTACATGGGAAAAACCCAGGTAGCACATTGACCAACCCCACAGTCATCTGTAAGGGGCCTAACAAAAATGTGTGAGTAAATGAATAAATATGTACACAATCCTAACAGCTCCTCTTCTTTTCCACTCTGACATATCCGGGACACAGGACCATTACTCTGTGGTATATCCATATAACCTTCTCATTCTTATCTGCCACCAAAACTGGGAAGTTATCATTTGAATTATTTATTGTGCCTGGAAGCTTTGTTGTCTTTCTGATGGATTATGGAGTTTTAGACTCTAAGCCCACCCACCAGGTGGGAGAGCTTACTGCTTTGTTTGTGTGTATTTATGACTGTGGGTATATTTGACATCCATTGTTACACTTGAAGAACGGGTGCTTACTGCAAAACGCGTTGTTCTGTGTTTGGACTACAATAAAAAGATTCCTTGTCAAAGTCCCTTATTTCTCATGGTCTACTCTTGGCCTAACTTCTATTTGGTGAGGTTCAGCAGATTCTTGAATGTCACTTTAGCAGGGTATATCTACTTGTATTATTGATTTTTATTTTTTTTGTAAAGTTTGTTGAAAAGTTAGTGCCCAATTAAGACATCATAAAACTAAGTAAGTATTTTAAATACTAAATATTTAAGTGTCTCTAATGTTCTTGGCCAATGGCTTTCAAAAGTCAGGAAAGAGTGTAGCTAGGACTATTCATGTGGTTTAGTATATTTTCACCTTTCAATGAATAATGAGATCCAGAGAAATGACAATAATAATAATAAATTAATAACACATCTTGAAAGGTTTTTACTGAAGAAATAGCCAGACACCATAAAATATTAATGATCACTGAAAAACCCCAAACTTTATAGATTTAGTACAGAAAATTAAAGGGAATGTATCACCTAAAACCATGCTGAAACATTTTTATTCAAATTTTTTTTTACTTACTGATTGCCGATTTTTGTATTCTCTTTTTATGCACAAGTTTATAGAGCCAGCCATCTTACCCGAGCTGTTTGTTACTTGCTGTTTGCTTGTAATGTATTTTTTTTTTTTTTTTTAATGTAGATTGTGGGCCCCACATAGAGCTCACAATGTACATTTTTTTTTTCCCTATCAGTATGTCTTTTTGGAATATGGGATGGAAATCCATGCACACACGGGGAGAACATACAAATTCCTTGCAGATGGTTTTATGCCCTTAGCGGGATTTGAACACCAGGACTCCAGCACTGCAAGGCTGCAGTGCTAATCACTGAGCCACCATGTGGTCCCTTGCTTGTAATGTATTCTGTGCAGTGAAGATTAGCAAGTTGTGTTGCTCACGTATTGTGAATGGTGGTTCCTATCTATATATAAATGATGCCTGCCTTTGTAACAGAACATTAGTTTACTGTTTAGGCTTAGAGGCCAGGGTGAAAACAGCAAGATTTTTTTTAAATCTTATTTAACATAGATGTTGACATGGAATCAACAAAATTCTTTAAAAACAAATTTTAGGCCGGGTTCACACGATGTATTTCAACGTAACGTGGCACGTAAACTCCACGGGAGCTTTTGCGGGCCGTATACGCTCCCATTGTTTTCAATGGGAGCCGATACCATATACGCGGCGCTATTTCATAAACTCTCAGTGAAAATGAAGGTAATCTGTTCCAATGTGTGCTTTAGGTACAGGCTTACCCCACCAGCTACATAGTCCTTTACTGAATGCCACTGTACGCATGACTCGTGTATGAACATTACCGTCTACTTGGTTTGTCACAGACCCCACCTTTATGTGGTTCAACACTGTATCCCAACAACTGCGTTGTCCACAGTTACAAACCATCATCTACTTAGTCCACCCCTGAAACCTACCATCTATTTACTCTGTCTCTCATATACTTCACAAATGTGCTATTGCTCAGTGACGCTACGTTCACTCTTGCGTTCGTGTCTCCGTTCTGTGGTTTCCGTCTTCTGCATGCAGAAGACGGAGACCTGTCAGATCGGGTCCGGCCATGAGTGGTGGTGAGCGTTTTATGCTCTCCACCGCGAAACAGTTTTTTTTAAAATCGGACACAGAGTACTGCATGTCCTACTCTGTGTCTGGTTTTAAAAAACCGGTTTCGCAGCGGAGAGCATAAAACGCTCACCGGCGCTCACGGCCGGACATCTTTCAAACCCATTCAAATGAATGGGTTTGAAAGAGTCCTGCAGGTTTCCGTCTCCTGCCTCTGTTTTCTGCAGGAAACGGAAACCTGCAGAACGGAGATCGGGCGCAGATGTGAACGAGCCCTGAGATGTACAGAAACCCTGACCTAACTAATTTCAAATATTTCACCAGGTCCTGCTGAGCCTTTCTTGCAACACCTACTCAGCACTGTACATGCTGTATTGGGACTCTATTGAGACTGCTTACAAGAAGTCTATTGCGTTTAGGAAAGCATCTTCCATATTGTGATCACTTTCTCTATTATATATTAGGGAGCCTGCACACGGAGTTTACGCTCGCTCATTCTGAACGTAAAACTCGTTCAGAGTGCATGCGCTCCCCGTTGAAATCTATGGGAGGCTTTTTAACCCATTGATTTCAATGTGTTACGCGTGTTAAACAGAACCCATCTGTTTTGAAGCGCTCACTCTAACACGTGTTTACGTTCAGAATGAGCGGCATGTTACTCCGTGGGAACGGGGCCTAACAATGCAGTTACATGACAAAAATCTGCATAACTAATCATATGCTAACTAGTCGCAAGTCAGATTTATGTATGAGATAGCCAAAATGATTGTCTATGCAATGATGGTAATCTCATGGGTGGTGAGATATGGAGCCTGAAAGTCACATTGTTATTGTTTTGCTTGTCAGTGTGTCTGCAGTATTTCTTTGTGAGGATGGACACAGTAGTGATGATACTTCCCCTTAGACTATATTACTTGATTCCAAAGACTTAGAACTGCCCGCAAAACCACTTCCCTAAAGTAGTTTGCATAGTAAAGCTAGAGACATCTGAAAGTGAACTGAACAGTGTGTGTATGTGTGTATATATCTTTAATTCCCTCATCTCCAAGCCCCCTGTGATCATAATCAGTTTGTCTCCTTCCAGAGTATGCTGCCAGTCATAGTGACATTCACTGCAACAGAAAAGGAGTATGAATTTCCAGGTAATTACAGGAGAATTCCCTTAAAGGGATTGCCCAAGTTAATATGGACAACTCTTTTAAAGTTCAAATAATCTGGGGGTAGTAAAAAAAAAAAAAAAAGCATACTCACCTTTCCCCATTGCTCCAGTGTTCTCCCGTGCTTCCCGGTTCATCTGCTCCAGCGGCATCTTCTTCTGAAGCTGCTGATTGGCCTGCTAAAGCCAATCGGTGATGGGCCTGAATGTCACTAACTGTGACATCATGGGTCCTCTTCCTGTGACCTGCTGAGTCAAATTAGTGGCTTCAGAACAGCGCTGGAAGAGACCCAGGAGAGCAGATGAACCGGGAGACACAGAGGACGACACTAGAGCAACGGGGAAAGGAGAGTATGCTTTTTTTTTTTCACTGTCACTAGCAGATTTAAACTTTACAAGTTTTGACTGAACAACTCCTGTAATCTTTTACTATTGTGACCTGGTAGGACAAGGTACTGGCTTTTCATGATAGCATCTGGGAAATATGCAAACCGGCATCTGTGGCATCCCTGCTGCCTATAATGCCATAACCAATACCAATCTTCCATCATTCAGTGGGGCAGAGGGGAAATCAAACCTCATCTATAAACTGCAGATATGTATGGAGTTATTGTAGAGCATAGTGTAGTGCTTTATACCAGAGCTCTTCAGGCCATTGCACTAATCAATCCCAGAGGTTAAAACCTAAAAGCATTTTTGGAAGTTCATTTGAGTTCAGATGAAAAGGAGCCAGTTTGTGATTAAAACTCCATGGCGGGTGTTTTCAGTCTCTAAGAATGGTTCATATTGTATTAGATGTGCACAGTATTCACAGGAGTGGGGTATATGTCTCTGTGATGGAAAGAAATACTGCAGCAGCATCCCCCTTCTCCCTGCCTTCTAATTAATATTTTACACTAGGGTTTATTGCAGACTGAAGAAGTTTATGACTATTTACATCATTTATTCTTAATCTTATTATCATGGAGGACCTCCATAAAATATGTTTTCATTCCCAGGGAGCTCCTATTCAGAAACACACATAGTGTAGAAATGAGTGAAGCCTGTTTTGTTTTATAAGCTGACCAAGATTTGTTAGTCGTTTCTTGTCCCCAGGCCACGCATCTTGAGGCAGGCTGAAGTGAGTCTGCCATCTCTGCTGTAGAAGTGCCAGGCCTCACTGCTTGCTATTTTCTAGATTATGGGAAGGTTGAAGGGTAGGGGATGTTGTTAGTTGCATTATTTGAAGAGGGGAAACCGTTTATGAATTGATGCTGGAAAAGCAATGATCTACAATTACATTAATGCTTTTTTATTTGACAGCAAGTATGCTAAACTTCAGGAATGGAAGGTGGTCATATGAACTTATTCTATCTATCTATCTATCTATCTATCTATCTATCTATCTATCTATCTATCTATCTTTATATCTAGACTAATCTAGTTGATCCTGCTTTGATGAAATACACAGAAGCCTTGGAAGCCCAGTCTATTCTTACATGGCCTGTGTTATCAGTGCAGGAACAAACACGCTGATAATTGAGGGTTGATTGCGGGGAGTCATTAGCTGGCAGAACAGATGTTATTTTGTGTTTCCGTAGCGCTGCATTTGCATTTATGAATAATCAGCCTGAAATATATGATCTAATTTAACATTACATGTATTTTGATATTTTAGCTGCATTTAAATGGACATCTGCGGGGAGGAATAAGGGGAATTCTTCAGTCCTCAAGGTGAGGACTCTTACTATGAGCTGGATTCTGCTCTGAGCATTGCAGTCAGTGGGCACAGAGAGTGGGATTCGCTGGAGTGATAGAATACACAACAGAAGGGAAATTACTAGCATGTACTCTGCCTGGAAAGCAGCTTAAGTGTCAAATGCTGTCATACACCAAAAACAGCAGAAAATCTGCAACATAGTTAAAGGGGTGGTAGCCATTTATTCTTAATTTCCCTTTAATATTTTACTTTTATCAAAGTTCCATTATCAATGTTCATAATTTTACATATGTGACTTTGGTACTATTACTCTCTACTTTCTCCACATAGTCCCTTCTTTGTAAACCTGTGTTTTTATTGAAGATGAATGTTTACAAAAGGTAGTCACATACTGTAGTCCTTTTAATGTACAGTAAATGCAGCTACAAGGGTATGTGTACATTTGTTTGTATTGTTCCAGAGCATCTAAAATAAGAACTGAATCTAATTTGTAAATAATCTTGATTTAAAAACTTCTCCCTTTCAGTGCATATGACTCCTATGTTGACCTATTTGTCTCCATGGCTACAGACTGCAAACAAACTATGTGTTGTCTGATTGTATAGTCTGTAATCATGAAAACATAAAGGTCTTCCTAAGAGCTGTATACACAAATGGCAGAAGATTCTTGTTCAGGAATATATGTTGCTTCATAGTTTTTAATTGTATTGTCGCAATAAAATATATTAACTTTGGCAATATATGGTGAGACATGCAAGAACTTTTCATTACACAGTAATTTAGTCATTTGTGTCCCCCTTTAATTTTAGACTAGTTCAGTTACAGGGATATCCTGTGTTAGCTATCCTTAGGATAGATTATCACTTGGGAGGGGAGGACCAACACCCATGACCCCTGTATTCACCGGTCACATGGCCTGTTCCCAGCTCAGCCACATTCAGTAAGTGGGATAAGATGATGCCAAGCACAGCCTCTATACAGATAATGTACTGAAGGTATCATAGCTTCTATATATTAATATTCTATACATGACTTTTCTTTATGCAGAGTAATAGGTGTCAAAATAATGAAAATGATTCACAGATTTCTCAGATCGGGTTGTCTTGACATGTACAATACCCTCTACACCCCTGCCCCTCTGCAATGTACAACTTGTCAGGTGTGAAAAAATGAATCATACTGTGTATATGTGTATATCCAATTAATCAGTATGATGATTTCTACAACCATTGTGTTCATTGTTCCAGTACATCATACAATGAATCACTTACCTTGTACTGATCCTGAATTATCCTGTCACCGTGTATTATACTCCATAGCTGTACTCCCTATTCTTCTAATTGAGCATGTACATATGATATGTATGTACTATGTAGATGCCAATTCCCATCATTCAAATCGCCAGAGCAAGTTCTTTAAGAAACCCTGAATAAGAGGGGAGCAATGGAGATTTCAGCCTTGAAGTCTACTACATTGTGAACTCTTGCATATAAAAATAAGTGTAAGTGTGGCACTTCTTTGGTGCACAGCCCTTTCTCGGGCCACAGATGTGCCACATTGTAGCTTCAGCAGTCAGTTTGCCAGTTTTTAGAACAGTAAGTGAGGCCAGGTACGGACGCCTCAGCCTGACACATTTTCTATAACTCACGTCAGAAAGTTGATGTAAGTTACAAATGGAATCTATGGCAGTCCTTAAAAGGCATTGTTTCCAATTTTGGAGCAGATTCCCCAGTTCTGGCTAAAGTCTCTGAATAATTTCGGCATATCTTGTAGCAGCTAGAGACTTGATTAAGGCTCAGCAGAAATGCAGCTTTTTTTGGTTGTTTTTTTTTTTTTTTTTTTGAGGCAAAGCCAGGAGTGAATTGAGCAAAGGGCAGAAGCATACATACATCCTATATAATTCCTATTATTTTTTAGCCATTATTGACTTTGGCTCAAAAAATTATATAAGAAAAAGCTGCGCCTCTGCAATGTGGGGCTTCAGCCTAAGCCAAGCTTAATAAATTCCTCCCCAGTGTCTCCATCAGCAAACTAATGAGTGTAGCTCTGAAGTGTATGACAGTCTGTAAATCAGGATCAGTACAAGGTAAGGCTACCTTCACATCCAGCTATGTGACAGCAAAAACAACAGAGACCTCATTATAGTCAATCTTGTCCCTTGAGATCTATTGCTATCCTTTATCATGTTTAGTTCATTCTTCTGTTCCTACAATGGAAGGGAAGAATGGATTAAAACAATAGAGGTGTGAAAAAAGTATTGCAATGCAAGAAACTATTATGTAGGTTCATTCTTATGTATGATGAAGTCTAAATGTGAACATCCACTTCATGTAACATAGGAGCTTGTCTTCCTGCCTCTCCACACACTTGTTCTATTTTTTAAGAATGATGTTTATAGGAAGTTAATCTTGCATGGCTCTGAAAGCTTACATTTAGCCCTGTTCTTCATCCCTTGCTACGATTCCTTGAAATAGATTATCTCTCTGTATCTGGACTGTGTCAGGAACTGCTCTCTGGACTAGACTAAGAATGTTTGTACTTTTTTCTTGTGTGTAAATCAGAATGTGAATGAAATCGTATCCAAAATCTGCTCATGGAGTATTACCTTTCTATATTATGTCTAAAATGCAAACCATAATGCAGTCAAGGCAGTTGCTATGGAGGAAGGGGCCAAAACCGTTTGCTCCATCCTTGTGTGAGTTATGCACGCTGAGGTCCACAAGAGATGGGCAGGGAGGGTCAACAAGCGCCATGTCTAGGATGGCACAGGGCAGGCATAAAAAACAACCAGGATTCCGTTGTCACACACAATATCTTACATTCTGCCTCCCTGAAGGACACAACCTCAAGGTAGTATGTACCTACTAGGCTGCTGTCTATTGAAGCTACATCTTCTTAGTGACTTGCGTCCACTTGTCTGCCAAGCAGCAAAATGGAAATTGTTTTCACACAATCAAAAGCATAGAAGGGTAAAGTGAATGCTGGTTCCAGAGGTCACTGATGTCTTGATGCTGATCCAACATCTTGATAAACTTGCACAGTAACATCTTCTCAAATTGCTGACTTCTTCCACATGTTTGGGTTGCTTGAATTTGACCTTCTGACAAGCGTCGGTAGTAGTAAATGTTTTTCACTTTATTTCTCTGCAATAAAAACACCTCCCCCTTCTCCAAGCAATATAGGTCAGCTGTAGGTATATTTAGATATACTGCAGCCAGAATTTCTGTCTTATCTGTATGTTTTAGACTTTTTGCTCTCATTTTTACTCCGTTTACTGCATTTGCCATTTGTTCTAGGATGAGCTAGGTAAGAGCTGTGCTGTGTGATTTGAGCCAATTGGACATCTTGCTGCTCCCTCTCCTCTCTCACAGCATGTAATCGCATATACTCAGACCTCCTTTGACACAAACGCCACAATTGCTGATCAAAGTATGGGCACATGAATTTCTACGGGCCCATACACTCAGCTGTAGTCTTTGTAGCTGTGTGTTCGGGCTGTAGTGAAGAGTTCCAAATATGGAACAGGTCCTATACCTGTCCGTATTTGCAGCTCCTTCCATTCACTTCAATGTATGGGTTAGTACAAAACACGGATGACACACATATACCAATGTGTGTGTAGTCTATGCTGTTTTCACTAACCCATACACTGAACACAGTTTTGTGAAGGAGGTCTCACATAGTGAAGCTGCAGCTGCATCTCCTCCTCCCTCATATGTGTTGCTGATCATTGGAAATATGGAAGGGCATTATAATAGTGCCTTCAAAAAAACAGCACTGTATGACTAAAAACTAAATACCTAAACTTTTGAACAATTTAGAATTTTGGCATTTGTGTCAATAATACATTTGACGCCAGTAGATGAGTTTTAGGAAGATATATGTTTACAATGTGACCTTCTCTGTATTACACCCATACCCCTCTGCACTCTGTGTAAAAAGTAGTAAGGATTTCTAATGCCAGCAGAGAAACGGAGGACAGAGAATGAATTTCATTCATTTCACAAACACTGCCTAAAGTACAAAGGTTGTCTGAAAGTTTAGGTACACCTTAAAGTGGAATTATATTTATATTTAAGCTGCAAATCTCATGAACAGGAGCCTTTTAAAGCACTGCATCAGCGTCCAGCCACGCACTCTGCTCCGGATTAGGCCCAATGAATGAGCCTAGTCAGGAGGAGGGAGTGTCTTCAGGCGGATATCGCGAGGCGAATCAACCTGAAGAATGAGCATCTCGCCATTTCTTCTGGCTCCCGGAAAAAAAAAACTGAGCAGCTCCCATTGATTTCAATGAGAGCCGTCTTTTTGGTCAGGATTTTGAGGCGGATACAGCCTCAAAATCCTGATCAAAAAAACCCTTGTGAGCTTACCTTAGACCTATTTTCTGGCTAGAGACCATAAACATTCTGCTTGTGAAAACACCAAAGTACAGGCAATGCAATAGTCTATGTAGAATGAAAAATTAGGTGTTTATAAAATTAAAAGGCATGATTTTAAAAATTAGTAATTAAGTGGTCAGAATTCCCCCAGGACCTTCTCAGAGTAATTAAATATGTAAATGCCCTGGAGAGGGTGCTGTAGCATCCTGTAGTCATCTTATGGAATCAGTGGGGCATGAATGCTCCCAAAGGAAATGTTTAGATACACATAATTGGATAATAAGTCAGTATCTCAGAAGAGGGCCCATCTGCTGTAGCTGAACCATTGGCAATTAGAATTGTTTCACACTTGGATTGTAGATGATACGAGACGACAGTCTGGTGTTATGGGCTGATTTGGAAAACACAGTGTAAGGAGCCTAGACTCAGATTTTGATAAGGTTTTGTGAGGCCATTGGTAGCCTTATGCAGGCGGAAATTTTTCTGCATCAGAAGCAGCAATGATAAAACCCAGCCGGATTAAGGGTAGAGTGAAAGCTCTTTGTTGTAATGTTAAAAATGCAATAGGTGTATACAGATATTTATGCCATAGAAGGTCAAACCTGCCACACAAGTGAAGAGTCAGCACTGTAGGGAAAAGCAAATCTATAAAGAAGTTGGATCAGCAACTCTTGTGAATATATCACATGCTTGTATAGGAGCAATGTGATATCTTACTCCACTTTAGAGAGGATACAACCCCTTTCCTACTAGGATAGAGTAAGGGAAAAAAAAACAGGCATAGGTTCACATTGTCTCAAGTAGATTGACCTGTGTCGGCATCTGAAGTGGCTTAGTGAAGAGCGCTCCTGAAATGTGTAGTTGCCATAACAAAGTTGTGTTGTGTACCCTCCATCCCACTGGTCACACTTCTTCAGGCAGCACGCACCTATACTTGTGGGTTTTTTCCTTACTTTATCCTTATTTGTAGCTGGATGCGTTTTCTGGGACCTGGGTACCACAACAGCCTTTCAACTATCCTATTTCTGCCTCCATACACAGTTGTGCCTATATAGTACAACTGTACCAGGTAAGCGCCAAACTATAGAGTGTATACAATCTACTGTGCACCTTTTTGTGTTTTTTGTTGTTGTATCTTTTCCTATTAGGGCATACAGAGGCCATAGAGCCAGAGAGGGAAGGTGCTAAGTAAGAGGCCCTAGCCCCTTCAACTATTACATGGCTGAGTGCCCATTTATTGAATGTCCTACATGTAATACTACATTTTGCCTATAGTACATGCTGCATGGGTGGTACATCCCTGGCAGCAGCTTCTCTTCACTGGGAGTTTGACATTTTGAAACCATAGGCTAAGGGATCATCTAAAGGCTGAGGCCCCACGATGCGGAAATGCAGCTTTCTTATTGCAGATTCTGCTGCGGCTTTTTAAGCCAAAGCCATGAGTGGATTGAGCAGAAGGTAGAAGTATAAAAAACTTCCTATATATTTACCATTCCTTTTGTAGTTATTCTTGGCTTTGGCTCAAAAAAAAAAAAAAAAAAAAGCCCCAAAATCTGTAACAAAAAAGCTATGTTTACACAACATGGGGCCATGCAGCAAAAAACCACTGCGGGAAAAACTGTGGCGGCAACGCATTGCGGTTCTTCACCCAACGCTTTAAACAGAAGGTTCACAGAGGCTCCAATTATACCTATAGGGAAACCGCCAGTGATTCCGTAGGTTTAATTGACATGCTGCGATTTCCAAAACCACAATGGTTTTGGTAATCACTGTGTGTATTTTAACGCAAAGTGGGGATGGGATTCACTTTGCCTCAAAAGGATTTTCTTTCATGTCCTGGGCTAGACATAAACATTTGGACTTTGACAATGATGTGTTGGTAATGATAGGGCATAAGTAAAGCATAATTATTATATAGTGAAATATTCTACAACCTTGTAATGTATTTTATTTCTTCACTAGTCTCAATAGCTCTGTTTACAGTCAGTGAATGGTAATATTCTTGCTCTGGATCATCTTATTCTCTGGATCATCCTATGATCTGGAATATTTACAAACTAATCAATGAGCATCCTGAATATTGAAGAATTATATGCAGAAAATGAAGTGTCTGGAGTATTGGAGCCATGTTTATAACCCTTTATTTAGGATCTGGGCAATGACCTGGATCCCAATTATAATTTTATTTGTGTATAAGCCAAAAGTCAGGACTATTCCCATAATAATATGTGGTAAAGTAGTCTGCAGGTGTCTGGCTGCTTTGCTGCACTCATGTGGGATGTAACAATGGTACTGGGATTTTTCTTTAATCTGTACTGCTGTTCATTCAGGGGTCGGGGTGACCTTGACAATATTCTCATATATGTACTTTGGGCCTGTATTCACTGAGAATACCTAAGCTTATAAAAGTTAGTAGGAAATGGAAAGTTCTGCCTCTTTCTAATACACTTTTCTGCTCCATTTTCCTCTGTTTTCAAGTTCTCAGCTGGCAGTCAGTGAAAGAAAGCATTCTTGCTGGGAACTTGTGCAGACCTAACTTTCACATATGAGGTTTGCTACAACTGTATCCAGACTCTATCCAGACAATCCTCATCAAGCTAAACGGCCTGGACATCATTGCCATGTTGCATCCATTATCCTTGGGGTTTTCATTCTTCAGCTTCTTGGTACCATGCAGTCCGCTCCAGGCAGGTTAACATTTATGCAAAGGCTTCTTTAGCTTTTCCTCAGACACAAACAGTCTTAGGTTAATTGGTTTGCTATGATCTTGTCCCCGGTGTGCTGGCTTGAGCAAGGGAAATTGGATTATCAATCCCACAGGGACCAATGTGGATTCCTTATGTACGCCGCTATGGAATATTATGGTGCTATATAAATAACACATTTACATACCGTAAATGAACTGTATGAAAGGATCAAATCTCACTGAATATGGATGTGAACCGCCAGTACCAGTATTATCATGGGTCCATAACAAGATTTGGAATGGGGTCCTACTCCTTAAATATGGAAATATGGAATAACTGTGATCAATAGGGTTTGCTGTAGTTTTTTGTCCTTAAATCCAGGTGATGCACAGCACTGAGTAAAAGGGAAGCGCAGCAAATCCACAGCATGTAAAAGCACCCCATACTTATTCATAAGCATAAAGCTGCCCTTTTAAGAATTGAAGCCAGATAACATTTCTGGGCCCCAAAGTGACTACGGCAAACAGTAGTCTGGTAGCGCTATTCTTTAGTCTGGAGGTATCCTAGGGAAATGTCAAAGGCAAGTGAAAATTCAAGCGTGAAGGTCAGCTATGTCCCAGATTCATAGTTTAATAGATCACACACACACACACACACACACACACACACACACACACACACTAGTCTACCTAAGCTATATTCAGAAGAACAATGTGCAAAATGGCTGTGAAAGAAATATTTTTCATGACCGTTTTGCATTCATGGAGCACCTGTTTTCACCGATTCCTCATAGATCTGAGTCTATTAAGAAATCCACGAAAACAGGCAAAATTAGAACGCCTCCTATTCTTTGGTCTGTTAAAATGGATTGTCAAAAAATCGGTCACATGTATAGCCCCCATTCACATTCATTTATTTTAATGCAGCAATGTGACAGCAATGTGACAGCTGTTAGAAAACCATCCATCACATAGCTGTGAACAATGTTCATGTGAATACAGGCTTTACGGTAAGTTCACACGGGTAGCCGCGACTGAATGCCGAAGCACTGTATCCAGTCGTGCACTCCGCTCCAAATTAGGCCCAATGAATGGGCCTAGTCGAGAAGAGGGAGAGTCTTTAGGCCGAATCACGAGGCGAATCGACCTGAAGAATGGGCATCCTGTTTGTTCTGGCTCCTGGAAAAAAGACCTGACCGTCTCCCATTGATTTCAATGGGAGACGTCTTTTTGGACAGGATTTTGAGGCGGATATGGCCTCAAAACCCTGACCAAAAAACTCTGTATGAACTTACCCTTATACTAAACTGGATGAAAGTGTAAAGTTTATTTGCAAATCTATATACTTGAATAGGTTTTTATTTTGAAATATCAGCGCAAACAATATCTGAACATAAAACAGATCTAAAATTCACCACATTAGGATATAAGTTTGGGTCGAACATACAGCTAGGGAACAGGTCTAAGGCTAAGGCTCCATGTAGCGAGCCACAGCCAGAAAACTAAAAAGACCATGGTGTAAATGCACTAGCTGGTACCCGCGACTTCGTCTGCGGTGATTGTAGAAGTGTGTATATACAGGGGTGGGTAAGGTTTTCGTACTGTGTATAAGGTATGGGATATGAAATGTAACTTTGTATCTTGTTTTTGCTGTAATTCTGAGAGCACATGAGACTTTTGTGTTGAATGTAATTTGTATTTCAGCTGCTATACGGTGTTGTGAGAAACTGTACATAGTGACTTTGGGACAGAGGTATTTCAGGTTAATATACTTCAATATACGACATTGTATGATTTGTTATTTTCCGCCAGTACATGTAAGTTTTGGGCACAGGATACTCTTGAGCAAGCCACATAAAGTCTGGCCCTGTGCATGGCAGTTCAGTAACTCCATGCGCCTCTTAGTAATGGCAATTAACCCCATCATGTCCCTCACATTAACCCTTGTGTAAGAGTTACTGATATGTGAGAGACTTGGAGGTAATAGTTAAAGGGGCTCTATCAGCAAAATCATGCTGCTAGAGCCCCACATATGCGTGCATAGCCTTTAAAAAGGCTATTCAGGCACTGTAAAAGTTAAATTAAACTACCCCCCCGTTTTAAAATAATAACTTAGAAAAGAATCTTCTCTAAAAAAAAAAATAGCCCGGGCGCATGCGCAGTAGCCGTAGTAGAAACCGCGTGCTACTGCGCATGCGCCCGGGCTGTTTTTTTTTATCAGTGTCCGCGAGCAAGCGCCGGAGGAGGACGGGACCCGAAGACGACAGAGGAAGAAGAGGCGGGGAAGAAGAAGACGGCGCACCCTGAATGCCCGCCCAGGGCCCGCCCAGGGTGCACGTTCCGTAAGTAGAGAAGATTCTTTTCTAAGTTATTATTTTAAAACGGGGGGGTAGTTTAATTTAACTTTTACAGTGCCTGAATAGCCTTTTTAAAGGCTATGAACGCATATGTGGGGCTCTAGCAGCATGATTTTGCTGATAGAGCCCCTTTAAGTATCTTCATTATTGAAGTTTTTTATTAGTACCTCCATATGTCTCACATATTAGTAACCCTTATATAGGGCCCACAGGGGTTAATATGAGGGACATGATGGGGTTTATTCCTATTAATATGAGACACACAGGGGTTAATATGAGGGACATGATGGGGTTTATTCCTATTAATATGAGGTACACAGGGGTTAATATGAGGGACATGATGGGGTTTATTCCTATTAATGTGAGGCACATGGAGTTACTAACACTAAACTAATAACCCCAAATGCCTGACATTAATGAGAATAGTAATCCTATGTACCTGTGTGTTTTTCAGTTTCACTTTGCTAGCAGCTTCCTCTCCTCCTCGGGGAATGTTGGCAGGATGCAGACCACTATAGCAGGCAGGCACAGACCTGAGCGATTAAGCTCCACCCCCTGGGTTTCCTGCACCCCTCTCAAAGGGGAGTGTCCTTATGCTTGAGCTCTAGCAGAGCACAGACTTCATTTAACTCTTGCAGGTCCTGTGCTGCTGGCGTGCCAGTGAAATATGGCAGGAGTGCCACTCTTGGCATGTGTGCCAGTGGTTGCTGACCTCTGCTGTAGAGGGTAATATGAATTTTGTGGCTTGCTATGGTCCAAAGTGTGTGAGATTGCAGAAATAGTGATGTGAGTTTGGGTTTTGTGGGGGTCCTGGGAAAAACGTATGTGCGCTATTGTGACGAAAAGTAGCCTATTGCGCAATCGAGTGTAGTGACTATGTTTGTGGAAAATTTCAGCCAAATCGGTGGAGCGGGTTTTGCGTGATTGAGGAACAAACATCCAAACGCACAAACCCACAAACATCCAAACTCACAAACTTTCACCTTTATAATATTAATAGGACTTCTTGCTACACTTATCTTCTCTTACTGCTTACTGTAATACTGCCGCATATTGCGAACACGTCGTCCATGCTCCAGTATAATATATCCAGGATGCTAGGAGTATATTATGTTACCACCCGCTTACAACCATGCTCCAGGAAACTGTTTTAATAGCATTTTAATTGGAATATGGAACATGTGGTCTGCCCTTGATATGACATCTGTAACCAAGCAATGCTGTTTAGTCCACGCTGGTGTGCATAGGTCAATGTCCATTGAAGTGTTTGGGATCTATAATACCCACATTAACATAGAGAGATACGCAGCAAACAGGTGTTATTGAGCAGATCCATGTTCCTTAATGTATTTATCTTTAAGATACGCTCTCTTGGGCACTTGCAAACAATCGCTTTCTGGAGTGCAATTGGGAGTAATTTGTACGTAAGCACAAGCCCAAGTCTCCACTTTTTCACTTCATTTATGTACATAACACTTTCCCTAGAGTTTTAAGCAGCTAAAAATATTGACCAGGGGCTCCAACCAGCACCTGTTTAGTAACTACAATTCCCAACATACTGTATAGTGACAGCCAGTGCATGTGAGGATATGCTGGGAGATGTAGTTTCACAGCTGCAGGAGAACCACAACCTTTATTAGGGTAAGTTCACACAGATTTTTTTATTCAGGATTTTCAGGCCGTATCCGCCTCAACCCTGACCAAAAAGACGGGTCCCATTGAAATCAATGGGAGCCGCTCAGGTCTTTTTTCCGGGAGCCGTTTCTTCCGGCTCCCGGAAGCAGAGTCGCCTTGCGATTCGGCCTGCAGACACTCCCTCCTCCGGACTAGGCCCATTCATTGGGCCTAATCCGAAGCAGAGTGCGCGGCTGGATGCTGGTGCAGTGCACCAGCTTTCAGTACCCGGTTTTTAGATTGGAGCCTAAAGCAGCCTCCGCCTCAGGTTCCAATCCAAAAAAAAACACGTGTGAACTTACCCTTACTTTCACACCCTTTATGATACAGTTTGTGCAAAAACTATATCTGAAAACCTGAACTTTGTAATGCATTGACCACACTGGGTCTACCACAGCCTTTTGCTAGAAGTTCACCAGCTATTAGCTAAAATGTTGTCAATTTGACATTTGTAGGAATTATCTAATCCATAATGCTTCTCCCTCTAGTGGTCCCAGGATTTTCACCTCTTTCGTTTTATGGAGGTGGCCAGATATGACTTGTAATGCTAATATTATGGGATGGTGATTATGATTTTTTCCAGGTATATTGTATAATATTGCTTTTTCTATTGACAGACAAATATAGAAGAGATTGGTGAAGAGTGCCAGTAAGAAGAGTGATAACCTCTATCTTGGTAATTCTTTTTCTACTATCTTCATGCATTTTGTTTTGCTATTTTGTATCTGAAATTTTTTATGTATTGACCCAGACCTGTTAAAATCGTAAGCAGGTATAAAATAATGGGGGGAAACCCTATGGCAAATGGGGATCCTTGAGTAAGAGCTTAGTAGCCAATGGCCATCAATCAGTGCAGTATATGACGAATTACCGGTACACAAAGACAAAAAACATTCAGGAACATGGGAGTCAAAGATCTTTCTTCCACACTAGAAGACATCGACTATGACTATCATGTGATGGATGTGGGAAAGATTTTGCATTGGTGTCCAGAAGCTTTAAGATGCTTCCCTTAACTTACTTTCCACCTAATATCCAATGATTTCTGTCCCAGTGAATCTAATTACAATGAAGTCTATATACACTTCACTATAATATATTCATCTGCATAGAAATATTGCTTCATTTCCTTATAATCCTGCTGCGGCTAGACTGCCTAGGAGTCTTGGTGGTGTTGGGGCAGATTGTTCAGTCGGTTTCCTCACACCTATTCATACATAAGAGCCACTTTGAGTAGTGGCACCTTATATAAAGGGAAGAGACTAGAAAAGTCGAGGAATGTGGAAAGTGCACATCAAAAATGTATAAGAAGTTGTGATACATTAACCAGAACTCAACTTGTGCAAAATACTTTGAAAGTGCATTAAAGGGGTTTCTTGTGCCCAAATTGATTTTATTTTTTTTTTTATACTGATGAGTGACCTATCTACAAGATAGGCCATCAGTATGTGATCTGTGGGGATCTAACACAAGGACCCTGCACAGATCAGCTGCTGCAGCAGCCATCTTTGTGCCAGAAGCTGTTAATGGACGGGCAGTGTGTGCACCACTTCTCCTATACAAGTAATAGGCACAGCACAGTGGATTCCTGTCCTCTTTTGGCTTTCTGAATGACATCAGAGACTGCTGAGGCTTGCAATTGGCCTCAGAGATTATCTGGTACTGTGATGCCCGTGTCCAAAGGTCATTATACTGACCCATGAGGCTACATACCAGAGCTTATTATACTCTGGGATTTTAGGAGACTCCTGGAATATAATAATACCAATTCTGGTTCACACATGTTCAGTTCAAGCAAAACCACCAGGCGAACATCACAAATATTTGCAAGATGAGTCTTGTGAGGTTTGCCTAACAAATACTTGCATCCAGTAGAGTCCTGTTCCCTACAATAATAATCAACTGTATTAATGGATGATGATACAGTTCATTATGGGATTGGATTATAATAGGTGCAAATGGGCAGTTGCTTGCCGTTGGGTCCCCTTGCAGCCTTATGCGCTGGGCAACAACACAATTCTCCCTTATTATAATCCAGAACCACCGCTATGGGATACTAACATAGATGAGTGGCAGAGAATACTCAGAAGGGGATGCAGCACTAAATCAAGTTCATTCACCAACTAAAAAGTGATGACATAGCCTCTTGATATGCCATCATTGTACATGGGAATATCACAATTAACTTTTTGTGTTCTATTTGTCTTTATTTCTTACTTCATCACAATTTATCAGTTCTGTACAGAGAACAGCACTACCTGAATTGCTAGAGTCAGATGTCAGATTGTTAAGGGAATTTCTCTATAAATATCACCTCCTTATGCATTTATTTTCCTTTGTGTTAGGCCTGGACATTATCCAGACACATCCACTGTTTCAATGACCTTATTCATGACATATGAGTATTATGCATTGTATGTGATATGCTGCTCTCCTTCAGGATACTGTCGTAGCTCTGCGTTTTGGCTTCTCGCCCCCAACATTGGTTTTCTCCCTATTACACAGTCATTATTCTAATATCTCCCACACAGTAATTCCCTTCCTAGAATACTAATACTTATATTATCTGGAAAACACCCTCAGGCCATCTAGTGTTGGGAATGTTCATCATCTTCCCCGATGGATACAAGCTCACTTGTTGATTTCTTATCTCATGCAGTCAGATTATAGAAGATAGTTTTGTCCTGAATAGAATCAATGTATTGATTATTTGTTATTGGGGCTATGGTAATTTTTTCAGGAAATTAAAATAATTTAGAAAAATTAAAAACATCAATTGTAGTAAACGACGGTGCATGAACAGTTAATATCCCTCAGATGAGCAATGAAAGGAGTATGAGCCTTACAACGTTTTCACAGATTTGTAACCAAGATCTTTAAGTTCTGTTTTCTGTACATTGTTATGGGGGGTCCCATCTTGCCTAAGCTTCTCTTCAGCTTTGTTAGCAGCATTTAAGGAAATTCTTTACAGCATTCTTATGGTCATATGCGTGATGGCTCAGTGGTGCTAGCTTCTATTCGAATCCTGTTTTGTCTGTGATGTAAATGAGGTCACTGTTGCAAAGAAAAGCTGTGCAAATATCAGTCTATTATCAGGCTGAGTGGCAAGGGTTAAAATTTCAAATTGAGCACTGGATAGTGCCATGGAAAATTAAAATCAAAATCATAAGGGTGCATTCACACTGAGTAAACGCTAGCTTATTCTGAACGTAAAACACGTTCAGAATAAGCGGCGTCTAAAGCAGCTCCATTCATTTCTATGGGAGCGGGGATACGAGCGCTCCCCATAGAAATGAATGGGCTGCTTCTTTCACTCCGTGCAGTCCCATTGAAGTGAATGGGGAGTGCCGGCGTATACGGCAAGCTCTGCTCATGCCGGAGCGTACACGCCGGCACTCCCCATTCACTTCAATGGGACTGCACGGAGTGAAAGAAGCAGCCCATTCATTTCTATGGGGAGCGCTCGTATCCCCGCTCCCATAGAAATGAATGGAGCTGCTTTAGACGCCGCTTATTCTGAACGTGTTTTACGTTCAGAATAAGCTAGCGTTTACTCAGTGTGAATGCACCCTAAATGTGTTTAAGATAAAACAAATATTTACCTAATTATATACCTAAACTAACAATTTTTGATATTCTGCCAGCACTTGTGACATTAATACATTTTGGAATATACACTTTATAACAGGTATTGGCTCCTTTCTGTGAAATCATGCAATGAAAACCACTATCTGTCACTTTATTTATTCTTATTCTGTTGCCAGCAGTAATGCTCTCACTGTTTTTAACAAGGAGTATGGATGGTAGATGCTACAATGGAGTGGATAAAAGCAGTGGATCCAATCCACTGCCTCCTGTGACTGTTCTTTTGCGGCACCATCTGCTGTATCCAAGTCAAATCAGCCGGGTTACAGTTAGGATTGTTTATAGGAGAAGCATAGTCAGCCTTGGTGTGTTAGGGGGTGTTCACACTACCGTCGGTGTCCGACAGCTAGTGTCTGTTCAAAATATTGTGCGGACATTAGCAGCGGACACTAGCTGTGTCCGTGACATTTTGCCTTCATTTAAATGGACATTGGGTGGGTTCTTTTACACTCCGTGCTTGTCCTTAACTGTCCGTTCCCAAAGATGTCCGACTTTTCAAGTGGACAGCAAAACCCGACATGTAGGCCCGGGATCTGCAGCAGCTACTGGAAAATTTCAAAAATTAAAGTGGTCAGAATTTTTGGGTGCAGCAGATGCTGGGTGCTGGGAAAGGGGAGGGGGTGTTTTGGTTGTCTGTCTGCCCCTTCCCTGAGCTTGAGGACTGGGTTTTTTTCCCCCCACGTGGAATTCAGCCTGGATGAATATAGGGGATCTGCAGTGCTCCTATTAACCCCTTCCCAATGGAACAGGATCACTGCAGATAGCCTATATTCAGTACACCGGGCACTTTCAGACACAGGATACCTAATGTGTATGTGTTTCACAGTCATTTTCTACTTTTATATATATTCTAGGGAAAGAAGTGATTTAGAACTTTTATTTTACTATTATATTTTTTTAAAGCTTCTTTTTTCTTTCACTATTTTATGGGAGATTACTATTACTACATTACTATTGCGGCTGGTGATAGACCCCCCCCCCCCAATAATTTTTTTTTTTTGCTTGATTCGAGTATAAGCCAAGGAGGGCTTTTTCAGCACCAAAACTGTGCTGAAAAACTCAGCTTATACTCCAGATCTCTAGTCTCTGATTGTGAATATGAACAATGATGCTTACAACAAGAAGCTTTCAACCCGTACAGGCCCAATTCTTCTCACCTCTTGCTAGTATTGCATCAGGTTTAAGCGTCTTCTGTGAGCTAAGCATCTTGGACCATGTTGATATATATTAGCTGCACTAATATACAATTGGCTATAATGTACAAAGATTTTACAGTTTTGTTGCCCCTGAATGCAAAAAATGTTCATTCACTGACAACAAGCAGAGATCTTAAAAATGGGGAGGAACTAAAACACAAAGCTTATTAGAAAGCTGCAGAATATTTCTTTACATAATTGGACGCTTGTCCCACCACCCCATTAGCTATACAATGGCATATAGAATGGAGTTGTCAAAAGCTAGTCCGTCCCCTTAAATTAACTTTGCATAGACCTCTCTTAGGAGCCATTATGCCTTACAGGAGAACAGAGGGATGTGATTTTCTCCATTGAGGATAAATTATAAGGCTGCATGTTATTTTAGGAACTGGGTGATCTCATGTGCTGATCTGTAATCTGCATAGAACCAGTGCCAAACAATGGTTTCCCTCAACCTGGCAGCTGGCAATTAGTAGAGGACTGGCTGGCAGAGAGACTGGCACTACTGTAGGAAGTCCTCGTATAATGGGGTGGGGGATGCTGGAAGGCGTTTCACTGATTTTTTTTTTTTTTTTTTCTTACCAAAATTTTCTTTCTCTGAAATGAATTGCTTTCCAATCCTCAAATTATACTTTTAAACAGGAAATCACCTGATATGACAATTCCTAGATTATTATACACACATAGAAATACATTGCAACCTGTGACCCTCCAGGTAACAGGGATAGGTCCCTACAGAACTTGGGAGAAGTTGTTGTCATCCCATACGTAGCCGTGCCCTTTTTCATGGATGTGTCTTAGTCCTACGTTTCAGCAGTACAGTCGCTCATGGCATGTGCTTAGTCACTGCAGCTCTAGTATCTGGGAGTCTCCTGCTCTGATTCTGGTTCCCATGCTGGATTTCTCTGGAGTTTGGACCTTTTAGCTGTGTCCGTTTATACAGTAGCTCTGCTACTTTCTCAAGCTGCTCTGACTAAGCTACATTGTCTCTCACAGCACATACGTTCTGCTATTTCTACTACCTTCTGCTTACTATCCAGACCAAAACATATTCCCAGGACTCATATTGCTGCTCCAGCGCCCACTATGGTAAATTTCACAATGCCAGATTAAAAGCACTGTATTGTTCTTATGTTTTTATTATATTTATCCAGATTACTAGAGGATCCCGTGGTAGGCCTCACTCCTAGACACAATAATGAGCCTACGATGTCCAGTAGAAGACATCCCCATAGAAAAGTATGACAAATATCAAATAAAGGCTTGACAGTGGGCTGTATGTATAAAAACTAATGCGGATAGAACATGGAGTCATTGCCTATAGAAATCACCCCTACATTTCAATGCAGTTTTAGGTGAATATCTCAGTTAGGTCTCACTATATATCAATAACGTGATGCTCTCATTAACTATTTTCTAATCTTTACTAGAGGGATTATTGGAGTGGTTGCTCTCGGCAATTGTCCAACGTTTTCCTGTATTATTTTAGTTCTACACTAGGCCCACGAAGTCTCTGTCGCTGGTTCCCAGTGTAATTATATGTTGCTCTGCCACATCATGAATATAGCATTAGCCTACAAAATGGCCGACGTGCTATGCAAAGGTGACAGGTGCACATTAATTTGTACTCGACTTGACAGTAATGTCATTAAAATGCATACGTTGTTCAGAATGTAATCACGATGTTGATTCTCAGCCTATATTGAGGAGGGGGAAAAAATCTTACTTTATAATGTCATTTCTCTGTGCATACATGTGAGGAATATCCTGTAGAATAACAAATATAAGCCATAGCAGAGGCCGCTTACCTGTAGGGTTGTTGGACAGTTTGTTATAGTATGAGATGTTTCTACCTCTGTCTCATCTTACATAGACTTCAATGGGACATTGCTGCCGTACTTGCATAGCGAGGACGAGTGAGCAGCACAGCTCATGGTATGTAAACATTACCGAGAGCCACACTGTCTTGGTACAGATGTTCCTATCCCAAGGATAGGCCATCAATACTAAAAACAGGATAACCCCTTTCATTTTATCTTGTAAAAAATAAATTAATTAATTAATTAAGTAAGAAATATTATATATATATATATATATATATATATATATATATATATATATATATATATATATATATTTGAAATATACATGAGTGGAGTCAGAAATGTTCTGAACGTCAGTCTGAAACCCCTCAGAATTTGATAATGTACCTGTTTTGATTTACCTAATAATTTTATTAAACAGCATCAAAATTTTAAGAAATAGGAGAAAAAAATGTGAGAATTGAAACCTTTGACTGATTTTGTATTAACTTATGTTCCATGAACTTGTTTTTGAGATATATGTGTTTATTCCTATCCTTACTACTATACATAATGATTTTTTTTATTAGTATTTACTGCAGCAAAGATTGTGAAATAAATAAAAAATAAAATGTTTTTCTAAAATAAAATAATAAATATTTGGCATGGCGCTCAAATGTCGCACTCTTATTACCCCGGGAGGCTTTCTCCTGCGCTTATTGCTGCTAGGACCAAGAACTTTAACTCCTGTTCAATATCAGAATAGAAGCTGTCACCAAGTTTTACAACCTCTTTTTTTTCTCATATGAAGCTTTTTTTTTTTTTTTTCTTCTTCATTTCGGACTGTGGCCAAACATCCACTACTTCTGTAGATGGTACTTGAGTTTATGGAAGGTTATCAAGTCTGGTTGTCACCAGTCAGGCGTATTCATCTAATGGCTCGATCACTAAATGTGAATAACCTCACCAGCAGTATGTACTATAATCCAGACCCTTATGGACCAGCACATTGACTTGAATGTGTTTGGAGAAATCACATATCTATAAAAGGCGATTTCTTTTCTTTCATATAAGGGAACTGGGGTCTCCTAATTTCACCAGAACCCTCACCCATGCTAAGAAATATGAGTATATTGTGCCCAAACTAGGGGGCCATTTTTTCATTTAGGCTATTTTGGGGCCACTCAGTATTGTGCGGTTAGGTGATATCACTGTTTATTGTGTTTGGCTTGTGAATACCGCAGGATTGACTACTTTCCTTTGGCACAAAGTCACAAAACGACTTTAATCCCAAGTTCTAACAGCTCAGCTCTCACTGCCACATCTCATATACTACTGACTCCAGTAGGTTTCAAAAATCAATATTTCTAAGAATGGAAAGGTCACACCAGTGATATTGATCCTGTGAAATCAGGTGGGTTGAGGCTCCCATGTACCAATGGCCAGATCCCCCTGTCCTGTATTTAATTAGTTTATTATTTGATTAATGTCAGATGCCTCTTCATTAAGGGCTGGAATAAACAATTGGTGAGGGCCCTCCTTCCACCTCTTGGATGTGGAGCCACATATTAAAGAGGTGCCATGGTTTTGTCTATGGGAATACAGGAAATTAGAGCTAATAACTACCTTGGATTCGTACATGCTTGGCCACCATTATTTGGCTGAATGTTGGTGCCAGAAGCCCTTTAGCTCCCCAGACAAAAGCCAAATCTGCCCTCCAATTCATCTGGAACAACCTCCAATCATTTCCTATTGCATATACTATTGTTTTATGAATTGTTTTCTAATTGTATTATCATTTTCCTAAATCTAGCTGTCTTTTACATAAAATGCACATTATCATAATAAATGCAAATATCTTGTCAATTTATTTCAGATCATAGCAGCCAAGTCAGCAGCCTAATGGCGAGCAATAATACAGCCAACATAGCACAAGCCAGAAAGCTGGTAGAACAACTGAAAATGGAAGCCAATATAGACAGAATAAAGGTATGAGTATATATTATGTTATGCAAGTCAACATGAAATATCCTATATAATCTATCTGTACTGTACTACACTGTCAGAAAATACTACAGGATGAAGGCAGAAAAGCTCAGCTTGCATATATACAGGTTTATACGATACCAAAAACCTAACGATAAGGAACTTCGATTGTGAACCCTAGATGTGACAATGTCTGTAAAAGTGCTGCGGAATATGTTGGAGCTACATCAGTAAGCAAAATAAATAAAAAAAATACATTTTAAGATGAAAAATTCTGAATAAGTAATTTACATCCATCCCAGCAGACATACAAGTTTCAGCCTCTCTAACTCTAGCTGGTTTGTCACTATGGTCAATGTTTTTTAGAAATGTTTTTTTATTTTGTTTTTACTTACCGTATTTTTAATCCACGTATTAAATAACATTTCTCTTCCCTCCACACACTGTTAAAAAATTAATACAACGGAAATAAAAAAAATCCAGATGAACTTTTCCTTCATCAGCGGATTTAATGCACAATGTGATTTCTAGAATTAAGTGACTTCTCTGTGTGTGCAAAGCTTCCACCCATGGTGCTATGAATAATGGAGCTGAATACATCAAACAGGCAGAGATGGAGAGATGCAGATGTATTTGGATAATTTAAAACATCAAGATACACATTGTGCCATTAGCCTGGCTGAATTCTCCATAAACCAACACTCCCTGCTGTTCTCATGTTGACGGCTATTAATGTCATTAAGTCACTGGTTAACTCTTGGTGCGTTCTTAAGACGCCCATTACAAAACACCTTAGAGCAAATGTCTGATGTTTTAATTTTAATTTCACTCATTACTGGAAAGTCTAGGGAAGAGAAATAATATATGTAATGTTAATCTGTGTTCTGCTTTTTTTTGTTTTAATGTTGTAGTCATTTACTTCTTAATATCCCTGCTGGTAGCTACATTGGAGGCACATACTTCCTTTCTGTTTTGTAAGTATAGACTGTGCAGCAGGGAGTGTGTTGCTTTATGACACCTGCAGCCAATGCGAACTAATAGTCAGAAAACTGTCCATAGACTAATACAGTCTCCAGGAGGTCCCTCTTCCAGAGACCAGGGATTGGCAGGGGAGCTTTGATGATCGCCAAAAAGCTTACACTGCTAACCCCGTTTTCATTGGTAATGAATTGACCCAGTCCTATAATAATAACAACATATAATATGACTCTTCTGATTCAGTCTCCTAATGTTGAGATGACTCTACTAATCCTACAATCTAATAATGAGATAACTCTGTTTATTCTGTCTTCTAATAAAGTGACTATCTAGACTATTGTCTTCTAATAAATAATTGTGACCATGACAATAGAGTGACCATGTAGACCACATCCTGCAATAATAATAATAATAATAATAATAATAATAATAATGTAATAATGAGATGACTGCTGACCATCCCCTTTTAATGATAATGACTGTGTATCAACCCTCTGCTAATAATGAGAAGACTCTGCTGACCTAACCCTCTACTGGTAGCAAGATGACTGTACTGAAACTGTCATATTTATTTATTGTTTTTATTATTTAATTGCTTACTTATATAGCGCCATCATATTCCACATTGCTTTACAGACATTCAGCCGCAATCTCATATAGGGCTCACAACCTAAATTTCCTATCAGTATGTCTTTGGAGTGTGAATATTTATTACATAATAAAGTAAAAAGTTTGTTGCAAAAAGAATTTGGGCTAAGGCCCCACATGGCATCCTGCAGCAAAAAAAGCGCTGCCGGAAAAACCATGGTGGCAACACATTGTGGTTGTTCCCGCAGTGCTTTACACAGAAAGTTCGCAGAGGTTTCAATTATACCTATGGGGAAACCACTGGCATTTCTGTAGGTATAATTGACATAATGCAATTTCCAAAATCGTGCCAGTTTTGGAAATCGCCGCTTGTCTGCACCGCGATTTATACCACAAAGTGGGCATGGGGATTCCCTAGAATCCTGATTGTAAAATGCTGCGATTTTTTTTTTTCCATGGCGTTTCTACCATGGGCAAATCACGCGGGGCTCTGGCCTTTGAGGATTTTGAGATGGTTTCAAAAACTAATTTTGCACGGAGAATCCAGCCTGAGCAAAGCATGAGCTAAAAGTAAATGATAATGTTGCAGAATATTTCATTGTAGATAGATTAAGGCCCTTTCAGGTAGCTGGTACATTGGTTGTAAATTGCATGATATAGAATACAGTACTGAGACAAAATGCTGGATTATATTTTAATAGGCAATCATGCATGTTACATTGGAGCCTGGGGAGGGAGGCCATGTTTTATTTAATTACTAGGAAGGGGTTCACAAAATTTGTCTTTACAGAGCAGCTCAATGGTCTCAAGGCGCTGGCAGCGAACATCCACAATCTGTTGAATAATAGATACATTGCACTGATGACTGATTTCAGATCGGTTTAATGTAGCCATGCCCTGATGTAAGAATATAAACTTATTGTCATCTTTACCAATTAGAGGCAAATGAGCTACTTCCTTATAACAATAAGAGGCTATACTCTGAATAAAAGTGATCTTTTATATAAGGGTTTGCATGTTTTGAAACTTTCTTATAGACTTTATGTATAAGATCTTGGGCTGGGCGGTTATGACCCAAATCAAAATCATAATTGAATATTTTACCTAGATTACAATTAAAGAATGTCTTTTTTATTTTAGGACACAGTCCTTTTTACATGACACCCCCTGTATTTATATGCCACGCCATGGTTGTTCACATATCAGCAGTCCTGACTGGATAGTGTACAGTTAGTGACATGTCCTTTAGTCAATGGCAGTGTCAGACAGGATGACATGGATGGAAAGTAATTGAAGTAATCGATGTGAGCAAGTTCACATCGATTAATGGAGCTGACTTCCATTTTGGTTAATTGTTGTCTATTGATTCTCTATCCCTAATCAGTTCCTTACTAGTTTCATTATCTCTACATACTGTCAGTGACCTCACAGCAAAGGGTTTGCTACAATGTTATTCACAAAGTTAGTCATGAGCTCTGTTTGGAATTCAGACTGATACATTTTTTTTGTGCACTGATAGATTTTAACAAACTGATAGGAATTTAGAGATTTCAGCTCACGACAGATTGTCTAAAATAGGTAAAACTGTGGCAAACCCTAAGATGCTGTAAGAAGTTTGTACCAGTCTCTCCCTAGTGAGACACATTGACCATTTTGAGCCCATTCAGACAAATGAGTTTAACAATTGGGATGTACTTTGAGTCTGATAAACTGCATATGAACCCACTGAACTGAATGGGGCCATATGCACAGCTTTGGCCCCTGTGACAAAATGGAGATGTCTTATTCTGGCCTGTTTTTCCACATCAGAATAGCACATCGTTGTGAAGCTTGAGATCTCTATACTGCGCTTGATGGGACATGCATCTGCTTTTTAGTTTATACTCTGTGGTTCCTGGAAGCACAACAGACTGGAACAAAAATTGGCTGTGTGAACGCAGACTAAATTTTCAGCCTCTGAATGTAAATAAGAATGTTTTCAATTACTTACAACAAGCAGGGATTCTAGAGACTGAAACACAGAATATAATCCAGTCACTGACTAATTATGAAGTCTCCTGAAAAAGCTGGAAACAGCTGACAGGAAACTAAAGCTGCACATACTCATAGCACTTTGTGCCGCACAGCAGACAACTCTGAGACCAGAAACATGGACACTCTTGTTTTATCAAGACCAGTGGCCTCAATAAAAGCCCGGACAGGCACAAGGCACGATTAATGGTATCAAGAGGCTCAGGGAAATGCCCGTGCACTAGGATTGGAGTCTGCACCAGTCAGAAACTGCTGTAGAATTCCTGTATAACTCACCCTAGACAATTGGTGTGAGGTATAATAAATATGCCAGGCTGAGGCCCTGGGTTGCCTTGCTTTCCATCCACATCCACAGAAATTGGCAAGTAAGGTGCCAAATGTGGGAATGCAAGGACACTTTAACCATAAGGCAAATGGTGCAGTCGGGACAGTTCTGAATATCAGGTCCTGTCTCGCTGTTCTGGGTGGTAGGTCCTGATTTCAGCTCTTTGTCCTCAGAACGCAGCTTCATACTCCACCATTGTATTCAACTCTATCAGCTCTATGCTCTACCATTCAGGCCTTGACTAGTGCTGCCTGAGGCAGGGAGGTTCGATGAGCGCCCATCTACAGACAGCACTAGTGCTGGAGTCTACAAACGGCACTGTGGGATTGGGACTAGGTGAGTATGTGAGGGCCACTTACAGGGCATTACAATTTGTATGGGTCAAGTAAGGTAATGGTGGTGGGGTCACTCATTAAGCTATTGCACTTGGCCCATCAATGTCTTAAAATATCCCGGGGGCATCTGGCATTCCTTTGGGGTAAAAAAGCCACTTTTACGCCAGAATACTGGCAAAGATGCATTGATAAATTCCCCCCCACAGAGTTTAATACAGTATACATCATTGGTTGGTTGTACTAAATCCAACAGAAAGAAAAGCTGTGTGCGAAGGAAGTCTAATGGCTATTAACTGGTTAAATCAAAGATCCCCCAATTAGTAAATATTTAATAGTAAGCTCTCTTCTCCCAGTGAGCTTAACCACAGGAATCTAATGTCTAGAACTTGTGTCCCCCTCCCCCCATTCAGTAGCACGGTCTTCTGCAGCAGCATCTGTTCCTATAAATGGCCACAGGCACACAGATTTTGACCCAGTCAGTGCAATGTTTCATTAGGTATTCCCTATAGAGACTTTTAATAGATACATGGATATTTTGCTATAATATGAATGAAATATTTGTCTTTGTTGTGTAAAGCATGATGTAAAGAAAAGTGTCATGAAAAGTTTAGCAGCATTCTAACCTATTGTGCTAGATCTCTGTTTGGTGTCAGTGAATGTAAACATTTGTCTAAATCCTGCTCCATTCCTAGTTGTGGCAACAATAAAAAAAAAAATCACAATGTAAGCAGGGATATAATATGTAGCTCACATGACTAAGAGTTCTCTCCTGGTGATGGAGGAGGCCCATGGGGACCATCAACACCTACCGAAAAAAAAAAATAATTATAATAAATATGTAAAAACATAGCAGTTTGGGCCCTGTTGGAGATTTTGCATTGGCTTCAGGGGATTCAAATCACACCTCAAAATTGATGGAGTCTACCACCTCCCCCTAAGAATGAGAATCAACATACCTCTGTTATGTATGTCAGGTTTTTTTTGGATTTGGAGAAAAAAAACTTTGAAGTCTTATACATATGAGGCAGCTGGTGCACTGAGGGCAGGAATCAGTCCAGGGTAACACAGCCCAGCGTGGGGTAACTCAGATGGTAGGGGTCTGTATTGCAAAAGCAGTGCTCAAAGGGGAGAAGGCCCGCCCCCAGTGCACTAATTGCCTCATTTGTATAAAACAACAACTTTTTTTTTTCTCTCCAAATCTATAAAACTGGAATAAAGGTATGTTGTTTATCACTGTGATGTACTTTGTAACAAGGTGGAATATCATTGGGGGAGATGATAAACTCCCTTTAAGTATACTGAATTATAACAGACATGGGATACACAAATGCTGCAGCCCTTGATAATTTAGTGATAATTCAGACCTGCTACATCTGTTCCCTGTGACTAGCAGCTGTGAAATGCACTGGTCTCCTACTGATCTGCTAAATTGGGGAATATCCATCTGCCGCTATCTCTTTAAATGTTTAAGCCAATTTAATTGTTTTTCCCACGCTGTGCTGTGACTTTTTTTCTTTCTTAATTTAACCCTGTCTTTGAAACTGCACAGAACTTGTGACCTCCAGGTCTCCGTTTCCTTCTTTATTCACACTTGTGCTGACAGTGATTGACAGGACAACAAATTAATGTTGAAATCTCCTGGTACCGGGCAAAATGACACATAGAGGCCTCCTGACACAGCAAATCCTTCATCTTCTGTCAGAGCCCTGCCCTGCTGTACTGGCCCTATTAACTAGCTACACTGTAGATTCTAATGTATATTCATGCATGACATATTGCAAATATTTAAAGTGGAGCTCATGCATTTCATTATACCATAGATTTATGATCGTTTGGGGTCCAACTTCTGGAACTCACACCAAACCTGAAAGTAAATAAAGGGGCCAAGAGCTGTGCAAGGTCCCATTCACTTGAATAAGGCCGTAATGCAGCTCCTCGACACTGAGTAACCAAAGAACCTATGTGCAGGGAAGGAATGAACATACAGTAACTCAGTGCTGTAATGGCACTATTGCTCCTTTATTTTCAGGAACAATAGGAATCCCAGTGGTCAGATCCACCATGGATCATAAAATCATAGAAATATGCTATCATTTATGGAAAAGTATTTCATGGTCACGCATATTTTGACGCATTGTTTCAGACATTTATTTTCCTTTAGAGAAGTCTATAGGAAGATACCTGAAAAAAACAGACTAGGGGAGCCTTCACACGGAGTTATGCTGCGCTCATTCTGAATGTAAAAACACGCAGCTCCCATTGACTTGAATGGGAGCCGGCATACGTGCGCTCCCCATTGAAATCAATGGGAGGCTTTTTTCCCTATTGCTTTTAATGTGATACGTGCGTAATACATAATATAATATAATATGTTTGAGCACTGGGGCCCGCCCCCTGTGCTGCAAGAGAACTCATTTGCATACCAACGAAAAACGGAATTTGAACTGAACAACGGCGCGGAGAAGACATCTAAAGGTAGGAGAAGAATAGCCTTTCTTAAGGCCATTCCGAAGTGTCAATGAGGAAAAAAAAAGTTTTTAATGGTAGAATCCCTTTAATGAACAGCACGGGCAAAACACAGATGTCACCTGTGTGCCGCCTGTGTATTGGTCGTGCTTCTGCAGCCCCTTTCATTCAAGAATAGGAGCCGCGGTAGCAGGGTCGCAAAATCTAACAGGAATGGGACCTGTTCCATATTTTGCGACCTGGACTGTTGGCCCGCGCACAAGACTGTGTAATTCATGGTCATAGGTACGGGCCCATAGAAATGAATGGGTAAGTGTGCTATCCAGGAAAAACCCGGATAGAACACTGACCAGACACATGGTTATCTGCAAGGGGGCTAACCCAAAGCATGCTGCAATTTGCAATAAACAACTTTCTAGTGCAAACCTTTTGAACAAATGGCATTTTACGCCACCCAGCAATTTATGAAAATCGAGTGTGGCTGGCAAATTTATCAGAAATTTATCAGAATTTATGGCAATTTCCTGGTATAAATGATGACTGAAATTTCCACCAGTTACTAGCTGATGTAGATTTCAATCTATACTCATGGACTGCCACAGGGTACATGTAATATATAATGACCTGAAACTACAAGACAGGGGAATTTCCTTTATCCCATTGCTTACTGGGGAATGAGATTTGGTTAATACTGTATTATAGTTTGCATAAAATAGTTAAATGTCTGTTTGATACATATCTGCAGAATTGCTGAAACCTATTGTTTTTTTTTTCCAAGGTATCTAAAGCAGCCGCAGATCTGATGGCGTACTGTGAGGCCCACGCTAAGGAGGATCCGCTATTGACCCCAGTGCCTGCTTCGGAAAACCCCTTCAGAGAGAAAAAGTTTTTCTGTGCCATTCTGTAATAAGACGAAGGCCAGTCTGTGGGGAGGTCAGGGTACCTGAACACCAGTTTAGAATTTTTAACATCAAGGACTATTTTTATGGTCTGCAGAATCACCAATAATGATAATAGTAATCTAGAATAAGTCTGGAAAACTGCGGGGCAAACCTAAGGAAACATCAGGAGAAATGCACCAAGACTCTTTTTGCGCTTTCCAGCTTGTAGAAAACATGTTTTAAAAAAAAAAAGGAAAAAAAAGCTTTGTCATCTCTCAGTTAACATCCCGCTTGTATAGTTTTGTTTTTATTTTTTTTCAATGTTTTTTTTTTTAATTTGTATGGTTACAAATATTTCAAATGCAGATGTTTAAAGGATGTACAGTGTGATTTATATTTTTTTTCCTGACTTTTTAATTTAAATTAAATTGTATTTTTGTTTTTTTTAGCCGCAGGAGAAAAAATGCAATGGTGTTTATATGTAATATTTTGATAGTGCGTGTTGTTGCATTTAGAGTAGCACAAAGATGGTTTTCACTGTGGGGATCTCGGCTATATTACAGTCAACTTTTATAATGCACACTGAGGCGTTATCTAGCATTGCGCAATTAGGGTGCATGCACACGATGTAATGCGGCACTGATTCTTGCATGATAACTCTTATAAGGATCAGTGCTGCAAAACAGAATCCCATTGACTTCAATGGGTTCCGTTTAGCGCGCGTAACACATTGAAATCAATGGGTTAAAAAGCCTCCCATTGATTTCAATGCGTTACGCGCGCTAAACGGAACCCATTGAAGTCAATGGGATTCTGTTTTGCAGCACTGATCCTTATAAGAGTTATCATGCAAGAATCAGTACCGCGTTACATCATGTGCATGCACCCTCACTCACTAGAACAGTACAAAAAATAAAATGGGAAACTGCCCATCCATGGTTTATAATCTTTTTAACTCAGCTTTTTAATTCTGCAAGATATTTAATTGTCTAGTGCTGTCTTTTTATATCAATTTATTTGTGACTATTTTGAAAGGCACTCTGCATGAAAATAAAAACTAAATGTTTTATTTTTTAATTGCAAACATATGCCCTGGTGGAATAAGCTGTAGTTCCACTGCCTATAAATAGAGGTGTAATTTAACCATTTTGCTGCTGGAGTGTTGACAGCCTTAGCCATAATGCCTCCCCCTGAGCTGCAACATTATTGCGCCATCCAAAAGGAAAGTTGGTAGCATAATATGTCTGCTCTAAAATATTTAATTTCTTTATGTAAGGACATTTTCAAATACTTTTAGGTAATGTGCCTCTGGGTTTTTTTTGTTTTGTTGAATTAATTTTATTTTTTGCATGCACATAATACAGAATACTGCAAATTTTGTGAGGATTTTTATCATAAATGTTAACTTTCAAAAACTGGGTTACCTTTTCAAGCTTCTTGACTAAACTTGTAGAAACCTTTAGTAATACCAGTATAAATCTACTTATATTGAGTAAGTATGCTCATATATTATTTGACTGATTTTGAGTCATTTTATGTGGCATTATCCATTCCTGATTGGAAACACAGCTATTTGGTGTCACCTGCTGTCAGATGTGAGAACCATCTGCTGAGAAGTTATCTTACGACTGGGGCTACAACAAATGAACATGCTGTTTGTCAGAGAAATTTCAGCAGTGAGTTCCCCTGAAAGCCACCACAGCAAAACCCATCCAAGTTCTGTATTTTTTTTTTTTTTTGCAACCATCATGGCAAGTCTACAAGCATGCATTGCAAAGGGTCAAAGTTGCAGGTGGAACCTTTAGCAACAAATGACATGCTGCAGGTTTAAAACCCGCAGCATAGAGTAGGTGATTTTGCAATGACAGTTCTAATCCACTATGCTGCTACTGTACCTCACAGCAGGTTAGTCACTGGCAAACTCACTGCAATTACTGTCCATGTGGCCCCAGTCTGTCATCTGAGCTCCCACAATGCATTGCTCTCATGTAAATTTTCAGCTAGGACTACCTGGTAAATTCAGACGCAACCAAATATCGCCAGTTCACCTTGCAACTCTTTTTCTTACACTAGTGAATTGAGTCGCATTGCAACCCTGAGGGTTCCACGACTGCGACTTCTTTTTCCAGAGAAGAGCAATTTGCCTGGAACATGTAAATCCCTCTTGCACAAGTTTCCTATAAGATGTTCAAAGGAAAGCTCTCCCTTCTGTGAGAATGGGGCACCAGGGAGTACACCGCAATGAAAGAGGTTGCACAAGATTAGAGAGAGGCCAGCTTTTTCCCCATAAACAGCACGACTGTTATCCAGAGGTTGCTTCTAGTACTGCAGCTTCACAAGAGTGCTTATTGGAAGAATTCTCATACTGTACAACCCCTTTAAGCTAAAGATAAATATTAACATCTTTATAAATAAATAAATAAATAAATAAATAAATAAATAAATAAATAAAGGCTCTGGTTGTTCAGAATACATTCATTTTCCAATATTCTGTATACATAGTGTAAATACACACTTGTACACTTCTAACTACAGACTTAGGAAATTGTTAATGAGACTCCTACGTATATTTAGTCTGAGTCTGGTCTAAGGTGGATGTATAATGATGGTAAGACAAAATACTCTGTCTTCTGCTAGGCCAGTTTTAGACACCCACACAAAGGAGCGGTGGCTCTTCTGGCAACATCTCAATATTTAGTTAGAGGGTCACTATCAAGTGATCTGGCAAATCTTAGGAAAATTCAGAAAACTTCTAGAAAGGAATTGGCATAGTTTTCCATATCAGACATCTGCTTTAAACTAAGGGTTAGTTTACATCTGCGTTTGGTAATTCGTTCGGGGTATCTGCATGGGGACACACCCCACCACCACCCCCACCCCCCAAACAGAATGCCAAACGCATTGGCAAGCGGTGAGCAGTGAAAGCACAAGGACCCCATAGACTATAATGGGGTCCGTGTGTTTTCTGCGTGGTGTCTGCACGGCACATGCGGACAGGAAAGTACTTCGTGATCTACTTTCATGTCCACAGGATTCGTGCAGGCAGCGCGCTGAAAGCACACGGACCCCATTATAGTCTATGAGGTCCATGTGCTTTCACTGCACACCACTTGCCAGTGCGTTTAGTAGTCTGTTCGGGTGTCCCCATGCCAACTCCCCGAACGGATTACCAAATGCAGATATGAACTAACCCTAAGGTCCCACATAGCGAGCCATAGCGAGTTTTCCTCTGCAGACTTCCTGCTTCTATTATACCTATACAGAAAGTGCCAGTATTTATGATATAATTGACATGCTGTGATTTCCTCTGCAGATTTTTTTCTGCAATGTATAGATGGGAATAGCCTGAATCCCATACTTTTGCAGGTACCGCAGCGTTTTTTTTGTTGCGCCACAGCCAAAACAGCATAGTTTTCGCAACGTGGTTCCCCGGCCTTAAAGAAGTTTCAGATTACAAAAATATAGCTGCACAACAACTGTCCATAGGTTCTGTCTGGCATTGACTGAATAGGGCAGTTACAATACCACACACAACCTGTGGAAGGTTTCTTTTGTTCTCCCACACAGGGTCATGGTTGCAACCCCCTATTGTCTAAATAAGGCAAAATTTGATTTCTGTCTCCTAAGATTTTGATTTCTGTTGAGGCTCATTACATTTCTTTATGATTTTTTTTTTTTTTTTGCATGGCTGGAATTTGTAGAAATTTATTTTACTATAATTTTTTTGTGGTTTGAGCTCAGGGTAAATATCGAATCCTCTTGTGACGGTACCTTAGTAACCTCTCACAGCTTGCAGTCTATACTGCCTAATTCACAATATCTGCCTTGGTGCAATTAACAGGCTGGCTCCCAAGTCTCTCAGCTTCTCAAAGAATTGCACTTAACACACATTGTAACTTGCAGGGTATTGAATGAATGCGTTCACCTAAACTTGTCTTTAATAACCACATTATAGTCACTCACACTAATGTACTTTATCCATCTAGAAACATGAGAGGCTTGGATAGCAGCGTGGGATTTCTGGTTCCCTTGTATTTAACTGAATTTGTTGCTAAAGCAATTTCACGACATTGGTTGCATAGATTTCAGCAATCGGCAATAAACTTAGGTTTTGTGAGGTCAACAGCCAAGTACTGAAGTTAAAAATACCCACACTTACAATTCTATTCTCCATAAAAGAATAGCCTGTAATGCCATCAAATACCACCTGGTGGTGCACAGACAGCGGCCAATTTACTTTTCTAAGTAATTTGGAAATATACTAGAAAGACCCTTCAGCAGCAATATAGGTTGCCATCAAATGGCTCATGAAATGCTACATTAAATGCTGCCCTAGTTAAATGGCCAAACTCTTCGCTTTGGCAGGGGTCTAGTATTCTGTCAATAAAGCTTAACCAAAACTCATACAAGATATTAATATATTTTGTGTTTAGTCCCTCAGCATTTGTTTGCTTGCTGTCAGTAAATAAGAACATTTGTGTTTATATCCATGGACTAGCATACGGTATAGATAGTTTCAGCAAATAAATTATTTGCATAATAAAAAGTTATAAAATTTTCCAATATTCTTTTTGTATCAATTCCTCATGTTTACTTCTAGTGGCTACTACTCAGTCAATGGTCATGTGATAGACACACAGGTACACAGCTCATTATAAGACAGAGCTCTGAAGACTGATTTTTATCCACTGGAAGTAAGCAGACTGATTTACAGCTAGCAGAAATTTAGAAAACCAAGGAATTGCTGCAGAAAGTAAATTGTAAAATTGTACATTTTATTATCAAAACAATAACATTTGCTGAAACTGGACAACCCCTTTAATGCTCTCACAGATGAAGGTTTGCTACAATTGTATCCAGTTTACAGTCAATTCTCTGGACACTAAACTGACCGGATATTAGACTGATTCCATTTACCTGCAGTGATAGACTGTAGCAACCAACTGGGGCAGGAGAGAGAATTGTGCAGCTGGATCTGTCTTGAAGGATTGTCTGTAGGACGCATCCAAGCAAGCCTGTGAGCAGAAGCAAGAATGTTTGCAGTCACTGTTGAGGCTGGTGAGAAATAAAACACAAAATCAATTAGAAACTTGCAGAACTGTTCATTATACCATGATTATGCTTTATCTACAGAGCACTAGATAACACTTTTAAGATATTGAGGGATGTCCTTAAAATAGTTTATAGAACATCTCAAAATGACTAGAAGCAATTTTATGAATGTAAACGTAAGGACGAATTGAGATGGCCATGCTTGTGGTCTTAGGTAATATGGCCTGTGCGATGACCACATTTTCTAAAATGACTGTGACTCAGATGAACCCAACTCAATGTATCATACTGATCTACAGCAAGATGTTGCAAACTCCAGCCAGATCAATGGTCTACAGCCCTGTTCTCAAATCATACTGTAAGTACAGGACTGCGGAGGCGTTAGCAGGCTTGAGCTGACAGCTTCAGAGATCACTATTATGCACTGAGTTTGGCACAACTGAGTCAAGTTGAGTCCAGTAAATGCAGTCAGTCACAGTGGCTGCTAATGTTACTATTTTAGAGGCAGAATGAGAAAACTAGTTGCAAAATGTAGTATAATTGTGTCAGACATTGAGCTCCTGAGCATTAACCATATATCAAACTCTAGGTGAGGAGGGGACTGTTAAGCTTTGTTCATGTAAGAGGCTTGAATGGAGCATATGTGTGTCACTGTCATCTCAAATCCCAAGTGAATATCCATGTAGTTGTTTTCAATAAACTTTTGGATTAATTTAAAAAAATGGATTCCTTGTATTATTCCGTCTGATAGTGGAAGGGATTTGGACAACATGACGCTCCTTGTAATGAAAAACCAATGAGCGTCTGCAGCCTGAAAACCGGAAAGAATAGATTGCTTTCACATCGCTGGTGAACTTCAGGTTAACAGGGGTTGCCTAACATTAGGGGTTCCTCTCTTGTTCTGCAAGGATGTACTGGTACGTCCTTGCAGTTTTAACAGCTGCACAAAATCGTACAACTGCTGAAACGGTGAGCCGGCTGTACCTACAGATGGAGCTCCCCTAGAGAAGGTTTATTACTGTCCCTGCTTTCCCGATCGCTGAGTATACAGTGCTCAATGAGCGCTGTATACACAGCTATGAGCACTGCCATGATGTGGCTCCTCTCTGACCCAGCGGTCACATGAACCGCCAGTATCAGAGGCTTTTAGAGCTATTGGGTCCTAGCAGACCCAGATCAGCTTTATAGTTATGGGCAGGAGGCTGTATTTCTCCTGTAATGGGTGCTAAATGTTATATCCCTCAAAACCGCACATACAAAAATCCCGAAAACCTGTCAGGTTCTGAACTAGAAATTGGCCCAGTATTGTGGTTAAGAAGACCTGTGCAGAAATCAGCAGTCGTAATAAACTGATCCCTAATTTTTACTCATAAACAGTGGCTTTCTAGAAACTGATAGTTGATGCCCTACCTGGCTTTCACCATTTGTAAATAAGGAGCAGCCTGTCAGTCAAGCCAAGCCAGGCAGAAAGAAAGCAGATGGGAATTACCCAGCAAACACTTCTCCCCACTGGGCTTCAGAAAGACATAGTTCTTTGAGGCAGTCTTACTGCTTCATGGTATCTATGGTTACAGAAACCTTAAGTATTCTCTCAAACATACAATGAGAATATAGGACACCCATAGGATTAGCATGCTCAGCTCCTAAAATACTCTGTGCGTTTCTGGACTTTACTCCTTCCAGCATCAGAATATGGCTTTTCTACTTGCATTGCTTGCCTTCAGTAGATCATGACATCACCTCAGTAGACAGACTGCTACCTCCTGAGACTTGTTGCACAGGGGCAAATACAGTCTGAAAAATCCGGACCTGCAATGGCCTGCAATTCCCAGGCTGAATGCGGTCCAGAAACTGGAACTTCCTGAATCATAGTGATTTTAGCCAAACCCAAAACCTTTGGAAAATTCATAACTAAAACCAAAGGGGCAATTATGGGACATTATACTCTGTGTAGGGGCCACTATGGGATACTATACTGTGTGAAGGGGCTACTGTGAGACATTATACTGTGTAATGGGGCCACTATAGGACATTACACTGTGTGGAGGGGCCACTATGGAACATTACACTGTATGGAGGTCACTATGGAACATTATTCTTAAAGGGATTGTCCAGGAATTGGACAGACTCAGGAGAGACCCAAGACATTGGTAACATATAAAAGAACAAAACATACTCATCTATCTCTGACGTTTCGGTGTTCCTTTAACATGGATTCATAGGGGGCTACCCATACGGACAAGTTGCTGTGCCGAGTAAAGAATGTAGATGCTGCTTTGTTGTGGACTCCAGATGAAGGTAATTAATAGATCAAGCACTGGACAAGACTTCTTACAAGTTTGGTTAGGTTCTTAAAACACTTGGGGTTGTCTGTGATAATCACTTTTTAATATGAGGCTGGGGAGGGTGGAAATAAAAAAAAACCTCACCTGTCCCCAGTGATTCAGTGTCTCATAGCGTGGTCTGGTCCTGCTGTTCCGGTGTTTTCTTCCAGTAGAAGTCCCTGCTGCACATGACCACTGAGGCCAATCAGTCTCAGTTAAGAGACTTTCCTTAGGCCACTGTTTGGCCTCAGTAGTCATATGCAGCAGCGGAGCAGCAGTACCAGAGTGCGCTGGGGGACACTGAAGCACTGGGGACAGGTGAGCACTAGAGATGAGCGAGTAGTGAAATATTCGATATTCGTTTCGAGTAGCCCCTCAATATTCAACCAAATATCGAATCCAATTATAGTCTATAGCAGACCTGGGAAAAGTACGGCCCGCAAGCTATATCCGGCCCTCTGACAGATTCAGGCCCCTTAGGTGACTTCAGCCTCTTACCAGAACAGTTTTAGGCCCTTTAACTTAGTTCAGCCTTGCACCAGCAGAGTTTTTTGTCCTTTGGGTGAGTTGAGCCTTGCACCAGCAGAGTGTTAGGCCTTTTAAGACAGTTTAGCCTTGCACCAGTAGAGTGGTAGCCCCTTTAAAATTGTTAGCCCCTAAAACGGTGGTTCCAAAACCATCACTCTCATTGTGTGGGATAGATGCAGTGGATTGGACTGAGGACCCAGACATTGACCTTGATTGTGAAATTGATAACATTTTGGCATCAAGTCCTGGGGGTAACTTTTATTTAGAGGACCGCAAAGGTGGAGAATTGGCTGCAACCACTACTAGCGGTAATGTTCCTCTAATATCGGACTCTACATTACCTATACAGGGTTCTGATCAGGTGTTAATAGTCCAAACAACATGCTCCAGTACTTTAGATGTAGATCAGAAACCACTTTCCCTTCTAACACTAGATTTAACAAAGCTTCATCATCATCATGCTGCTGAGATGGAGTCACTAAAGGAAACCTTGCCTTCCAAGGCATGTTCTGGAGCTGCGACTGAGCCAAATCTAAACACAGAGTCCTTTGGAACTGAACAAAATTCAAAGTGTCAAAAGACTGTAGAGACTGTTGAAAGTAATGGGATCCAGAATGTGGAGTTCATCACAAGGCTGACAGACCCAACTCCAAATGCTGCAGCACAAGCAACCAGCAGTCAGACTAAGATGGTATCTTCTTCAAGTAAGACACAAGATTCTTTGGAACCAGAACAGGAAAACCCAGTGATTGCCATTGCAGCAGTGCCTAGGCCATCTTTCAGAGCAGATTGAATTGGAGAAAAATAAGAACATTTACTGTGATTGAGTCTTCATGTACATTAGTGGGCATGGACAACCTAACGTACAAGATCCTCATGCTGAGCTGGCCTCATTACTGAACACGAGCAACCAGGATAATCAGGGCTGGAAACGGCCATCACATTTTACCGAAAGGAATCACCCTCGGTTTGGAAAGAAGTCATCTAAACATTGCACCTCTAATTGAGTTGAGCCTTTAACCAACAGAATGTTAGGCCCTTTGGGTGAGTTGAGCCTCTAACCAGCTTAGTTTTTGGCTCTTTGGGTGGATTGAGCCTCTAACCAGCATAGTTTTTGGCCCTTGGGGTGAGATGAGCCTCTAAGCAGCTTAGTTTTTGGCCCTTGGGGTGAGTTGAGCCTCTAACCAGCATAGTTTTTGGCCCTTGGGGTGAGATGAGCCTCTAAGCAGCTTAGTTTTTGGCCCTTGGGGTGAGTTGAGCCTCTAACCAGCATAGTTTTTGGCCCTTGGGGTGAGTTGAGCCTTGCACCAGCAATGTTTTTGGCCCTTGGGGTGAGTTGAGCCTTGCACCAGCAGTGTTTTAGTTTTTGGCTCTTGGGGTGAGTTGAGCCTTGCACCAGCAGTGTTTTAGTTTTTGGCTCCTGGGGTGAGTTGAGCCTCGCACCAGGAGTGTTTTTGACCCTTGGGGTGAGTTGAGCCTTGTACCAGCATAGTTTTTGGCCCTTGAGGTGAGTTGAGCCTTGCACCAGCATAGTTTTTAGCCCTTGGGGTGAGTTGAGCCTTGTACCAGTAGTGTTTTTGGCCCTTGGGGTGAGTTGAGCCTTGTACCAGCAGTGTTTTTGGCCCTTGGGGTGAGTTGAGCCTTGTACCAGTAGTGTTTTTGGCCCTTGGGGTGAGTTGAGCCTTGTACCAGTAGTGTTTTTGGCGCTTTGGGTGAGTTGAGCCTTGCACCAGCAGTGTTTTTGGCCCTTGGGGTGAGTTGAGCCTTGTACCAGCAGTGTTTTTGGCCCTTGGGGTGAGTTGAGCCTTGCACCAGTAGTGTTTTTGGCCCTTGGGGTGAGTTGAGCCTTGCACCAGCAGTGTTTTTGGCCCTTGGGGTGAGTTGAGCCTTGTACCAGCAGTGTTTTTGGCCCTTGTACAGAAGAATAAATGGTATCATTATAAAGAACAATTTGTCCTGCAAACAATAAGCCCTCACATGGCTCTGTGAACAGAAAAATAAAAAGCAATGGGGTTTGGAAGGCTGGAAGTAAAAAATGAAAATCGAAAAAATGATACCAATGGGAAGGGGTTAAAAGGGTATTCCCACTAACATAACCATTTTTAAATATGTAGGTAACTAAAAGTTAAACATTTTTGCAAATATGAGTAATTAAACATTTTGCAGAGTTTTAAAGATATTCTCTAAAAAGCTTGTGATCTCAGTTTTGTTGTCTTGATCGTTTGCCAGTGGATGCAACCATGAATGCAAGACCTTTGTAAGGTCAGAGAATCAGCTATGATTTCCTTTTTGTGGCCAGGAGATCTTCTGATACATGCAGTGTCCCTGCTTGATAACACAGCTACAATAAGAAAGTCATGGCTGGGTTTTTGACAAGTCCCAGACCATAGAAAGTTTCTGCATTTGTGGTCATATCTGTTGCAACCGATCAAGATAACAGTGTCACCACTAAGATGATCAGAGAAAATCTTTAAAACACTGCAGAATTTTTGACTACTTATATTTGCAAAAATATTTAACTTTTAATTATCTACAAATATAGATATGATTATGTACATGGGAATACCCTTTTAAAGAGGACCTTTCATCAGATTGGGCACAGGCAGTTCTATAGACTGCTGGAAAGCTGACAGTGCGCTGAATTCAGCGCACTGTCGGCTTTCCCGATCTGTGCCCCTGGTAAAGCGCTATCGGTCCCGGTACCGTAGCGCTTTACAGTCAGAAGGGCGTTTCTGACAGTTAGCCAGGGACGCCCTTCTGCCCAGCAGCGCCTATCGCGCTGTACTGTGGAGCGGATAGGAACGCCCCCCTCCTCTCCTGATAGTGCTCGTCTATGGACGAGCACTGTGAGCAGAGGGAGGGGACGTTCCTCCCCACTCACACTCTACAGCGTGATAGGCGCTGCTGGGCAGAAGGGCGTCCCTGGCTAACTGTCAGAAATGCCCTTCTGACTGTAAAGCGCTACGGTACCGGGACTGATAGCGCTTTACCTGGGGCACAGATCAGGAAAGTCGACAGTGCGCTGAATTCAGCGCACTGTCAGCTTTCCAGCAGTATATAGAACTGCCTGTGCCCCGGACTATGAAAGGTCCTCTTTAAAGGGTCTCTATCATTGGGCAAAGTAATTTTTAGATAAGCACATCCTTGCATAGCCTTTAGAAAGCCTATTCCACACCTACCTTTAGTATGTAAATTGCCTCAGCGGTTTTTGAATAAGTCCGTTTTTATTTATATGCTAATTAGACATTGTGCACCCCCTTTGCTATTGTTTCCTATGCATAGGCTGCTGCTGATGATGATGATGACAGCTTCCTGTTTGCACACACACATAGGAGATAATAGCAGAGACAGTGCTGCTGGGAACTTCCTGTGCTGGCTGGAATTTCATTAGCATATGAATAAAAACAGACTTATTCAGAAACCACTGAGGCAATCTACATACTAAAAGTAGGAGTGAAATAGCCTTTCTAAAGGTTATGCATGTATGAGCTTAGTTAAAAATGACTTTTCCCAATGATAGAGCCCCTTTAAGGAAAAGCAAAATGATTTGCAAGAAAACGATTGACAAGCAAAATGATTTGTGGCCAAAAACTCTAACACAACTTGCGTCACACTTATCAAGTGTTTTAGACACACTTACGACTTGCACAAAAACGTTCAGTGTGCATTATTTGTACTATGGGGTCTGGGAGACTACATGGTGGGCAGCACGGTGGCTCAGTGGTTAGCACTGCAGCCTTGCAGCACTGGAGTCCTGGGGTTCTAATACTGCCAAAGACAACAGCTGCAAGGAGTTTGTATGTTCTCCCTGTGTTTGCGTGGGTTTCCTCCGGGTACTCCGGTTTCCTCCCACACACCAAAGACATACTGATAGAGAATTTAGATTGTGAGCCCTATATGGGACAGTGACTGTCAATGTCTGTAAAGCGCTGCGGAATATGATGGCGCTATATAAGTAAGAATAATAAATAAATAATAGTGAAGCCAGGCCCCACAGTATAGGCAATATACACTGAACATGTAGGGGAGGTAAGAGGGGATGTAACTCTGGTGCTGGGTGCTAATGCCAAACAGGTGACCGAGTCGGAGGCAGCCCAGAAAACCTGAGGTTTGGGTTTATTAGAACCTGGTCAGAAAGTAAGTGAGATGGGTCTGTTTTGATGCTGTACTATGAATAGCTGTTATCGATGGGGGAATGGGGGTAAATGCTCAATTTCTCTGGAGAGTCACATTGATTTTATTAGGCTCCCAGAGCAGAGAGCAAGGGAGAGGGGATATCATCTGCAGAAGACCGTGCCTTATAGAAAGGTGTGACTGTTTTTCTATTGAGTACATTCCAATCCTGTTAGTTAACTCTCAGTTCCTAGAATGTATACAGTGCGCTGCTTAGAACACAAAAGGAAAATACAAAGTCATCAGCAGGATCGTGCTGGATGTGAGCAGCTGGAAGCCCCTGTTATTACTTGAACCATGAAATTACTTACAACCATGTTGGTGTTTATTATAAATTGTGATCTAACTAGGATACCCTGGAATAGAGAGCCCCCTGCTGGTAAAGAATTAGATAGGAATGTGAGGCTTAAAAATCATGCATTAGGGAACTGTTAATGTACAGTAATTCTTTAAAGTGTAACCAAACCTTCAGATAAATCTTGTTTTTTTTTTACATTTGAGTCATTAATACATTTTGTAACATACCTTATTAATTTGGGCTCCTTTCTGTGAGTTCCTGCATTTTTTCACTCTTTTCCTTGCTTCTCTGTTGAGAGTAACCTGTACCCTGCTTCTCATTGTTATCTCTGTGAAATGGAAACAAAACAAACATTATAAAATATAGAAATCTGCTTTGGGTGTCGTATGAAAGAGAAGAATCTCATCTTTCTTGTGATGCTACACTGAACTTGACATTTGAGGCAAATCAAACTAAGGGCTCGTTCACATCTGCGCCCGGCCCGTTATGCAGGTTTCCGTTTCCTGCATAAAACAGAGCAGGACACGGAAACCTGCAGGAGTCTTTCTCACCCATTCATTTGAATGGGTGAGAAAGCTGTCCAGCCGTGAGCGTTTTACGCTCTCCGCCGCGAAACCGGGTTTTTTAATCCAGACACAGAGTCGGACATGCAGTACTCTGTGTCCGGATTTAAAAAAACGGTTTTGCGGCAGAGAGCATAAAACGCTCACTGCCACACCTGGTCTGTGCTTTCCGTCTACTTGCATGTAGAAGACGGAAAGCACAGAACGGAGACCAGAACGCAGGTGTGAACCTAGCGTTAGGCCACATCTGCGTTCGGTATTCCGTTCGGGGAGTCCACTTGGGGACCTCCAAACAGAATACCGAACGCATTAAAAAGCGGAGAGCAAAGAAAACACACAGACTCCATAGACTATAATGCGGTCCATGTGTTTTCTGCACAAATCATGTGGAGACAATAGTACTTCAAGCAGCATTTTTTGCTCCGCATTCGTGCGAGCACCGCATGGAAAACACACGGACCTCATTATAGTCTATGGGATTCCGTGTGCTTTCATTGCTCACTGCTTTTTAATGCGTTCAGTATTCCGTTTGGAGGGAATACCGAACACGGAAGAAAACTGGACCTAAGGACTCAGATATAATTTATATATATATATATATATATATATATATATATATCACACACCTGAGCGGATGGCAATGGTGGACACTGGAGTGTCAGGAACAGGGGGGGGTTATATCATGTTAAACCTTATATAAAGAATCCCCTCTCTACACCTTTTATGAGAAGAAGGAGCTGAGACACTTGTACAAGTCCTTTGTATTGTTCTTATTGGGTGCTGACATATTCGCCACAGGCAGACTGACAACACATTGTCCTGCGGGATTTGTAGCCTTGAGAAGATAGTCTATTGTGTCTCAATTGCAGAGGCCATATTTGTTTCGAGCGCTATGTCGTGAGGTAAATATTCTGTATACAACTACAATACACCATAGTGCACAGACCTCAACCAAAATGGACGTACTGGATAGCTAACAAGGCGGGGCTGTCAATCAAAACCACGCCCCTTACATACGCTTCTCACAACATTACGACGTTACCACAAAGCGGTGCCACCACGCTGTAAAGGCTTTTCTGTCCTATGATTGGTGGAATGCTTCCGGCTCTTGGCCTTTCATTGGTTATTCGGTCTGCGAGCTGGCTTTGGTGGGGATGTTCTTGGCAGTACACGCTCTGACTGGCAGAGGGGATCTTCGCAGTGATTGGACACAGGGTCTCCGGGGAAGTATGATTGGACGAACAGTACGCTTGCGTAGTGACGGCTTATTGAGAGCTGTCTTCCAGCTGCAGTGTGGCAGGTAACCACCGGGTGATCAGACATCATGTTTCGAAGGAAGCTACAAGCACTGGACTACCACAACCCTGCCGGCTTCAACTGTAAAGGTGAGATAGGAGGTGGCCGCCATCTTCCTGACGGTGTACGGTTCATTCATATGTGGCGGCTGCCATTGTAGAACGTCTCCACATGACGTAAAGTCCCAGTATATAGAAGTCCCGCTGCGTCCTCTTCTGTCATGGCGTTACAAGTTCTTTTCCACTATCTCCCATGACTCCTATCTGGTTCTGACAAAGCAGGGTAATAAAGGTAATCAATATGGCTGCCCACAGAAGAGAGGAAACCTGGGTGACGACCTGACCAGGCTGCAATGGGGACAAAATTCACGGTTGTCCAGATTTTCCATCAAAATTCATGAAGTGTAATGTCTGACTGGAGATCCAAATACGTTTTGATAGTGTAATATACTTATGCTAGGTTCATGTTATTGCTTGTAGTTCGGGTCTGTCAGTGAACAATGGAGAGGCGGACCGCTAAAACAGCGGCTACATACGGAGCCTGGCGGACCCTATAATGGAGTCCATCGTTTATAATCTGAAAGCGGTGAAGGATCTCCAGGCAGGACTGTCTACTTCTAGTTTTCAGTAGACTATGTGATGGATCTAGTAGGCAAACAAGCACATTCTGTGTCTGACTTCTATCTGGATCCGTAATAACGGATAGCATACGCACCTACTTACTTCTATGGCCCCCATGCACACAACTGTATTTATAGGGTGAAGCTGCAAAATACGGAGCTGGTGCTATTCCCATCCCGCTCTGTTTGTCGGTAGGGTCTGTAGAAAACATGGACTGTATGTAAATGCTGTCCATGGGCCACTTAGACCAAAAAACAGAGATAATCCTGGTTGCCATGGCTATGTCCAGGGACAGATTTGTATCTACTAGGCTATAGTAGATATAGACAAACACGTGATTGAATTCTCTGAAAATCTTGGTAGTAATGTACCGTCACTCGGTCTGATTCTTCGGTGCACTGAAAAGGCCTCTCACAGCCATAACACATAGAAAAAGAATTTCCGGCACTCAATGTATATTCTTCCAAGATGCAAAATTTATCGTATCCATACACAAACGTTTCAGTCATCAAGACCTACTTCAGTATGTCTATGGAAAAGCAAATATACAAAACATAAGTAAATAAAAAACATGTCCAAAATATAAAGGAGTGACAGCTGAACATAACAATAAAGTCTACGATATAAAGAGTTTATAATACAGTCGATATCCTATGTCAAACATTGGAAAAGTACCACAGGAACTATGGCTGAGAAGGTATATCAATCAGCATACAATGACATAATGTAGTAAGGATATAAATGTCAGGGAGATTGGTGTATAGTGTACAATATACTGAGTCAAATGAGTAGAAAGATGTCAGACCCAGGAACAATGCATATAGTAAATACTAGGAATGACACAGTATAGGGATAATACCACAAGTGCACATATACAAAAATAAGTACATGGTCAGAGGATGGGTGCCCAGCTTACTAGTACAGAGTATTGTAATCCTGACAATTGTGCAAAATTGTACGCGTACTTATTTTTGTATATGTGCACTTATGGTATTATCACTAGAGATGAGCGAGTAGTATTCGTTCGAATATCGAATCCTATTATAGTCTATGGGAAAAAAACGTGAATGTTCCGGTTTCCATGGAAACCAAAGTTCAGACACCTTGGATCCTCCAAGTTCTGGAAGTGGCAGGATGAGGAGCACGAGGAGGTTTTTGCATTGAATTCAATGGAAATTTCCCGCGTGGTATTCGACCGATACGAGTATTCGATCGAAAAGTAGTATTCGATAGAATACTACTCGCTCATCTCTGATTATCACTATACTGTGTCATTCCTTGTTTATATTTTAGACATGTTTTTCCATTATTTATGTTTTGTATATTTGTTTGTTTTTCTAAAGACATACTGAAGACGGTCTTGATGACCAAAACGTTTGTGTATGGAGATAATAAATTTTGCACCTTGGAAGTATATATATTGAGTGCCGGAAATTCTTTTTCTATGAATTCTCTGAAAACCAGTATCATGGCTCCTGTTTGAGTCAATAATATCAAATCTGTGGGGTCCGAAACCCTGCACACCCATCGAGCAGATGATATACAGAGAATGAAGCAAGAAGCAGACAGCTCTGATGTCCAAGTAGTGGCTGGACTGAGTCCCTGCATGTTCGTTCCCATTTAAATGAATGGTCACTGTCCTCGCTACTATTCAGAGAACAGAACTGACTGCTTCATTCTCTATGTATCAGCTGCTGAGAACAGATGAGCGATAAAGGTGCCGAAACCCCACAGATCTCCTCAATGTTTTTAATCCGGAAACCACTTTTAATGTACACAATGCAGATCTGCAGCAAACATATTTATGTGAGCCGTATTCTGCAACGTTGTCTGTTACATCTAAAGTCTGCTTAGATGTATGAAATGGCAGACTGATAGCAACATACAGTAACCAAACGCAAAAAAATTACATTACAACAAACATCTTCCTAAATGCAGCCATGAAAACCACCATTCTGTATACTGCAGGCTGCTTGTAGCTGCACAGTGACACCCAATAAAAATGAGGCACAAATATCAATTCAAATTTGCTTACATGTGTAAGATGTCAACATAATGCAACAAGCGCCATAACCTTATAGGAAGCGTTCACACTACTGTCGGTGTCCGATAGGTCGTGTCCGCTGAAAAACTGGCACGGACATTAGGAGCGGACACTAGCTGTGTCCGTGACACCTGTCATTTATTTAAATGGGCATCGGGTGCGTTCTTTTGCACTCCGTGCCTGTCCTTCCCTGTCTGCAAGTGAAGATGTCCGACTTCTCAAGCGGACAGAAGAACCCTACATGTCGGGTTTTTCTGTCCGCTTGAGAAGTCGGACATCTTCACTTGCGGACAGGGAAGGACAGGCACGGAGTGCAAAAGAACGCACCCGATGCCCATTTAAATAAATGACAGGTGTCACGGACACAGCTAGTGTCCGCTCCTAATGTCCGTGCCAGATTTTGAGCGGACACTACCTGTCGGACACCGATGGTAGTGTGAACGCCCCCTTACTGAAAACTGCAGAACTACATTTGTTCTAGATTCTCACTATTTCCAAGTTCTCTGCTTGCTGTAAGTGAATTGGAAAATTGTTTACAGTACATCAAGAAGTCTAAAACAGGGTTAACACGGTGGCTCAGTGGTTAGCACTGCAGACTTGCAGCGCTGTAGTCTTGGGTTTGAATCCCGCCAGGAACAGCATCTGCAAGGAGTTTGTATGTTCTCCCCGTGTTTGCGTGGATTTCCTCCCATTCTACAAAGACATAATTATATGAAAAAAAAAGTACATTGTGATCCCTATATGGGGTCACAATCTACATTAAGAAAAAAAAAATGAGGGCCACACGGTGGCTCAGTGGTTAGCACTGCAGCCTTGCAGCGCTGGAGTCTTGGTGTTCAAATCCCGCCAAGGGCAAAAAAAACACCTGCAAAGAGTTTGTATGTTCTCCCCGTGTTCACATGGATTTCCATCCCATATTCCAAAGACATACTGATAGGGAAAAATGTACATTGTGAGCTCTGTGGGACTCACAATCTACATAAAAAAAAAAAAAGTCTAAAACAACCTGATATACCTAATATTTCTCAAAGGGGTTGAGGATGTTCATCAGTTCTATCCAGTATGAGCAGAGGTGGGAAGAAAACAGTTAAAGGGATCCATCCTATCATTCAAACTCAATTTTTTTTTCTAGGTACCACGTCGGAATAGCCTTAAGAAAGGCTATTCTTCTCCTACCTTTCGTTGTCGTCTTTGCGCCGTCGTGGCACAGAGAAGACAACGAAAGGTAGGAGAAGAATAGCCTTTCTTAAGGCTATTCCGACATGGTACCTAGAAAAAATTGCGTTTGAATGATAGGATCCCTTTAAAGGGATTTCTGGGAATTACAGTATTAGGGCATACGTGCCTGTCCCTGGCACTCTGGAGCTTGTGCCAGTGGAAGTCCTCACTGCATGTGACTGCTGAGGACTCAATGCCCTAAAGAAAGGAACCAGTGATGTAGGGAGCGCACTGTGGTGGGGAACACCTGAGCGCTGCTTTGGATAGGTAAGTATGACTTCTTTTTTTTTTTTATTTTGTAACATTTGGTCAACCCCTTAATTTTGTGTTAAAATATATTGGACATTGATCTTAACCCATAAATCTCCAACACAAAATGCTTTTACCTTTTGTCTCCACTAGATGGCATCTGTGACTTTTGTGTATTTAGGGATTAATCAGGCATTTTACCTTGATTATTATTAATGGTAATTATTTAGGACACGCTTCTTTTACATATGATTAAGATTCTTCTTGCAAGGTTCTCCCAGCGGTTTCATTCGGACTGAACACTGCCAAAACGACACTGTTGTTGTACTGTGGGGTACCCCAGAGTATAATTAGCAGAGGGCAGGGAAAAGGGGGGGGGGGGAGAAAGTGTTAATCACCTCTCCATCACGATTCCCTGCTGTCTTTGGCCCTTTTGGTTGTTGTCAGGCACTGCAGAGTCATATGGTGTTGCACATAGATGCAAGCATCGCGGCACCATGTGACATTAGCCAGTCCCTGATGTGAGGTAGAAGCACAGAAAAGTTGAAGTGAGGGCACTATTTTTATATTTCCTCACCTCCCCTAGCCCTTTGCTCATTGTACTATGGGATCTAAAGAGACCCACAGTATAAAAATTGCGGTTTTGGTTCGGTATTGGAATAACGAGACCAAATTACGTTATCCTGGTTGATGATTTCGATTATTTTTCGATTGATCACCCAACCCTAGATGCCGTTCTTTTAATAACTTGTTTGCCACTATGGTTACGCTCTTGTGGCATTGAGTATAATAAGTTCACGTGGCAGATTTTACAGCTGGACCCGTGATGCATAATCCACAGCAGAAGTCTTCCTGCATCGGCAGAAAGATATTTACTTCAATGGGAAGTTCCACCAAATTAATTTACCCTAAGGCTTCATGTGTGTGGTTAAGTTTAGATGGTGTCTTTGGACTAAATTTATGTTGATTCCTTTTCACACAGATGAAACAGAATTCCGAAACTTTATTGTTTGGTTAGAAGATCAGAAAATCAGACACTACAAAATTGAAGACCGGGGAAATTTAAGAAATATACATAACAGTGAATGGCCAAAACAGTATGAAAAAGTAAGTCACTTGATCCTGGCCTACAAAGCAGGTGCCCTCAGTTATCTAAAGTCATTTTAGCGATTGTGTAAAGACACAGGCTAAGGCCCCATGTTGTGGAACGCAGCTAAAAAAATATCATGTTTTTTTCCACAGAATTTTTCATTGCCTTTTTGCTGCATTTTTCCTCTGTGTTTTTTCTTCTCTTATTAAATCTACAGGGGAAAGTGCAAGTGTTTCCGCTGAGATTTTTTATTTTTTTTTTTTTGCAATGTGTGGATGGCATGAGCCAGAATCTCATTCACTTTGCTAGTACTGTAAAACGCAGCTGTTTTTTTTTTTTTCCTTGTTACCGCAACGTGGGGTCTTGAGTTTAAAGGGTTTTATCCGTATCATCTTCTCTCAGCAGTTTGCCTGCTGTCGCCTCAATTCCTGTATTCTTTAGCAAGCCGGGGTGCAGGGTTTGACTGTTTGAACAGCACCCTATGAAGTACTTCAATAGATATAGACATTGCCTTTACCATGAGAGAATTATGATTACTGAGATCCAATATAAATGCAGATCAAATAATATGCACAGTAAATGTATGTTACATTACATGGTGTCATATAGCACACTTGCCATGCTTCTACAGAGAACAGACTTGCAGTAAACTCAATTTTATATTTGTGTTTACATATAGAGATAACACACTGTTCAAGCCTTTATCAGCAAACTGCATCTACCTGATTGTCCTGCCCCCAGAACTTTGCATTACAGCAAGACAACTCAGCCCCACCACCAGCACCTCCAGAGAGTAGTGACTTAACCCACCATTCTGTTATCACAGGACGGGACCAAGGAAATGCTGTGTACACAATTGTAGAAATAATCTAACATAGCAGGCAAACGAAGCAGCAATGCTAAAGCAATGTATTTAGGAAAACTCTTGACTTTACATAAGCTAGTAGTATAGATGGGAGCCTTGATTGGGGGGAGCAGGAAATAAGGAGAACTTCCCTTTTCATCCCAGTTATTTATATATATATTCCCCCCCCCTTCCCATTTCCTTTTTTTTGGTAAAAAATGAAAACATATACAGATTGTCTTATTGCTACATTACAGTCCCTACTGTACCTGAAGCAAGGCTGGATCCAAACCTGGTCTTGTGCTGAAATTTACAGTGCAATTCATATGGGTATGATTTCTAAAACCGCATCCACATTGAAATATGAGCAAGCTAATTCTGGTGCACAATTTCACTATGTATAACTCTTTCAAAATCATAGGGTAAAATCTACTACAAAACCCACAAATAATACGTTTAGATTTTGAATATTATCTGCCATTTCTAAGCCCCCTTGCAGATGACTGTATGAATGGGCAGTGTGCTATCTGGGTTTTTTCCTGGATAACACACTGACCTATTCATTTCTATGGGCCCATACACTTGACCATGAATTACACACTTCCGTGTCCAGACCGCAACATATTGAACAGGTCCTATTCCAGTTGGATTTTGCGGCTCTGGTTCTGTGGCTCCTATTCATTGAATGAAAGGGACCGCAGATGACATCTGTATGTCCCCGTGCAGCGCCAATGCTGTTCATTCATGGCAGCCGGTTAGTACGCGGGCGTTGGCATTAGTCTGACTTTAGAATGTGGTAGACCAAAAGGAGAAGCTCTGAACATGCAGAGCTGCGTCCTGAACAGTTAATCACAAAGGTGAGTTTCAGAATGCGTTTAATTTGTGTTCTTTGGAAGTGGTCATCTGTAGGTGGCATTCATATTATAGTTAGTGCCTCCATATGGACTTGATCCATTTGCTACATAACTGGTTGTGATTCTCTTCACAGTATTTAAAAGACGTCACCTGTCCCTTCAAAGTACAAGAGCGTCAGGAAGCAATAGACTGGCTCTTGGGCCTAGCTGTACGTTTGGAGTATGGAGACAATGGTAAGTGACTAAACCTGCTTTCTTCTATATTGAATAACCCTTGGAGATTTTACAGTTGCAGCATAGTGGATGAGATTTAAACAGATGGAACAGGCAGGTTGCTTCATATGGGCGTCTCTGTCTGATCACTGAATAAATAATTGGGAGAGTCTAGCATTGGTGGAACCTCTGATTGGGGACTATAAGCCACACGCTTTTTAGCAAGAGTCATGTAGTCCAAGAAATGCAGTATATTTAACCCCATGTTCATGTTTTCACATTTCTGCGCTGTCCACAGACATTATGGTTGTGACATTTCAGATTGAGTTTGATTCATGGAAAAACTGAAAGCACACTGTCATCTGTATAGTGTGTGTGTATTTTTTTTTTTTTTTCTTTTTTTTTTATGGGCTTTTTATGATTTGCAAATTAAAATGGACATGTCAATTATTCCACTATAAAGAAAAATGAAAAGAACGTGTATATTTACAGTTTGTAAGTAAGGTAGTCAGAATGCACGAAGAGAAAAATGGGGGGGGGGGGGGGGAGAACCACCCTCCAATTCACACTTGAAATGTTTTCAGACACATCTGTAAACTCCTGTAATGCAAGGCAGGCAGTTCCATTTTCCAACATGTGACTTCTGGTCAGTACATATTGTAAAGCCTACATATATCTCCAGAGCAAGGTATATTGGGAGATATCTCTGCACTGAAAAGTTGTGCATTGCGAATTACAGGCGCAACTCTTGGGTATGACACAGGCTATAGCAATGGTTACTGCCTCTAAATACTTAAAACGCCTGCACAGATTTTTATCCACAGAAAAGAAACAATGGTGGACAATATTTAATGGCAGCAAGCAGAGATCTTGGAAAAACATATGATATAAAATGTATGGCTGAACCTGTAATACATAATCTCTTGGATATTCTGAGTGACATTTCTGTGTTTCTATCCTATCTCAACACTAATACTGATAAGTCCTTTCTTTCCTTTTGCAGCTGCCAAATACCAGAATGCAAAGCCAGTCAGTTCCGAAGGTCAGAAGCCTGCAGAACCTCTGATAAATTTGGATGGTAAGTGGCAAAAAGTATCTTGTATACAACACATTCAATCTCTTATCTATTATAGGTAGATGCAGCCAGGAATCGTCTAAATCTTGAAATATTTATGTTCTAGTGTGTGAATTTGTTGTACTTTTTTATAGTGAATAACCCAGACTTCAAAGCTGGTGTGATGGCTTTAGCAAACCTCCTGCAGATTCAGAGGCACGATGACTACTTGGTGATGCTAAAGGTGAGTTCTGTGCTGTTTCTGCGCTCTGCTAATCTCATAATGTTGCCACCCCCGGTGTCATGTCTATATTGCATTGTATAGCTAGAAGGGAGTTTGTGATGTTGAACTTTGTTTCTGCTCAGCTGTTCCTGATCTATAACACGCTGTCTGCAGATCAGTTTTGTAGCCCCACAAATCGCTAGAAGAGTGTGTGGAGCTACTCCCAGTATTTGGGTAGCTTTGTAATTGAAAGATCACATAGTCTTTCTCCAAACCTCTATATATAAAGAAGGGGAAAGTCCATGCCTTAGTCAACCCATTCCCAGCTGACTTACTGCAGTACCTTGGTGGGAAGGGAGCTTCCTCTTATCTTTCAAACTACATTGGTATCCCTAGGATGTCCATGTAGCTCCCTGCTCCACCATTCAGGGATCTACTGGTGGTATTTGCAGCGCTATGTAAATCTGCCACTCCAAGCTACAGCGCAGGAGGAAGTGTTACTGGGTAGCATCATTACTTGCCTGGGTGCCCCGGTGAAGTATTATTTGCCTGATGCTTTGTGGGGCTCAGTAAGGGAGCATGGTGATGATGATTTTTATTTTTTTATTTTTTTTTGTGGGGGGTGGGAAGCATAGGATAGTGTAGCGTTGAGGATGGATTCTCACGTTGCAGTTAAAAATTAAAAGAATCTTTTCTTTTTTTTTTCAAAACTAAAGTTGTTTTTTTTTTTTTTTCCCATCTTTTAGTAAAACATTTAATATGGATGACATGACAATGTCCGTATTTTTCGGACTATAAGACGCACTTTTTTCCCCCCAAATTTGGGGGGAAAAGAAGGGTGCGTCTTATAGGCCGAATGTGGCGCCTGGCATCCGCTGTAATAGAGAGGCGGAAGCCGGCAAGTGATAGACGCCATTACAGGTGCCGGGGCCTGCGACATCGCTGCGCTCCTCTGCCCTGCATGAAGCCAGCAGCAGCTCCTCCGTCCCCCCGCTGCTGGCTTCATGCAGGGCAGGGCAGCGATGTCTCAGGCCCCGGCGTCTGTCCCTCCCCGGCATCCGCCTCTCTAGTACAGCGGATGCCGGGTCTGCAGTCTGTATCAGCGGCCTCTTCTCCCCCGGGGTCGGTCCCCACCGGCCCCGTACCTGTAAAGTTGCAGGCCGGCTCCTGCGCGGCGGTATCGCAGGAGCCGACCTGTTCGGGTGACAGCCGGGAGCCTAATGAGGCTCCCAGGCCTGTCACTGCTATATATTAGTACTGGGGCTGGGTCTATGACCAGCCGTAATACTAATACACAGAATGTCCCATAGACGGCAATACAGTTGTATTGCCGTCTATGGGACTTGCAATCAAGTGACCGCAGGTTCAAGCCTGGGGGGGGAATAAAATAGTTTAAAAAAAAAAAAAAAGCTTTAAAAATATGAAATAAATAAAAGTTATAAATCACCTCCTGTCCCTACAATATATATATAAAAGTAGAAAATCATATATAATAAACCACTGGGTTTTTTTTTCAATAAAAGGTGATCTAAGCAATAGATATTCCCCAAAATGGTATAACTAAAAAGTACTTCTGGACCCGCAAAAAAAAAAACACTCTATGCATCCCCGTACAGCTGCAGGGTCACCTGTCAATGTGGCCTTGCAGCTGTTGCAAAACTACAACTCCCATATATTAAATATTTTACCAGTTTTTGCTTCAAAATTTTTTTCCCCTATTTTCCTCCTCTAAAACCTGGGTGCGTCTTATAGTCCGAAAAATACGGTAATATAGTGTGTGTGTGTGTGTGTGTGTGTGTATATATATTTAATTTTTTTTTTCTTTAATTTCCCTCTTCAGGCCATAAGGATTCTTGTCCAGGAACGATTGTCTGCAGAAGCCATAGCTAAATCCAACAGCTCTAAAGAGGTGGGTTTTCTTACATTTCTTGCTTCTAAGAGTATGTTTATAGCAGAGATTTCATGTGTATTTTTGCTTTTGTTGTCATTGTCACGTATTGAGCGGATTCAGCATAGAAAATGAAATGGCTCAGTCAGTTTAGTTGAACATTAAATTGCAAATGAAATACAGGGGTATCAGAAATACAAGGGTCAGCTTTGATTTGCACATCAGATTTTTCCACCCCATGAAGTTGTGTGAACACACCCTATATTTCTTGCATCTTCAGCCTTCCCTTTTGGAGCCTGGCTTCCTCTTATCCTACCTATGTACATGGTGCAGATATTTTAGAACAAATGCTTATTACAGACATTTCTGATGCTGTGGGCATGTAATAGGTTTTTCTCTCAAATGCATTACTTGACCTGGATGCACGGAAGGCTAACGTTAACATCACTGTTAGTACTCTACTGATGATACACATATGTTCACTGGTTGCAGAACTAACTCATTTACTCGAAAGATGTAGAGCTGGTGAACCAGACACAGTCTATAAACTTGTGCTGTTGTGGTAGAAGGTAGCCACGTCTTTGTAATTGCAAATATTCCCTGGAAAAAAAAACGTGTTTCCATTTCTAATCTAAATTCCCTAGAATACGAGTCTCTGCTTATTATAGAACATCTGTTTTCTACAGGTTTATAGCTCAGTTTTCCATATGGCCTGATTTATATGAAATAGTGCTTTTTGTCATGTCTGCCTGACTTCCCGCTCTTTCCCTGCTGGGTTTCTGCAACTTTCTAAATAGTTTTCCACCTGTACAGTGACTTCCTGCTCCTTCCATCAGGTGCAGTCATCTGCTTATGGTCTCTGATGTGGTACACTATTAGCTGCAGGTACCTGAGTAGCCACTAGGAGGCACATTACAAGAAATTGCTGAGTGGAACATCCACGTAGACAGACCTGCATTAGATATCTTGAGATTATGTGGGGGTTTTTTTGGAACAGTGTATTGAGCATAAATCCACAGTATTTTATCCTAAAATTATATTATTTGTATATTTGAAGGGTCTTCCTGTGGCACTGGATAAGCACACACTTGGATTTGACACTGGAGGTAAGTTCTTCAGATGTGGAAATTTGTTTGTGCACGGAAATGGCAGCAACTTATTCCTTGTGCGGCCTAGGGAGTTTGAGAGTGAAATCATCTGAAACCTGTTTTCTCTACATCCTGAAAGGCCACTGGTGTTAGTCAGCCATATGTAGACTACAGCTGCAGATTGCAAAGACCGGTCATCAATTCTGACGCATCTTTTCTTAGAACCCTGCATTGTTGTTCCTCTGTTTATTGCTCTTATTTTTGCTGGTATCTTTGCTGATTCAAGAGAAATGTATTGGCTACCGATATCACTATACTAGTCTGGTGCTGTCCAGCATGGTCCGGTCCTGCAGCTCCATTGTTGTTGGTCATTCAGCGGCCTCATGGAAGGTACCTGGAATATTACATCTGGCGAGGAATTTCACTGCAATAAGACACCTGAGCAGAAGGACCGGACCATGCTGGGAGGACATCAGAGTATGTTTTGTTTTGGGGTTTGGTGTGTGTGTTTTTGTTTTATAAATGTATTTATTCCTTTAAGCTTTAGATAACACCTTTTAAAGAGGACCTTTCACCACTTTTGGGCACATGCAGTGTTATATACTGCCAGAAAGCCGACAGTGCGCTGAATTCAGCGCACTGTCGGCTTTCCCGATCTGTGCCCGGTGTACAGAGCTTACGGTGCCGGTACTGTAGTGCTCTATGGTCAGAAGGGCGTTTCTGACCATTAGCCAGGAACGTCCTTCTGCCTCGCGGCGCCAATCGCGCTGTGCTGTGGAGCGGGGAGGAACGCCCCCTCCCTCTGCTCACAGCGCTCGTCCATAGACGAGTATTATCAGGAGTATTATCAGTATCAGTATTTTGCATCCATGTCTGTAAGTCAAAACCAGGAGAGAAAAAAAACAAATTGAAAAAAATTGCACCTCCTATGTGTTCTTGACCACACTTATTTTTGGCTTATAAACACTGTTGCCGTATACTGACTGTGTGACAGTGATGTAAGATCTAGGAATCATAAGGTTGGTAGACACCTTCTGTAATCTTTCCTTGTATGTTTCTCAGATGCCGTTCTAAATGACGCTGCCCGAATCCTGCGATTACTTCATGTTGAAGAACTCCGAGAACTTCAGACCAAGATTAATGAGGCCATTGTAGCTGTTCAGGCTATTATTGCAGATCCCAAGACTGACCACAGACTGGGAAAAGTGGGGAGATGAGAACAACCATTGACTTGTGTGCATCTTCCAAACTTGCTGCCAGTCATCCAGCATGCAGCACACACACATATATAGTATCACGAGGTAAAATAAAAACCATCCAAGCAGCTCCTTTTTATGTTGGTTTCTTCCTGATTTTTCTACAAGAATGGAACCCATACAGTTCTACACTGTCTACCAATAAGTATTTGGATACCCATTCAGATGAAGATGCAGTATCTGCGGTCGTGATGTACGTCACGCCTTGCACCATTAAATAGGAAACAGCATTGGCATTAGTCGCTTGCAAGATGCCACAAAGTGCACAGTTGTCTGATTTCAAGAAAGGGGTAATTGTGGGGTACCACAGAAATGGTCGATCCTTAAGGGACATAGCAAGCAAACTGAATTAACCAGAATCAACAGTGACCTATGTTATTACGAAGTGGAAGGTGAATGGTGATTGTTGGAATGTGCCCCGAGTCAGCAGACCCCCAAAACTGGGAGATAGAGACTGACGGGTGCTGGCCAGAGAAACCGCACCCAACTGATGGCTCACATACACCAGGAGTTTCAACAGGCATCCGGAAGTATTGTGTCCATCAATACCATTTGTTGGTAGAATCCAGCAGATGCTTCCTATTCAGTATGAATAAATTGTTGTTTTTCTTTTTCTACCACAGGTGTACAAATACTCATTGGTAGACAGTGTACATTATAAATGCTGTGTGTCTCTGTACGGCACAGCAATCTGTCCTAGAAACTTCTGTAAGTTGTATCGATGAAATAGCTGATCAGACTGAAATAGGGGTGTTTTCACCCACCAAACCCTCCCCATTCCTACCTGCATGCATAGTCCATATTATACGGTGCTACATGCCGGTAGGTTTCCTCGCTGCTAACTCCTTTCAGTTCCAAACCCGGGACTTCATTGTGGACAGGCCACTAGTTCACATGCGTGGGAGGCCGGCACACACAATCAAGAGGCAGCTCACTGATGTTCAAGGATGTGGAAATCGATTAGACAGGGACCCAGCAACGTCAGTAAGAAGGCAAAAAATATAACGTAGTCACATGACCCATGCGTATTACAGTAAAACTAAGAAAAATGTTCATAAATTAGAAAGTTGGGGGTGGGGGGCGCTTATGTTTAATATGTAGATTTAGCCTGGACAACCCCTTTAAGTCAAACACAAGTGGGTTTTTCTTGTGGTCCCCAAATATTACAGTGGAGCACTGGTCTTATAGGACACTGTGGGGAAACTGATATATTAAAGCTGCTTTATGAAACAATGTAAAAGAGACTGCCTTTTTGTCTATGGCCATTATAACCAATCTTTGAACAACTTTTGCCGCCTTTGGCTGTTATGGGCAACAGACAAGGTTTATTTTTTCAGTTTTATAAATCAGCAATGTTAGGCCTAGAGGGGCAATGTATGACTTGCATCTTTGGATGCATTCACACGATGTCTTTTGGCACTTAATCTGGCACGTAGACGCCGCGGGAGCTTTTGCGGGCCGTATACGCTCCCATTGATTTCAATGGGAGCCGGGATCGTATACGCGGCGCTATTTTGTGGCAAAATCACGGCCGCAAAATAGCGCCGCGTATACGATCCCGGCTCCCATTGAAATCAATGGGAGCGTATACGGCCCGCAAAAGCTCCCGCGGCGTCTACATGCCAAAAGACATTGTGTGAATGCACCCTTTGGTGTTCTGTAATGCATCCTCCCCTTAGGTACAACACAGCCATTTTTGCATCTGTTGCAGTTAAGGGGTAGGTATTGTGTATTCTCACACCATGTAAAATCCAAGCCTAATATTTCCACACAAGAACTGGGTGATACAATAACCTCACCTCTATAAAGAAAAGGGTTTTATTGGAATTATCTGAAGTGTTTCATTGCACAGACAAAGACTTCTGCAGATCACGTGAGTGTATACAGTTATTTCTATAGCTTGTTTGGTATAGGTATGACACAGCCATATACAGTTAGCTATTTCACAGTAGACATCTTTGTTTTTAATATGAACTGAAAACTAAATATTAAGGAAAGATATAAAAAATTCTTTTTAAAAAAATCGGCACCATTAAAATCTCGAGTTAAAGTAAACGCAGAACAGTTCAGATTAACCCTTTGGCCTGAGAGGATGACTGGTATCTGTGATAAGGCCTCTCCGTGCTCTCGGCGGCTAAATGGGTTACTGGACGAATCTCATTCATCTTTACAGGTACAAACATTTCTTTAAAAAATACAGTAGTAAAAACTGAGGTAAAAAAAAACTTTACACTTTTTTAGATTTTTTTTCCTGTGGAAATCTGTTTCTGTTTGTTGCTGTATGTGTTCCCTCCACTTCTTGATCCTTATTAAGTGAACCAGAGCAGAGGATTCCTCAACAGCGGCTTCTTTTGGTCTTTTGAGCTTGTGTTATCATTTTCGTCCTGCAACATGAACAGATGAAGAGCTATTTATTACACAGCCGCTCCTCAGTCTCGCCTGCTTGTTGGTTGATGCTGCTTACTTTACACATAGATACTTGCCCGTTTTCTGTTTTTATTACCATAACTAATTGAATATCTAGTTTATTAGGAACAAGGAATTGAGGGCCCTCCTTCTTTCAGTACTAGACATGCTGGATGGATGTGGGTGGCTCTTTGTGACCCCCTTCCCCATCCTCTCCCAATTTATATTGGAAAGGAATTGGTATCTAGCGTTTTAAGTAAATTCTAGCATTCTGCATGAAATAATAGTTTGGGTCTAGGATCTTAAAAGGCTCTAATAGCTTGCTATAATGTTATGGTCTATTAGGTCACCTTTACTTAGATGACATTAAAGTGAATAATAACCAACAGGTCTTCTGTGCATATATGTAGTATATAAGGAGCTTACCAGATGGACAATACGGGTAGATTGCTGTTATTCCGTACAGATGTGACCGCTGTTCTGGGAGATATTCCTCTGTTATCTGACCAGTCTCTTTATTTACAGCTATAACACCATCCCTGTAAACAGATAAGATGCAGAAAACTTACATGTAGTTTACAAAGAACCCATCCACATGTATTATGGCTCTGTAATGTGGGGCCCAGTTTCCTATGAAACATACAAAGGTCTTTTTGTTCATTGATTTCAGTGGAATTGATGGATGCTACATAGGATACTATCACAATATGGATGTGTAGGTGCTATGGGTTTCTGCAAAGTAAAGATCGAGAAACCTATATTGCAGCGCTCAAACTGTTGTAGTGTAATGGACAGTGGGTGGCGTGTGGGTAAGCAGATAGCGTTCATATTGTCATTTCTATACTCAACTATTCGAAGCACATAGGCAGCGTCACATTTTGTCAGCTGACCACTTGGTTGTCTGGCCCATATCTCTGCTGGGGTTTTTTTTTTTTGTTTTCTATACACAGAGTCTGAAGGTTTCCATCAACGTTAGATAGTGAAATCTGTTAACATATGAGCTGTACTCACTAATTTTGTTTTATCTGAGGATATATACACATCTTTGTGGGGGTGGCACTTTTGGATGCTAGAACTTGGTGCAAAATTTTATAACGGTCACCTCTCCAGCCTTGTGAGCACTTTAACTGTCTAATTCCCGAGACACACTGGAAGTGTTCTCTGTAGAGCGGAGCTGACTGATGGAGGTTCTAAGACTTGGCTTAATGGTGAGGGGTGGGCAAAAGAGAGAGCTCTATCCTGATGGCATTTTCAGGGTTGGGGTATACTGTATATATAATATTTTATATATTATATAATAATATTTTCCTCTCTAGGGTTATTAGACAACCTCTGTTCTCACTTGCTTATATAGTACCAACATATTCTGGAGGCTAAATGCTATCTCGGTATATTTTTGAAGTGTGGAGGGGTAAAAAAGGAGAACAGGACCGGAGTGCCAACTACGGAGTAGAAATGGATATGATGCAGGCGGTTCCCTGCTTGGAACCAGACCATATAATCTGATACATATAAGCCATCCTTATGTTATACAGAAGACGATTTATCTGAATGGCCTCCAGGTAATATTGCAATGCCTGGCAGCCACAGCTTTCCTAGAGGCCTCATTCTAAAAGATGTTGTAAGTATATTGATAAGATATTGGTAAGTGGTTGTAGCAGGTCCTTCCTCACCTTCTCCAGTCTGTGTGATAGAATTGATTGGCATAAGCCACGACACTGAAGGGATAGTTGAGGTTACTCTGTACCACTCGTCTTCCACTTCCATTGGACAATATGCACTCGAGTTTTTTGGTTCCTATAATTTAAAAAAAAAAAAAAAAAAAAGCACAGGATAAAGTAATCATGAAAATGTATATAATATATGACAAAATATAAAATCTTTCTATACCTGCATCTGCCCAACAGATCTGCTTGGAGAATGGATCAAATGTCAGTCCATTAGGTAAACCGATGTTGTCGTTGACCAGAATCCTTCTGTTTGAGCCATCAATGTAAGAGGTTTCAATCTTTGGGGCCTCTCTATTCCAGTCTGTCCAGTAGAGGTTCCTGCAGGGGGCGACATAGAACACAAAATGCAGTCATGATTATACCTGGATGAAAAACCCTGACTACATTTCACAGCAAAAATCTACATGAAAGTATTAGGTTTTACTTCTCTTGTAATGTTACATGATTTAGTCTTCTTTCAGGGGTAAAGCTTAAGTTAGAATTCTTCTCGTGCTGGAGTGGATGGCTAGTCCCACGGCTGGCTACTGTCCATGTCCGGACTGGACTGGAGTCGTCGGTCCATCATTGTGAGATATAATGTAGTCAACGCTTGCACTGACCATGGCCATTGCTCAGTCATAGTGAGTTATGATATAGTGAGCTCCAGATCAGCCAAAGTGCTATTTGTGCCCAAGGAAAATGGGCAAAATGTGTACCCTAACAAGCTGTGCTGTAAGAAGGAAAAGGGGGACTCTAGATCCCCATTCTAGTCATTTGCAGGGTCTCCAGTGATCATATTTTATTACTTATCCTGTGTATAGGTAAATGTTAATTGTGGGAATAGCCCTTTAATGCAGATGTTATTTTCTGTTGTGTACATTGATTTTAACCCTATAACAAAGGTCAGAGTTACTTACCCTCGCACAGCGTCTATGGTGATGGCACGAGGATTCACCAAGTTTGTGTCGAACAGTGTTTTCCTTTCAGAACCATCCAGTCGTGAAGTCTCTATTTTATCTGTGCTGCTATCTGTCCAGAACATGTTTCTGCGCAAGTAGTCTATGGCCAGGCCCTCAGGGCTCATTAAATCTAATAGAAAAGAAAAAATGGAATAACTGTGGGAGATGAAGAAACACGGTCTTTTAGTAAGTACACTACATTAGAAGAGATTGCTCAGCTTGGCTATCTACATTAGCCCCATAGAGGTTAAGTGGGGTGGCAGTGTACAAGGGTGTCCTCGCTGCTCCATTCAGACAGGTAACCAGGCCCGTTCTTGTAATTGGTGGGAGTCTATTCATGTGAACGGAGAGGCACATTAATCTTTATATGACTGCTGAAGAGAAGATAAGTACAGCAGTCTGCTATCTTCAATAGTCCCACTGAATTGAATGGAACTGTAGCTTATACAAGATGGCTACTCTGTTCAAAAATGAAAGTACTCTTGGTCAGTCGGTGACCTAGTGGTTGGTCCCATCCAATCAGACTCTTATTCCCTACCCTGTGAATAAAGGAGATCCATCCACCCACCCACCCACCAATTTAACTATGTGTGAACAGATGCAGGGAATGAAAAATCCTCTCCATGCTAAAAACTGTTCTTCATGGTTAGCCACTATGCAACTTCACCGTTGACTTTTTATCTGCATGTCTGGTTGACATAACTTACCTGTACTAATGATCACTTCAGGCTCTGCACCAGGCTCAAGGCTTGCACGGCTGATTGTGCGCCCAGCGACATCTGTCCAGTACACCTTCTTCTCCTGACAGTCATAATCAATCCCCACTACTATAGAGCCCTGTGGAAGAAGGGATGGAAAGAGTTAACGTGATGTTATATTCACCGACTTTTCAGCTATACCTCATAAGGTTTCCTATCAGTGTGTTATTATTGTAGATTCATTGATATTAAAGTGATGACGTATTGGACACCACTTGCGGGTGACATTTATTTAAGTCTTGGTCTCTGCTGCTGGCGTACATCGCACTGGGTAAATTTTCTACATTCACAGATTTAGGCTTAATGCAAATGACCATGTGCATTGTACAGGTCAGTAAGAACAGAATGGATAACATATGGATTAGTATCCATGTCCTGACTGTGTTTTTCACTAACCCATACACTTGAAAGAACAGATTGAGGTGTGAAAACACACAGATATAGGACCTGTTCCATATTTTGCATTTCTTTTCTATGGACTGGGCACACATCTGTAAAATAGTAAACTGATGTGTAATATGGGGCCAAAGAAAAAAAATGGGTCTGTACTGGTGGATAATGTATAGGATCAAGCACAGGGTCATGTGCATAGGACTTTAGATAGAATTATTTCTTTAATGGCAGGATAAAAACATTACAAGAGATAAAGATCTAAATGCGATTTGAAGAAGTTTGTTAGTTAATACTAGTGAACACATTGGAGCAGATTTGATAAGACTGCCACTACGTACGCCATTCTTAATAAAGGCCCCGATAGGCACAAGGTGTGGCTGATTTATCTCAGAATGGAGATCTATGCCAGTTAGAAAGTAATGAAGACTTCCCCTATAACTAGGACTAAGGTGTTCTGCCAGCGCTTCCCACTTTCACAGAAGGTGGTGAACAAGACGCAGAACTGAGGATGTATTGCATCCTTGCTACAAAAGAGGGCCTTGCGCCCAAATTCTCACGCCTCTACACCAGAAACTTGATAAAGTTTAATCAATGCGTTTTAATCTGCAGTGCAAGGACATATTCAACCCTGCTACATCAATATAGTATTCCCAAATGTTTAAGGCCAGAGCCCTACATGGTGTAAACAGCGTAGCAGTGTTTTACAGTCCCTGCAAAATGGATGGGATTGTAGTCTATCCCATCCACACATTATAAAAAAAATATGTGCAGCACAAATGCTTTGAATTCCAAAACTGTTGCGGTTTTGGAAATCGCAGCATGTAGATTATACCCATGAGATGCTGGCACTTTCCCTCTAGGTATAATGGAAGCAGAAAGTCTGCACAGGAAACCTGCAGACTTTCTGTGAAAAGTGCTGCGGTTCTTCTTCTTTTGCTGTGGCCTACAATGTGGGGCCTTAGCCTTGGATAAACCAACCTACCCTTAGGATAGATTATCAATATCAGAGCAATTGACCCCATTGATCTTCTGTTTGAAGTGGTCTGGGTTCTTGGGTATTGGGAGCTTCTGTCTCGTATCACGGTTATGAATAACATGGCCGTTTGTAACTCAGTCCCATCCATCTACCAAGCCCAACTGCTGTACTCCACGAGTGATCCGACAATTGGTGAGGGTGACTACTGCTGGCTATGTAAATCAATGACCAACTCAGACTCAAAAGAGGTGAAGTAGAGGGGAAAATTCACAGGGGCAAAAGGCAATTCCTCCCCCGTCAGGGAGATATTGGGCCCCATAAGTAGTCTTTACTCCCCCATCAGGGACATATTGGGCCCCATAAGTAATCTTTATTCCCCCATCAAATGCCCTCAGAGTAAATCCTTGTATGCTCGGGCCACAGAAACCTTCCCCACCCACACATAAATATCTACAGACAAAACCACAACAAGGAAAAAGTTTTCATTTCTGGAACGTATTTTTCCAACTGATGTTGGCGTCCTTCCTTTTTAGATAAGTTTGGGAGATTATTTCTCTCTTATTTGCACAAGTGATTTTCATGAAGAAAACATTGCTTAAAGGAGGTGACCAAAAACAGAGTCGGGAGGAGGGCAGGATGACGGCCTAGGTAAATCCCCAGGGTTTCAATAAATAATAACACTGAGATTGTTCTCTATGGAGCAGAAATGTGGAATGAATCCTACACAGCTGAGCGACAGCTGTACTATGCCGACCTCCGCCTTCTCGTGGGTTGAATGTGCAGACTTGGCCGGCACTGGCTGCAGCCTACACATGGATGGGATCTGGTTTCTTGTGGGAATGGAGGACTTTGTGCAGTAATAATACTCGCTGTAATTATCTCAGCAGCGCAAATGTTATTTCCTGCCTCTGCTGCTAAATAGTTTAACCTAGTAACAGTGACTGGAGTTACAGCCGGGTGCTTTATAGACGAGGTAGAGCGGTTTACAAGACGTTCCAAAGGTATCTTGTGCGTGTGCTTTATAAAGTCTAGCCAAAAACCTCTACTACTGTAATGTGCTTAACACAACAACTTCCAGCATCTGACAGGTAGTTCCATCACAGGTTGTAAAACCACTAAGATGCTTTTTCTTATCAGGTCCCTTCTCCACATGCTAGGCCTCATGTCTCAATCCATGTAGATCTGCTGGGAATTAGGGTTTGCAGCTGTTTTAATCGGCTCTCCAATGCTTGCTCTGACATGAACACGCCAGGCGCTTTGAGGCACAGTAGGGGGGTGAATACCTTGGGGGTACAGACTTTATAAGCTGATTTGTAAGAATGTTATTCTTGTCAGTGTTACTCTGTGGTTAAAGGGACATAGCTGATGTTATGCCTAATGTAAGGCTCAAGGGGACAGAGCATGAGATAGGGATTCTCTATTTTGGGTTGTTTTACCCGCTTCATACCTTGCACTGGGCATGGCACACCAGATCAGTTTTCCACAGAGCGTTCTTTAAACCTTTAAGTACTATCATGATGTCTATCATACACCACTACCATACACATATCATTATGATAGACACCATTATACTTAAGGGCTAACCTGGTCATAGTAGGAATATTTTCATGACGCTGATATGTTGGCAGATGGGCATATTCTATAAAACATGTGTAATGATCAAATGATTTCCCATACTGCTAGTTGGTACAGATAGCTGAGACTTGCACCCTGCCAAGGGCAACATCTGCAAGGAGTTTGTATGTTGTCCATGTATTTGCGTGGGTTTCCTTCGGGTACTTCAGTTTCCTCCCACACTCCAAAGACATACTGATAGTGAATGTAGATTGTGAGCCCTATATGGGACAGTGGCTGATATCTGTAAAGCGCTGCGGAATATGATAGTGCTATACAATAAATAAATATTTGTCTGTAAAGTGACTTTCACTGCCTTACCTGGGAGTAGGATATGAGGGAGAAAAACTCTGCTATATGGGTTTACATGTTTTGGAGCAGGAGTAAATCCTGATGGGACTCTTAGGAGAATCAGTGAGAGTCTTTCTTACCTCTTCCATACATGGCCTTCTGTCTATAGACACACTGATACAGATAATACAGTCTATCATCCTGTGTAGGCAGAGTATTCTGGACACACAATTTCTTTCCCAGGACTCCAGTCACCAATTTCTCTGTGTAGCATATACTGCTCTCAGACAGGGTGACAAAAATCACATGATTGTTTGCTTTTAATGGTCCTCATTGTTTCAAACAACTTGTGATAATTCAATGTCCATGGTAATTCCTGCTTAAACGGGGTTGTTTTCTCTGGACTTCATGACCACCAGATGTCTCACTTCTCTGCAACTTTCTATCCAAGAAACAGGACGGAATATAGGATGTGGATGTGTCCTTGTCACAGCTAAAAAGGTTATGCTACAAAACATATTCAAAAAACATAATACATCGCTGACAACTGAGACCACCTACGATCCTGAGAATGAAGTATGTTTTACCTTGGTTGTGATTGTAGCCGTGTTAGATGCTGGTGCACCCCGGCCCCATTGGTATTGCTGCAAATAGCCAAAGTAAAGCACTAGTTTATCTCTGGCACTACTAATAAAACAAATGTACTGGGGTTGCACCTATGTTCACCAGGGCTACATTCACAATGGGGGTAAAACTCCCTCGATTCTCAGGATTGGAGGGGGGTATCAGCAGTTGAACCCACACTGGTCTGCAATTCACCCTCTATTCAATGAATAGAGGATACAATTTTTTTTTGTAGCATGGACCCCCTTTTAATAACACACTTTATGAGAACTTTCCTGCTGGTCTAAGAATGAGCACAGTCCTACCAGGACACATTAGGTAAGATGATTTGATGAAATGCCACCTTTCTCAATAAAATAGTTATAGCTGCAAGTATCTTGTCTCTTCTCCTGCACCAACACATGCAGCAAACTCTTTAGCTATGGAAAGTATTAGTTCTACACAGGTTAAATGTAAACCTGAATGGTTCCATTCACTTATATCACAGAGATGATTAGTACATGGCAAGAGTCTTGTGCCAGCCGCAGCTGTTACTTACATGTAGTGACAGCAGTGTTCTTGCTTTCTCTTTACGAAACTTGACACCATCCAGGGGTAAGTACCCAATTTGCTGACCCTGTGCATACAGGAGATAGGTACCCGAAGTGGGAATGGTTACATCTGGACGAGGGGTGGGCCTCATGGTGGGTGGCGCTACACTTGGCAAACCTGCATTAAATATAGTAATTGGTTACATCAGCGTCAATAATAGGCTTTTAAAAATACACCATTGGGGCTGATCCCAAAAACGATATATTCTATGGCAAAAATGACCAATACTTACAAGCTGGGGTCATTCCTGGTTGTGTCCTAGACCCTTCAATCTCTCTGCCATCTTTATCCACACACCAGCAATATCCACTGTTTCCATGACACTGTAGAGGAGTGAAGTCACCATAGGCATCACACTGAGGGATATAATGCTCTGGTGAGGGGACTCCCCCATAGTGATCCAGGAGGCTCTGCTTCCATCTTTCACACATGGTCTGCGGTCTCTGGGTGGGTTCTAAACAGGAGATAGGAACAAAAAGTCAATTTACAGCGAGTCCATGCAGAATAGGAATTGACTGGTCGGAGGTCATGAAATAACATGTCCCCACCATAGTTAAACAATTGAAGTTATGTTTTGTAACTTCATGTTTTCCTGCTGTCTCCTAAATATTATACAAGGAAAGTCCAAAGCCAAAAATCCTGAACCTATAAGGGTATGTTCACACAGAGGAAAAGGTGGCGGAAACCTTTTTCTGCCTTGTGAACATTCCGCGCAGCTAGCCGTGACGGGATGCCGATTCAGCATTGACATTACGTCGCGGCATCCCGCTCCTGATTTGGACCAAATGAATGGCCCTAAACAGGAGCGTGTCTCGAGCCGTGAACACCGCGGCTGATTCAGCGCCAAAATCCCCCTGCAAAAAACTCTTTGTGAACATACCTTAAGAATGTATCTTAATGCAGCAGTCATTGTATTGGGTGGGATTTTGTAAATCTTACCTGGTACTCCACAGTTAGGGGGTCCTCTGCCTGGCCCTGTTCTTGTACCTTCAATTTCTTCTCCATTTTTATTCACGCACCAACAATGGCCTGTGCTACCATGGCACTGCAGAGGCATGTAATTCCCCTCAGAGTCACACTCAGGGACAAAAAGACCTGGACGAGGACCTCTAGGTTGGGCATGTCCTAGGAGGCTGCGACGTTTTTCCAGACAAGAAACAGGTCTGTTATCTGTATGTGGGAATAGTAGAAATTGAATGTTTTGGGGGAATTTTGTCTTTGATAACAATAGCCCCTTCCTCAATACTACAATGACTGGGTATTAGAATAGACTGGAAGGCTGTAACATAGCCCTAGATAGAAGTAGGACGAGCCCCTACCCCACTTTCTGAGCCAGTAAAGTTGGTGGGGATGGAAGCTTACAGGAGACAAGATAAGATGGGCTGGACAAAACCCTTAATTGAAAGCTTAAAGGCTTCATTTTGCCATTCTATAACTTTGCCCTAGATAATGAGATAAACGTACAAATTTTATCTCAACACCATAGACGTTGACCTTAGATTGGTGGGGGTTTGAGCTTTTTCTTTTACCATACCAGTGCAAGCTGCAGTGACACTGTCCAAACTTTTACCAGCAACTATAGTGAGTACTGTAGTGGTTGTCCCATATACTTAAATGGTACAGTACTTATAGCCCCAAAGTATTCCTCAGTGCTTAGCAAAGAATTTCCTACAGTTCCCTGAGATTTGTGATTTATTGCTAAATTTAAAAATATAATAGAATGCAATATAAGCAAAAATAAGAAATAACATTGGCTATTCTAAAAAGCATTCTGATCCCCAAAACTGCTGGAAAGCCATGAAGAATATGAAATCAGACCCTCACACATGTTACCCATTTTATCGCGTGATTTTACATTTCCAGATAATTGTATACACATGGAGGACGAGATATTATTTCCGTACCTGGGGCCTGTGTACACTGGAAGCCATCGCCTGTATAACCGGGGTTACACTGACATGAAAATGAACCAGGAATGTTGGTGCACGTAGCATCTGGATGACACCTGCGTTCTGTACATTCATCGACATCTGCAAATGAAAGATATAAAACAGGATTTACATTTCTATAACATACAGATGTGGCCACGACGTGACCTCACAGCATGAAAGAAAACCACTGGGACAGGTCATGGGAAATGCCAGTATATAGATCATGTTGATAGAATCCAGACTGCTATGTGGAACAAGCAAAACCAAGAGTGTGGGGCCAACCTGGAGATAAAGATTATTAAAGGGGTTATCCAGGGGTAGAATATGCCTACAAAGTGCTGTATTACACTACACAAGTTGAGAAGTAAATATTCTTGTGAGCTGATAAGGTATTGGCATCTTTGTAAAGGTGATGGCATATTACTAGTGCGTGAGTGACATCACCGGACCCTCTCCAGAGACCAATGATGCCTCTGATTGGTCTCCGCAGTCACATGAGCCTCACTGCTTCCAACGGTACAAGCCCTGTCACACGGCAAAAAGGCGACCGGGAGCAGACAACGAAGTGCCACGGACAGGGGGGTGAAGAAGCATATTATTACTACTATTCCTTATATTTTTATTTTTGGATTGTATATTTCTATTTTTATATATTTTCTATACATGGTGGCTATCTTGTCTGAACTGCTGTTAATGGCATTCACAATTATGCTTTAAAGCATTCATCTGTATATGAACTTCTAAAACTGAGTCACTGACATCTGATGAAGATGGTTGTGGGCATGCTCTGTGACCTGTGAGGAGGTGACACTACATATTCTTGTACTTGTACATTGTGCACATACAAATAACTTCTCCGAGACAAATTGTAATGCAGAACAAAGGCCTTGCAAAACGGTCCCAAAATTAATATGTTGTCTCTTTAAAGACACACATTTGCATTGTTTCTTTGAAGAGTTTTACAACATACAATTAGTAAGTCAGGGCCGGAGATTAAAGGAAACCGCCTGGCACAGGGTTTGCTTTGTTTCCAAACTGTACATCACAGTCTGAGAAGAGTTATGGTGGCCAAACGGACCAGGAATTGGGTTGTGGGGGTGTTTGTGCAGGGGTTGGGGGGGGGGGATTAGGGGCCCATGTGCTGTCAATAATCCATTTGTACGCTACTCAAGATATCTGAAAACAAGCAGAGGCCTTATTAAGTAGTGGTTTAGCAGTAATATATATCATTCCATGGCCACCTGTCCATTACAGATACTGATTTGTTCATATTTTAAGAAACTTTTCACTTAAAGGGAGTCTGTCAGCAGGAAAATTGGAATCAAACTAATGCCTCTACGCCTCGCAAATCCACCTGAAGACACTCCCTCCTCCCGACTAGGCCCATTCATTGGGCCTAATCCGGAGCGGAGTGCGGCATCAAGTCACAGCTACCCATTTTTTGTCTGGAAACGGAGGTGGCCTCTGCCTCAGTTTTTGGACCAAAAACTCCATGTGAACCCGGCCTTAAAGCCCTTTCCAGCAAATTTGCATAAGAATAAAGCACCAATTTTTATGAAAATGGAGCTGCAATGCAGAATAAGAAAGTCATTTTTGGGAAATGTGGAAGCAGCTCTAGAAGGTATTGTCATTAGTTTAATATTTATTTTTCTGCTGACAGAATCCCTTTAAGAAGTAGTTTAGTTTAGTAATTAATTCCATTACAGCTGTGTTTCACAGTCCCTGCAAAGTGAGACTGTAAAACACACCGTATGGGAGCCTTCACACGGAGTATACGTTCCGCTCATTCTGAACGTAAACTCATTCAGAGTGAGCGGCATAAAACAGATCCCATTGACTTCTATGGGTGCCATCTTACGCGCGTATCACATTGAAAGCAATAGATAAAAAAGCCTTCCATTGATTTCAATGGGTAGCGCGTGTATGCCGGCACCCATTGAAGTCAATGGGATCTGTTTTTTACGCCGCTCACTCTGAACAAGTTTACGTTCAGATTGAGCGGAGCGTAAACTCCGTGTGAAGGCTACCTATCTCATCCACACATCGCAGAAAAATACCCACGGCGGAAATGCAGCAATTTCAATTATAACTACAGAAACGCTGGCGGTTTCCCTATAGGTATAATTGAAGCAGAAAGTCTGCAGATGAAAACTCTGCTGACTTTCTATGAAAAACGCTGCAGGAAAAAAAAGTGATGCATTTCCGCGCGGTTTTTCCAGAAGCACTTTTTTCACATTTACTACATGGGGCCTTAGCCTTAAAGTTAGAAACCAATGTGGTCACCGCAACAAAACAGAAACATGTCAATATCTGTGTAAGTAAATGAAATTTGTCTGCCCCTCTAACTGTTTATATATTAGCATTTGGCTAGTTTCATGCAAAATGTAAAATCTAGTTGTGGATAGGTTCCCATAGATGGTTATATGTCAGCTACCATGATGTCCAATGAGACATATGATATTGTGCATTATTACATATTCATTCTACTTGATACATCATACTTTACTTCTCCATAATGTCGCCATCAGTATCAGCTACTGCTCTGTTATGTCAGGAATTATAGGTTGACTGCATGAATGAACCATGCCCTTTATGAGATTATCTTGTATTCATACACAGGCTACACAGAAATAATAAGCTGCACTTGTGTTCTCTGGTTTCACCACGTCGGACCCCTGACTGTGACTCACAAACCTCTGCAGTCTCATCGTACCCAGTTTTTTTTCCCAAGCCTCAAGGCGATCAATTAAAAGTTGAAAGAACCTTTTAGCTGAGGACACCCCTATTAAGACACAGCAACCAGAGGATAATGGTCATGTGTTGTGGGTTTGTTTGAAATCAACACCTTTGAGGGATAAATGCCTTTAAGAGATTTCCGCAGAAAGTTTCCTTAAAGGAGACTTTTCCTCATATTTGCATCTGTCTGGTCTATAACTGAGCAGAATGTTAGGCAGGAAATAGTATTCTCCTGACAATCTTCTGTGACAATGTCCTCTGTACACAGGGTATAGTGCAACAGCTAGATGACCGGATAACAGAGGGGAAGAAAGGGTTGTAGTTACGCCAGTCCCCGGTGGCTAAGGAGGCCCCAATAGTCTCACTATAACTGTAACATGATATCTGGGGGACTGAAAAGCTTCCTTCTCTGGTGGATCACTCCTAGTGCAGCACTCGAGTCAGAGTATTTTTATGAAGCTTGGTGCTATTCGGGTTTACTCCCTACCTGCTCACCCTCACAGATAGCCAGGAGTCTGCTGGAACAGAGGAACTCTTCCACAATACTGGTAGGGCACAAATCTGCTGCAGTCTCAGGAGTCTGTACAGCAAAATGGCACACTCAATCACATGGGACACTCAAAATAATTTGGAAGCTCTATGGCTGCCCTCATGGGGACCTTGGCTGACAATGCTTCACTAGAATCCCATCCACCTTGCAGGTGCTGTATAACACCATGGTTTTTACGCCATGTGAGGCCCCAGCATAAAGGACTGTTTTTTGCATGCTCAAAATTTGGCAGCTACCTTAACATACTGAACTCTGAAGTTTAGTGGGACAACAGGTCACAGAAGGTTAATTATTACTGAATAATAAGGTAGAGAGGAAGAAGCGTTGTCTACATGGATCTACCCTAAAAAGTGGAGTATACCATAAAGCAATAGGGTGATCAGATCATACAGCAGTGTAGTCAGTTCTGAAAATAAGAAACCCAGATCTGCAAGTGTCATTAATAAATTTATGTTGTCACATTGAAAATGTAGTGCAATTTGCAGGCGGTATGTTATAGAGCAGGAGGATCAGAGGACAGTGGTGTATAGTATACATATAACCTGTAACTTATTGATGAAAATCTCTGCTCATTCTGTTCTTAAGAGTCCTGTATTAGCATCCATACAAGCCATACAGAGTCAATGAGACGCCTACTGGACTCCTAAACATACAAAGAGCAGACAATTCAATCAATAGGTAACAAATTGTGCAGGATCTTTTTCCACAAAGCTATATAACAATCTGCTCAGCTCCTCCTGCTCTATAGCATGCTACAGATTACATTTCTCAAACACCTCTCTTAATGAAGGTATCTATAAGTGCCCTAATATTGGGTTTACTGTGAGGTACGGGGTAACAGAAAATGGCTGTCAGTGACCCTCTCATATTTTGAATTTACCCCACCCAATTTTTGAGGTAAGGGATAGCTTTGTTCGCCTTAGGTAATCCCATATACAATGAAGCACATTCCCTCAAACACATTACAACTACTGAGTCACACTGTGAGAATTCACATGTCAGAGCTTTAAAGCCCATTTATTGGGGAGGCTGTGGCAGTGTGACATATAGCATGTATGTGAGGGTTCCCCATGTCTAGACAAAGTTATTAGAAGCTAGGAATGCTGATCTGTAATGAACTATATCAGTAACCACAGGCACATAAGACACATGCTGGAAAAGAGGTCCATCCGGTTCAAGGTCTACCTAATATGTTGTGTGATTCGCATGCGGTGACTGGAAAACGCCATGTATTTTCTCCCCAGCCTTTAAAGCATGACTGCTCCAGTCTCTAACTGCCACTGATACCTAACGTGACAGTGTGGACAGCGCCATGACCCAATATTATGTAATGTTAAGGACAATGCCATGGCCAAATATTATATGACAGTAAGGACAGTGCCATGGGTCACTGTTACATGGCAATAAGGACAGTTCCATGGCCCAATATTTTGTGTTACAGTAAGAGTAGCGCTATGGCCCAGTGTTACTTGACAGTAAGGACAACACCATGATCCAGTATTATGTAACAGTAATTTAGTGTAGCGCCAGTGCTACGTGACAGTATGGACAGTGCCATGGCTCAGTGTTATATGACAGTAAGGAAAATGCCATGGCAAATGTTACGTGATAGTAAAGAGAGAGCTGTGGCACAATGTTAACCAAATATCACCTCCATGAGAATAAATATTACATACTCTTACCAATACAAGTCTGCCCGCTTCTCACATAACCGGGGAAGCATTCACAAGTAAAGACACCATCACCACGTGGTACACACTGAGATGTGGCAGCGTCACAGGTGTGTGTACCGTCCTCACAGGGGTTCCCAAATGAGCCGCCCCCCACTAAAAAGAAGAAAAAAAGTGTATGTTTCTATACATATTGTCTCAAAACATTATATACATCTACACAACAAGCAATAACAAAACCACTTAAATTACACTTCCTATCTATTGTAGTAAAGGACCACCAGCCAAGCCACAGCCTGAACATGTGAATCTTGTCCTGTGTCCTATTCATGACATTACTTATCCTGTAATCTGAATAATCAGCCTTACTCATACAGATGAGGGCCCCCTGGTACCCCATTATTAGATGTGCAGCAGGGAGCTGGATGTTCAGTGTTCAGCCTCCTCTGTTGACGACACAACTCTCTGTTACATGACCAACATGTAGTGGCAGCAGGTGAAGCCAAACACAGAGACTTCCGGCACTCCAATGCTTTCTGCAAATCTAGGCTGCTGGGGACCCTCATGAGGACGACTGCTTATCCAGTACAGGGAATGCACTGTTACAATCTTTTCTCTCTTCACATATCCCCTTTAATGGGGGTCAAAATTAGACTTATTTAGTACTCCACACAAGGAAGATTTAATGGAAAGATATAGAATATCTATGGCCTGATAATCAGGAATTACACAGACTGCAGTATTTGCACAGCACCAGACATGTTCACAATTGTAGTTTACACAACCTTACTTGAAGGGATTACAATCTCAATAATTGGAAGGATAATGGTGCAGAACAGATTATAATACAGGAGAATAGGCAGAACACCAGCGAAGATGATACTGCACCCAGATCTGCTCATAGGCGATTCCATACTTGGTTGCTATGACTTGTGCTGTATTTTATGCCATTTAAAATGACTCTCCAACCATTCACTTTTTCAGCTCGCAAATCTGATTTTGTACGTTGAGTATGGTATATATCATTTAGTGCTCTATAACACTGAAAATCTTCTGTACTGTGGTCCTAGTACTTACCCACACAGTTCTGGCCATCTGCAGAGAAGACATAACCTGGCTGACACTCGCACCTGTAGCTGCCTGGCAGGTTCAGGCATTGAGTGTTGCGGCCACAGTTGGAAAGTCCGACCTCACATTCATCAACATCTTGGGGGCAAACAAATTAATAAACAGAAGTTAAATAGTTACAATCACACTAAGTCATGGTCTATGTCTATCTAAATCCTTGCAGTTGTTGTGGAGGGTACTTCTGACTTTTGGTACATTGCAACACTTTGACTAACTATTTAGGGCACTTCTTTAGTGCTGTAGAACAAGGATAAGCCGATATTTGGAATCCTAATACGCTCAATTATACATTGAAGCTTCAGGGTTCTAGAGCAATGTAATAGGGAGTTTTCAGAACAATGATATATTAGTGTTTGAGGGTACTAGAGATTTTAGACACACTGACACTTCAGAGTTCCAGGGCACTGGATATTTGAGGGTTACAGAACAAAGGCGCAGACAGTAATAGTAAATGTACAATATAACTAACAGCGGCTGAGCACTCTCTCTGCCATCGGTTTAGATAAACAGATACAATCTACAGTCTTGTCAAATTTTTGGCTGCGTTCAGTAATTTCTGGAAATAATAATTCCCCCAAGCATTTGTGTAATCTGCATTCACCAGGAGTTTTCCACTATCTCCAGCATTGACAGATTCTTCACATGAGAGCGGTTTGTGAATTGCTCAATTTTCCTCCCACAAAACAAACCGTTGGTAATGATAAGCCTCAAGTGGTTTGTCTGCAGATGTCACACGCTGCACTATCTACAATTAGTTTTTGTTAATAGTTGTAATGACGTACTGACAATTAAGGGTTCTAGATCAAAGATGCAGAGGCTAAAGGTTTCAGATATATGTCACATTGATGATTAAGAGTTATAGAAAAATGAAATACTGACAGTTAAGGGTTAATGGGTTATTGGCCTGAAATGATTCTAGAGCAATAGCACTGGCAGTTAATGGCTCTAGGACTAGGACATAGAACAATGACACACTTGGTGTTTCTAGAACTATAACACACTGATACATTCTAGACCAAGTCTAAACAATAATATAATGTAATGTATAATCCACCAAGGTACTGGCAGGAAGGTAAATATTTGCTGTGCCAACACAACCACTTGATTCACTGCAATAAACAGCACATATGCAGGCCCATGCTTCAGGTATTAAGATGTAGAGACTAATCTGTGAACCAGACATAAGTGTGTCCTAAACCTAAGACATAAGTTTGTTACCTAAACCCAGTCATAGCTCAGTACAGACCAGTGAATATGCTAGCTCTATTATGGAGTATTGTGGGCATGTTTGGGTCTCTTGGTGGCCATCACTGTTTGCTGGTAGTCATTACTTTTCAGTCCTGCTTCCACAACCGCTTTTGTTGTGCCCTGTAGTGCATTATTACCATTAGGAAGCCAATGCGGCAATTACTATTGTCTAGACGTAGCAAATGTAGGCATATGGAAAATTTCCAGAGGTGGAATACCGAGCTAAAATTGCCAGGGAGATAGAGAAGGTGCAGGTTCTGTTATACATCGCTTGGATTTCTTAAATAGAGAAGTGATATATGTACATTTTGGGAAGGGCTGCAGTCCAAGAAGCCGCTATCTATGAAACAACAATTTCTGTTCATAATAATATTTTCCAAGATCTAATACCACCTCCTGTAACATCCCATGGATATAGCCTGGCAGGTTTTATATGATGAGACCCAATGGTGCTGGAGACAATGTACATAGTGTGGGAATTATAGGAAGAGGCAGATACGTATGACAGGCCATGGTCTGTACTCCAGATTTCCTGTTCAGAGTAATAGGAAATCCATCTGGTAAAGTAAGATAGAAGACAGCCAGGAGATTCCAGGAGACAAGTGCAGAGTGAGTAATAAGAAGAAAATTGTTCACATATGCTTACAAGGAATATACTATAATGTATAAGAAAAGTGTTTGAAGGGTAATTCCAGACATGTGAAGCTTCTCTTATCCATTCAGTTCCATATCCTTATATGTAAGGGTAGTATTGAAATGTAAGAAAATTCAATAATGTAGCGCACTTGGAACTGGATTATTAATTTAGTGTCAAATGCATCCATGAAGTTTCCTGACAATCCAGCACTGTTCATATTTCATCACATTTGGTTGGCTGACATTGATTTTATAGTGTTTTAGTATCACTATATGTGTAAAGCTTTGACTAAGAATAGACTATGGCTCAACATGCATGAACTTTGTACTTCTGCCTGTATTTTAACGTAAAGAAAGAAACCAATGTTTTATTTGCTGGTGATGGACTTGGCATTGCTTCCTCTAGATCTGGTCATATGCCATGTCAGTGCAGCACAATTCCTGGACTACTGGGTAACAGATTGTCAGACAAATAATGCTGGTTCAGTAAAGCTATTCCTCCTCCTACCCTTCCTTCACTCCTTTTTCATTTTATATAAAATAGATTATTCATCAGGGGCAACAATGCATAGGAAAAAGCTCCTTGTAAGAAATTTAAAGGAGGTCCAGAGTCTGAGTTGGACTTACCAGTGCAATCCCTGCCATCTCCCTGGTATCCTGATGCACAGACACAGGTGTAATTCAGTCCGATTGTAGGCTGACATTGTGCGCGTGTGTCACAAACATGCGTTCCATCGAAGCAGGGGCTGATTGTTGGTTCCTTAGAATCTGTCAACAAAATTGAAAATGATTTTATTAGCATATAAAACCTCTCATATGTCTTTCTAGTCCATTTTTGACTGTACCCAGCAGTCTCAGTGAGACAAGTGAGCGGCTATCAGACAAATTCTGGCACCATTTATCTCCAGGTTAAACAGTAAAACCCAGCCTTTACATGACACTACATGCTGGGATGTATCAAGAAAGTCCCCATAGATATTAGATGGTTAATAGACCCTGACAAAACCAGTGTACTCTACCTACTAACATGTAATGATACTAAAAGCACGTCTACAAAAAAATGTATTCTGTGACCCATTACAAAGGTGCATGATGTAAATGATAGGTAATAAGGCTTTACATAAGATGCTGTGTCAGCTGGAGAGATTTATTGCTGGCCACACGACACAGCTGAGGGGGTGTATAATGCACAAAAAAAACAGATTTTTTGCACTAGTTTTTCTTTAAAAGCGCCTTCTTAGACTTAAAAGGGTATTACTTGTGCTTGATATTGCAGCTCAGTCCCATTCATTTCAACAGGACTGAGCCGAAAGCAGGCTATGAATGCAATGTCACAAAGCCTGTGAAGAGGAAGATGCACTTATCCAAGCACTGCTGCTGCATTGACAGTGGGAATGCTAGATGGCAGCCCTCCACCTATCTGTTATTAATGACGTTTCCTAGAATAGGTCTCCAATATCTAAATCCTGGAAACGCATTTAAGCTATTCACAATGAGTGATGATAAGTGAGAAGATGACTGGTGAAATCTGTGATCTCTGGCCACCACCGATTCCCAGAATGTGCCGTATGGGCTCTATATATAGATAAGACCCCTTTGGCACTGCTTAGACATGTATTTTTTCTAAAAATCTGTCTACAATCTAAACATACTGTAGTTTATTTGAATGGCCTTTTGCTTAGAATGCTCAGTTGTTTCCTATTCACTGACGTTCTTAAAAATGATCGTAAAAATGGCAATAAACAGAAACATAAGTAATATTAGAAAATTTGCAGAACTACATACTTAGTGCTATAATATAGTATACTATATTATATATACTTTATACTCAGTATACTTTCAGTACTATATACTTCTCTACTATGCTCTTCTCTTGCTGCACATGTGCTTTGTACATCATCTTTATACCATTAACAGGGCAGAAGTGCGACACGGGGCGCCTTAAGTCCTTTGACCCTGCTCACTGGCCCCTGATGCTGTTTTACTGATGATCTTAAAGCTGTTCTTCCAAAACTTCACATTCATTTACCGCGGCCTTACCCCACCAGCCCCTAAATGAAGGCAGCAGATTGATTTTCACAAGCATGTAATTTGCTCCGAAACTTCCTACGGCCTTTGTTCTTGTGACATTCTCAAAAGGATCTTTATCTTGCTCCTCTTTGTGTTTAGCTAATGAATAGTAGCCTCCCCTCTTCAGGAGACTTTATGGAGCACATTAGGTTGCTTGACTTCCTGACCCAAAAGCAGCCGCCAAATTACTCAGGCAGTTAAAGAACAGAAAAGGGGCTTTGTTGCATGAAAAAGAAGGCAAGGAGACCCTTCCCCGCCCACCCAAGCACATAGAATGAGGCCTGGTGAAAGACATTCTGCTGAGGGAGAAAATATAACAAATACGACAAGACGCAACACAATGTAAACCAGAGGAAAATCCACTGAAGAACATAAAAAGGTCAAACATAAGATGGGGAGACACTTAAGGATTTCTGAGCAGTTTAGAGTAAGTTTAATTATGTATAGTGAAAAGTTCTACAATCTTCTAACATATGTCAATGCTTTTCAGGATCTCTGCTTGCTAGCTGGTACAACACTAAACAGGAGATGCTGCATTGTGTTAAACCCAACACAGTGTTGTATCTGAAATACAACCAAGCTCCTTAAAGGGATCCTATCACTTACACACAATTTTTTCTAGGTACCACGCCGGAATAGCCTTAAGAAAGGCTATTCTTCTCTTACTTTTCGTCGTCTTCTCCGCGCTGCCGTTCACCTACAATCCCGTTTTTTCTCGGTATGCAAATTAGCTCTCTCGCAGCACTGGGGGCGGGCCACAGCGCTCAAAACAGCACTGGGGGCATCCCCAATGCCGGGAGAGAACTCTCTCCAGCACCACCACCAAGAGGACGCTGCTGGTGAAGATGGAGGCGGCACTGGAGAGAGTTCTCTCGTAGCATTGGGGACGCCCCCAGTGCTGTTTGAGTGCTGGGGCTCGCCCCCAGTGCTGCGAGAGAGCTAATTTGCATACCAAGAAAAACTGGGATTGTAGGCGAACGGCAGCACGGAGAACACGATGAAAGGTAGGAGAAGAATAGCCTTTCTTAAGGCTATTAGGACGTGGTACCTAGAAAAAATTGTGTCTGAGTGATAGGATACCTTTAACATTACAGATAGCCTTTAAGTACTTCTTTATAGATGCCTTCTTCCATCTCTTTATTCTTTCCTGTTTATCTCCAGAGGCTGAGAACAGTATAGAACTATCACTTCATAGAGTGGCAGGTTTGGTCCAATTTTATTTCAATTTAATTCTTTGGGAACTAAGCACATCATTGACACAAAACTCTCTTCTATTCTGTTACACCAGGCTCACAGTAGCATTGTCTCTTCGTCGTTCGGAGAAACAAACATGGGCACCATAGATTATACTGAAACCGGCGGTCATTTCTCTCCGATGATTTTAGACAGAATCAGCGGCTGGTTCTCCCATGGAAACGCCAACACAGATGTGAACCTATCCTTGGTTTGCTGTAATATATTAGTGGAGTTCACAATAATTATCTCAAACTGGATATAGCTGTAGCAAATGCTCAGCTTTGAGAAGTGTAAAGCTAGATGCACACAAAAATGGTGCAAAAGTAGCCATGAAAAATTGGGCCAGGTGTTTTTATGGATTCCCCATACATTGCAGTGTATAAAAGGATCCGTCAAAACAGCAGAAAATACAGTCCTATGAAAAAGTTTGGGCACCCCTATTAATCTTAATCATTTTTAGTTCTAAATATTTTGGTGTTTATAACAGCCATTTCAGTTTGATATATCTAATAACTGATGGACCTAGTAATATTTCAGGATTGAAATGAGGTTTATTGTACTAACAGAAAATGTGCAATATGCATTAAACCAAAATTTGACCGGTGCAAAAGTATGGGCACCTCAACAGAAAAGTGACATTAATATTTAGTAGATCCTCCTTTTGCAAAGATAACAGCCTCTAGTCGCTTCCTGTAGCTTTTAATCAGTTCCTGGATCCTGGATAAAGGTATTTTGGACAAACAATTCAAGTTCAGTTAAGTTAGATGGTCGCCGAGCATGGACAGCCCGCTTCAAATCATCCCACCGATGTTCAATGATATTCAGGTCTGGGGACTGGGATGGCCATTCCAGAACATTGTAATTGTTCCTCTGCATGAATGCCTGAGGATTTGGAGCGGTGTTTTGGATCATTGTCTTGCTGAAATATCCATCCCCGGCGTAACTTCAACTTCGTCACTGATTCTTGAACATTATTCTCAAGAATCTGCTGATACTGAGTGGAATCCATGCGACTCTCAACTTTAACAAGATTCCCGATGCCGGCATTGGCCACACAGCCCCAAAGCATGATGGAACCTCCACCAAATTTTACAGTGGGTAGCATGTGTTTTTCTTGGAATGCTGTTTCTTTTTGGACGTCATGCATAACGCCTTTTTTTATAACCAAACAACTCAATTTTTGTTTCCAAAATGAAGCTGCCTTGTCCAAATGTGCTTTTTCATACCTCAGGCAACTCTATTTGTGGCGTACGTGCAGAAACGGCTTCTTTCTCATCACTCTCCCATACAGCTTCTATTTGTGCAAAGTGCGCTGTATAGTTGACCGATGCACAGTGACACCATCTGCAGCAAGATGATGCTGCAGCTCTTTGGAGGTGGTCTGTGGATTGTCCTTGACTGTTCTCACCATTCTTCTTCTCTGCCTTTCTGATATTTTTCTTGGCCTGCCACTTCTGGGCTTAACAAGAACTGTCCCTGTGGTCTTCCATTTCCTTACTATGTTCCTCACAGTGGAAACTGACAGGTTAAATCTCTGAGACAACTTTTTGTATCCTTCCCCTGAACAACTATGTTGAACAATCTTTGTTTTCAGATCATTTGAGAGTTGTTTTGAGTAGCCCATGATGCCACTCTTCAGAGGAGATTCAAATAGGAGATCAACTTGCAATTGGCCACCTTAAATACCTTTTCTTATGATTGGATACATCTGGCTATGAAGTTCAAAGCTCACTGAGGTTACAAAACCAATTTTGTGCTTCAGTAAGTCAGTAAAAAGTAGTTAGGGGAATTCAAATCAATAAAATGATAAGGGTGCCCATACTTTTGCACCGGTCAAATTTTGGTTTAATGCATATTGCACATTTTCTGTTAGTACAATAAACCTCATTTCAATCCTGAAATATTACTGTGTCCATCAGTTATTAGATATATCAAACTGAAATGGCTGTTGCAAACACCAAAATATTTAGAACAAAAAATGATTAAGATTAATAGGGGTGCCCAAACTTTTTCATAGGACTGTAGCTCATGACCAAAATCACAGTCATGAGCAGAGCCACCATTCACTGAAATTCATGCTGCCATGTGACGCCCCCCTGTGAAAAACCTAGACTTAGGTTAGGTCCCAGTTCACATGAATGTATGAAATATTATCGGAGTTGTGTCCGCAAATGGACTATTTTTTATATATGTGAAGTAGGGTTGAGCAGATCTTGAGATTTCAGGATCATTTTTAAAATCCAATTTTCGATCATTTTCCAGCCGATCCCGATCGTGAAATTTGCCCAATCGCCGATCTGGATCCGATCTTTCCCAATCCCAATTGCTCAAACCTAGTTACTTTAGGTTTATGGAGTAGAGTTGAGCCGATCTTGAGATTTCAGGATCATGTTTAAAATCTGATTTTCGATCATTTTCCAGCCGATCCCGATCGGGATCCGATCTTTCCCGATCATTCAACCTTAATGTGAAGGCATGTATGTCTGGGAAGGAGATGAGCATGGAAATAATCTCTGAGGATGGATGACGTGTTCCCTGCAACATGGATTTAAATATTGCATTCTGCAAAAGAGTGATGTGACTCGTAGTATGCACCATGTTTTGCTTGATAAGTGCAATCCATTGTAGACACAGATAACCCATGGTCCAATAACACAGTCATGTAAATTAGCCCTATGCCTTATATGGATCAAGTGATGGAAACTTTCTAGCAAAGCCCTGAGTCACACAACTACTTCTGTTACTTACAATTGCAGGAAAGTCGCACCTGACTACAACTTTAGTGCTATGCATGATATATCTCATTCATTTCAATGGGGTGTCGTGTGGCTTCAAAACACATCAGTATTTTACCATGACAAGTAAGATGAAAAAAATGAACAAAGATTACTGAGTAGCTTATGCTATTACGTAACCCTATAGGAATAAGTCCACAACAAATGCCTTGATTCACTAAGTAACCATGGGATGGGTGAGAGACCAAGCGAATAATATACCCAGATCCTTTGGACACAAGAACAGGACACAAGATATTTGTGATGCTCAGATAAAAGTGGTGTTTTATTCCAGCAAGCTTGGTGTTGAAAATAATATTGTGACAAAGATCTAACAAGATCTTAGGATAAGGCCCCATGTAGCGAGCTGCAGCCAAAAAGCACTGTGGAAAAGAACACATGGGTGCACAGCTTGCTACAAAACAGATGTCTGATAACTGTGCTGTGACTGTAACAAGCTCTGTACCTGCGTATACATCACATGACCATGGACTGTACATCACATGACCATGGACTGTACATCACATGACCATGGACTGTACATCACATGACCATGGACTGTACATCACATGACCATGGACTGTACATCACATGACCATGGACTGATGTTTATCCACTGGGATTAAGCAGAATGAATAACAGCTGAGATCTATAAAACTGTGAGGAATTGATACAGAAAGTATATTAGAAAATTGTATACCTTATTATTATACAAACAATATCATTGGTCTCTCAATATTGGTCTGAAAGTGGACAACCCTCTTAAGAGTCTATTTTTCAAGTGAAATACCTGTCCAGGAGTGATGCTATCCATCAGGAACAGAGTATTGCTCCTCATAAGGAAAGGCATCCAACTCACTCAATGCAGAATCTTAAAGATCCTTATAGATCAGATGTCACATTATTGTCTGTACACCCAGCTTACTGGAACAACCATGACTTTTCTAACTTACCATGAACTGAGCCAATGTGACTGGTGATGGCAAATCGGAGAACTTTCTCCTCCTTGTTGTAAAGGGCAAACATGCGATCCACAGCGAGTTTCTGGGCAGTGGGTGGGAATCTCTGGGAGTGGCTGCAGTCCTGATAGGTAATATTCTGCTTAAGTCGGTATGAAAGTCTTTGGACTTCATTATTTTCTGATGTTACAGTGTATTCCCGATAAGCTGTGGATGTCACAACTGGAAAAAAGAAGAATAAATTAACTAAAATGCCAATCAGGAAGCCAGAAGGCATGACCATGAGAAGTGTCAGAGTGAGGAACAATGAGGTACGCATGACAAGCTATGGAGCAGAACAGCAGTCTCCAACCTGTGCTCTCTGGCTACTGCAAAACTACAACACCCAGCATTTTCTTACAGGGCAAGCTGAAAGATACTTTTACTCATAATTTAAATGGATCCTATCTTTCAAACTCTTTTTTTTCTAACTAACACGTCGGAATAGCGTTAAGAAAGGCTATTCGTTTCCTACCTTTCGTTGTCTTCTCCGCGCCGCCATTCGCCTAAAATTCAGTTTTTTGTCAGTATGTAAATGAGTTATTTTGCTTGCACTAGGACGGGCCCCAGCGCTCAAACAGCACTGGGGAAGGCCCCAATGCTGCGAGAGAACTCTCCAGCGCCGCCTCCATCTTCGTCTGGAACGAGGTCTTCACTGCGTCTTCTTCTGGCGGTGTCTTCTAACTTCTAGTCCTTGGGCCTAGGGCAAAGCCGACTGCACATGCCTGCGGCCACAAGAAAAATGGCTGCTTACATAGTATTGTAAGAGGCCATTTTCTCATGGCCAGCGGGCATGTGCAGTTGACTTTGCCCTAGGCCCAAGGCCTAGAAGTTAGAACCCACCGTCGGAAGAAGATGCGGTGAAGACTTAATTCCAGAAGAAGATGGAGGCGGCGCTGGAGAGTTCTCTCGCAGCATTGGGGCCGCCCCCAGTGCTGTTTGAGCGCTGGGGCCCACTCCCAGTGCTGTGAAAGAACTCATTTACATACTGACAAAAACCGGGATTTTAGGCGAATGGCGGCGCGGAGAAGACAACGAAAGGTAAGTGACGAATAGCCTTTCTTAAGGCTATTCCGACGTGTTAGTTAGAAAAAAAAAAAAGGGTTTGAAAGATAGGATCCATTTAATACAAAATCAGCAGTAAACCAACTAGGATTTTCCACTACTGAGATGTCACCTCAAGCAAAGTAAAGTAATCTAAAGTGGGATAAACTTTGTCCCTGACAGGTACTAATAACAACGATCAGAATATTGAGTGCAGCTCTAAAGTAAAATATGCCCCATAACTAAGGAACAGTATTTAATGTACGTGCACAGTGACTCAACTTTATATGATATCTTTATATGATATGTAAACTGTAAAACTGTGTTAGGCTAAGGCTCCACATTGTGATAACACAGCTTTTTTTGTTGCAGATTTTGCTACATTTTTTTGAGCCAAAGCAAGGAGTGGATTAAACAGAAGCGAGAAGTATAAGAACTCCCTATATATTCCCTATTCCTTTTGTAGAAATTCTATGCTTTGTCTTGAAAAAACGCAGCAAAATAAGCTGAGTTTCTGCAACATGGGGCCATAGCTTTAAGGCCGGGGTCAAACGTGGTAAAAACGTAGCATTTTGGCCACAGCGGAAATGCTTCGGAAAAAAACCCTGCATTTTACAGTGCCTACAAAGTGGATGGTACTCTGGCTAATACTAGCCACACACTGCAGAAAACAAATAAGCATCAATGTTTAGAAAATTGCAAAATGGCAATTATACCTTTTGAAACGCTGGCATTTTTCATATAGGTTTAAATAGCTGCAGAAAGTAAACTCTGCGAGACCGTAATGAAAAACGCTGCGAATACAACGGGATGCGTTTCCATCACGGTCTTCTCTAGCCTTAGCCTAAAGGGTATTTTTTTTTAGACAACATAATTGATATCATATTATTAATAGGTCATCAATTAAAGATCGGTAGGGGTCCAACACCCGGGCCCTTGGCTGGTCAGCTGTTTGAAGAGACTGCACTGCTCTGGTATATTTGTAAATTGGCAATGTATGCTTGGTAGCGTTATTCAGCCCATTCAGTTTAATGGGACTGAGCTGTAATTAGGCCATGTGACTGATGAATATGGCATCACATGGCCTGAGAAGTGGAAGCAACATTTCGGAAACGCCACTGCCACTTCAACCTGCTTACCTATTGGGGTCTGGTTGTTGGATGCCCACGAATAGGTCATCATTTTAAAAGTTTTGGAAAACCCCTTTGAATTGTGGACATATTCATATTTCTAAGAGTTGCCATTGATCAATAAAATGCTCCATTTTACAACTGGCCTGCACCTCGTACGCAATTGCTACTAAGCAGGTAGTTAAGTCACTGTGATCTCCTTTATGCATTACCTGAACCAGAGTACTGGTAGATTTCAAAGTACGGATTAATCTGGACAGTTGAGGTCTCAGGGATGAATGGAATTTTCCCTTTAATGGTGGTTCTTAAATGGATGTAGTTATCTGAATCAAAACCGTTTGCAACTTGTGTGATGTGGACGACTTCTTCTCCTGGGGAAAATACAACTTCTATGTTGTGTACAAACTTCGCTCCTATATGAAAAAGAAGAATATAGCAAAGTCAGGGAAGCTTGATGCATGATGGTAACATATTGGACAGAAGGTGTTACAGACACAGATCTCTATTCTCTGGCATCGACATCACTCACCTGTATCACAAGCTACATGTCCCCAAACAATATAAACATATATATTGTGTAGAGATGTCTCTGTGTTTGTATATATACAAAACTGGAGGACTAATACAACCTAATTCTATATTCTTTACATGCACGGGATAGAAGAAGCATATTAGAGAATCATGGACTCACCAGTTGTACTGAATCCATTCTGATATCCAGGTTTTTCCAGTGCAAAAAGCCAACCAAAAAGTCCTCCAATGGCAGTTAATGGAGTCAGTGACCAGGAGGCAGGCTCGGGGACCTGACTAATGGCAGTGTAAGCTCTTCCATCATTCACCACTATGTAAGCGTGCATGTCAATGCCATCAAAGCTGACGGGTGTTTGTCCTACTAGCAGGTTTCCGCTTACTTTACCATTAACTCTGTGTGGAGCACCTTAGAAGAGAAACAAAATGTTATTAAATGTTGGTGCATCAACATGGAGACAGTCAGCACTGGCTCCTCAGAAGAAACAATAGTAATTGTCAGAAAAAAACATCCAAGTCAGCTTGAGTTTGGGAACAAGCTTCTATTTTTTTTAATTTTTTTTTAGGCTAAGGCCCCATGTGGGCCGCAACCAAAAAGCACAGCGAAAAAGACAGCAGCGTTTTTTTCTGCAGTGCTTTTCACAGAAAGTTCTCTGTAGACTTCCTGTCTCAATTATACTTATATAGAAAACACCAGCATTTCCATATGTATAATTGTTACGCTGCAATTTACAAAAACGCATATTTTTTTTTAAATCGCAGCATTTCCGTTGCAGACTTTTTTCTACAATGTGTGGATGGGATTAGTTAGAATCCCATCCACTTTGCAGGTACGGTAAAACATGGCCAAAACACTGCGTTTTCACAAAGTGAGGCCCTGACCTAAAGGGGTTTATCCAGGGTTAGAAAAAAATATCTGCTTTCTGATAAAAACAGCACCATACCTGTCCACGTGTTGTGTGTGTGGTATTGCAGCTCAGTCCTATTCATCTTATGAAGATGAATGAAGAGAGACGATCTGCGGACACTCCTCGAGCCTTAAAACATTCGTAGCTTTATTCCATATGAGTTAAAAGATAGTATACACAAAGTGTCCAAAAGAAAATACACACAGTGCGTTAAAAGAAGACGCTTACGCGTTTCGGGGTTACCCCCTTAATCATAGCATGTTCACTTTACAAAATCTTCGGACTTATAAATATAGTACACAGGTGTGTTGCTTAATTGCCCTGTCACATGACAAAGTGTGATGTGTCGGAGTACAATGAAGTTATAATATTCAAAACATAGAGCTTATACAAAATGTTTGTATTAAACTACAGCATAAATTTGTCTGATAATAAATAAAACCTCGTTATGACCACAAAAAAGAGTGTCATAATAGGCTCTGTTTTATTTCCTACTTATTGGTGAAAAGTTAATTTATTCCTATTTTAGTATATTTAGATTTTAAATTTTAAATTATAGACATTGTGGTCGATCTTTTTGTTCCCAACCACAATGGTTTTAATGAAATTGAAAAAAATTTTTTTGAATTTGAGTTGCTTAGTAACATACTTACAGTGTATTTATAGCCATATTAGTCTACATAATCCAAAGTGAAACTAGTGATGTGTCGCCATATAAAATAACAACATTCAAAAAGTAGGACATCGTTCAGACCGGAGTGTAATCTGCAGCGATAGTTTTAAAAATCTAAAATACAAATCGCAGCTAGATAACCTTTGATAGCCTCAATTTTGAGATGGAGTTATATCTAATCGCCCAATTTAGTGAATCTTATAGTTACCACCATAAACCGAAAATAAAAACCCCTGTTCGCAGAGTATATAGTTATATAAGTCAAATTTACACTCCGGGAAGGGAGGAGGGGCATTCATTTTTCTGAAAAGTCACGTGTTCTTTGTTCACCAATGAGTAATAAAGAATTGGGTCACAGTCTGTTCACGCCCATCACATTCCCGCTATAGCTCCACTCTGGTCGAGCGGATGCATAAAGGGTCGTATTAAACATTGAATTTGTATTCAAGGGAGGAAGGAGGAGCATTCGTCTCTCCTTTGGGGTCACGTGTTCATTATAAACCAATGAACATGCAGAATTAGGTCACAGCTTTACTCCGCCCTCCACACTTCCACTAGAGCTCTATTCAAGCTAAGCAAATGCAAGCAAGATCATAACTCGTTCCACAGTGGTAAGTATACAGAAAAAAAATATATGTAATTTTATAATTGAAGAAACACAAAAGGGGGATTGGTGGCACTATTATCCTCAATATTATAAAGTATTAAAAAACAATTATTTGTAACTGTAAAAAGAAGACCAAGATAATATACTAATCACAAATATACGACAATGGTATGAAAATCCATACAGTTAGATATATATAAATATCCTACGGGGCAGTATTCTATAGACAGAATAGTAATACTAAAGGATGTTAATATATAATATATAAGATTTAGTAAATATACGATATGTCAGTTCTAATATTCATTCCCATAGGTATTCTGCTATTAAAATTGAGAATATACCAAGCCTCCCTTTTTAATAGAGTGGTTTTAATATTACCCCCTCTGCTAGGTAAATTGACTATTTCCATACCATAAAATTTAAAAGATTGTGTATTACCACTGTGGACTGTTGCGAAATGTCGGGAAGCTCCCGACATTCCTTCATTTATGCTTTTACCGCTGTCTCTGAGATGTTCAGTGATGCGCGTTTTGAGGCTTCTAGTAGTGCAACCTATATAGTCCACTTTACATGTGGTGCATTTTATGCAGTAGATAACATTTTGACTTTCACATGTAATATATTTTTTAATTGTGCATTTAAACTTTGCTGCAAAACTAGTTATAATTGTAATATTTTGACTATATTTACAGACTTTACAATTCATAGATTTACATTTGAAAAAACCCCTGTTCTCCAACTTAGTTTGATCAACATTATTTATAGGGGGTAGGCAACTAGGTGCCAACAAATTGCCTAAAGTATCGGCTCTTCTCGCTACATAGTTTACTCCATTACTCAGTAATTTACTGGTAATGGGATCTATTTCTAAGATCGGAAGATTCTTCTGTATTATTTGTTTTATCATGTTAAATTGTGGACTAAATTTTGTAGAAAAAACCAGTTTCTGTACATTTACATTTTCATTTTTGGTTGTGTTGTAATCTCCTACTAGTAAACTCTCTCTACTTTTGTGAGATACTTTCTTTTGAGCTCGTTTTAAAGTCCAATCAGGATATTTTCTAGATTTAAGACGTTTTGATTTCCTCTCCGGTCCGGAGGCAAGATCTTGCACCTCCATAGAAGCCACAGGTAGTGGTAAGACGCAGCTCCTTTACTTCATATATCCCTATTCATCTTACTAAAGCCAATCTGTAACACCAGACACAACCCATGTGTTGATGTTTTTGGAATAAAAGTAGACAGGTTTTTCCAGTTCTGGACAACCCCTTTGGGGTTCTGGCCACCAGGTGTTTTTTGTTTTTTTAAAAAATTTTATAGTGATGTCTAATCAGATCAGTGGGGCTGGAAGCAGCTCTGCTGTTTAATATTTATTGGGTGATCCTAACAGTATCAGATGGATCTACCAAGTATTAAAGGGATTCTATCATTAGTATACCCTTTTTAAACTAAATAAACGTAGGAATAGCCTTAAGAAATTCTATTCTTCACTTACCTTTATTATTCTGATCCGCGCTGCCTTTCCTGAGCTATATCTTCTTTCTTCCTTATATAAATGAGTTTTATCGCAGCACTAGAGCGTTCCCCTGCGCTCATAAACAGCACTGGGGGCGTCCCCAGTGCTGCTTGAAAACTCTCCAGCAATGCCTCTGTCTTCTTCTCCGCCTATTCTCTTGTGCTCCCATCGTGTCTTGTTCCAAAAGTGCCGACTGCACATGTCCGTTGGCGCTTTTGGAACAAGACAGGATGGGAACACGAGATGAGGTGGATAATAAGAAGACAGAGGCGTCGCTGGAGAGTTTTCAAGCAGCACTGGGAACGCCCCCAGTGCTGTTTTTGAGTGAAAGTGAATGTCCTCAGTGCTGCGAGAAAACCCACAAACTCAGGAACGGCGGCCCGGATCAGAATAATAAAGGTAAGGTAAAAATAGCCTTTTTTAAGGCTATTCCTATGTGTATTTAGTTTAAAAAGGGTATTCTAATAATAGAATCCCTTTAAAGAGGACCTTTCACCATATCCGGGCACAGGCAGTTCTATATACTGCCAGAAAGCTGACAGTGCGCTGAATTCAGCGCACTGTCGGCTTTCCCGATCTGTGCCCGGTGTGAAGAGCTTACGGTGCCGGTACCGTAGCTCTTCTATGGTCAGAAGGGCGTTTCTGACCATTAGCCAGAGACGTCCTTCTGCCTCGCGGCGCCAATCGCGCTGTGCTGTGGAGCCGGGAGGAACGCCCCCTCCCTCTGCTCACGCAGCTCGTCTATAGACGAGTATTATCAGGAGAGGGAGGGGGCGTTCCTCCCGGCTCCACAGTACAGCGCGATTGGCGCCGCGAGGCAGAAGGACGTCTCTGGCTAATGGTCAGAAACGCCCTTCTGACTGTAAAGCGCTACGGTACCGGGACCGATAGCGCTTTACACCGGGCACGGATCGGGAAAGCCGACAGTGCGCTGAATTCAGCGCACTGTCAGCTTTCTGGCAGTATATAACACTGCCTGTGCCCGGATATGGTGAAAGGTCCTCTTTAAATTTCTGTGGTTGGTTATTGACTTTGGACTGTTACTAGATTCCATAAAAATTGTGTTGACCTGCAAAAAAAAAATATTTTGTTTGTGGTTAAGCTTAGGATTTATTCTTTTCTCCCTATAGAAGACATTGAGGGAGCAACCATAGATACCAGATCACTGGGCAACATTGACAAATAAATATCATGTAAAACGCCAGTTACCACTTTAGAAAATAACAAATAAGCAGAATGCCCTTTAAGTCTTAATGATTAAGAAGCCAAAATACATTATGTGACTCTAAACAAGCATCACCTGCCACAGGTCCGTGAACATTTACCTTTAGGTAAGCAGTGCACTCCATTGCCGTAGTAATTATCCTGGCAGTGGCAGCAGAACCCGGTGGCATAATCCGTGCAGAAGGCATATTGTGAGCAGTAACCAGGTTTCCTCTCGCAGGTCTCTCTACTCACGGGGTTAAAAGTGAGCACTGGAGGCAAAAACAATGGAAGCAAAATGTCAAATCATTTCAATTACCGGTACATCAGTTGAAAGTATCTCAAAAAAGTACTCAGTGATATTTAGGTTATATTAATATGGATGCAATACGTCTGCTTTTAAATTATTGCTTGCTTACATTTATCAGAGACACTTGCTAACACTGCAAGAAAGGAGTAAAGACACTACTGAAAGGTTGAGCACTTGCTACTTGTGAGACATTCACCATGCTTCCAGTTATATTGTCCACATGTATGGGTATGGACAAGAGTCTATATATTTTTATAAAACTGGAAAATTCTAAATATTCTTTAACTAGCATTTGATTCTTTATATATTGAGGAAGAAGAGAAAGAGAAAATACCTACTAGATCAACTAGAAGATTGGGCACCATCAGAAATTATTACAGGAAACCTATACAAACCATGATATGAAGCAAAAGATGAAATATTTGTACTTTCAGGTAAATCTTACCATCAGTGTCAAATCCCTCCTCATCATAACCATAAATACGACCTCTCCTGAGCAGATCATCAGAATTCTGGATTGGTGGATTTGGTGTAACTTCAGCAATGTCCTCTCTTATTGGCTCAGATGGATGCTCTCTGTTCTCATAGGGTGGTTCATTGCCAAGATTTCTATATACTGAACGTTCAATGTGAGGTTCCACCACGGGATCACTTCTACCATATGGAGTCCAGTTTGGCTCTTCTTGAGATGGAGACAAAGGGTTGTTGGACGGATTGTAGGGCAATGACTCTTGTTCCACCTCATCACCAGTAACTAGTGTGGTTTGATCATCGATGTCCAAGAATCCACCATTTATATTTGCATTTGTTGTGGGCTGCTCCGTAGTTTGACCAGGAGAGTAATCTCCATCTACATCATAATTATCATCATAGTTGTTCTCCCCATTAAAATTATTTTCTTGTTCTTCACGTTCAGGAAAGTCATTGTGGGAGTTTATCAGTGGTATGAACCTTTCTTGGATTTGGGCATTTACAACTTTAGCTGGTATCACATTGTCTAATTTTGAAATGCTACCTATGTGGAAAACCCAAACTCCTGGAACCCCAACATTACTTGTCCTAAAAGAAGAAGTAAAATATATTGAGACAGAGATAACACCCACCCTACATTATATGCTTAAAATGCTCAGTGAGAGTCCAATAGACTTGCATCAACAAAACTGGATTTTGAGAGCCATTTAACATATCACTTTGACTGAACTCTTGTAGGCCACATTTGCTAGTATGTCACACTTACTGATATAGATTCTTCACAGACTGTTCACTGCTTGTCACACTATAAAAAGGAGCTTCTCTCTTCAAGTTTTCAGACTCTCCTCTGCTAAATCCCACTCTGGCTGGGAGCTCAAGATGGACCTTGTATGACTCCTTAGGCCTTGTCCCAAAAAACTGGAGCCCATGTTCAGGGTACAGGAATATAGCATAGGAATCGGACTCATCATATGCCAGCACAGCCTGGAATGTGTTGAACTGCAGAAACAATAGAAGGTTTTAGTCAATGTACAGAAAGCCATGGTTTTACGGGTGCCCTTCCAGGCAATGGCTAATAGAACCCAAGACATTCCTGACCCTTCAAGTTGTCACCTAATGTAATGTGATTGTTGCTTCTCAACATGACTGAGGCAATGGATATTTGGGAAGATAAATATTAATAATAGTGTGGCCTAAGCAAGTAGCTTGGTATGAAGGTTTTCCATTAAAGTCATCATGAAGGTCCAGAATTTGTGTTACGAGAATTACCAGACCTGGTGCATCATTTTAAAGCATATTAACCTGATACCACCATGTTACAGAGCACATTACTGTGATAAAGCATATGTTATATATGTTACTTTTGTAGATTTGGAGAAAGGCAACTTTGAAGTCTTATGCAAATGGTGCACGGGGGCAAGAATTCAGCCGTGGAAGAACTGCTGTAGATGCTCAAGTGGGAGGATCAAGTCTCATTACACGGAGTGGCACAGGCAGAGGATGGTAGGGGTCTGAGTGGCAAGAGATGAGCTTCGGGGGGCTGAGTGTCCACCCCCCTTCAAAGTTGTTTTTCTTCAAATCTACAAAACAGACACAGATGACAAATCATGTTGTTTATCACTGGAATGTTCTCTGTAACATGGTGGTGACAGTTGAATATGCTTAGGATAGGTGGAAACTCCCATTAAGCAGAGAATAAGAATATACTGCTCCATACCTTTAACAGGCATTCCTCAGCTCAAATAGACCACAAGAATGTTGCCAAAATACTTCTTGAAAATGTTCCTTTTAATCAGACAGGACAGAGCAGGCGGTCGTACACCTCATTAGTCTGTAGTTGCTGAGCGGCTGCGGCTTGCACAGTCCTTCTAACAATGGATCAAAGAGTGCGTGCAGGGACAGTTCCGTTAGTAAGGACACTGGCCCGAAACACCCAGAGCTAGAAGAGGCAGAAGTGCCAAAACTCAGTAAATGGATGTTTCACACAGACTGAGGCCATAACTGCAAATAACATCCTTCCTGCTTCAGTGAAGTCTGCTAGAATAATCATGATGGGGTATAATGGAGATTTGGGGCATAACTATAGGTATTCAGGGCTTGTGAATGAGGGGCTTAAAGGTTCCTGTAAGGCTTGATTCATATCTGCCCTCGTTGCCCATCCATCATTCTGCAAGCAGGACTATCCTCTCTGCATTTTTCCGCAATTTTTGCGCTAGAACCCGGCGGGCCCCATTATAGTCTATGTGGTCTGCAGGTTTCTGTGGGTAACCACATTTTTAAGCAAATTAGGTTTCCATTTGTGGGGTCCCAAAGTGGACCCTACGAATGGAAACCAGAATGCAGATGGCATAAAAGGAATACAGTACTGTTGGGGCTCTAGTCCATATTTTTCTCAAGTTTGAACTTGAAGTTTTTCTACCTCTGCTTCCAATACATGATCTGATTTTATAGACCAATATAAATATAAAAGATGATAAAATGATAGTGAACTATAGGGCCACACGGTGGCTCAGTGGTTAGCACTGCAGCCTTGCAGCACTGGAGTCCTGGTGTTCAAATCCCACCAAGGGCAAAAAAACCATCTGCAAGGAGTTTGTATGTTCTCCCTGTGTTTGCATGGATTTCCATCCCATATTCTAAAGACATACTGATAGGGAAAAATGTACATTGTGAGCTCTATGTGGGGCTCACAATCTACATTTAAAAAAAAAAAATATAATAATAATATGATAGTGAACTATAATCAGCACCTCCAGCAATTGGAAATAAAGTAAATATAAAGTATTTTTTATAGGTGCGTCTCTTTACTTATTAGAACCAAAAAGTTGACGTTCAAGTTTAAAAGGGTCAAACGGTTGAAATGTGACTTGTTACGTTTATAGATCCCAGTTGTGGGAATATAGCATATGTCCATATGTCACGTTATAATGACTTATCTGCCATAGGTCTTTTCAGGGTCTACAACTACACTTGTATATATCTAAATAATTTCCATAATTGGGATAGATGGCTGAGAGACCAACTTTTCTATTCGCTATTGGAGGAAAGTTATTTATTGGGGTTATCTCTAAGGAATGTATCGGAAATTTGCCAATAGAGCATCTGTTGTCATCCAAAACACAAGGGACCTGCCATGTCCAAGCAGATGATGATAATAATGAGGGATGTTTACAAAGATTCCTGGTGGTTAGCTACTTGCAGCTGTCACTGTCATCCTTTGCTCAATTTTCAAAACATCAAGACCTTATAAGTTTGACTCTTCCCAAAGTTTTTTTTACCAACGAGTGTCACATATGACTTTATATAGTCCATGATAAATGACATTAATGGGAATCTTTCAGATTAAAAAATTCATAGTAGGAGGCTTTAATAGGAGCAGAAACATACCTGTGGCCACAAACCAATGAAGCAATGCAGAGATAATCTTATTTTCATTGACATGTAAATCATTCTACAAGTACAATGGACACAGGGTCTGATTTTCCACATTTACCTACAGACAGTTGTAAATGCTCTACTGGAATTGGGGCCCAATGTCGCCCCTTCATCCATGATTGACATTTTTAGCCTCTGTCTGCATCACGGTTGTCTGTAGGCAAATCTGATAAATGATGCACCGAGAAGCCCCCTGTGTCTTCCTGGCCTTCTTATAGGTGACATTTTAATGATTATGGTGCAAAATGTCATGTAATGTTTTGCCTCTGTAAGAGGACCACAAACTAGAAGTCAGGTAAACCTATCCAAAATCATATGACTGTTAACAACCACTAAAGGAGAAACTTGAGATGGTAACAGGCCATCTGGCTCTCAGGATTGGTTCTGCACAGATTGAAGAAAATAATAAAAATGTTTGGTTGTTTTTTTTTTTGTTTTTTTTTTTTTAAATATTTGGACTCAAAAACTATATGGTGATGATGAAATGATAATATTACTGGTGGCATAAAAAGGATCTGATATAAAGGTGACGAAGATCCATAAACCCATGTCTTGCAACAAGAAACTGATGAATTGATGGAAAGGAGAATGTTTTTTATGTTTGGTCCCTTGATGGCAATTTTACAGTGACTCAAGGTCTCCATTTCTGGACAAGACTCAGATGTATCCTTTCATTACTATGGTTTCTTGTATCTCAGGGATAACATCCAGCAAGACAAAACAACAGCCCACAACTTTGGATATGTACACAATGTGGAACACAGAACCAATTTTTTTTAAAGGAGTTGTCCAGGCAAAGATGGGCAACCCTTTTAACATTGAAATAAGATGGGGGTAGTGAAAAAAATGCATACTCACCTTGATGTCATTGAGCTTTTAAGATCTGTTGACAGGTCCTCTTTAAAGTGTAACATCTCACTTATGGAGGAGTTTGGTGCACATTTTTATAATACACTTTATTTATTAACCTATCTAACTTCTTTTCTTATAGAAAACAGGCTGTAACATTGTCCTAAACAACCTTCTAACTGAACTGTTGCTAGGAAAAGTCAGTAGACAGTTATATTATTATATATTATATTAAGTGCTGAAGCATTTACCAAAGGGGGGAAGGGGGGGCACGGTCACTTCAAAAGGCTGTATGTCTTGTTTTCTACCACCTTGAAGAATGGTTTCAATATCAAAAGAAAGCGGAGATTGAAGTACTAGCTATAACAGAACTTGAGATATCACTAGTTAAAATCACAGTTGGGAATTTGAGCTTAATATTCACCAATTCATCAGGCATATAAAAATCACATTACAACTGTGTTTTTAACTAGTGATATCTCTAATCCTTGTATAGCGAGTACTGAAATCTTGGCAGTGCATGAAAATCTCAGCTTTCTTATAATCCAGAACCATTTTTGGTAAATACTTCAGCTCTTTATGCTGCATTGAGTACAGGTTGTATGGACAGAGTTTCCCCGTCAATGCTTAGTTAGATTACTGCTAATGGGAAAGTTAAAGCCTGTTATTGATTAAGCAGAAGTTAGATTAATAAACTATATTATAAAAATCACCACCCCCAACTCAACAGCAAGAAATAAATAAGAGTTACACTTTAAGTAATGGTTACTTAACTTCCTTGTCAACCACAATAGAGTTACACATATTAATGTTCATCCTGAGATATTTCCAAATTCCAGCAGGAGTCAGAAGGGAATTTCTTTGACCTCATGGAATTGGGTCCCTGTCATTTATATAGTGGGTTTTTTTTTGCCTCTCCACTTGAGTTTGCAAGTATAAAAAGACTGAACTTTATGGACTTAGGCCTTTTTCTCCACAACCTATATAGATAGATAAAATATAAAAGTTTGGCAAGTATTGCCCATCAGCTGTGAGTTTAGGATACATTAGGCCTAGTTCACATCTGCATCGGTAATCTGTTTGGGGGAGTCCGCATGAGGACCCCCTCCCGAAAGGACTACTGAACACATTTGCAAGTGGTGTGCAATGAAAGCACACGGACCTCATAGACTATAATGGGGTCCGTGTGCTTTCAACACGGTCTCCACATGGAACATGCAGAAAGAAAGGTAGTTCACAATCTACTTTCCTGTCTGCATGTTCTGTGCGGAGACCATGTGGAAAGCACACGGACCCCATTATAGTCTATAGGGTCCATGTGCTTTCACTACACACCGCTTGCAAATGCATTCTGTACTCCATTCAGGGAGGTCCCCATGTGGACTCCCCCGAACGGATTACCGACGCAGATGTGAACTAGGCCTTAGTCTTAAAACCTATGGCTATGGCTGTACATATTCCTGAAGAGCGTTAGGCTCATCCATCTACTTGGCATCTTAAGTAAAGAAGTAATAGAGTATGTGATATGGGTAAACCAGAATCCCTATGGATAGCTGAATTTATTTAAAGTGTTTGTCCTCAATTAGATAAACATGGCTGCTTTTTTCCAGAAACCGCGCCAAACCTGTTCATAGATTATGTCTGGAATTACATCTCAGCTCTATTGAAGTAAATGGGGAAGAGTTGCAGTACCATACACAACCTGTGTAGTTGTGAAGTGTGATTATCTAATTCTGCATAACCATCTTAAAGAAGTTGTCCACCTTGAACTTGTAACTTTAGACTGGTCCCCCAATGATACAGTATGCTGATCACAAAGAGTCCTGCTGGACTGCTAGTAATCAGATGTAATCTGTAGGGAAAAAAGTGTCACATTTTCCAATAGTGCCCCCAGAGATTAAATAAAGCATTACAATGTCAACTGATATCAATAAACACAGATATACTGATTCCTTGGGGCAATATGGTGGCTCAGTGGTTAGCACTGCAGCCTTGCAGCACTGAAGTCCTGGGCTCAAGTCCTGCCAAGGACAAACATCTGCAAGGAGTTTGTATGTTCTCCTTGTGTTTGTGTAGATTTTCTCCTATACTCCAAAGACATACTGATAGGGAAAAATGTATATTGTGAGCCTCATATAGGGCGTACAATCTACAAAAACAAAAAAAAGATATACTGATTCCTCCACACATTTTTAACTAATCAGTGAGGACCCTTAATATTGGACCTCACCTCTAATAACTTAGAATTCCCTAATGGGGTATCTGCATCTCATAGATTGCAAGCTCTTGAAAGCAGGGTCCTCAGTCTCATTGTGTAAATTGACTATCACTTTGTAATTTTTTTTTGTCTGTACTTGAACCCTACAATTTGTAAAGTGCTGCGTAATATGTTGCCACTATATAAATAAAATGTATTATTATTAATGTATTATATGGATTTTCCAAGATGGACAATTCCTTTAAGCTGGGAACCAATAACTACTCACCCCCTCCTCAACATTCCAGTAACAGAGATCTGTGACAGTAATTTGGAAGAGCTGCCATTAGCTACACTGAACATGTTCAGAGAATGTCTTCCATATGTTGAATGAGACACGAGGATGGTCCCTTTCCTACATCATGTGTGCAGCTGTGTCACAATCACACATTAACAGGATTTCAGGCTAAACATGTTCATACCATAAGAGCTGGTTTACAAGGTTTTTCTTTTTCCCAGCTTAAACAACTGTCCTCACATTGGTATTTTCTTTACAAATACACAGAACTTTCCTCCAGCTACAAAGTCCCTTTTTAATTAGTTTAGGAAAAATTCTTGTACAAATAAACCTAACGTGATCTCGAGATTTACCCCCACTGGCGGCTCGGCACTTGATCCTGGTAGGGGGGATACTGTAATGACTCTTTAAATAACACATGCTGTAGAGTAAGAGCTTGGTTTAGAAATTACAGTATAAATAGTCACCGCAGGCTATCTCGGAAGGACCCTCCAATCTTAAGTCACGCAAATGGGAACAGGATGGAATCTGTCAAAAAAGGATGTTGGGAAATTTGCATGCAGTGATGCTTATGAGTTGAACAGTAGTCTTGAACCTCTTGTTTGTTCTTGGGTATGAGGATAAAGACACATTTAAGATAGGAAACCAGATCTTAGGCTTCAATGGGGAAACTTACAGCTGAATCAACAAGAGCTTATAAAAGTCTGTAAGGAGTCAAGTAAAATGAAGGGTCAAATTCCCAGGGGTGGAAGGGAACTTTAGATGCTAGCAAAGAAAAATTTGCATTTTGCAGTAGAAAAAATTGAGGTCTTCTAGTATGAAGATATTCATAAGATAAGCATGGATGACCAAACGTTGACCATGACATCTAGTTTGGCAAACGGTAGCTACTAGGCCTATGCTTTATTCCAAGCAGAGCTAAATATTGGATGACTAACAAAACAACCTCCTTCCCACTAAACTTTTGGCCGGGTTCACATCAGCAGTCCGGAGTCTGAGGCCATGCAGTGCACCGGCATCCAGTTGCGCACTCCGCTCCGGATTAGGCCCACATGAATGGGCCTAGTCGGGAAGAGGGAGTGTCTTCCGGCGGAGTCGCAAGCATGTCTGCTCTTTTTTCCAGGAGCCGTTTGTTCAATGGGAGCCGTCTTTTTGGTCAGGATTTTGAGGCGGATACAGCTTCAAAATCCTGATCAAAATACCCCGTGTGAACCCGGCCTTAAAGGAAGTCTGTCAGCAGGAAAATCAGGATCAGACTAATGACAGATCCTTGTAGAGTGGCTTCTACACTTTCCAAGATGTCTTCCTTATTCTGCATTGCAGCTCCATTTTCATGAAAATCAGCATTTTATTCATATGCAACTTAGCTAAAAACAGCTTTTGGGGAGTCTGCTCCTGCTAGGGCTTTGTTCCTACTCTAGATAATTGTACTCCTACCTCATTACATGAGTAACATCTCCCACTTTGTCTGCAGCTATGGGTGGTTATCTGAAATGGAGTGTGAATCCCCAGCATGAGAGGACATGCCCCAAAACTCTTTTCACCTAATATACATAAGAATAAAACACAAATTTTCATGAAAATAAAGCTACAATGCAGAATAAGAAAAAACATCTTTGGAAAGTGTAGAATCAGCTCCACAAGGTACAATATCATTAGGTTGATACCTGTTTTCCTGCTGACAGACTAACCGTTTTCTGGGCTCGATCAGCAAAATTGTGCTGTATGAGCCCCACATACGCGTGAATAGCCTTTAGGGCTATTCAGGCACCACTAATGTTAGTTTAACCCCCCCCCCCTGTTTTAAAATAAAAACATATATGTAAATCATACCCATCGTGCACGCTGGGCGGTGACTGCTGGTCCGACCTCATCTTCTGGCATGCCTTCTTCTTCTTTCTTCTTCTTTCAGCAACGCCCTCCAGTCCTGGCTCTTCCCCGGCTTCATCGTCTCGTCTTCCGGCGAGATTGGTTCCAATCCGGCGCATGCGCAGTAGCGCTCCCTCCGGAGCACTACTGCGCAGGTTCCGGCGCCATTTTTCACAATAGCAGTTCTCAATGGGATACTGAGTATGCTCAGTTCCCCTTATAACTACGCGAGCGTACTGCGCAGCTCTCAAACTGCCATTGAGAAAAATGGCGCTGGAGCCTGCGCAGTGCTACTGCGCATATGCCAGATTTGCACCAATCCCGCTAGAAGAAGAGGACGATAAAGTTGGAGAAGAGCCAGGACCGGATTGCGTAGCCGAAAGAAGAGGAAACTGTGCCAGTAGATGACGTCAGACCATTCATCACCGCCCAGCGTGCACGATAGGTATGATTTACATATATGTTTTTATGGTTTTATTTTAAAACGGGGGGGGGGGGGGGGGGCGTGTTAAAATAAGATTAGCGGTGCCTGAATAGCCTTTTTAAAGGCTATTTACGCATATGTGGGGCTCATACAGCATAATTTTGCACCTTTAATGTAAGAATGACAGGTCTACAGCTGCAGCCAGATAATATAGTATAGTATTAAAGGCTGAATGGATGATGCAGCTTGTTAACTGCTCACTGCCCAGGGATTCGTTTTTACAGAATTCACTGTGCAACCAAAATGACATGTCATCTGTATCCTATGGTTCGGTACTATTCTGGGTATACCAAATTTTTATAGTTTTTAAAGTTTTGAGTTGTCATATCCCGATACCTAATTTTTTATATTTCCATGTACCGGGATGCATAATGTGTCTTTTTTAAGCAGGGCCAGATGTACTTTTCATTTATACCAATTTGGGGAATGTTTATTACTTTTATCTCTTAAGTAAAACAGTAAAAAAAAAAAAAAAAAACAGTGGTTTGCCTCTTTTGATTTTTTCCCCCGCTTTTTTATAAGTTTGTGGACTGGGTTTTTTTTTTCAGACACAGGGATACCTAATGTGTATGTATTTAACTTTTTTAAAGTACTTTTTTATGTTTTCTACAGAAGGGGGGGAGCAATATGAATTTTTTATTTTCTCATTTCATGATGCATGTGATTTTGGACCAAAATGTAATGCATTTAAGTAAAAAGCTGACTGCTTTCTACCTGAAAAGAGTCTCTATATTTCCTGCCACTAGGTGTCTCCCTTCTACCTAATTTGCAGCTCACTTCCTGTTGCTAGTCAAGATCTGTCCATAGATGCATTAGATAAGCAAGAAGTCTTCACAGTGAGTGGCGAGGGAGATTCTGTTCTGTCATCACACAGTGAATAGAGAGGGGAGGGGTTGATTTTCCTCACAGCCTGAACACATATCTCTGTTGGTGTATGCAAAAGACTGAACGTGTATCTACTTCTGGTTGTTCATTTGATCACTGATGGGATACTATTCAAAGACAGAAAGCAATTTTCCTGGCTGTGCTCATAGAATTTTATTTTTTTTTTTACTATGTTTTAGCTGCTTGCCTGTGTGCATTTGCCCTGTATTTGCAGTTCAGTGTACCTGGATCTCCTATAATATGGTCACTTGGACTTTTCTAAGCCATTTGTTTGCTACTGAATTGAAATATTCCTTAGACAATTACATGTAAATAAACAAGTAGTAGTAGTAATGGATAGGAAAGGAGGCAGACTGCTCCTTATTGTACACACCCACGGCCTCATTGAAATGTAAAATGTGCTGCAGCCATAGCAGGATTATTAACAGCAGAAAAACTGATAAGAAATCATGTTTGAAGTCTTGTATAGTCATAGAACAGAAGTTCTAAAGTAGCAAGACCCTGCACATAGTTCAACTTTTCTTGAAAACTCAGGTACCCTTTAACCTGGAAAACCCCTTTAAGTGGAGGGACTGAGAATCAAGATTGTCTGACAGACCATTGGAAATACTATGGTTGTTAGGCATTATATTCAATAACAACCAAGGATTCATATTAATTCATGGATTCAATATAGTTTCTTGAAGATTCCACTACTTACCTTATTGGAAGACTCGGAATTTCTTGTCAGCTCCTCATATGGCCCTACATTTTCCCAGGTCACCAAAACGACATTGATAGGAGAGAATGCAGCTTCTGGAAAACCTCTTTCAATCTGTCTGGCAACAGAACTGAGAATCTCAGGGGAATTGTCCTGTCGGTAGTAAATCTTGCCTCTTCCATTACTACTGTCCATATCAGAAAGGAATGGGGCGATCACTGGGAAATCAGTGGGAAAGCCATCATCTACATACTGCGTTTCTCGGGGAAAGTCTTGAGGGGAGATGATACCATTGGTCCCTACCTGAAAGAAGAAGAAAAGAAAGTCTTAAAGCATAACCCCCTAATACTTTCTTAGGTTACTGTTGGTTTACTGGCCACATTACACTGCATTTGGCCATGGTTGAAATAAAAAATACCTATAGCAGCTTAGCTCCAGAATTGACTCATTTTCAAGATCTCAGTTGGCTGTCAGTGAATGGAAACATTCTTGTTTACACCAGATACTACATTTCACAACCACTAGGACACACCATGTTAAAATTGAGCGATGACCAAACTGACTTTTTCGTGTATTTCAATTGTTTCCTCCCTTGTAATATTTACAAATAAATCTAAAACATGAACAAGAAAACTATAATATCCCACATGTTAAACACATTGTTCCAGATGTTAGCGAGAGGCTGCTCTGGAGCACTGTGCCCTTGGAAGGACAGATTGTACTACAGTTTCTTGCCAAAACACGACGTCTGCAAGTCAGCTGGAGAAAGACTCTACAAGCCTTAAAGGCATTGTACAGGATTAAACATGGCCGCTTTCATTCAAAAAACTGTGCCACACCAGTCTGCAGGTTGTGTGTGGTATTGTAGGTCAGCCATATTCACTTCAGCAGAACTGATCTGCAATACAAGAGACAACCATTGCCTTAAGACCCAGTAGAAACGCAGGAATCTCACCAATGGCTGTGCATATATAATGGGATAATGTCCAACCTACTGTAAAACATACAGTCCTATGAAAAAGTTTGGGCACCCCTATTAATCTTAATCATTTTTTGTTCTAAATATTTTGGTGTTTGCAACAGCCATTTCAGTTTGATATATCTAATAACTGATGGACACAGTAATATTTCAGGATTGAAATGAGGTTTATTGTACTAACAGAAAATGTGCAATATGCATTAAACCAAAATTTGACTGGTGCAAAAGTATGGGCACCCTTATCATTTTATTGATTTGAATTCCCCTAACTACTTTTTACTGACTTACTGAAGCACAAAATTGGTTTTGTAACCTCAGTGAGCTTTGAACTTCATAGCCAGGTGTATCCAATCATAAGAAAAGGTATTTAAGGTGGCCAATTGCAAGTTGATCTCCTATTTGAATCTCCTCTGAAGAGTGGCATCATGGGCTACTCAAAACAACTCTCAAATGATCTGAAAACAAAGATTGTTCAACATAGTTGTTCAGGGGAAGGATACAAAAAGTTGTCTCAGAGATTTAACCTGTCAGTTTCCACTGTGAGGAACATAGTAAGGAAATGGAAGACCACAGGGACAGTTCTTGTTAAGCCCAGAAGTGGCAGGCCAAGAAAAATATCAGAAAGGCAGAGAAGAAGAATGGTGAGAACAGTCAAGGACAATCCACAGACCACCTCCAAAGAGCTGCAGCATCATCTTGCTGCAGATGGTGTCACTGTGCATCGGTCAACTATACAGCGCACTTTGCACAAATAGAAGCTGTATGGGAGAGTGATGAGAAAGAAGCCGTTTCTGCACGTACGCCACAAATAGAGTTGCCTGAGGTATGAAAAAGCACATTTGGACAAGGCAGCTTCATTTTGGAAACAAAAATTGAGTTGTTTGGTTATAAAAAAAGGCGTTATGCATGGCGTCCAAAAAGAAACAGCATTCCAAGAAAAACACATGCTACCCACTGTAAAATTTGGTGGAGGTTCCATCATGCTTTGGGGCTGTGTGGCCAATGCCGGCATCGGGAATCTTGTTAAAGTTGAGAGTCGCATGGATTCCACTCAGTATCAGCAGATTCTTGAGAATAATGTTCAAGAATCAGTGACGAAGTTGAAGTTACGCCGGGGATGGATATTTCAGCAAGACAATGATCCAAAACACCGCTCCAAATCCTCAGGCATTCATGCAGAGGAACAATTACAATGTTCTGGAATGGCCATCCCAGTCCCCAGACCTGAATATCATTGAACATCGGTGGGATGATTTGAAGCGGGCTGTCCATGCTCGGCGACCATCTAACTTAACTGAACTTGAATTGTTTGTCCAAAATACCTTTATCCAGGATCCAGGAACTGATTAAAAGCTACAGGAAGCGACTAGAGGCTGTTATCTTTGCAAAAGGAGGATCTACTAAATATTAATGTCACTTTTCTGTTGAGGTGCCCATACTTTTGCACCGGTCAAATTTTGGTTTAATGCATATTGCACATTTTCTGTTAGTACAATAAACCTCATTTCAATCCTGAAATATTACTGTGTCCATCAGTTATTAGATATATCAAACTGAAATGGCTGTTATAAACACCAAAATATTTAGAACTAAAAATGATTAAGATTAATAGGGGTGCCCAAACTTTTTCATAGGACTGTAATACAGCACAACACTGAATCTCCAATAAGATGTCTTATATTCTTACAGTAAAGGTATATGATTTCTTCATAATACATACTTCAGCTGTCTCAGAACCTCCTATTAAAGAGGATTTTCACCAAAAATCTTCCATATAGTAGTAAGGGCGTGTTCACACCAGAGCCCGATCTCCGTTATGCAGGTTTCCGTTTACTGCCCGAGAAACTGGGCAGGAGACGGAAACCAGCAAGCAGTTTTCAAACCCATTCATTTGAATGGGTTTGAAAAGTGTCCACCCGTGAGCGCCCATGAGCATCTTCAACTCTCCACCGCGAAACCATTTATTTTTCTATTAACCGGACACAAAGTCGAACATGCAGGACTTTGTGTCAGATTAAAAAAAAAAAAAAACGGTTTTGCGGTGGGAAGCAGAAGACGCTCACAGGAGCTCACCGGCGGTCAGTGAATGCCAGTTTCTGTCTTCTGCCAACAGAAAACAGAAACCTGCATAAAGGAGATCAGGCGCTGGTGTGAACCCACCCTAAGCCACTTTATCAATCACCTTACCATTGATAAGACATTGGCAGAAGGACAACTTTAGTTTCTGAGAAGCTAATTCATAGGTGGCAACCAAAATGGCTGCACTTCCTATTGGCTAGTTTACAAAATGGCAGCTGCAACTAAAATGTAAAGATAAAAATGCCTCATTAAGGCTGGGTTCACACTAGTGCTTGATCTCCGTTCAGGGATTCCACCCTCCATTCCACTTGAAAAATGTGTTGAGAAAAATAAGCAGGACTTTTCTCTCCCCATTTTTTGGGCAGAAACCAGGGTAAAACCCAGTGGACTTCATCATAGACTATGAGTTCGCGGGTTTCCATGGGTTTTCATGGGTCCAAGTGGACCTGAAGAATGGAGAGCTCAATGCTAGTTTGAACCTAGTGTACATTAACAGAAAATTTTGCCTAACTTTAGCTGCTACTCTAACTACTGATTTACACCTGCAAATTGTAAAAGTGGACGTGCAGGTTTTGCGGTAGTCTGAGTTTGTAATATACAGTATATTCATTGACAAAAAAATAACACCCCAACAAGGGGCTGGTAGAATAGAATGAAACTTTCTATGTGTGATTGTAATGATGATATATGTAAGTGATTATATTAGAGTGAATGCATAAGACTATAGGGGGAAACTGTACAATTAAAAGGAGGCTCTAGTACACTGGTTGGCTACTTCTAGCCTGGATACAAAACGAGATATGGTTGAGTATGGAGGCAGGCTGGCTCCTTATGGAATACTATGGCACAATTTTCTACAGAAGTGGCAGTTGGGTGTGTAGATCCTGCACACGAGTAGATTGTTGAAGCCGGCTTTCTGACTGGTCCCATAAATGTTCCATTGGCAGTAAACCTAACAACCAGGCAGGCCAAGGAAGTATTGACACCTGGAAGACATTCTTTGGGATACCTTTTTCGTGTGTTGGTGAGTAGAGATGAGCGAGTACTGTTCGGATCAGCCAATCTGAACAGCACGCTCCATAGAAATGAATGGATGCACCTGGTACTTCCGCTTTGATGCCGGCCGGCCGCTTAACCCCCCGCGTGCCGGCTACGTCCATTCATTTCTATGTGAGCGTGCTGTTCGGATCGGCTGATCCGAACAGTACTCGCTCATCTCTATTGGTGAGCACTATCCAGGTGAAAAATGTCCATAGACAGCTCTGTCATGAAAGGCAACACATGTGGCCGCAGGATGTCCTGCACATATCACCCACCTGTTAGGGTCCCTCTTATCACTGCTACAGGTGAATGACTGTTGTATGGGATGACTGCCCAGATCATTACACCAGCAGTTAGGACAGTGTGTCGCTCTACTGCAAAGCCCCCATAATCAAACCAGACTGTCATTGGAACACAAACAGATCCTGGATTCAATGTTAAAGATGATACAATTGTAGTCCATAGTGCGTAGAACATTTCTTGTTCACAACAACACTGCAAATGAAAGTGACGGTGGCTGTCTGTCACATAATGACACCACATTTCCTTTTGCAAAACGCGTTAAAGATGACCTTTCAGGTTCTCAGGCACATGTGGTTTTATATACCACAAAAAAGCCAACAGTGCTCTGAATTCAACACACAGTTGGCTTTCCCAGTATGTGTCCTGATGCTTGAGATATCGGTACCGTTACGGATGTCTGCCCACTGTCATAAGGATGTTCCTGATAGTCTAGCTGGTCTGTGAGGAACATCCCTGCTGAGAGTACTCGTCCATAGCTCTGACATAGGGGGTGTTCCTTACCGCCAAGCAATGATGCTAAACTGTGAAGAATGGCCCGCTAGACTGTCAGAAACGCCCTTCTGACAGTTTCGCAAACATCGGTACCATTATAATGGCATGAATATCTCCAGCCCCAGGGCACATAACAAGAAAGCCAACAGTGTGCTGAATTCAGCATACTGTCAGCTTTCTAGCGGTGTATAAAACCACATGTGCCAGAGGACATGAAAGGTCCTCTATAATGCAGTGGCAAGGGTATGTAATAAAGGTGCCACCTGTGTCTGGATGGTAGACAAAAAACCTATGGGTGCAGCTTAAGCTTGTTGGCATGATCATCTCTACCAGTGGTAATTCAGGAACATTATGGTATTTGGTGGATACTAGGAAAAGACTGGATAACCATGGTGAAGCTAGTTTCATAGATTTGTTCTTACATTATAGCCACACTTGACAAAGCGGTAGAGAACCATTGACCTAATCATTGAGTAGGTCGCTGCTATTCCTTGGCTTACGAACAATACACTACAAATGAAAGACATCTTCTCCTCCCCAGGATTCATGTGCTATTTATTGAGCGTCCTTTTACTACAGTAGTACTTCTCCAGGTCAGGACCTACAGCCCCACTAAGAGCCTTACCACAAGACTCCTTGCAACTGATAGTTCTTGATAAATGTTGTCCCTCAATGATTAAGGAGGTTATCTTCTCATCAACTTCAATTTTACTAGCAGGATGGGAAGATTTGCACATCAGACATGGGCAACAACATGACTCAATTCATCCAACCAACCATTTATGATTCTCAGTGAGTGGGATTAAGGAATTCTAAGAAACCAAAATTCATGGCAACAAACAAGACAGAGAGGCGCTGTGACGTAATGGCACAGACACACAACCAGCAGCATCATTCATGGAGAAATGTGCCCTCCTTCCTGGATGAAAAATTCCATTTAAAGATTGTAATGCCGGAACATCCAAACTGGAGCTAAATCAGCGAGTGATTCAATTACTACATAGACTCTCATTGTGTGCAGAAGCTCAGACTGTCCCAGCACCCGCTTCATTTCATTATTATCCTGCTAAAATACTGGCCAGCTGCAGGAACACACAACATGTTTACAATTATGCTATCAGGCCCATGTTCACAGTGTTCTGAAACCCCAAGTGTCAATGTCCTATTGGACTCTGACCCCAAGTGTCAATGTTATTATCCTAGCAATCCAAAAAGTACTGTGCCATTTGTTAACGACCCCAAAATGCCAGTGCACCATTGTACAGAAATATTAAGAATACGTGTGCCATTTATCAGGGATCCCAGATGTCAATTTGCCATTGATTGAGACCCCAGGGTTAGTGCACCATTGGCCTGGGGCCTCTGAATCAGTGTGAACCATTAGTCTCAGACCCCAAATACCAGTATTCTTGATTACGCTGGGACCTAAAGTGTCAACGCCTCCTATTATACCCAAGTATCAGCAAGTTACTGTCCCAGGAACACAAATTAACAACCACTGAACTGGAACACGAAGAGTCACTATGCCACTGAACTGGGGTATCAAGTGTCTATGTGCTGCTGATCTTAGATCCATAGTTTCAGCATGCCACAGATCTGGAACCACAAGTACATCAAAAGTCTTAGGCCCCAAGTGTCAGTGCAGATGATTGGACTGGGACACCAAGTGTGAGTAAGCGCTATTGACCTGTCCACTGTGTCAGCATTCCTCATTGCATTAGGACCCAAAATGTCAGCCTGTTTCTGGCCTGCCATTTGTCAATGAACCCAAAATGCTAGTATGCCATTGCACAGGAAACATTAAAAGCCAGTGTGTCATTTATCAGGTACCCGTGTGCCATTGATTGGATCAGTATTTCTGATTGCAATGGGACCTGAAGTATCAACATACCCCAGCGCACTGGGACCCCAAACATCAAGTTGTTTATCTGGAGTCACAAAGCTGACTCTGGTTGGCGAACCTAAATGTCAGTGTGCTATTAACCAGAAGATGAAGAATTATTGTGCCATTGATCTATGATACTATTAGTCAGGGACCCCAAATGTGAGTACACACCATTGACCTATCAGACTGTATCTTCATTCCCCACTGCATTGGGACCCAAATTGTCAGCATATTATTGGCCTGAGAACCAAAAACTGACAGTGTCACTCGTTGGAGAGTCCATGAATCTTGTGCTCCAAAGTGTCCGCATGACATTTACCTGCGACCCCCAATTATCAGCATTTCATTTAGACTTAATGTGGCATTTGCTGGGACTCAGGTGTCAGTCTGAATTGTCCTGGGATCCATGGGGTCAGAGGTCATTATTCAGAGTCTCCCTTTGTACATCAAAGTGGCTAAATTTTGCATAAAATTGCATAATCTTGCATTACATACACTAAGTTCAAACAACACATTTTCTCCTCCTTACTTATTCCATCCAAGAAATCGCTCTACAGGGAGAATGTCTCACAGGCTAATCTGTGTCTATAGTGTAACAATGGGAGTGGGAGAAAGATGCTGTAAAATGAGCCCAAGGCACAGAACATGGATGTCTGCCAGTGGTGGAGCCCATGAGTGTGCCTCAAGTAATCACAAAGAATGAAAGACAACAATAGATGCCACTTATACCAAGATATAGTAAAAATGGAAACATTGAATGATACTATGTAGCAACAACAGACCCCAGTCAGCTATTGTATAAGGTTCTATATGTGGATTATACTGTCTGGCACAGAATAATTTATGCCAAGTATAGTAATGGAGGCACCAAAAACACAATCACTTTTACAAGGCATCATTGCCACTGTCACGTCATCTAAAAAAGTTACACATTAAAGATCATCATTCACAGAGAGATAAATGTCATATACTAAAATCTTGACTCTCAGTGATAGAGTCTATAGATTTATAAGCCAAGAGCGTGCAATTCATGTTGTACATAGGCTGTCACTATGGCCAGCTTCATACTCAGAGATGGATTTTAGGTTGTTTTGTTGCCTGTACATTATCTAGTTATGCTGTACATTTCGGTGTCTAGTAGTTATACAATGACCTTTATACAGAAAGATCCATTCTGGGCCCCACATACAGTCACAGTATGATGGATTGCATACATTCCTATAGTGAACAGCACATCCATATAGAGCAAAGCAGAGGGAGGTGTATGAGAACATACGTCTTCATTCATAGTGACGCACTGGATTCTGTACAATCATACTACGAGATACTCTGCATTATATGCTGTGAAATATAGTGGATTACTCGCCAGTCAATGATATTCATTCAATGTGCAATCATATATGTACTCATACTGTCCTTTATATTCCTATACACTAATACATTGATTTATACCTCCTTTACTGTTTCATACACAATCCTATACAGTAATACAGAGATCCATAACCTCACACTGTCTGCTATAAAGTAATAGAATGATCTACACATTCATATAGTTCTTCATTTACTCATACAATTATCTAGCCCATAATACAGTGATGTATACACCCATACTGTCCTTTACATCCTTACACAGTCATCTATAGACTAAAACAGCAATACAGAAATCTAAGTAGTACTATATGGATCTCTACCCTCATTTAATCCTCTATACAACACTACATGTATCTATACCCTCTTTTAGAACAGTTCTTTATACAGTAATACGTGATATATTCACACAGTACTCTATACAGTTATATGTGGATCTATATCCTCATACATTCTTCTACTCAGTAATACATGGAGCTATACATTCATTCAGTCCTCTATACAGTACTACATGGATCCTTATCCCCATTCAGTCTTCTACACAGTATTACATGGATCTATGTCCTCATAGAGGCCTCTAAGCAGTAATAAATATATCTAAATCCTAATACATTCCTATGCACAGTAATACATAGATCTACACATTCATACAGTCCTCTATACCGTAACACATGAATTTACATCCATATACAGTCCACCATGCAGTAATAAATGGATTTATACCCAAATACATTATATATTCATAAAGTATTCAATGCAATAATACATGGATCTATATCTTCATACAGTCCTCTGCACTATAATACATGATCTACATTTTCATGAAGTGAACTATAAAGTAAAACATGGATTTATATAGCCATATAGTACTCTATACTGTAATACAAGGTTCTTTATCTTCATACAACGACCTGTATAGTAATACTTGGAGCTATACCGTCATACAGTCCTCTATACATTAATACTATCATCTTTACCTTCATACAATGACCTGACTAGTAGTACATGGATGTATGCAGTCATACAGTCCTCTATACAGTAATACTAGGATGTATACATTCATGCATTCATACATGGATCTATACTTTTATAAGATGATTAGTATAGTAATACATGGATCTATACAGACCTCTATAGTGTAATACAAGTAACTATATAGTCATTCTATACTGTAATATAAGGACCTATATACCCTCACACAGTGATCTATACAGGGATATACTTACATAGAGCTCTTTAAACTCAGCTTCATAGAAGAGAAAGGGCTGTGAGAGCTGCAGCACCTCGGACGTCTCGTCGTCCCCATCCGGCAGCAGCAGATCCCCCCTGTGCTCCCCATAGGGGAAGAGTTCCTGCCGGGAGATAGCAGCAGTGCAGGCCAGCAGGCAGTGCCAGTGCAGCAGTACAGGGAGCAGCCTGGCCCGCATGGTGAGTGGTGGCAGCCGGAGGACAGTATGCAGCACCGCGCCCCACTAACTACAGGAATTCTGACCCGGGACCTTCCACATCCGACCCCAAGCACTTCTCAGGATGGGAGGGGTGCAGGGCGGGGAGAGGGGACGGGGGAAGCTGTCGAGGGTCCAGAGAACAGCTGGCTGGTCAGCTCCTGCCCACCCTCTGCATGGCAGCAGGAGGCAAGGGAGGGGGTTGGGAAAGTTCCCAGCAGGATGGTTTAATATAGTCAATCATTGATGTACAGGGTGGAAAGTTTGGGAACTAATGGAGAACCTCATAGCAGTACTGCCAAACTTATACGTAGATCTACTAGGACCCCAACCACAGCTGATGCAGAACCTCATAGCAGCACTGCCAACCTTATACGTAGATCTAGTAGGACCCCAACCACAGCTGATGCAGAACCTCATAGCAGAATTGCCAGCCTTATACATATGTCTGCTAGGACCCCAACCACAGCTGATGCAGAACCTCATAGCAGCACTACCAACCTTATACATATGTCTGCTAGGACCCCAACCACAGCTGATGCAGAACCTCATAGCAGCACTACCAACCTTATACATATGTCTGCTAGGACCACAACCACAGCTGATGCAGAACCTCATAGCAGCACTGCCAACCTTATACATATGTCTGCTAGGACCACAACCACAGCTGATGCAGAACCTCATAGCAGCACTGCCAACCTTATACATATATCTGCTAGGACCCCAACCACAGCTGATGCAGAACTTCATAACAGAACTGCCAACCTTATACATATACTTGGTTTCAAGATTACAGTAACTCTTTTATGGCAAACAGTGGCACCATCAATTTGTTCTAGACCTTTTGTGGGTTCTTAACCAAAATAGGCTTGAAGATTTTATTCCAATGCCTGATGTGCCCTGGGCTGGGTAGCACCTCCATCAGTTTCAGACTGGCATGTCTAGGGCCCACCATTGTAATTGTTTCTAGGGTCCCACCTCCTGGACCCCGCAGATCAACTGTACCAAAACAGCGAGCGAACAATGCCATGCTGCTCACCCGCCATGTGATGTGCACCACTGCACTACCTAAACCCACCTCTACACTATGTATGGCAAGCAAGCAGTGTGGCTGCTGGAATTGTTAATACTAACATGGCCAACTGCTGTTATCAAGAATATAGTAAATGAGCAAGTGCCAAACATGGAAACAATAGTGAGAACTGCATGTTCTGGTAAACATCTGATCTGTGAGGTCCTAACAGTCCAAGAGATCAGTGGGGGTCTAACACCCAGGGCCCTACTGATCAACTGTTTGAAGGAATCGTAGTGCTCATTACGCCGGCGCGCCTTATGTGACTGCTAGGGCCCAATCACAGGCCGTAACATCTGGGGCACGTGACCTCAGTCACAGAATGGAAGAGCCCTGAAGACGATAATAGGAGCCATTAGAGCCATTAAGTATTTGCTATATTTAATCACCTCCCCTGGGCCTCTGAGCTGGTCTGAGGTGACCCCAGTGCATAATAATAGCAGACATACACAGTGCTACGGGGACCTGGCCATCTCCAGAAGACCCTATACCATTCCAATCGCACCTCCTGCAACCCCAATTATTACACTGAGCATTACCAGATCTCCACTACTTATTAAAAAGAAACAGTGGGGGTCTGGTAGGGCCCGCTAAAGGCACCAGGACCACTGGGGATTCACCAGTTTCCCGGTGGGCCAGTCTTAAACTCACCTCCATGTATCAGCGGCTCAATCAGATGAGCTGGATTAGAATGTTTTGTAAAATATAAAACAGACAATCAATAATAACATATCAACATATAACAAAATAAGGAGCACTTCAGTGTGAACAGAGGATAAGGGAAAAGACAAGAGGGCAGTAAGGCACCTGCGGTCAGAGGTCTTGCAAATTGTCGCAGGGTGAAATTGCATTGAAGTATTCAAGACTGCGGATATCTTTCATTCTAGCCAACAGGTCAGGAACTGGGACTTCCTGAAGAAAGAGGGCATTGGCCTTCACTTCCAACCAAAATTCCCTCATCAAAGCACACTCCCAGAAAACATGTCACAAACATGGAGGATTTAATGCACATGACCATATAACATGCAACTGACCAGGGTATATTGCTTTCCCCACTGTATCCTTCCATCAGACATATACCTATCCAGATGTTTTACTTTACTAGAAAAAAATAAGTGATTTGCTATTTATGCAATTATTTTCTTAAAACGTTTAGGCGCTACTAAATTTACACTGCAGTATTATTATAGGCTATTCCAATGTCATAGTGAACCCTACAATACAATACTGTTGCAATCCTGTACATTGCCGTGCGCTGGAAGACAGTACAACTTCTGTAAATCTCCATTGTTTAAGACATAAATGGGTATTTCCTCTGACATCTGGGCAGAATTCCAAGGATAAGCGTATCTCTGTGCAGTGAAGCGGTCTGGACTGATGCTGACTCTGAACGTCATAGCTTATGTCTTATTGGAAAGGATCCAGATGAGATTTCCCGCCATGTGTGTTTACGTATAGTGATTATTTCACTCCTAGTTTTATTTACTGTATTGTAATGCGCCTCTTACATCTATGTCAAAACAGTCAAATAAACACTGCACAATAATGGATGATATGTGTCTGCAGACTGTCTAGCAAAAAATCCTGGAAGGCCTATGCTGGTTATATGTTACATAGTAATCCCTGTTTGGTCAGCGTCTGCATGGAGTCTGTTGCGGTGATCTGAGTTCTGGAAAGTACCATCCTTACACTAGGCGCTGCGCAGTCATCCTGTACTGTCTCCTATATCTTACACTAGGAATTTGGTTAAGCTGTTCACAAGCTTGTGGAACGTTTCCAATTACAACCAGCAGATTTGTGAGTGCAGCTCTGGAGTAGAATATAGACTAACCTGAAATCAATACAGTTTTGTCCAAAGTATTTGAGCCTTTCATCACCCTGATAAACCGTAATGTGATCTGACTGTACCTAACCCTAACATGATTTTTCATGATTTTTGCAGTATGCTTGAAATATAAGCCCTTCTCCAAAAATAAGCCCCAGTGACAGTTCAATAAAAATAGCACACAGGCAGCTATACATGTAAAAAGTAAATAGAATACAGCAGGATTAATACAGAAGATCCTTCACCAAGGAAAACAGACACCCTCAAAAGAATCGGACATTGACCTTAAGAGAGCAACTGTACAAGATGGCACTAGTGAGATAGTTTTCCACAACAATAAGGGCTAGTTCACACGTAGGCAAAGGGGCGGATTTTGACAGTGGATTTTGCTTCAAAATCCGCCCCTTTACAATGGTGGTCTATGTAGACCACCAGGCTTTTTTTTTTCCGCTAGCGGCGGGCTGCCGCTAGCGGAGAAAAGAAACGACATGCCCTTTCTTCAGGCGGAAGCCGCGCGGGCTCAGCCGCGCGGCTTCCGCCCCCGGCAGCTCCCTCCTATGTCGGCTCATTCATTTGAGCCGACAGCGGAGGGGAAAGCCGCGACCGCGATGGTCGCGGCAGGCGGGTTTTGACAAGAGAGAGACGCGGCTCACCGCGTCTCTCTCGGTGTCAAAACCCGTGCGGGCAGTTCACGTGTGAACTGACCCTAAGGGTTGAGGATGGGTTTTGCTGGGCTCTCTCACAGATCGGGTAGTCCCGCTAGCATCACTCCACTACTGAGCCCAAGTGTTGTGGTTGCTTCTGGTCACCAGGGGGAGCTAACTGCTACACTTGGCTGCAGTGGAATGCTGCTGCAATGGCAAGGGACCAGACAGTGACACGCCTGTGACAGGAGTGATGTAGAGCTGTGTGAGATAGCTCATCCACAATTGGCACATGCCAACTCTAATTGTTTTGGGTGTAACTGGTCTTGTGAGTGGATTGTTGTTCATGGAAAAAAATAAGACATCCGCAGAAAATAAGCCCTAACCCATCTTTCAGAACAAAAAATAATGTCAGATCCTAGAGATGTTTTTGAGGTGGAGATGACATGAGTGTGGAAGTGATTTTCGTTCACAGAGCAATATGGGTTTAATATTTGCGGGATAAATTGTACTTTCTAATGGTATCATTTAATATTCCGTACAGTACAATGTAATGGGGAGCTGTAACAAAATTTCAGAATGGGATGGAATTGGAGAAAAATTGCATTTGTGCAAATTTCTTATGGACTTTGTTTTTACAGAATTTTATATATAGCTAAAATGACAAGCCATCTGTATTCTATTGTACAATTCCAGGGATATCAAAGTTATATGGTTTGATTTATGTTTTAACCCCTTAAAAACCCCAAACCTAAAAAAAACCAAAACATTTTTTTGGAGTCACCATATTCTGACACCAGTAATTTTTTTTATATTGGGGGGATATTTCACTGTGGGCATAATAAATATAATCATGTAAATATGGACAGGTATTTGGTGCCTTTGGGTCATTTTCTACAGTGGTGAAATATAATGTAAAAAAATTACATTAATTGTAATAATAAGAATGTTGTGTACGTGATCAGTTGAATTGCGTGTCACATACAATATGTAGGGTGCACCTCAGGACCTTGAAAAGTTAGAACAAGAAGATATTTGTCAGATGTTCTTAACCCACAGACAATTAATGCGTCTTTTCCGTTTGAGCACTTTGTAGAAGTGCATCATGGGAACTTAGTTCTTATTGGATTTTTACACTTCAAATATTCATTCCTAAAGGCATGACTATCCAACAGGGGTTAATATATCTATAATTACTGTAAATGTTGATCCTCGTACCATATTGTGGTTAACTCTTGTATTATGATGTTTATGTCATTGTTCTCAGGAGGCTAGCGTGCTTATAAGGAAGATGCTCACTGATGTATATTATGTTAAGAGTGAAGGGTTATGCCAAAATGTGTAAGCAGAGGTATACCTCCATGTTGGTGAAGTTTTATGCTATGTGAATAAAAGGGATGTTTTGATATACATAGAATTACTGTCCTGGAATTTTGTACACATTGTCATATAATGTAGTACTGGAATAGTAATAATACTAATAATACTACTACTAATAATAATACTAATATGTTTGCACTTCCGTGTAGACACCAAGATAAAAATGTTATACAATGCCATTATCTCCATATACTGAAAAATAATATACTGTTCAAAGCTTTATTGGTCACTAATAGAGATGATCCGAACAGCACGCTCGCATAGAAATGAATGGACGTAGCCGACACACGGGGGGGTTAAGCGGCCGGCCGACGTCAAAGCGGAAGTACCAGGTGCATCCATTCATTTCTATGGAGCGTGCTGTTCGGATCGGCTGATCCGAACAGTACTCACTCATCTCTAGTCACTAACTTTTCAGCAAATTATCATTAAATCAATAGTACACGTGAACATAAGCTTTTTAATATATCTTATAATGGAAGACATCATAGTAGCTTCAACTAGCTCAGGTACAACTAAGAATTTAGGCATAGAACCTGTAGAGGGGAAAACTGCTGAAATAATATATCGGTCAGATATAAGATTGCCCCTCAATTACACAATACCTAATCTTGAAGATTCGAAAAAAAAGTTTACAGTGCTCAAATAATGCTAGAATATACTGCCAAATAAGTGCTACATGCACTATAATCTAATACCAGTGCTGCAACATTTCTAAATAAAACAGCGATACTAATAACATTAAGATCCATTATGGTCACAATCCTCATGTGACGGGTCTTCGTAATGGGGGTGGGGGCTGATATAGCTTGTGTAACCACACTTTTTATAATGCTCTTGTGAATGTAGATTTATTGAGTATAGTATGAGGATAGGTTGGGTTAGGTTTCATATGCACATTACCACTCCACTGTCTGTAGGTTACTATTAATTGTGATATTGATTATAATAATATAATTATAATAGGCACCCTCAGGATTTCCACCAATGCGGAAAATGGGCTGATTTTAATGAGATACAAGCAAACTGTTTTGTCCTATTCGAATATAAAGGTGTCCTGCTGTAGGACATAAAACGGTTTTGTAACAAACCAGATTCAGTTACAACTTTTCAAAGACTATGGGTTTGAACAAATCTGAACTTTTTGTGGGCCAGTTTGCAAGAACTGGCCAAATGGCGGCCACCACATGAGAACAAGCGTGGAGAAAGCAGAGATGCAGGATCACATGACCTCAGGAATCAGGCATGCTCCCTGTAATGCAATGTAAACAGCCTTCATGATAAGGGACTTGAGGAAATCATGAGGAACTATAGATGAGAGGTCACCATGGGCAGATGTAGATCACTGGGAAAATTCCAATTGGCCTGAGTGTAATATGGGTTACTGGACCAACAAGCTACCTGCCTTGAGGCCCGGCCCTTACCCTGACTATTGAAGCCTGACCCCAGTGTATAACATGCTGAGGCCCAGGGTAGATGATCACACATAATAAACAGTGTTTTTCATCTTTCCTGGGCTCTGGTGTGGATTTTCTGGTCTTAGAGACGTCATGAATGACATCAGAGACTTCTGAGACCCTCAGCAGTCATGTCAGTGTCATGATACAAAATGAAGTAATTATGTTTAAACATCTTCCCGGGGCCTCAGCATATTATACTCTGGGGTCTGAAGACAGTCACCGAGGGGCTACTATGGGGAATTATAGTTTATGTAGGGACCATTATGTGACATTTTACTGTGTGGAGTGGCCATGATAAAGCATTATAGTGTGTGGAGGGGCCACTATTGATCATTGTAGTGTGTGGAGGGGCCACTATGAGACATTATTCTGTGTGGGTGAGCCATTAGAGGACACTTCACCGCGTGGAATGGCCACAATAGGGTATTATAGTGTGTGGAGGGGCCACTATGGGACATTATACTGTGTACAGGGGGCTACTATGAGACATTATATTGTGTGAAGTGACCACAAATCCTGCTACTCCCACAGTTTAATTGCTACACTGACCCCACTGCCTTTAATTTTATTTACATAAGACTGCTGCTCTTACACATAAAGAAGGCAGCCCTGTGTAACATAAATATCTGATTTAAGATAAGTCTGACATGGCAATTCACATAGGACTGCTACCTCTCCCCCTCCATATAAAGCAGTCCAGTGCAAAATTACACAGGACTGTTTTACATGGAGGAGCCACTTGTGCTGGCCCTGCTTACTTGTATTGACTCTGCCTACTTGCACTGACTACACCAATAAGATGGGGCCACTGCAGCAACATCTGCAATAAAAAAACTGCCTTTCTGCAATGTGGGGCCTCAGCCTCTAACAGTTCTTGCGGCTCATCTGACAGGTGGATGGGGCTTAATATTTATATATAACTGTGCACTAATAATGCACCAAAATGTTGGGAGACCTCAGAGTGTCCTTCACAACATTATAAATTTTAATTTGCCCTTTGGACCATGTTGAACTTTTGGACTGATCTGGCCAAACCTGATTGAACGAATTCTGAAAGGATCGCTGATCCCTAGTTTTAGTTGTAGGTATGTGGCTATAGTACAGCTGCCAGACTTTGATCCCTTCACAAAAGAGTGTCATGTAATGTGGAGAAGCCTTGGAACCTGTAGAGATGAGATGAGGCCCTGAGGAACGCACTGCAGATAATCTGCAGGGTCTATGAGCACAGACAAAACATGACAACCACCATATCGTGCAGAGAAGAAAGTAATATGATCCTTTATTTTATCCAGCAGAAAGCCCACAATGAATTATAGGGGTATTGTAACTGTAGATCTGCACATTGTCTCTGTACAAACACAGCTGACAAATACCAGAGATAAGGACACTTCATCCTGACATTTGGAAAGAGTCATCCTACAAAAGCAATGACTGCACCATGCATGCAATGCCTAACCACTAACCATTCCTGACTTCTAAGGCAAGGGAAATGTAGATTTCTTCAGATCATTCTCCATTGGTAAATGTGCATTACAGTATACATGGCAGCACACACTGCCATGAGGAGCCATTCACGGTTTCTGGATCTTTCTGATAAATGTATTTATGTTAAATGCTGTGATATATGTTGGGATTTCAGGACTACAGCACTGGTGAGTGATTCTTGATCAGTGGATATCTAGTGGCTGGGTACCAAGTGGATAATTCACTACCTCTGTATTAAAGTGGATATCCAAGAGTTGAATACTGATGACCTATGCAACCTATGTTATCAATATGTGATCAGTGGGGAGGGGGCTCAACACTCGCGTCGCCCACAGAACATCTCACCAAAGTTGCAGGGGAGCTTAAGTGAGAACCTCTTCTGTTTTGCAAGCCAGTGCAAAGTGTAAATTCTGAGCCTGTGTAATTGATGTATGTGTCATGGTGGACAAACCAGCCTACTAAAAACAGTGAAAAGAAAATGGAAGAATGGAAGAGAGTTGAAAATAGGTACTTTACATGGACCCCATTGTTTTGCACTGAACAGTTACACCCTTTAGTGTTGGCTATGGATTACTGTTGACCCTGTTATGGTAGAAATGTTACCTGGCAAACATCATTGTGCTGTTGCCATGTACGTGTTGTGTCATTCATTGTATGCTATGTGATATTGTGCTGCGCACCACCTGCAATGTACTATTGTTAGGTGGTGTAGTGTCTCTATAGTGAGGGTGTTTCTCTAGTTTTGTTTAGTATACTTGAAAGGCGTTATGGCATGCAGAATATTCATCCTCTATCCATGCATAAATCCCATAAATCCTGGTGTAGATTTCCATTCTGGTGCTGGGACATATGATGCATTTATGAAGAGGCTGCAGCTAGTACATGAATCTCTTGGTCCTTGCACCAGTCGGGTCTTTTATAATGCGCCAGTCTTAAAGGAATCCTATCATAAAACACAATTTTTTGTGACTAACACGTAGGAATTGCCTTAAGAAAGGCTATTCTTCTCCTAACTTTAGATGTCTTCTCCGTGCCGCCGTTCAGTATAAATCCTGGTTTTCGTCGGTATACAAATGAGTTCTCTCGCAGCACTGGGGGCGGGCCCCAGCACTCAAACAGCACGGGGGCATCCCAAAGGCTGCGAGAGAACTCTCCAGCGCCGCCTCCATCTTCTTCAGGAACAGCCTCTTCATGTGTCTTCTTCCGGCGCTGGTGGTCAAACTTCTAGGCCTCAGGCAGAGCCAACTGCAGATGCCCAAAGGCCACAAGAAAAATGGCTGCTTACTGAGGCCTAGAAGTTTGACCACCAGCGCCAGAAGAAGACGCTTGAAGAGGCTGTTCCTGAAGAAGATGGAGGCGGCGCTGGAGAGTTCTCTTGCAGCATCGGGGACGCCCCCAGTGCTGTTTGAACGCTGGGGCCCGCCCCCAGTGCTGTGACCGACTAAAACTGGGATTTATACCGAACGGTGGCGCAGATAAAACATCTAAAAGGTAGGAGAAGAATAGTGTTAGTCATAAAAAATTGTGTTTTAATGATAGGATGCCTTTAATAAATTTGGCCCATCAACGTGTTCTTAAAATGGCCATGTGACAAACGTTGCAGGGGGTTATTATTTTATTTTTGTATTTTTATATTGTAGTTTTTTATTTTTGTATTATTGTTGTATTTATTTCCCAAAAAGCCACCTCTTTTTAATACACATCATAAAAGTGTTTTAAAAGTGTCTAAAACACTTGATAAACATAATGTAAAGCATGTTAGACATGTTAGAGCGTTTTAAACTTCCACTTGTGATTTCACCAGCATAAGTGCAGATTGATCAGATTGGTGGGGGTCCACACCCCACTACTCAGCTGTCTGAAGAGACCACAGCGTTCAAAGGAGCACTGCAATCTCTTAACTACGTACCAAAAATGGCTGTGCTTGAATGTAACATGGCCTGTGAAATGGAAACGGCATATTGAATCAGCCAGCAATAAGAACCTGACAAGTTAAATAACAAGAGGATAAGAACTCGCTGGAATGCCTTTTAACAAGGTAATACATAGTGATTGCACCAGCAGAAGAGGGAGTGCAGCTCTGGAGTATAACACAAGATGTAACTCAAGAATAATGCAATATAACTAATGTAATGTACAGTATGTGCACAGTGACTCCAGCAGCAGAATAGTGAGTGCAGCTCTGGCACATAATACACACTGTAACTCAAGATCAGTAATGTTATGTATTTTCAAAGTGACACAACTGAGATAACTTATTGTATTTGTAAACTTGTAAAATGGTATTCATATGCTCTAGTATTCAGTCATCTGACAGTTACAGATTTCCTCCATACTACTCTCATGACAGGAAACATTTGCTAGCTATTGTATTTCCATAATAACAGTATAATTGCTGGGTATTTTTCAGCATAGTTCTTGCAGGGGGCCCCAGTCATACAAGAAGCTGTTTGGGTTCTTCTGGTAACAATACAGTCGCCTGTTTGAGTTACAATGTAGAATGTTACTGCAATTTTTTTTATTTTGTAACACTTCCAATACATTTGTATGTAAAATAGGGAGGGGGGAGAAGGAATGTTGGCTGCGTCGTATAAATTCCAGAAAGATAGGAGCAGCTGTCACCCCTATGACATAACCTCAAAGCTTGGGCTTTTCTCAACTGCATAAAGAACATTTTAAACCTGATATTGGCAGCAGACCACTTCTAATCAGATCCTCACAAAGAAGAGAGAGAACAACTATTTACATTTGTGAGATAAGATATAAACTGTTGGAACATTCCCCCCTCCATAGAGAGTGCCTTGTACAGGCTGCAGCTGCCACTATAGGGGGCTCTATGTATAGTTCAGTTACACCATCAGATACCCCTAAGTATAGAGCTCTTACAGCTGTTGGGTGTTTCCATCAAGGTTTTTATAAAGACACATGCATCTTCACTTGCCATTGGAAAGCAGAATCATGTACAGTAGGTGTATCAATGGAGGAAGGCACATAATAATTTAAGATCTGGGGGAATAAACTGCAGCAATGGTGACTCTGTAAGAGCCCGCAAAATTACTGGCGCAAAATTACGCGGCGTATACGCTCGTAACACCCATTGATATCAATGGGATCTTTGTGAGCATGCAAACTGCTGACACGTGTATACGTGCCAGATTGCGCTCCACTTTACTACGTGTGAATTCCCCCTTACACTGAGGCTTATAGTTTTGCAGTTCACAAGTTGGAAACCACTGCTCTAAAGGTTCATTTTTCTTGCAGGGTATAATAAAGTTAAAGTGGAGCCCTGGCAGGAAGATCCATCTACTTGTCCTTGTCAAACTCAACTATTAAGAAAAGAGGGTTGTACTTTGCACTTCTGGCACCAATGATTCCACCTAAACAGAGGTGTAACTTGAAGTTCCTAGGCCCCAATGCAAAGCTTGTGCCATTTAGAGTTGTGAAATAATATATGTGGCAAAAGGACTTTTGGGCCCCCTTAGGATCCCTGCAGCTCCCTGTAATAGCCATGCCCCTACTCCTAAGTCTTAGAGTAACCTGCTAGTATATCTGATTCTTTAGTACAATATCAATGACATGAAGCAGCTGCTGCAGCAGTTGTCTGTATTTTACTAGCGCAGTGAATGGCTGGACTGTTAGAGCAGCATCTTCACAATGGTGTAAACAGATGCAGGTCTCCTTATTCGCAACACTAACAGTCTGTCATGGAGGGGAATTTTGCATTTGGTTTGGATTTAAAATGTATCAGAGGGCAACAATTGCATATATTGTATGATATAATGTGTATATGTATGCCAGCAGCAACTACCAATGTGCACTACCAGACAGAAGGCAAGATCCATCTAGCTTTACTATGAATCTTCAACTCCTGGATTACATCAGGAGCTTCAATATACGGAAGACATTGCAGCACCGCTGGCCCTGTAGACTGAGAAAGCCCAAAGGGCAGGGCTGGTTTTATAGAAAATAGGGTATTGGGCAACCACAAGTAATGCTAAACCTCCTGCTCACCATTTTAAGACAGTTATTTTATTTCTAATATAGTCCACCTTCACATCTATGTAGAAGTCTATATGGATATCTATATATCATTAGCTTCATTTCTCCTGCATACAAAAGCTCAGACAAATTTAACATGGGTAATCCCTCTCCCTATGACTTCTACTGTTGGGAGACAGCAGAGAAACCTCTATGTATAAATTAGTAAACTAATCCCAGTGAAATGGGTGGGTTTGGTCTGCTTTTCATGGGCTTAGTCTAGACCTAGCCATGCACATTAGCTGATGGAAATGGTTAATGGAATTCATAACAAATGTTTGTCGGGTGAAATTTAATAATGAATTTTATCTGCCCAAGGACACTGTAATATCAACTGGAAAGAAGTCACCAGTATTCAACATTTTTTTTTATCTAATTAGGACAAAAGATCTTTTGTTCATATGAAGGAGGTTTCATCCATGAAAGATTGCTTTTTTCAAAGAATGTTCCAAAAGAAATTGTTCACCCTTCACATGGTATTACTGAACAAGTATGGAGTAAAATGTTTATATACCGTATATTTCAGACTATAAGACGGACTTTTTTCCCACAAATTTGGGAGGAAAATGGTTGGTGCAATTTATAGTCGGAATGTGAGTGTTTTGGCAGGTGTGCAGAAGAGCAGGGCTGCTGCATCGCCCCACTCCTGCCGTCGCCAGCTTCCTGCAGCGGGAGGGGTAGGGCGATGCTGCGGACCCTGGGCTGAGAAGTTTTCCCAGTGGTGTGAACCTCCTGGCATCTGCTGTGCTATTACAGCGGATGCCGGATCTGTAAAGATGATGGTGGCCATTCTGCTTTCTGCTGTATAGCGGTTGCTATAGCTAACTGGTCTTCGCGCACAGTAGAGACCTGGAGCTAATGCCCGTGATCAGAGTCCACTCTGATTGTGGGCATTACTACCCGTGAGCCTCCCCTTCAAAATTAAGAAAATGCCTCAGGACCCAGTGGTACCTTTATTGTTGCAGGAGCTGGCCATTTCCTGTGACAGCCGGGAGCCTTTAAAAGGCTGACAAGCCTATCATAGTAATATTACTATTGTGGCTGGTCTATGACCAGCCTCAATAGTAATGCACAGAGTCTCCCATAGACTGAAATACAGTTGTATTGCAGTCTATGGGACTTGCAATAAAATGATTGCAGGTTTAAGTTCCTTAGGGGGCTAATGAAATTGTAAAATAAATAAATAAATAAAATATTGTTCTAAGTCGCCCCCTTTCCCTAGAATATATATAAAAAGTAGAAAATTATTGTGGTACACCATACACCTTAGGTATCCGTGTGTTTGAAAATGCCCAGCCTACAAACTTATTTTAATATTTTTCCCAAAGGTTGAATGTGGTAATGGGGAAAAAAACAAAAGCATTGAACTGCCGTTTTTTTTTGGTGTTTAACCTCCAATTTGAATAAAAAGTGTTCAATGCAATAGACATTTCCCAATATGGTATAACTAAACAGTACACTTGGCCCCCCATAAAGATGCCCTATGTATCTCCGTACAGTTGCAGGGCCACTTGTCAATGTGGCCTTGAGGCTGTTACAAAACTACAACTCCCACGTATTATTAAATATTTTACCACATATTTTTGTTTCAAATTTTTCCCTATTTTCCTCCTCTAAAACTTAGTTGCGTCTTATGGTCCAGTGTGTCTTATAGTCCAAAAAATATTGTATGCATCTGTGAAATGATTGTTATAGTGTCAAACTACTTCTATAGGTATGGTCACCTTAAGAAATGATCTTGTGGAGTTCCATTCCATCATGATGGCATTAAAAAATGGCCAACCAGACTTCCAGGTAAAAAAGTTCCAAGAAGAACATATAAGTTTTAGGTAATCTGTAGCTTAAAATTTATGGGCAATAGAAAATGGTGCATCCAACTGAGAAGAGTTCCCACTATCTCTAGATAAATAATATAGCTCATAGTTGGGCTGTGATCTTTAGTATAGACTTCTCTGAAAACAGCATCCCTAGGGGCACCTCTCATTAGCCGACAGAGCTGTAAATGGCAACTTCAGAAGGGACTGCCTAAAATTGTACAACACCTTTAATTGGTCTAAGACATGTGACTGTCGGAGCTTTCATGCTGGTCTCAGAACTTCAAAGTTATCTGATAATAGCTTTATGTGCCGCATGGGGTATATTATCCTAAACCACATGAACTGTAATGTTCTAGCATAATATGACTTATTCCTGTTTCTACAGGAACCAACATAAGGCACTAATAGGGGAAAAACGTAAGGTCTGTGAGGCACAATACCCTAACTTTTAACTTTTGCTGTCTAATATTGAATTGGAATAAGTGATTTCTAAAAATATTACGTTATTATTAAAATTGACTTTACATGACCAAGCATTAGATCATACATATAAGTGTATACAATAGATTTGACGAATTTCCGCACAAACATGGTTTTTAAACTATTGTTATTACCTACATAAAGGGGCAAATGCCCAGGATGATATTATTGGTCACTAAATGTTTTTATTTGTGCGCTTTATTGCTTGTGAGCACTCTTACTACACATTTTATCTCTCTCTATAAATGCTGGCTTCTACTCATAGTCTATTTTAGAGATGTTGTCCCATCTCACCCCTTCTATGACTTTAAAGAGTCCCTTAGGAAAATCCAAACCCCATCACATCTACCTACAATACTCACTATATAAAGAGTCCCAATACAATCATTTGCCCAGGGGGCCTCATAAAACCTTGATTCAGCTCTGACACTGAATATTTGGCTTCCACATTCAGTCATATTTATGTATATGTAAGTACAACCAGAAGCATAGCCAGGGTGCAAAGGCATCACTCACACAGTCACATAGAAGGAAACCAGTGCTAGAAATTGCACATGCTAGGTGCGATCCAGGAGCTTCTTGTTGTGTCTAACAATGCAAACAGTTTGGAGATTATATAAAGGGTATTTTGAGGAGTTTAGCAGGTTGTGTGCCCATTTCTGGTGCCCTATTAGAGTATTCTGTGGCCATAGAGGGGAGACCTCCATTATACTGATGCTCATTGATTTCGGTAGACAGCTTGTCTCCTCTATACTGTAATGCTAAGCAGGTGGGCAGAGGAGCCCCATCTATCAGACATTTATGGTATACACTGTTAATATAAATGTTTGAAATTGGAATACTCTCTTAAGTTTCATTGGAGCACTTTAACCATCTAACACTAGATTCACACTAGTATTTAGGTTTCCATCCTTTGGGTGTGCCTGAGGACCCAAAAAACTGAAATCTTATCCGTTTACAAAGTGGTTACACAGGGAAACCCATGGACCCCACAGACTATAATGGGGTCCACTGTGTTTCTGCCTGGTTTCTGACTTGCAGGACTTTCCTCTCTGCTGATTTTAAGTGAGTTGAGACTGAAATACTAGTGTTAACCTAGCGTAATAATGCTCCCCATGGCAGTGGCTGCTAATTTTGCCTCCTCATTCTGTAGTATTATTATAATATATCAGCTAAGATTTTAAAGGGAACTTGTCAGTAAGTACACAGCTTTATAAGGCACTTCACAATGAAAAATAATAACTATTTATATAGTGCCAATATATTCCCTCGTTGTGGGAATCCAGTGATCTATAACAGAGAAACCAATAAGCAGAAACAAGAAGCGGAGTGGCAGTGAGGAAGGTGAAGAGCCAGAGCACTTGCCAGGAAAGCCAAATACAAAGTAGCACTTACAAGCCTATTTGCATATTATTAAACGTACGCATTTCTCAGCGTGGGAGCAGAAGATGCCCATAACAAAGGTACAATTTCATCAGTGTAAAGTGCCCTACAATGTGTGGTTAGTTAAGTATAGGTGATCCTGCCCATAGACTCTCTTTAAAGGCACCATCTCAAATTAAAAATACTTACACAATGATGACAATACAGTGTATATTACTGGTGCATATAAGCCACACTTTATACCAATACAAGTGTCTTTGTGTTCTATTTTACCGAGCCACACAAGCAACTGGGGACATGAAACTGTGTGAGGTTGATTTTACTCGACAAGCTAAAGCTTGCACATCTACTTCTTTCTGGAGCCAAGTTCTCACTTAAACTTTGGCTAACCCAACTTCCATCAAAAACAAAGGGCATCGTGATTAATCTCCATTGAACCCAGTAAACTATTTTACTCTACTGCCAAGCCAAAATGATGTGAAATTAAAACAGAATTTATATTTCTGGAAAACAAAACTTTGTTGGGATGTTATCACTCGATCAAATACTTCAAGTGCTTATGACGACAAGAACACGATTTTCACATACATGTAATTCATAACCAGGGGTGAACCTATCCCTTTCGCCGCCCGAGGCGAACTACAGAAAGTCGCCCCTCCCCCACCCGGATGAGGGGGCGGAGCAAAGGGGGCGTGGTGGAGCAAAGGGGGAGGTGCTTAGTGCCGTTCGCAGGCAGAGAGCAGGCACTGAGAGGACTTGCTCTCTGCCTGAGCGTGAGGGGAGGCTGCTGGAGCAGCGCTGCTCCAGTGGCCTCTCCAAACCACCGCTCGGTGCTAAGCCAGTCCAGGACAACTTGTCCTGGACTGGCTTAGGTAATCAAAAATGCCGCCCCCCTGGGTCCTGACATAGCGCCGCCTGAAGCGCTCGCTTCAGGTCGCCTCATGGGATGTGCGGCGCTGCAGGGTAGGGCGCATAAATATGTGCGCGCATAAATATGTGCGCGCATATACAGGGTAGGGTGCATATATATGTGCGCGCATATATATGTGCGCGCATAAATATGTGCACGCATAAATATGTGCGTGCATATACAGGGTAGTGCGGATAAATATATGCGCGCATAAATATGTGCGCACATAAATATGTGCACACATATACAGGGTAGGGCGTATATACAGGGTAGGGCGCATATATATGTGCGCGCATATATATGTAAGCATAATAAATATGTGCGCGCATATACAGGGTAGGGCGCATAAATAAGTGCGCTCATAAATAAGTGCGCGCATATACAGGGTAGGGCGCATATACAGGGTAGGGCGCATAAATATGTGCGCGCATATACAGGGTAGGGCGCATAAATATGTGCGCGCATAAATATGTGCGCGCATAAATATGTGCACACATATACAGGGTAGGGCGTATATACAGGGTAGGGCGCATATATATGTGCGCGCATATATATGTAAGCATAATAAATATGTGCGTGCATATACAGGGTAGGACGCATAAATATGTGCTCGCATAAATATGTGCGCACATATACAGGGTAGGGCGCATAAATTTGTGAGCGCATAAATATGTGCTCGCATAAATATGTGCGCGCATATACAGGGTAGGGCGCATAAATATGTGCGCTCATAAATATGTGTGCGCATATACAGGGTAGGGCGCATAAATGTGTGCGCGCATATACAGGGTAGCGCGGATAAATATGTGCGCACATAAATATGTGCGCGCATAAATATGTGCACACATATACAGGGTAGGGCGTATATACAGGATAGGGCGCATATATATGTGCGCACATATATATGTAAGCATAATAAATATGTGCGTGCATATACAGGGTAGGGCGCATAAATAAGTGCGCGCATAAATAAGTGCGCGCATATACAGGGTAGGGCGCATATACAGGGTAGGGCGCATATACAGGGTAGGGCGCATAAATATGTGCGCGCATATACAGGGTAGGGCGCATAAATATGTGCGCGCATAAATATGTGCGCGCATAAATATGTGCACACATATACAGGGTGGGGCGTATATACAGGGTAGGGCGCATATATATGTGCGCGCATATATATGTAAGCATAATAAATATGTGCGCGCATATACAGGGTAGGGCGCATAAATATGTGCGCGCATAAATATGTACGTGCATATACAGGTTAGGGCGCATAAATATGTGCGCGCATAAGTATGTGCGCGAATATACAGGGTAGCGCGGATAAATATGTGCGCGCATAAATAAGTGCGTGCATAAATATGTGCGCGCATAAATATGTGCACACATATACAGGGTAGGGCGTATATACAGGGTAGGGCGCATATATATATGTGCGCATATATATATAAGCATAATAAATATGTGTGCGCATATACAGGGTAGGACGCATAAATATGTGCTCGCATAAATATGTGCGCGCATATACAGGGTAGGGCGCATAAATTTCTGCGCGCATAAATATGTGCGCGCATAAATATGTGCACGCATATACAGGGTAGGGTGCATAAATATGTGCGCGCATAAATATGTGTGCGCATATACAGGGTAGGGCGCATAAATATGTGCGCGCATAAATGTGTGCGCGCGTATACAGGGTAGCGCGGATAAATATGTGTGCGCATAAATATGTGCGCGCATAAATATGTGCGCACATAAATATGTGCACACATATACAGGGTAGGGCATATATACAGGGTAGGGCGCATATATATGTGCGCGCATATATATGTAAGCATAATAAATATGTGGGCGCATATACAGGGTAGGGCGCATAAATAAGTGCGCTCATAAATAAGTGCGCGCATATACAGGGTAGGGCGCATATACAGGATAGGGCGCATAAATATGTGCGCGCATATACAGGGTAGGGCGCATAAATATGTGCGCGCATAAATATGTGCGCGCATAAATATGTGCGCGCATAAATATGTGCACACATATACAGGGTAGGGCGTATATACAGGGTAGGGCGCATATATATGTGCGCGCATATATATGTATGCATAATAAATATGTGCGCGCATATACAGGGTAGGGTGCATAAATGTGTGCGCACATAAGTATGTGCGCGCATATACAGGGTAGCGCGGATAAATATGTGCGCGCATAAATAAGTGCATGCATAAATATGTGCGCGCATAAATATGTGCACACATATACAGGGTAGGGCGTATATACAGGGTAGGGCGCATATATATGTGCGCGCATATATATGTAAGCATAATAAATATGTGCGCGCATAAATATGTGCGCGCATAAATATGTGCGCGCATATACAGGGTAGCGCGCATAAATATGTGCGCGCATAAATATGTGCGCGCATTTACAGGGTAGGGCGCATAAATATGTGCGCGCATAAATATGTGCGCGCATATGCAGGGTAGGGCGTATATACAGGGTAGGGCGCATATATATGTGCGCACATAAATATGTGCGCGCATAAATATGTGCACACATATACAGGGTAGGGCGTATATACAGGGTAGGGCGCATATATATGTGCGCGCATATATATGTAAGCATAATAAATATGTGCGTGCATATACAGGGTAGGGCGCATAAATAAGTGCGCGCATAAATAAGTGCGCGCATATACAGGGTAGGGCGCATATACAGGGTAGGGCGCATATACAGGGTAGAGCGCATAAATATGTGCGCGCATATACAGGGTAGGGCGCATAAATATGTGCGCGCATAAATATGTGCGCACATAAATATGTGCACACATATACAGGGTGGGGCGTATATACAGGGTAGGGCGCATATATATGTGCGCGCATATATATGTAAGCATAATAAATATGTGCGCGCATATACAGGGTAGGGCGCATAAATATGTGCGCGCATAAATATGTACGCGTAATATACAGGTTAGGGCGCATAAATATGTGCGCGCATAAGTATGTGCGCGAATATACAGGGTAGCGCGGATAAATATGTGCGCGCATAAATAAGCGCGAGCATAAATATGTGCGCGCATAAATATGTGCACACATATACAGGGTAGGGCGTATATACAGGGTAGGGCGCATATATATATGTGCGCATATATATATAAGCATAATAAATATGTGTGCGCATATACAGGGTAGGACGCATAAATATGTGCTCGCATAAATATGTGCGCGCATATACAGGGTAGGGCGCATAAATTTCTGCGCGCATAAATATGTGCGCGCATAAATATGTGCACGCATATACAGGGTAGGGCGCATAAATATGTGCGCGCATAAATATGTGTGCGCATATACAGGGTAGGGCGCATAAATATGTGCGCGCATAAATGTGTGCGCGCATATACAGGGTAGCGTGGATAAATATGTGCGCGCATAAATATGTGCGCACATAAATATGTGCACACATATACAGGGTAGGGCATATATACAGGGTAGGGCGCATATATATGTGCGCGCATATATATGTAAGCATAATAAATATGTGGGCGCATATACAGGGTAGGGCGCATAAATAAGTGCGCTCATAAATAAGTGCACGCATATACAGGGTAGGGCGCATATACAGGGTAGGGCGCACAAATATGTGCGCGCATATACAGGGTAGGGCGCATAAATATGTGCGCGCATAAATATGTGCGCGCATAAATATGTGCGCGCATAAATATGTGCACACATATACAGGGTAGGGCGTATATACAGGGTAGGGCGCATATATATGTGCGCGCATATATATGTATGCATAATAAATATGTGCGCGCATATACAGGGTAGGGCGCATAAATGTGTGCGCACATAAGTATGTGCGCGCATATACAGGGTAGCGCGGATAAAAATGTGCGCGCATAAATAAGTGCGTGCATAAATATGTGCGCGCATAAATATGTGCACACATATACAGGGTAGGGCGTATATACAGGGTAGGGCGCATATATATGTGCGCGCATATATATGTAAGCATAATAAATATGTGCGCGCATAAATATGTGCGCGCATAAATATGTGCGCATATATACAGGGTAGCGCGCATAAATATGTGCGCGCATAAATATGTGCGCGCATTTACAGGGTAGGGCGCATAAATATGTGCGCGCATAAATAAGTGCACGCATATACAGGGTAGGGCGCATATACAGGGTAGGGCGCACAAATATGTGCGCGCATATACAGGGTAGGGCGCATAAATATGTGCGCGCATAAATATGTGCGCGCATAAATATGTGCACACATATACAGGGTAGGGCGTATATACAGGGTAGGGCGCATATATATGTGCGCGCATATATATGTATGCATAATAAATATGTGCGCGTATATACAGGGTAGGGCGCATAAATATGTGCGCGCATAAATAAGTGCGCGCATTTACAGGGTAGGGCGCATAAATATGTGCGCGCATAAATATGTGCGCGCATATACAGGGTAGGGCGTATATACAGGGTAGGGCGCATATATATGTGCGCGCATATATATGTAAGCATAATAAATATGTGCGCGTATATACAGGGTAGGGCGCATAAATATGTGCGCGCATAAATAAGTGCGCGCATATACAGGTTAGGGCGCATATACAGGGTAAGGCGCATATACAGGGTAGGGCGCATAAATATGTGCGCGCATATACAGGGTAGGGCGCATAAATTTGTGTGCGCATAAATATGTGCGCGCATAAATATGTGCGCGCATAAATATGTGCGCGCATAAATATGTGTATACATATACAAAGTAGGGCGTATATACAGGGTAGGGCGCATATACATGTGCGCGTATATATATGTAAGCATAATAAATATGTGCGCGCATATACAGGGTAGGGCGTATATACAGGGTAGGGCGCATATATATGTGCGCGCATATATATGTAAAAATAATAAATATGTGCGCGCATATACAGGGTAGGGCGCATAAATATGTGCGCGCATAAATATGTACGCGCATATACAGGGTAGGGCGCATAAATTTGTGCGCGCATAAATATGTGCTCGCATAAATATGTGCGCGCATAAGTATGTGCGCGCATATACAGGGTAGCGCGGATAAATATGTGCGCGTATAAATAAGTGCGTGCATAAATATGTGCGCGCATAAATATGTGCACACATATACAGGGTAGGGCGTATATACAGGGTAGGGCGCATATATATGTGCGCGCATATATATGTAAGCAAAATAAATATGTGTACGCATATACAGGGTAGGACGCATAAATATGTGCTCGCATAAATATGTGCGCGCATATACAGGGTAGGGCGCATAAATTTGTGCGCGCATAAATATGTGCGTGCATAAATATGTGCGCGCATATACAGGGTAGGGCGCATAAATATGTGCGCGCATATATATGTGTGCGCATATATCGGGTAGGGCGCATAAATGTGTGCGCGCATATACAGGGTAGCGCGGATAAATATGTGCGCACATAAATATGTGCGCGCATAAATATGTGCACACATATACAGGGTAGGGCGCATAAATATGTGCGCGCATATAAAGATATACAGGGTAGGGCGCATATACAGGGTAGGGCAGATATATATGTGCGCGCATAAATAAGTGCGCACATAAATATGTGCACACAAAAATATGTGCGCGCATAAATATGTGCGCGCATAAATATGTGCGCGCATATACAGGGTAGGGCGCATAAATATTGCGCGCATATACAGGGTAGGGTGCATAAATATGTGCGCGCATAAATATGTGCGCGCATATCCAGGGTAACGCGGATAAATATGTGCGCGTATAAATATGTGCAAACATATACAGGGTAGGGCGTATATACAGGGTAGGGCGCATATATATGTGCGCGCATATATATGTAAGCATAATAAATATGTGCGCGCATATACAGGGTAGGGCGCATAAATAAGTACGCGCATAAATAAGTGCGCGCATATACAGGGTAGGGCGCATATACAGGGTAGGGCGCATAAATATGTGCGCGCATATAAAGGGTAGGGCGCATAAATATGTGCGCGCATATACAGGGTAGGGCGCATAAATTTGTGCGCGCATAAATATGTGTGCGCATATACAGGGTAGGGCGCATAAATATGTGCGCGCATAAATATGTGCGCGCATATACAGGGCAGGGCGCATAAATTTGTGCGCGCATATACAGGGTAGGGCGCATAAATTTGTGCGCGCATAAATAAGTGCGCACATAAATATGTGCACACAAAAATATGTGCGCGTATAAATATGTGCGCGCATATACAGGGTAGGGCGCATAAATATATGCGCGCATATACAGGGTAGGGCGCATAAATATGTGCGCACATAAATATGTGCGCGCATATACAGGGTAGCGCGGATAAATATGTGCGCGCATAAATATGTAAGCATAATAAATATGTGCGCGTATATACAGGGTAGGGCGCATAAATATGTGCGCGCATAAATAAGTGCGCGCATATACAGGTTAGGGCGCATATACAGGGTAAGGCGCATATACAGGGTAGGGCGCATAAATATGTGCGCGCATATACAGGGTAGGGCGCATAAATTTGTGTGCGCATAAATATGTGCGTGCATAAATATGTGCTCGCATAAATATGTGCGCGCATAAATATGTGCGCGCATAAATATGTGTACACATATACAGAGTAGGGCGTATGTACAGGGTAGGGCGCATATATATGTGCGCGCATATATATGTAAGCATAATAAATATGTGCGCGCATATACAGGGTAGGGCGTATATACAGGGTAGGGCGCATATATATGTGCGCGCATATATATGTAAGCATAATAAATATGTGCGCGCATATACAGGGTAGGGCGCATAAATTTGTGCACGCATAAATATGTACGCGCATATACAGGGTAGGGCGCATAAATTTGTGCGCGCATAAATATGTGTTCGCATAAATATGTGCGCGCATAAGTACGTGCGCACATATACAGGGTAGCACGGATAAATATGTGCGCGTATAAATAAGTGCGTGCATAAATATGTGCGCGCATAAATATGTGCACACATATACAGGATAGGGCGTATATACAGGGTAGGGCGCATATATATGTGCGCGCATATATATGTAAGCAAAATAAATTTGTGTACGCATATACAGGGTAGGACGCATAAATATTTGCTCGCATAAATATGTGCGCGCATATACAGGGTAGGGCGCATAAATTTGTGCGCGCATAAATATGTGCGCGCATAAATATGTGCGTGCATAAATATGTGCGCGCATATACAGGGTAGGGCGCATAAATATGTGCGCGCATATATATGTGTGCACATAAATATGTGCGCGCATATAAAGATATACAGGGTAGGGCGCATATACAGGGTAGTGCAGATATATATGTGCGCGCATAAATAAGTGCGCACATAAATATGTGCGCACATAAATATGTGCACACAAAAATATGTGCGCGCATAAATATGTGCGCGCATATACAGGGTAGGGCGCATAAATATTGCGCGCATATACAGGGTAGGGCGCATAAATATGTGCGCGCATAAATATGTGCGCGCATATACAGGGTAGCGCGGATAAATATGTGCGCGTATAAATATGTGCAAACATATACAGGGTAGGGCGTATATACAGGGTAGGGCGCATATATATGTGCGCGCATATATATGTAAGCATAATAAATATGTGCGCGCATATACAGGTTAGGGCGCATAAATAAGTGCGCGCATAAATAAGTGCGCGCATATACAGGGTAGGGCGCATATACAGGGTAGGGCGCATGAATATGTGCGCGCATATAAAGGGTAGGGCGCATAAATATGTGCGCGCATAAATATGTGCGCGCATAAATATGTGTGCGCATATACAGGGTATGGCGCATAAATATGTGCGCGCATAAATATGTGCGCGCATATACAGGGCAGGGCGCATAAATTTGTGCGCGAATATACAGGGTAGGGCGCATAAATTTGTGCGCGCATAAATAAGTGCGCACATAAATATGTGCACACAAAAATATGTGAGCGTATAAATATGTGCGCGCATATACAGGGTAGCGCGGATAAATATGTGCGTGCATAAATAAGTGCGTGCATAAATATGTGCGCACATAAATATGTGCACACATATACAGGGTAGGGCGTATATACAGGGTAGGGCGCATATATATATGTGCGCGCATATATATGTAAGCATAATAAATATGTGTGCGCATATACAGGGTAGGACGCATAAATATGTGCTCGCATAAATATGTGCACGCATATACAGGGTAGATCGCATAAATTTCTGCGCGCATAAACATGTGCGCGCATAAATATATGCGCGCATATACAGGGTAGGGCGCATAAATATGTGCGCGCATAAATATGTGTGCGCATATTCAGGGTAGGGCGCATAAATATGTGCGCGCATAAATGTGTGCGCGTATATACAGGGTAGCGCGGATAAATATGTGTGCGCATAAATATCTGCGCGCATAACTGTGCGCGCATAAATATGTGCACACACATACAGGGTAGGGCGTATATACAGGGTAGGGCGCATATATATGTGCGCGCATATATATGTAAGCATAATAAATATGTGCGCGCATATACAGGGTAGGGCGCATAAATAAGTGCGCTCATAAATAAGTGCGCGCATATACAGGGTTGTGAGTTTGGATGTTCGGATGTTTGTTCCTCAATCACGCAAAACCCGCTCGACCGATTTGGCTGAAATTTTCCACAAATTTAGTTAATACACCCGATTGCGTAATAGGCTACTTTTCGTCACAATAGCGCACATACGTTTGTGCCAGGACCCTCACAAAACCCGAACTCACACCACCATCTCTGCAATCTCACACACTTTGGACCATAGCAAGCCCCAAAATTCATATTACCCTCTACAGCCTCGCCCCTAACCCCACATAATCACATATACATATACTTTACCACTTTGCCCCTCACCTTAACGATACTCCAGGAGGCGCTCTTTAACGCTCCGGAGCAGCCATGTTTGCCGACCCCCACCACTCTGACAATCCGCGACACCGCCCACCCATGTCAATACCCCTAGGAGGTCTAATAAATGCAAAAAAAAAGTTTTAAAAAAGTAAATATATATATATATATATATATATATATATATATATATATATATATATATATGGATTAATAATTCAAATAACCCCCCTTTCCCTAGAACACATATAAAAGTAGTTAAAAACTGTGAAACACATACAAGTTAGGTATCCCCGCGTCCAAAATCGCCCGCTCTACAAAGCTATACAAATATTTTTCCTGTTCGGTAAACGCCGTAGCGGGAAAAATGGTCAAAAGTGCCAAACCGCCGTGTTTTCACTGTTTTGATTCTGATAAAAATTTGAATAAAAAGTGATCAAAGCAATAACATTTCCCGAAAATGGTAGAACTACAAAGTACACCCGGTCACGCAAAAAAAAAAGCCCTATACATCCCCGTACACGGACGTACAAAAAAGTTACGGCTGTCAGAATATGGCAACTTTTGAAAAAAAAATTTTTGAACACAGTTTTGGATTTTTTTTACGGGGTCAAAATGTTAATAAAACCATATAAATTTGGTCTCCCCGGAATCATAACGAAACACAGAATACAGGGGACAGGTCATTTTGGTTGCACAGTGAACGCCGTAAAATTAAAGCCCGTAAGAAAGTCGCAGAAATGCATTTTTTCTTCAAATCCACCCCATTCGGAATTTTTTCCCTGCTTCCCAGTACATTGTATAGAATAAATAATGGTGGCATCATAAAGAAAAATGTGTCCCGGAAAAATTAAGACCTCATATGGCTCTGGGAGCGGAGAAATAAAAAAGTTATGGGGTTTAGAGGGAGGGGAGTCAAAAACGAAAATCAAAACATGCCATCGGCGGGAAAGGGTTAACTTCAAATGCCTCTGTCCCAAAGACACTATGTACAGTTTATACCAAAACCGTATAGCAGCTCAAATACAAAGTAACTTCAATACAAAAGGCTAACGTATTCTCAGAATTACAGCGAAAACAAGATACAAAGTTATATTTCATATCCCATACCTTATACACACTACGAAAACCTTACCCACGCCTGTATATACCCACTTCTACAATCACCGCAGACGAAGTCGCGGGTACCAGCTATACTCCATATAACCTGGAGAATTTGCTATCCACTCCACTTTTTCAAGTACGCAAACATTTAACAAATCTGTATCCACCCAATTCTCGAATCACCGCTGACGAAGTCGCGGGTAACAGCTAGTCATAAATATGTGCGCGCATATACAGGGTAGGGCGCATAAATATGTGCACGCATAAATATGTGCGCGCATATACAGGGTAGGGCGCATAAATATGTGCGCACATAAGTATGTGCGCGCATATACAGGATAGCGCGGATAAATATGTGCGCGCATAAATAAGTGCGTGCATAAATATTTGCGCGCATAAATATGTGCACACATATACAGGGTAGGGCGTATATACAGGGTAGGGCGCATATATATGTGCGCGCATATATATGTAAGCATAATAAATATGTGCGCGCATAAATATGTGCGCGCATAAATATGTGCGCACATATACAGGGTAGGGCGCATAAATATGTGCGCGCATAAATATGTGCGCGCATATACAGGGTAGGGCGTATATACAGGGTAGGGCGCATATATATGTGCGCGCATATATATGTAAGCATAATAAATATGTGCGCGTATATACAGGGTAGGGCGCATAAATATGTGCGCGCATAAATAAGTGCGCGCATATACAGGGTAGGGCGCATATACAGGGTAAGGCGCATATACAGGGTAGGGCGCATAAATTTGTGTGCGCATAAATATGTGCGCGCATAAATATGTGCGCGCATAAATATGTGCGCGCATAAATATGTGCACACATATACAGGGTAGGGCGTATATACAGGGTAGGGCGCATAAATATATGCGCGCATATACAGGGTAGGGCGCATAAATATGTGCGCGCATAAATATGTGCGCGCATATACAGGGTAGCGCGGATAAATATGTGCGCGCATAAATATGTAAGCATAATAAATATGTGCGCGCATATACAGGGTAGGGCGCATAAATAAGTGCGCGCATAAATAAGTGCGCGCATATACAGGGTAGGGCGCATATACAGGGTAAGGCGCATATACAGGGTAGGGCGCATATACAGGGTAGGGCGCATAAATATGTGCGCGCATATAAAGGGTAGGGCGCATAAATATGTGCGCGCATATACAGGGTAGGGCGCATAAATTTGTGTGCGCATAAATATGTGTGCGCATATACAGGGTAGGGCGCATAAATTTGTGCGCGCATATACAGGGTAGGGCGCATAAATTTGTGCGCGCATAAATATGTGCGCGCATAAATATGTGCGCGCATAAATATGTGCGCGCATATACAGGGTAGGGCGCATAAATATGTGCCCGCATATACAGGGTAGGGCGCATAAATTTGTGCGCGCATAAATATGTGCGCGCATATACAGGGTAGGGTGCATAAATATGTGCGCGCATAAATATGTGCGCGCAAAAATATGTGCGTGCATAAATATGTGCGCGCATAAATATGTGCGCGCATATACAGGGTAGGGCGCATAAATATGTGCGCGCATATACAGGGTAGGGCGCTTAAATATGTGCGCGCATAAATATGTGCGCGCATATACAGGGTAGGGCGTATATACAGGGTAGGACGCGCATATATATGCGCGCATGTGTGCGCGCATGTGCGCGCATATATATGTAAGCATAATAAATATATGTGCGGGTATATACAGGGTAGGGCGCATAAATATGTGCGCGCATAAATAAGTGCGCGCATATACAGGGTAAGGCGCATATACAGGGTAGGGCGCATAAATATGTGCGCGCATATACAGGGTAGGGCGCATAAATTTGTGTGCGCATAAATATGTGCGCGCATAAATATGTGCGCGCATAAATATGTGCGCGCAGAAATATGTGCACACATATACAGGGTAGGGCGTATATACAGGGTAGGGCGCATATATATATGCGCGCATATATATGTAGGCATAATAAATATGTGCGCGCATATACAGGGTAGGGCGCATAAATATGTGCGCGCATAATTATGTGCGTGCATATACAGGGTAGCACGGATAAATATGTGCGCGCATAAATAAGTGCGTGCATAAATATGTGCGCGCATAAATATGTGCACACATATACAGGGTAGGGCGTATATACAGGGTAGGGCGCATATATATGTGCGCGCATATATATGTAAGCATAATAAATATGTGCGCGCATAAATATGTGTTCGCATAAATATGTGCGCGCATAAATATGTGCGCGATTTATGCGCGCATAAATATGTGCGCGCATAAATATGTGCGCGCATATACAGGGTAGGGCGCATAAATATGTGCGCGGATATACAGGGTAGGGCGCTTAAATATGTGCGCGCATAAATATGTGCGCGCATATACAGGGTAGGGCGTATATACAGGGTAGGACGCGCATATATATGCGCGCATGTGTGCGCGCATGTGCGCGCATATATATGTAAGCATAATAAATATATGTGCGGGTATATACAGGGTAGGGCGCATAAATATGTGCGCGCATAAATAAGTGCGCGCATATACAGGGTAAGGCGCATATACAGGGTAGGGCGCATAAATATGTGCGCGCATATACAGGGTAGGGCGCATAAATTTGTGTGCGCATAAATATGTGCGCGCAGAAATATGTGCACACATATACAGGGTAGGGCGTATATACAGGGTAGGGCGCATATATATATGCGCGCATATATATGTAAGCATAATAAATATGTGCGCGCATATACAGGGTAGGGCGCATAAATATGTGCGCGCATAATTATGTGCGCGCATATACAGGGTAGCACGGATAAATATGTGCGCGCATAAATAAGTGCGTGCATAAATATGTGCGCGCATAAATATGTGCACACATATACAGGGTAGGGCGTATATACAGGGTAGGGCGCATATATATGTGCGTGCATATATATGTAAGCATAATAAATATGTGTGCGCATAAATATGTGTTCGCATAAATATGTGCGCGCATAAATATGTGCGCGATTTATGCGCGCATAAATATGTGCGCGCATAAATATGTGCGCGCATATACAGGGTAGGGCGCATAAATTTGTGCGTGCATATACAGGGTAGGGCGCATAAATATGTGCGCGCATAAATATGTGCGCGCATATACAGGGTAGGGCGTATATACAGGGTAGGGCGCATATATATGTGCGCGCATATATATGTAAGCATAATAAATATGTGCGCGTATATACAGGGTAGGGCGCATAAATATGTGCGCGCATAAATAAGTGCGCGCATATACAGGGTAGGGCGCATATACAGGGTAAGGCGCATATACAGGGTAAGGCGCATAAATATGTGCGCGCATATACAGGGTAGGGCGCATACATTTGTGTGCGCATAAATATGTGCGCGCATAAATATGTGCTCGCATAAATATGTGCGCGCATAAATATGTGCACACATAAATATGTGCACACATATACAGGGTAGGGCGTATATACAGGGTAGGGCGCATATATATGTGCGCGCATATATATGTAAGCATAATAAATATGTGCGCGCATATACAGGGTAGGGCACATAAATAAGTGCGCGCATAAATAAGTGCGCGCATATACAGGGTAGGGCGCATATACAGGGTAAGGCGCATAAATTTGTGCGCGCATAAATATGTGCGCGCATATACAGGGTAGGGCGCATAAATTTGTGCGTGCATTTACAGGGTAGGGCGCATAAATTTGTGCGCGCATAAATATGTGCGCGCATATACAGGGTAGGGCGCATAAATTTGTGCGCGCATAAATATGTGCGCGCATATACAGGGTAGGGCGCATAAATTTGTGCGCGCATATACAGGTTAGGGCGCATAAATTTGTGCGCGCATAAATATGTGTTCACATAAATATGTGCGCGCATAAATATGTGCGCGATTTATGCGCGCATAAATATGTGCGCGCATAAATATGTGCGCGCATATACAGGGTAGGGCGCATAAATATGTGCCCGCATATACAGGTTAGGGCGCATAAATTTGTGCGCGTATAAATATGTGCACGCATATACAGGGTAGGGTGCATAAATATGTGCGTGCATAAATATGTGCGCGCATAAATATGTGCTCGCATAAATATGTGCGCGCATAAATATGTGCGCGCATAAATATGTGCGCGCATATACAGGGTAGGGCGCATAAATATGTGCGCGCATATACAGGGTAGGGCGCTTAAATATGTGCGCGCATAAATATGTGCACGCATATACAGGGTAGGGCGTATATACAGGGTAGGGCGCATATATATGTGCGCGCATATATATGTAAGCATAATAAATATGTGCGGGTATATACAGGGTAGGGCGCATAAATAAGTGCGCGCATAAATAAGTGCGCGCATATACAGGGTAGGGCGCATATACAGGGTAAGGCGTATATACAGGGCAGGGCGCATAAATATGTGCGCGCATATACAGGGTAGAGCGTATATACAGGGTAGGGCGCATATATATGTGCGCGCATATATATGTAAGCATAATAAATATGTTCGCGCATATACAGGGTAGGACGCATAAATATGTGCTCGCATAAATATGTGCGCACATATACAGGGTAGGGCGCATAAATTTGTGCGCGCATAAATATGTGCTCGCATAAATATGTGTGCGCATATACAGGGTAGGGCGCATAAATGTGTGCGCGCATATACAGGGTAGGGCGCATATATATGTGCGCGCATAAATATGTGCGCGCATAAATATGTGCACACATATACAGGGTAGGGCGCATAAATATGTGCGCGCATAAATATGTGCGTGCATAAATATGTGCTCGCATAAATATGTGCGCGCATAAATATGTGCGCGCATATATATGTAAGCATAATAAATATGTGCGCGCATATACAGGGTAGGGCGCATAAATATGTGCGCGCATAAATATGTGCGCGCATATACAGGGTAGGGCGTATAAATATGTGCGCGCATAAGTATGTGCGCGCATATACAGGTTAGCGCGGATAAATATGTGCGCGCATAAATAAGTGCGTGCATAAATATGTGCACACATATACAGGGTAGGGCGTATATACAGGGTAGGGCACATATATATGTGCGCGCATATATATGTAAGCATAATAAATATGTGCGCGCATATACAGGGTAGGACGCATAAATATGTGCTCGCATAAATATGTGCGCACATATACAGGGTAGGGCGCATAAATTTGTGCGCGCATAAATATGTGCTCGCATAAATATGTGCGCGCATAAATATGTGTGCGCATATACAGGGTAGGGCGCATAAATATGTGCGCGCATAAATATGTGTGTGCATAAATATGTGTGCGCATATACAGGGTAGGGCGCATAAATGTGTGCGCGCATATACAGGGTAGCGCGGATAAATATGTACGCGCATAAATATGTGCGCGCATAAATATGTGCACACATATACAGGGTAGGGCGCATATATATGTGCGCGCATAAATATGTGCGCGCATAAATATGTGCGCGCATAAATATGTGCACACATATACAGGGTAGGGCGCATAAATATGTGTGCGCATAAATATGTGCGTGCATAAATATGTGCGCGCATAAATATGTGCGCGCATATACAGGGTAGGGCGTATATACAGGGTAGGGCGCATATATATGTGCGCGCATATATATGTAAGCATAATAAATATGTGCGCGCATATACAGGGTAGGGCGCATAAATATGTGCGCGCATAAATATGTGCGCGCATATACAGGGTAGGGCGCATAAATATGTGCGCGCATAAGTATGTGCGCGCATATACAGGGTAGCGCGGATAAATATGTGCGCGCATAAATAAGTGCGTGCATAAATATGTGCACACATATACAGGGTAGGGCGTATATACAGGGTAGGGCGCATATATATGTGCGCGCATATATATGTAAGCATAATAAATATGTGCGTGCATATACAGGGTAGGACGCATAAATATGTGCTCGCATAAATATGTGCGCGCATATACAGGGTAGGGCGCATAAATTTGTGCGCGCATAAATATGTGCTCGCATAAATATGTGCGCGCATAAATATATGTGCACATATACAGGGTAGGGCGCATAAATATTTGCGCGCATAAATATGTGTGCGCATATACAGGGTAGGGCGCATAAATATGTGCGCGCATAAATGTGTGCGCGCATAAATGTGTGCGCGCATATACAGGGTAGCGCGGATAAATATGTGCGCGCATAAATATGTGCGCGCATAAATATGTGCACACATATACAGGGTAGGGCGTATATACAGGGTAGGGCGCATATATATGTGCGCGCATATATATGTTAGCATAATAAATATGTGCGCGCATATACAGGGTAGGGCGCATATACAAGGTAGGGCGCATATACAGGGTAGGGCGCATATACAGGGTAGGGCGCATAAATATGTGCGCGCATATACAGGGTAGGGCGCATAAATATGTGCGCGCATAAATATGTGCTCGCATAAATATGTGCGCGCATAAATATGTGCACACATATACAGGGTAGGGCGTATATACAGGGTAGGGCGCATATATATGTGCGCGCATATATATGTATGCATAATAAATATGTGCGCGCATATACAGGGTAGGGCGCATATACAAGGTAGGGCGCATATACAGGGTAGGGTGCATAAATATGTGCGCGCATATACAGGGTAGGGCGCATAAATATGTGTGCGCATAAATATGTGCGCGCATAAATATGTGCGCGCATAAATATGTGCACACATATACAGGGTAGGGCGTATATACAGGGTAGGGTGCATATATATGTGCGCGCATATATGTGTATGCATAATAAATATGTGCGCGCATATACAGGGTAGGGCGCATAAATATGTGCGCGCATAAATATGTGCGCGCATATACAGGGTAGGGCGCATAAATATGTGCGCACATAAGTATGTGCGCGCATATACAGGGTAGCGCGGATAAATATGTGCGCGCATAAATAAGTGCGCGCATATACAGGGTAGGGCGCATATACAGGGTAAGCCGATATACAGGGTAGGGCGCATAAATATGTGCGCGCATATACAGGGTAGGGCGCATAAATTTGTGTGCGCATAAATATGTGCGCGCATAAATATGTGCGCGCATATATATGTAAGCATAATAAATATGTGCGCGCATATACAGGGTAGGGCGCATAAATATGTGCGCGCATAAATATGTGCGCGCATATACAGGGTAGGGCGCATAAATATGTGCGCACATAAGTATGTGCGCGCATATACAGGGTAGCGCGGATAAATATGTGCGCGCATAAATAAGTGCGTGCATAAATATGTGCGCGCATAAATATGTGCAGACATATACAGGGTAGGGCGTATAAACAGGGTAGGGCGCATATATATGTGCGCGAATATATATGTAAGCATAATAAATATGTGCGCGCATAAATATGTGCGCGCATAAATAGGTGCGCGAATATACAGGGTAGGGCGCATAAATATGTGCGCGCATAAATATGTGCGCGCATATACAGGGTAGGGCGTATATACAGGGTAGGGCGCATATATATGTGCGTGCATATATATGTAAGCATAATAAATATGTGCGCGTATATACAGGGTAGGGCGCATATACAGGGTAGGGCGCATATACAGGGTAAGGCGCATATACAGCGTAGGGCGCATAAATATGTGCGTGCATATACGGGGTAGGGCGCATAAATATGTGCGCGCATATACAGGGTAGGGCGCATAAATATGTGCGCGCATAAATATGTGCGCGCATATACAGGGTAGGGCGTATATACAGGGTAGGGCGCATATATATGTGCGTGCATATATATGTAAGCATAATAAATATGTGCGCGTATATACAGGGTAGGGCGCATAAATATGTGCGCGCATAAATAAGTGCGCGCATATACAGGGTAGGGCGCATATACAGGGTAAGGCGCATATACAGCGTAGGGCGCATAAATATGTGCGTGCATATACAGGGTAGGGTGCATAAATTTGTGTGCGCATAAATATGTGCGCGCATAAATATGTGCTCGCATAAATATGTGCGCGCATAAATATGTGCGCGCATAAATATGTGCACACATATACAGGGTAGGGCGTATATACAGGGTAGGGCGCATATATATGTGCGCGCATATATATGTAAGCATAATAAATATGTGCGCGCATATACAGGGTAGGGCGCATAAATATGTGCGCGCATAAATATGCATAGGTGATCAAAGAACGCCATTGAACTCCTCAGAGCCTATATGTATCATCAAAGCCCTTATTAGTTATATATGAGTCAATGATGATGGAGAAGGCTGGAACTTGTTCAACATAGCAAAACATTTCTGTGTGCTATATAAAACCCTGGAAGCTTGTATGTAGCACAAAGATCAAGTTGCAAGTCCACATTATCAATAGCCAGAAATAGAAGCTATTTCTGGCTATTGATAATGTGCCCCATGTATGAAGCATACATGGGTCATAATCACGGGTGAACCTGCCCCTTTCGCAGCCTGAGGCGAACGACAGAAAGCTGCCCCCCCCCCTCCGGGAGGAGGGGGCAGAGCGGAGGGGCGTGACAGAGCTGAGGGGCATGGCTAAGCGAAGGGGGCAGGGCTTAGCGACGTTCGCAGGCAGAGAGCAGGCACGGAAAGGACCTGCTCTCTGCCTGAGCACGAAGGGAGGCTGCTGGAGCAGCGCTGCTCCAGTGGCCTCCCCAATCCACCGCTCGGTACTAAGCCAGTCCATGACAGCTTGTCCTGGACTGGCTTAGGTAAGCAAAAATGCTGCCCTCCCTGGGGCCCTGGCATAGCGCCGCCTGAAGCGGTCGCTTCAGGTCGCCTCATGTGAGGTGCGGCGCTGGTTGGGATTTCCGTTCTTTGGATCTGCTTGGGAACCCGAAAAGCAGAAACCCAATCCTCTTATAAAGTGGCTATCTAGACAATTAGGACAATACCAAATCTTATGCTTTATATACTCTGGAGGATGCCGATAGAGTGTCCAGCTCTCCTGCAGGCAGCCTGGCACTGCTGATCCCAAGCCACCCCCCTTTGCGCGACCCACCTACAGTGCAGGCCCGGGACCCCCATTGCCCGGCGTCTCCTTTCCAGCCCCTCATCCCCCGCAACCCCGGCCCCTTTTCCACAACCCCCCCGACCCCGCAACCCCGGTCCCCTCCTCCCCCCCTCCCCCCCCAATCACGTCCCCCTTCCCCCTCCCTGCAATCCCGGCCCCCTTTCCACCACCCCTCCCCCACCACCCCGGCCCTCTCTCCCCCCCCCCCCCCCCGTGACCCCCTTAATGTTGTGGCAAGTGTTCTAAATTTACAGGTATCTTGTCCCAAAACACAGAGGCAAACTACTCCAGGTCATGTTCAGCTTTGTCTAGAGTCATGGTTCTATTGAACATCCTAGAAGAAAACCCTTAAATGATACTGCAACTTTTACATAAGACTTATGCCAAAACTTACGAGGTAACCTTGACCCCAAGCCTCTTTCCATACTTGGAATGAGTGAGCAGATGTGACTCAGTTCTAATGGTTGTGAATCGCTCCCAGGAGGAACTAATGTCCATTTGATGTCTCATCTTCAAACGTTACATTCTATCCTGTGAACTTGACATATGTTTTCTATACCTGCCACGTTCTGGACCATTATCAGCGATAAAATCAACTGCACATGTTTCTCCCACAAACACATATGTACGCCCCATACCCTGGTATAAATCATTACTACCACCAAGATAGAATCTGAGACAAGTCATGGAAGGAGAACCTCAATCATGTACAACGTAGATCATGAAACGTTTCATTTACTATGTACACAATATAAGAATCCATTTCCAGTGTACACTGAATGTTGTTTTCCAAATTAAATCTTGGATTATCCTGGTGAAAGTACTACCTCCTATGTGTACTACTGCAAGGTTAGCAGTCACACCAGCTCAAAATGGCACATAATAGTTTGTTTTGGTAGGGGAGGTTACAGATTTTGTCTTGCCCTCTAATACTAATCTAAACAGTTATAGGATTCATCAGACTTCTGGCTTTAGGAGTTTCTGCACTTGACAGATTCGGTAACAACTGTTCCTAATACTTCTGAGCTGAACGTCACCTGCAGCCCCTCAATAAAAAACAGTCACAGAGCAGAAGAAAGAGCCAATGTTTTACTGAGAGCTACAACTTGAGGGCGGAAGAGGGCGGAACGTCAGAGCTTCCTGTCGTAATGATGGTTGTATTTATGGCACATTAATAGGAGATCTCATAACTCATGGCCCTGTGAGCGTCTGAGGTCTAACATCACACTAATCCACTCCAAAGCTATGCCAGTTCTGTATAGCCATGGGGTAAGGAAAAAGACTGTCAACCTAAAAGCTAAAATTACAGCTCAGGTCACATTCCAAACATGCAGATCAGAATTGGAATACATTTCACGCTGTTTCCTTCTAGTGTCCTGATTTACAGAATTTCTTGCAGTCATGTATTGCAGATGTAGCTTGAGTCCAAGTTCCTGATGCAAAACCTCCCTACCTAGGCCAAGTTCAATAGGAGGTGGTCAGAGATTTCAATCTTGTGGTCACAACTGCAGAACCTGCTAGGATCTATGGGGTATTCCTCACGGTGCTTGTTGTAGTTGGCTGTAAATGTTGTGAGCTCGGCGGACACCATTAGTCACACGTTCCATCATTAGTAACCTTTCTGAAGCTGCAAGGTCTGCTTAGGTATGAAATATAGCTAAAGCAGAGAAGAGTAATACACATCCCATGCTAATGTGTTATTTTAGGGCCCGTTCACACAGGGCAAGAGGGGGCGGATTTTGGCGCTGAATCCACGTGATAAGTAGCGGTCTATGTAGACCGCTAGCTTACTTCTTTCACACATTGCCGCTCACAGAAAAAAAAAAAAGCGAGCTGAACTTTCTTCAGGCGGATTCAGCACGCTCCGCACTAGGCCCATTCATTTGGGCTTACTCCAGAGCGGAGTGCCGCAACTGTCGGATGTCGCGGCAGGCATATTTTGGTCCTATTCTGACATGGCTTCCCGCGTCAAAATCAAGACCAAATTATGCTCCCCTTGCCCCGTGTGAACTAAGCCTTAGATTTAAAAAAAAAAAAAAAGTTACTTTTCTTTAACAAACCGTGCCACTTTTGTGCTTGGCTTGTGTTTGTTACTAATGTACAATGCGAGACCAGACACAGCCTTTTGGTCAAGACTGGAGATGTTTCCAGAACAATGGTGGCTGTTTCTTATATACAAGGCATCTACCTGGACCCATTTTCTGATCTTAGAAAACTCTTTAAGGCCCGATTCACCCACATTTGGTTTCCATTCGGGAAGTCCTGCATGTCCGACTTTGTGTCCATGCTAAAAAAGCGGTTTCATGTAAGCTGCTGTGACATCACAAGTTTTGTCCAGAGAGGTGACGTACAAGTGGGTTACTTTCTGGAAAGTTTAAGGTTGTGCAAGTTGTATGTACCTTCAAAGTTGCATCATACAGGACTTTCTGTTGATTGTATGTGTCTTTATCTCTTCAGAAGGTTCAGCCTGTTATTCTCTTTCCCCATTGCTTTACAGTGCAGCTTTGCTTGTACACTTGGCAGACAGTGCATGGAGCGATTACTTCTATTACAAGTACAGATACTCCCAGAGAGAGAAAGGAGAATACCAGCCTCAGCCAAGATAGAAGATCTGCTAGAATCTGCATCTAGGGAAGCATTTATAGAACATTGTGTGAGGATTCTTTTGTTACTTGGTATAAAGCCTTGTTCTTGGTCCAGCTCTTGTGGACGGGCAGCGAGGGCAAAGAAAAAACAAAGCTTCAGCATTCTTGAAATATTCATGTAGATGCTGGTGTATGTGACAGATAGTTCAACAGATGGAAAGTTTTCTTCTGGACATGCCTTGTAAGGGCTCAGTAAAGTAAGTGAGGGATACAGTATCATAAATTACCAGCACAGAGTTATGTGCACTATATGGGGCTATAGATCATTGTGACACTACACCATTGTATAAAAAGCGGCCCCATTTACTCATACAGTTTCTAGGTATATACAGCAGGAAAGCGACAAGACAATAAGCAGCATCTGCATAGATGAATAGGCGCGGCTTCATCTGCTTTTCTTTGCCAAAATTGGGAACAAGAAGGAGATACAGTGCTGATGTAGTGCTGTGACCATTCACCATTTTTCTCTGACAGCAACACTCCAGCCACCTGCTGTCTAGGAAACTGGAGCAATAGCCCCTTGTCAGTAAATGGGGGTGGATTTCTGGACCCAGTGCTGTGCAGTGAAAACTTACACAAGGTTCACACTAGCTTTCGAGTCTTTGTACGAGACTCTGTCCCAGATTTGGCTTAAAAACAGCAGAAAGAAAAGTCCTTCAAGGTGGACTCTCTCTCTGCCGGTTTCAGTATAAAATTGATGGAAACTCAGCGGACCCCATCATAATCTATAGGGTTCGCGTGTTTCTGCATGTAACTGCTTTTTAAGCAGATAGGGTTTCTTTCTCTTGGGTCACCCTGTAAACCCAAAGAATAGAACCCGATTGCTGGTGTGAACCTAGTGTTAGAAAGGAGATGCAGTGCTAAAGAAGTACTGTGGTCGTTTCCTTCTGAGGATACAATTCTGGCTTTAGACAGACTCCATATTGTTGATGTTACCATTCCTTTATAAAGCACGGCTTTTTTTTTTTGCTTTTATTATGTACAGTCATGGCCAAAAGTTTTGAGAATGACACAAATATTATATTTTCACATGATCTGCTGCCCTCTGGTTTTTATGTGTGTTTGTCAGATGTTTTCATCACATACAGAAATAGAATTGCAATCATATTATGAGTAACAAAAGCTTATATTGACAGTTAGAATGAGTTAATGCAGCAAGTCAATATTTGCAGTGTTGACCCTTCTTCTTCAGGACCTCTGCAATTCTCCCTGGCATGCTCTCAATCAACCTCTGGACCAAATCCTGACTGATAGCAGTCCATTCTTGCACAATCAATGCTTGCATTTTGTCAGAATTTGTAGGTTTTTGTTTGTTCACCCGTCTCTTGATGATTGACCACAAGTTCTCAATGGGATTAAGATCTGGGAAGTTTCCAGGCCATGGACCCAAAATCTCTATGTTTTGTTCCCTGAGTCATTTAGTTATCACCTTTGCTTTATGGCAAGGTGCTCCATCATGCTGGAAAAGGCATTGTTGATCGCCAAACTGCTCTTGGACGGTTGGGAGAAGTTGATCTTGGAGGACATTCTGGTACCATTCTTTATTCATGGCTGTGTTTTTAGGCAAGACTGTGAGAGAGCCGATTCCCTTGGTTGAGAAGCAACCCCACACATGAATGGTTTCAGGATGCTTTACAGTTGGCATGAGACAAGACTGGTGGTAGCGCTCACCTCGTCTTCTCCGAATAAGCTGTTTTCCAGATGTCCCAAACAATCGAAAAGGGGATTCATCAGATAAAATGACTTTACCCCAGTCCTCAGCAGTCCACTCCCTGTACCTTTTGCAGAATATCAGTCTGTCCCTGATGTTTTTTCTGAAGAGAAGTGGCTTCCTTGCTGCCCTCCTTGAGACCAGGCCTTGCTCCAAGAGTCTCCGCCTCACAGTGAGTCCAGATGCACTCACACCTGCCTGCTGCCATTCCTGAGCAAGCTCTGCACTGCTGGTAGCCCAATCCCGCAGCTGAAACACTTTTAAGAGACGGTCCTGGCGCTTGCTGGTCTTTCTTGGGTGCCCTGGAGCCTTTTTGCCAACAATGGAACCTCTCTCCTTGAAGTTCTTGATGATGCGATAGATTGTTGACTGAGGTGCGATCTTTCTAGCTGCGATACTCTTCCCTGTTAGGCCATTTTTGTGCAGTGCAATGATGACTGCACGTGTTTCTTTAGAGATAATCATGGTTAACAGAAGAGAAACAATGATGCCAAGCACCAGCCTCCTTTTAAGGTGTCCAGTGGTGTCATTCTTACTTAATCATGACAGATTGATCTCCAGCCCTGTCCTCATCAACACCCACACCTGTGTTAATGGAGCAATCACTGAAACGATGTTAGCTGGTCCTTTTAAGGCAGGGCTGCAATGATGTTGAAATGGCAAATATTGACTTTGCAAGTAATTGCTGTTAAGCTAATCACTCTTTATAACATTCTGGAGTATATGCAAATTGCCATTAGAACAAATGAAGCAGTAGACTTTGTAAAAAATAATATTTGTATCATTCTCAAAACTTTTGGCCATGACTGTATTTATTCCCCGAATGTATATAATTAGGCTAGAATTACCTATTTAGTTATTGCTTTCTATCTGAAAAAGCATGGGATTAGAGATGAGCGAACAGTGAAATATTCGATATTCGTTTTGAATAGCCCTTCGATATTCGACTATTCGAACGAATATCAAATCCCATTATAGTCTATGGGGAAAAAAAATGCTTGTTTCAGGGGAAACCACTATTCGACTCAGGAGAGTCACCAAGTCCACTATGACACCTCAGCAAATGATGCCAACACCTCTGGAATGCAACTGGGACAGCAGGGGAAGCATTCCTGGGGGCATCTAACAAGCCCAAGTCACAGTTTTATCCCACTATCACAGCCTATCAACTAGACACTTTCCACACTCAAAAAAAACTCTATGAAAGTGGATAAATACCTGGAAACCTTCTTTCCTCCCCAATTGTATGGACAGAAACCCAAATTTTAAGCTAAAGAAACATTACCAAACACCCCTTTAAATCACGTTGCCCATGACAACCACAGATGGAATAGGCAATGGGAAATCCAACAGTACCCACCCTTAACTGTCATCGTGGATATGTGTGTGTGTGTGTGTGTGTATATGTGTGTGTATATGTGTGTGTAGTTCATCACAAGGCTGACAGACCCAACTCCAAATGCTGCAGCACAAGCAACCAGCAGTCAGCCTAAGATTGTCTCTTATTCAAGTAAGACACAAGATTCTTTGGAACCAGAACAGGAAAACCCAGTGATTGCCATTGCAGCAGTGCCTAGGCCATCTTTCAGAGCAGTTCATCCAGAGATTGAAGCAGCAGTGTTTTTGGCCCTTGGGGTTTGTTGAGCCATGCACCAGCAGTGTTTTTGGCCCTTGGGGTTTGTTGAGCCTTGCACCAGCAGTGTTTTTGGCCCTTGAGGAGAGTTGAGCCTTGCACGAGCAGTGTTTTTGACCCTTGGGGTTAGATGAGCCTTGCAACAGCAGTGTTTTTGGCCCTTGAGGTGAGTTGAGCCTCTATCCAGCAGAGTTTGGGGGGATCAGGGTGGATTGAGCCTCTATCCAGCAGAGTTTGGGGGAATCAGGGTGGATTGAGCCTAGTAGGACCAGAATTGTGCAACGCTTATGGTGGAGGAGGAGGTATTGTAGAGGTTGAGCACACACATGAAACTTAATGTTGGGGTGCTTGACACTGGTGGACATGAAAATGATGGGTCTATCCAGTGGCTGTTCATTTTGATGAATGTCAGCCGGTCTATACTGTCAGCTGACAGCCGGCTGTGCTTATCCGTGATGATGCCACCGGCTGCACTGAAGACCCTTTCCGATAGCACACTGGCGGCAGGGCAGGAAAGGACCTCCAAGCCGTACAGCACAAGTTCCAGCCACAAATCCAACTTGGGAGACCCAATAAGTGTAGGGCGCAGAGGGATCGGAGAGGACAGGACTGTGGTCGGCCAGGTACTCCCGCTTATACTTGTCCCTCCTGGTGACACTAGGCCCCTCAGTGGTGGTAGTTTGGCTAGAGGGTGCCATTAACGTCTCCCAGACCTTGGAGAGTGTGCCCCTGCTGGGTGTGGACCAGATGACAGTTGTTAGCCTCTTGGAGGAACTCTCCTCTCTGCCGCCAACGAGAATTGATGGAAACATCTCCATCATATTCTGCACCAGTTGCTTGTGGCAATCATTAATGCGATTGGCCCTTCACTCTACCAGAATAAAAGTAGAAATATTATTTTTATACCGGGGGTCGAGGATTGCAAAAATCCAGTATTGGTTGCTTTCCAGGATTTTGACAATGCATTTGTCACTTGAAAAGCACCTCAACATGAATTCAGCCATGTGTGCCAGAGTGTTACTTGGCGTGACTTGGCTGCCCCCACCGAAATGGTCACTCTCCATTTCCTCCTCCTCCATTTCGCCCCATCCGCGCTGCAGCAATGGGACACAATGAACTTCCCTGCTAGCCTCCTGTGTGACAATGAGATCTGCCACTTCGTCATTCTCCTCCTCCGTCAATATACGCTGTGAAGCGGACAGGAGTGTGCACTGACTATCCTGCTGGGATGGTTCTGCTTTTATGCCCGACTTCTCAGCATACAATGCATTATCCCTGATGGCGATGAGGGATTCTCGCATCACACACAGGAGCGGAATTGTTACACTCACTAGTGCGTCGTCACAGCTGACCCTCTTGGTGGACTCCTCAAAGACACGTAAGATCTCGCATAAGTCTGCCATCCATGGCCACTCATGGTGCAGAAACTGTGGGAGCTGACTAAGGAATCCTTGGGTTTTGGAGATGGTACTCCATCAAGGGTCTCTGCTGCTCACACACTCTGCTCAACATGTGGTACATCGAGTTCCAGCGTGTGGGGGACATCACACAACAGCCGGTGTTCTGGCAGATGGAGGCGTTGCTGGAGTGTTTTGAGGCTAGCAGCAGCTACTGTAGATTTGCGAAAGTGGGCACACAAGCGCCACACTTTCACAAGTAGCTTGGCTAAATTGGGGTACATTTTGAAAAATGGTTGCACCACTAAATTGAAAACTTGGACCAGGCATGGAATGTGTTGGAGGATGGCAAGCTCTAGAGCCACTTCCAGGTTCCGGCCATTATCAGACACGACCATGCCTGGGCCCAGGTGCAGCGGTGAAAACCATATTGACGTCTCATCGAGGAGGGCATCCCTCACCTCGGAGGCAGTGTGCTGTCTGTCCCCCAAGACACTGACGTCTCCCCAAGCACTGACGTCTCCCTACGCCAGTGCTGCAGCGTTTCCAGCAGGTAGCTGGGGTCAATGTGACGGCGGAAGAGGAGGAGGGTGGTGGTTCAGAACCCCTGCCAGGAATGTTGGGTGGGGAGACGAGGTTTGTGACCTGGTCCCAGCCTCAACTACATTCACCCAGTGTGCCGTCAGTGAAATGTAGCGTCCCTGTCCGCATGCACTTGTCCATGCATCGGTGGTCAAGTGGACCTTTGTGCAAAGCGCGGAACTTAGGGCTCGCCTGATGTTGTGTGACACATGCTGGTGAAAGGCGGGGGACGGCACACCAGTATTGGTGCCTGATCAGCTATTTAATCTCTAATGTCAGAAGGGCGGGGTCAGGAAGGGGGTGTGTGATTCAGATCTCCAATCAGAGGCAGCTAGTGTCAGAGCTCAGAATCACTCCCCTTGTCTGCTCCTACTTGACACCATGCTCCTGACAGAGCCTAAATAGGATATTAGGCAGCAAAACTAACAACATTGATTGCTCAGGAATGGTGGGGGCTACAGAAAAAAATTCCAACTGTGTCAGAAACAGTGTAGCAAGAGGTATTAAATGATGTAAAGAGCTGAACTTGTTGAAGGTGGTGAAAGGTCCTCTATAACTAGATTTGTGGTGTATTTATTTTCCTATATCTCACCAAATGTATTAACGATCATCTAGGAGTTCTCAATCAATATAGAAGCCAAAGAGGTTCCTAGAGAATATTTTTCGGTGAAGTGTGAGTGGCGACTATAAGAGCAAAGGGAAATCAAGAGCAAGGAATGAACAATGAGGTGAGAAAAATAAAACATAAATTTAGCCACAGAACAATGGTCATGTATAGACTACTGTAAACTTGGAGCTAAGAATAGAGAGAGACATAATACATCTCAAGGCTAAAGACAAGGGAGAAAGGAAGACTGAAGGCGGAAGCTGTAGGAACAATGGGGAGCAGATATGAGACATGCTAAAAGTATGCATCAACAAAAGCGCTGGCCACTTAATAATTACACAGCAGAAAACATACGAGTAGTAATTCTTATGAGAGTAGGCTTTCATATCCCCATGGGAGGAGGAGGAATACTTGGCAGTAAAAGCTTAATTTCTTATTTTCCCAGGTTATGACTGAAGAAATACAACAAGAATAAACATTACAGATAGATCTCCACTGCAAACCACAAATGTAAGTATTCAAAGAGTATTTGTGCTTTTGTAATGTTTTTCCATTGCTCAAATTCAATGAAAAATAATCAACTTTACAAACAGTTTTGATTTCATTTTATATGCAATAATATATACATAGTATACACTCACCAGCCACTTTATTAGGTACACCATGCTAGTAACGGGTTGGACCCCCTTTTGCCTTCAGAACTGCCTCAATTCTTCGTGGCATAGATTCAACAAGGTGCTGGAAGCATTCCTCAGAGATTTTGGTCCATATTGACATGATGGCATCACACAGTTGCCGCAGATTTGTCGGCTGCACATCCATGATGCGAATCTCCCGTTCCACCACATCCCAAAGATGCTCTATTGGATTGAGATCTGGTGACTGTGGAGGCCATTGGAGTACAGTGAACTCATTGTCATGTTCAAGAAACCAGTCTGAGATGATTCCAGCTTTATGACATGGCGCATTATCCTGCTGAAAGTAGCCATCAGATGTTGGGTACATTGTGGTCATAAAGGGATGGACATGGTCAGCAACAATACTCAGGAAGCTTTGGCGTTGCAACGATGCTCAATTGGTACCAAGGGGCCCAAAGAGTGCCAAGAAAATATTCCCCACACCATGACACCACCACCACCAGCCTGAACCGTTGATACAAGGCAGGATGGATCCATGCTTTCATATTGTTGACGCCAAATTCTGACCCTACCATCTGAATGTCGCAGCAGAAATCGAGACTCATCAGACCAGGCAACGTTTTTCCAATCTTCAATTGTCCAATTTCGATGAGCTTGTGCAAATTGTAGCCTCAGTTTCCTGTTCTTAGCTGAAAGGAGTGGCACCCGGTGTGGTCTTCTGCTGCTGTAGCCCATCTGCCTCAAAGTTCGACGTACTGTGCGTTCAGAGATGCTCTTCTGGCTACCTTGGTTGTAACGGGTGGCTATTTGAGTCACTGTTGCCTTTCTATCAGCTCGAACCAGTCTGGCCATTCTCCTCTGACCTCTGGCATCAACAACGCATTTCCGCCCACAGAACTGCCGCTCACTGGATGTTTTTTCGGTACTATTCCGTTATCGGGCCAGCAGCAGCGCATTTCAGCACCAGCTTTCGGGACAGCAGTTCAGTTCAGCAGCGGGAATTACAATGACATCCGAGGACTGCTGGCCCGATGCTTGTGCCCAGTAGCCAGTACATCAATGACCCCCCCTCCATCTCCTCCTCCTTCCAGTGCTGCCCCCCAGCTCTCCTTACATCTACCCCGTACCCTCTCCCCGCCACATGACTAAGCCGATGCTGGCCCGATGATAGAGGCCGTGCTTGTGTGTAGTAGGCAGTACATCGATCGATGCCCTCATCCTCCTCTTCCTTCCAGTGCTGCCCCCCAGCTCTTCTTACATCTGCCCCGTACCCTCTCCCTGTAATAGGCCTCACCGTAAATCTTGAGCAATGAATGCTACTAGATAGCCGCCGGACGCTGCAGAAAGTTTGTCCCTCCGGCTCGCTGTAGCTCACCGTTCCTATAGTCGGCGTGTTTCTTGTCAGGGCCTGGATTGAGCCCCGGTGTCTTTCCTTTCGGTCTCGGTACTAGCGCTGAGGTGAGGCCTAGTCGTGTGGCGGGGAGAGGGTACGGGGAAGATGTAAGGAGAGCTGGGGGGCAGCACTGGCAGGAGGAGAAGGATGGGGGAGGGGGGTCATCGATGTACTGGTTACTGGGCACAAGCATCGGGCCAGCAGTCCTCGGATGTCATTGTAATTCCCGCTGCTGAACTGCTGTCCCGAAAGCTGCTGCTGAACTGCGCTGCTGCTGGCCCGATAACGGAATAGTACCGTTTTTTCTTTTTCGGACCATTCTCTGTAAACCCTAGAGATGGTTGTGCGTGAAAATCCCAGTAGATCAGCAGTTTCTGAAATACTCAGACCAGCCCTTCTGGCACCAACAACCATGCCACGTTCAAAGGCACTCAAATCACCTTTCTTCCCCATACTGATGCTCGGTTTGAACTGCAGGAGATTGTCTTGACCATGTCTACATGCCTAAATGCACTGAGTTGCCGCCATGTGATTGGCTGATTAGAAATTAAGTGTTAACGAGCAGTTGGACAGGTGTACCTAATAAAGTGGCCGGTGAGTGTATATAGTATTGATTTAAGTACACATCTCTCATGCAGACCTATGTGTTTCCATAGATACACGTTAACGTTATCTGATCCTGTTATCGCATATTACTTTCTTCCTGCAGACTAAATCGGGCACATAGCATACCTTCTAACCATTCTTGATTTCCACTGCTGTCCCCCTGTGCCGGGCATGTTGGCATGTCCTGACTTTGAATTTTAATGTTGAAGCAGGGAGCCACTGTATGATGTGTGTGACAATAAGCTGCTTTTTTAATTATTTCAATAGGAAACAGCCTCTACTCATTGCTCCCCAATGCCACACTGACCTATGCCCTGTTCTGCTCCAGCTTGCAGCCACATATTTCGTGTGAATGCTGAATGTCAGGAGTCTCAGGACTTACAGTCCTATGAAAAAGTTTGGGCACCCCTATTAATCTTAATCATTTTTAGTTCTAAATATTTTGGTGTTTGCAACAGCCATTTCAGTTTGATATATCTAATAACTGATGGACACAGTAATATTTCAGGATTGAAATGAGGTTTATTGTACTAACAGAAAATGCGCAATATGCATTAAACCAAAATTTGACCGGTGCAAAAATATGGGCACCTCAACAGAAAAGTGACATTAATATTTAGTAGATCCTCCTTTTGCAAAGATAACAGCCTCTAGTTGCTTCCTGTAGCTTTTAATCAGTTCCTGGATCCTGGATGAAGGTATTTTGGACCATTTCTTTCTACAAAACAATTCAAGTTCAGTTAAGTTTGATGGTCGCCGAACATGGACAGCCCGCTCTCAAATGATCTGAAAACAAAGATTGTTCAACATAGTTGTTCAGGGGAAGGATACAAAAAGTTGTCTCAGAGATTTAACCTGTCAGTTTCCACTGTGAGGAACATAGTAAGGAAATGGAAGACCACAGGGACAGTTCTTGTTAAGCCCAGAAGTGGCAGGACAAGAAAAATATCAGAAAGGCAGAGAAGAAGAATGGTGAGAACAGTCAAGGACAATCCACAGACCACCTCCAAAGAGCTGCAGCATCATCTTACTGCAGATGGTGTCACTGTGCATCGGTAACAATACAGCGCACTTTGCACAAATAGAAGCTGTATGGGAGAGTGATGAGAAAGAAGCCGTTTCTGCACGTACGCCACAAATAGAGTTGCCTGAGGTATGCAAAAGCACATTTGGAGAAGCCAACTTCATTTTGGAAACAAAGATTGAGTTGTTTGGTTATAAAAAAAAGGCGTTATGCATGGCGTCCAAAAAGAAACAGCATTCCAAGAAAAACACATGCTACCCACTGTAAAATTTGGTGGAGGTTCCATCATGCTTTGGGGCTGTGTGGCCAATGCCGGCACCGGGAATCTTGTTAAAGTTGAGGGTCGCATGGATTCCACTCAGTATCAGCAGATTCTTGAGAATAATGTTCAAGAATCAGTGACGAAGTTGAAGTTACGCCGGGGATGGATATTTCAGCAAGACAATGATCCAAAACACCGCTCCAAATCCTCAGGCATTCATGCAGAGGAACAATTACAATGTTCTGGAATGGCCATCCCAGTCCCCAGACCTGAATATCATTGAACATCTGTGGGATGATTTGAAGCGGGCTGTCCATGCTCGGCGACCATCTAACTTAACTGAACTTGAATTGTTTGTCCAAAATACCTTTATCCAGGATCCAGGAACTGATTAAAAGCTACAGGAAGCGACTAGAGGCTGTTGTCTTTGCAAAAGGAGGATCTACTAAATATTAATGTCACTTTTCTGTTGAGGTGCCCATACTTTTGCACCGGTCAAATTTTGGTTTAATGCATATTGCGCATTTTCTGTTAGTACAATAAACCTCATTTCAATCCTGAAATATTACTGTGTCCATCAGTTATTAGATATATCAAACTGAAATGGCTGTTGCAAATACCAAAATATTTAGAACTAAAAATGATTAAGATTAATAGGGGTGCCCAAACTTTTTCATAGGACTGTATAATTCAGTAGGTAGGGGACTGTTACTAAAGAAAAGAAAAGCCACCCCTTTTGTCTGGGACTGTGTCTGGGACAAATATTTGTCTGGCCTGTCCTCTGGGCAAATTTGGGAGTGTTGACAACTATGTGCTATGTGGGTGCAATAAGGGGGGACATTGTGTATTGTGTGGGGGCATCAAGGGGGAATTAGTGCAATCTATGTGCCAAGGATTGTGTCCTTCTTTGTGTCCTCTGAAAGTTTAGAAGCAAGTACATTTACTTACTTTACAATAGACACAGACAGCATGTACAGGAATAGTTACAGGCCCCTTGTTTGTCAGCATCTCATTATAAACAACCAGTAATTCTTAGCTATGAAATTTATTAGCTTAAGGATTGACCTACAATCTACAGACAGTAGAAAGATGCTGCTAAGGAGTTAGGGCCTCTTTTACTTAACAGGTTGTGCCAATGGTATGCCCACCCCTGAATAGACCGTGTGAACAGGCTGTCAGTAACATAAGATTTATCAGGGATTTATGCTGGATGATAAATTTGGTGTATCTTTACATTGTCCAGTTTGATGTATATCACCCATTAGTTGTATTACTGTGGACTTGAATTTTAAGATAAGATAATCCTTTAATAGTCCCACAGTGGGGAAATTTCAGTATGCTACAGCAGCATAGTAATACAGATACAGGATAATACACAGTAATATATAACAGAAGTAGACACACATAAGCTGAGAAGAGAAGATATACTAGGAGTCCATAGCAGCTAAGGAACAGAGGAAGAAAGAAGGAAGACTTCATAGTCATAATCATTAGTTCTCTGTGCGGAGTGATCTTCACTTGGTCTGATGTAGATTATACAGCCTGGTCACAGTTGAAAGGAAGGACTTGCGATAGCGCTCCTTCTCACACTTGGGGTGAAGCAGACGGTCACTTACAGTGCTGCCAAGTCCCATCAAGGTCTCATACATGGGGTGGGATTTGTTCACCCGCATGGAGCTCATCACTGACAGTATCCTTCTGTCACCCACCACCTGTACTGGGTCCAAGGGGCTCCCCAGGACAGAGCTGGCCCTTCTGATCAGCCTGTCAAGTCTATTTCTTTCCCTGGTTGATATACTGCTCCCCCAGGAGGCCACACCGAAAAAGATTGCTGAAGCAACCACAGAGTTGAAAAAGGCCCTAAGAAGTGGCCCCTGGACTACGAAGGCCCTCAGCCTCCTGAGCAGGTAGAGTCTGCTGTGGCCCTTTCTGTGCAGCGCCTCCAGGTGATCAGCCCAGTCTAGTTTATTATTGAGGAGCACACCCAGGTACTTATAGGTCCTGACTATCTCAATACATGTTCCTTGGATCTCCACCGGGGTCGGAGCACCTCTCCGTTTACTAAAGTCCACCACCATCTCCTTGGTCTTCCCAGCATTAATCCTGAGCTGGTTCTGCTGGCACCATTCAACAAAATCCCGGTTTAAGTCTCTGTACTCCCTATCGTCGCCATCAGTGATGAGGCCTACTATAGCAGAGTCATCGGAGTACTTCTGTAAGTAACAGCTGGATGAGTTGTGCCTAAAGTCAGCAATGTACAGTGTGAAGAGAAATGGGGCAAGAACTGTACCTTGTGGTTCCCCCGTAATACAGATCACAATGTCAGACACACAGTCTCGGGCTCTCACATACTGAGGGCGGTTTGTGAGGTAGTCTAGCATCCAGTTGGACAGGTGATGGTCGACACCACCAAGGTTCAGCTTCTCCCTCAATATCCCTGGCTGAATGGTGTTGAAGGCACTGGAGAAATCAAAGAACATTATTCTCACAGTGTTCACGGGTTTCTCCAGGTGAGAGAGAGCTCTATGAAGAAGCTGGATGATGGCGTCATCTACCCCAATGCCCGGCCGATAGGCAAACTGGAGGGGGGCCAGAGCGGAGCTCACTAGGGGGCGTAGGTGTGTCAGGACCAGTCTCTCTAGGACCTTCATCAGGTGGGATGTCAGAGCTACAGGTCGGTAGTCATTGTAGCCCGTCGGGTCGGGTTTCTTTGGTAGTGGTACCACACAAGATGTTTTTCACAGTTGAGGTGCCAAAAATTTTGGCACAATTTTTTGGATTTAAGCAACACACCCTTTCTACACAAAACATGGCCTTTTACCAAGAAGCCGTGTCAGCTTGTCAAGCATTTTGGCACCTCTTACGCCAGGCTCATAACCACACCAGTAAATATGCCTAATTCGGTTTACATTCCAAGACACTGGTGCAAGTATTCATCAGATCTAATTGTAGATATAAAGCACAATCTGTGTGTGCTATATAATGTATAACAATTGGGGGAAAGTAATCAAGTATTGAACATATAATATATATCACAGCATCATTATGCCTTCCAAACACATCAATGAATCAAAGTGATTTGTATTTCATGAATCAATACAGAAAAGAATGTATCAATGCTGCCACCTTGTGGTCAGTTTGCTTATAGTACAATACATTCTATAGCTGATTGAGGGGGGAAAAAAATAAATAAATCTTATATTTAACACTGAAGCATGTTTGGAAAAGACACAGACAACAGCTAAATGGGTTACCTGTAATACATTTTATTCCATAGTATTCTATGTGGCACACATTACAGTACTACTTTACCTGTACACTTCTGTACAATTTTGGGATCCACTAATCTTGGTAAATTACCCATTATTATTATTGTTTATATAGCACCATTAATTCCATGGTGATTTACATTTGGGAGTTACATACAGTACACAATATACAGGTAGATATAATACTAACAATGACTGACTGGCACGTTGGGGTAGAGGGCCCTGTCCGCGAGGGCTTACAATCTATGAGGGAAGGGGGTAGAGACAGAAGGAGAGGGGGAGACTGTACAATTGGTGACAGTAGTGTTATTGGAGGTTGTAGGCCTTCCTGAATAGGTGAGTCTTCAGGGCCTTCTTGAATCCTGTGATTGTGGGGGTCAGTCTTATGTGTTGTGGTAAGGCGTTCCAGAGTATGGGGGATGCACGAGAGAAGTCTTGGAGACGGTTGTGTGAGGAGCGGATGAGAGCAGAGCGGAGTAGGAGGTCATTGGAGGATCTGAGGTTATGTGTGGGCAGGTAGCAGGAGATTAGTTCAGAGATATATGGAGGGGACAGGTTGTGTGTCGCTTTGAATGTTAATGTTAGTAGCTTGAACTCAATTCGCTGGGCAGAGGGGAGCAGCCGATGAAGATCGGGGGGTGAGGTGAATTAAGCGGGCAGCGCAGTTTAAGGTGGATTGAAGGGGGGCGAGGGTGTTTGCTGGGAGTCCATGGAGAAGGGTGTTGCAGTAGTCTAAGCGAGAGATTATGAGGGCATGGACGAGCATCTTGGTAGTTTCAGGGGTGAGGAAGGAGCAGATTCGATGGATGTTCTTGAGCTGGAGGCGGAAAGAGGTGTTGAGGGTTTGAACGTGTGACTTGAAGGATAGGTCAGAGTCCAGGGTAACCCCAAGGCATCGGGCCTGTGGGACAGGGGAAAGTGGGGTTCCGTTAACTATGATAGATGGGTCAGGTGGAGGGGCCATATGGGGTGGGGTGAAAATGATGAACTCCGTTTTCTCCATGTTCAGTTTGAGAAAGCGGGAGGAGAGGAAGGCGGCTACGGCCGCTAAACAATCTGGAACTCTGGCCAGCAGGGAGGTAATATCTGGTCTGGGGTCTGAAGCCTGACTGAAGTCTGTCAAAGAGCAGGTTGGACGAGAGATAGGAGGAGAGTTCAGAGTGGACGTGTTGCTCAAGCAGTTTTGAGGCGTGCAGGAGCAGCGAGATGGGACGATAGTTGGCTGGAGAGGACAGGTTGAGGGACGGTTTCTTAAGAATAGGAGTGACAGTGGTGTGTTTGAAGGCTGAGGGGAAGGATCCATTGGCTAGGGATACGTTGAAGAGATGGGTTAAGGCCGGAGTAATGACTTCAGTGAGCTTGGGGATGAGATGTGACTGGATCGGGCCAAGCGTGCAGGAGGTGAGGTGGGATTTAGATATTAGGGAGGAGAGTTTTTCATCAGTGATAGTGGGGAAACAGATCAGGGATGAGGAGCAGCAAGTAGTTGGGTAGAGGGGTTGTCTGGGGTGTAGGGTGAGACTGTCTCTGATGGTGTCAATTTTAGTTCTGAAGTAAGAGGCAAAGTCGTCAGCTGAGATAAGTGATGTCGGAGGGGGGGCAGGAGGACAGAGGAGGGAGTTGAAGGTGAAGAATAGCTGTTTGGGGTTGCGAGAGAGTGCAGATATGAGTGTGGTGAAGTAGACCTGCTTTGCGGAGGTGAGTGCGTTCTTAAATGTGAGAACTACCTGTTTGTAACTGAGGAAGTCTTCCTTGGAGTGGCTTTTCTTTCAGAGGTGTTCTGCAACCTGCTAGGCATGTCTCAGTTTTTTAGTCAGGTTGGTGTGCCAGGGTTATCTATTGATCGGTCGGGCTCTGGTGTTTGTGTAAGGGGCTACAGAATCAAGGGCTGAGGTGATGGTGGTATTGTAGAAGGCAGCAGCGGCATCTGTGTCCTGGAGTGAGGATGTCAGCGAGTGGTAGGAGAGAGTCTGAGAGGGTGCAGGTGTCAAGGCGGTTGAGGTTCCTGCGGGGGCGTGTTGGTTTAGAGATTTGGGGGTCTATTGGAGAGGAGAAGGCAGAGAATGTCAGCAGGTTGTGGTCAGAGAGCGTGAATGGAGGGTTAGAGAAGCTGCATATGGAGCAGAGGTGGGTGAATATGAGGTCTATCATGTGCCCCTTTATGTGGGTGGCAGAGGAGGACCATTGGGAGAGACCAAAGGAGGCGGTGAGGGACAGGAGGCTGGAGGGGGGGTTGTTGTTTGTGTCTTGGGCAGAAAGCCTGCAGGTTTGTGAGTAGCTGTGCAGAGAAGGTCATGTGGTGGGGTAGGAGAGAGGGAGAGATGAGGATTTCTTTACTGACCAGGCTGGTTTGGGGTGGAAAAGTTGTTTTTACAAGGATTGGGAGAACGACAGTGATTAAAGTGAGAAGCATTTCTGTTATACAAGTGATCAGTTTGCAGTAGTTGGTGTTTGTTACCTTACGTTCCCTTGTGGTCCAATTCTGGCCTAATTCTAGTCTGCACACTTAAAGAGGACCTTTCATCAAATCGGGCCCATGCAGTTTTATATACTGCTGGAAAGCTGACAGTGCGCTGAATTCAGCGCACTGTCGGCTTTCCCGATCCGTGCCCGGTGTAAAGCGCTATCGGTCCCGGGACCGTAGCGCTTTAGTGTCAGAAGGGCGTTTCTGACTGTTAGCCAGGAACGTCCTTCTGCCTCGCGGCGCCTATCGCGCTGTACTGTGGAGCGGGGAGGAACGCCCCCTGCCGCTTCTGATAATACTCGTCTATGGACGAGCTGTGTGAGCAGAAGGAGGGGGCGTTCCTCCCCGCTCCACAGTACAGCGCGATAGGCGCCGCGAGGCAGAAGGACGTTCCTGGCTAACAGTCAGAAACGCCCTTCTGACACTAAAGCGCTACGGTCCCGGGACCGATAGCGCTTTACACCAGGCACGGATCGGGAAAGCCGACAGTGCGCTGAATTCAGCGCACTGTCAGCTTTCCAGCAGTATTTATAACTGCATGGGCCCGATTTGATGAAAAGTCCTCTTTAAATTCCACACTTCAGATGCAATGACCCAGGGGGCTTACATTTATACAACTGAAGGTTTGTAAGATGACTATCAGATGTGAATTGGGGGTCTGGATAAATGGAGATAAGTTCAGGCCACAATCAGACAGGAAGTTGAGAAAAGGAGGGGAGGCAGGGTATGGAGATAAAGAAATCAAGGCTATTGTCATTACTACAGAGTGGTTACAACATACTGACAAATTAAAAATACAATAGTAGCAGGATGAGAATGCTGGGGGTTGTAGTGCATGAAGCAGGATGGTTGCAGGACAGCAGTTAGATGGTGAAGTCAAGAGGAGGACATACCTGAGAATGGAGACAGAGCAGAGTCAGATGAAAATTATGAATGATGGGTGGCAGTCAATTTCCATTCTGGCCTAATTCTAGTCTGCACATGTAATGTCCCAGGCCTGCTCATCCCATTCCCTTTAATAGTCCTTGCAGACCGAGATGGTATGGACATTTGCATATAAGGTAAAGAGGTATCTCCCCCATTTCTTCCTATATATTTAACAGTATTTCTATTTCATCAGAGCCAGCACACAGGGGGGGGGGGGGTCTATTAATGCACCATCTTGTGGATGTTTTGTGAACTGCACCTGCCTATACTTTCCATTGTAATTTATGTTGCTAATGTAAAGGAGTGTCCAGTATGATCAGGTGACCTTCAGGACCAATCAAGCTCCCTTGATTGGCCTGAGGAGGAGTTGAGTTACAACCCTCTCTAGAGGGGGTTGGGAACCCTTTGTTCTTTTGGTGTGAAAAGATCTACACATGTGGAGCTGAAAATGGCAGCCAAGCATCAGGGCAATTCAACCAGAGATGTCTTTTCCTCTGTGCTCAAGATTCTCCTCAGATAGTGTTTTCCTCTGAAGCTCCAAGTCTGCAAGTACTAAAGTATGCTGACCCGTTAGCCATACATCTGGGACCTCTGCACGTATCTCTATGCAAGTAAGTCTTTGGGACAAATCTATATTTAAGGAGCCCATAGCTAGTCTGACAGAATTTGATGGTCTCCCACTGTCAACACCCCTATTTCCTCTTCTACATACGTGTACCCAGTTTGTTGAGGACTAACCCCCTGGATACAGGCCATCTTTACAAGTACAGTCCTATGAAAAAGTTTGGGCACCCCTATTAATCTTAATCATTTTTAGTTCTAAATATTTTGGTATTTGCAACAGCCATTTCAGTTTGATATATCTAATAACTGATGGACACAGTAATATTTCAGGATTGAAATGAGGTTTATTGTACTAACAGAAAATGTGCAATATGCATTAAACCAAAATTTGACCGGTGCAAAAGTATGGGCACCTCAACAGAAAAGTGACATTAATATTTAGTAGATCCTCCTTTTGCAAAGATAACAGCCTCTAGTCGCTTCCTGTAGCTTTTAATCAGTTCCTGGATAAAGGTATTTTGGACAAACAATTCAAGTTCAGTTAAGTTAGATGGTCGCCGAGCATGGACAGCCAGCTTCAAATCATCCCACAGATGTTCAATGATATTCAGGTCTGGGGACTGGGATGGCCATTCCAGAACATTGTAATTGTTCCTCTGCATGAATGCCTGAGGATTTGGAGCGGTGTTTTGGATCATTGCCTTGCTGAAATATCCATCCCCGGCGTAACTTCAACTTCGTCACTGATTCTTGAACATTATTCTCAAGAATCTGCTGATACTGAGTGGAATCCATGCGACCCTCAACTTTAACAAGATTCCCGATGCCGGCATTGGCCACACAGCCCCAAAGCATGATGGAACCTCCACCAAATTTTACAGTGGGTAGCATGTGTTTTTCTTGGAATGCTGTTTCTTTTTGGACGCCATGCATAACGCCTTTTTTTATAACCAAACAACTCAATTTTTGTTTCCAAAATGAAGCTGCCTTGTCCAAATGTGCTTTTTCATACCTCAGGCAACTCTATTTGTGGCGTACGTGCAGAAACGGCTTCTTTCTCATCACTCTCCCATACAGCTTCTATTTGTGCAAAGTGCGCTGTATAGTTACCGATGCACAGTGACACCATCTGCAGCAAGATGATGCTGCAGCTCTTTGGAGGTGGTCTGTGGATTGTCCTTGACTGTTCTCACCATTCTTCTTCTCTGCCTTTCTGATATTTTTCTTGGCCTGCCACTTCTGGGCTTAACAAGAACTGTCCCTGTGGTCTTCCATTTCCTTACTATGTTCCTCACAGTGGAAACTGACAGGTTAAATCTCTGAGACAACGTTTTGTATCCTTCCCCTGAACAACTATGTTGAACAATCTTTGTTTTCAGATCATTTGAGAGCGGGCTGTCCATGTTCGGCGACCATCAAACTTAACTGAACTTGAATTGTTTTGTAGAAAGAAATGGTCCAAAATACCTTCATCCAGGATCCAGGAACTGATTAAAAGCTACAGGAAGCGACTAGAGGCTGTTATCTTTGCAAAAGGAGGATGTACTAAATATTAATGTCACTTTTCTGTTGAGGTGCCCATATTTTTGCACCGGTCAAATTTTGGTTTAATGCATATTGCGCATTTTCTGTTAGTACAATAAACCTCATTTCAATCCTGAAATATTACTGTGTCCATCAGTTATTAGATATATCAAACTGAAATGGCTGTTGCATACACCAAAATATTTAGAACTAAAAATGATTAAGATTAATAGGGGTGCCCAAACTTTTTCATAGGACTGTATATACAAGTTTAACTACACAAGCAATTTCCTGCTCCAAGCTCCATCACCTGCTTGACTGGAAACTACCTACAGGCATCACAGTATTGTATGTGAAGAATTACTCCATATGTACATTTGTATTACCTTGTCCTGCTAGTAAAAGAGCAACGACTACCCCCAAGACCTGGTTGTCTGTTGTCATTGTCAGGTACCACGTGGGGGCGGGTAGTCGGGGACATCAAAAAGGAGGCTTTGTGCACATTTGGGGATCAAGGGCCTCTCTACAAGCCGGCCACATCTGACATATTCCCCGTGATATCAGTCCTGGCCCTCCTGAGTGTTACACACACTTCAATTCCACGCTTCAGATGCAATGACCACCCTAATTCTATAATGCCTGCAATAGGCCCATGGATTGTATTGTATGGAAGACATGAAGCTTATAATAGGGATAATTAGAGTGTTCCTCCAATCTAACCCCAGAACACTGAAGATTACCATTACAGAGGTAGCATGGGAGAGCCAGGCTGCTCACTCGCTGTATAAACTGTAGCAGCAAGTGTAGATACCGCAGTGCTGCCGTAGTGCTGGGGGTCTCAAGTGTAACCGGATGTCGAGGTGCTAAATAATTCCTTTCATTTTCATCAATCATTTTAGCCGCATAGGCTTCATTCAAGATGGCTTTGAACTCATCCCTAAAGCCTGTAATCTTTTCATGATTAATTATAGTGTAACATTCTCTATCATTCAATAGGGACAAGCACATCTCCAAGTAGTTTTCTCTGTCTAGGGCCACAATATTGCCTCCTTTGTCGGCTACTTTTAAAACCAAATTATGTTTTTTTTCCAAAGATAATAGTGCCTGCATCTCCTCTTTTGTTAGATTAGAAGGCAGCCATTTATTTTTCTTTCTATCCAGTTGTTTGATCTCACTTTCACAAGTTTGAGAGCGCATGCGCAGTACGGGATGGGTTCGACACACATCCGCCAATAAGGTGAAGTGGCGGGAACGACTAGTTGGTGACGAACCACCATCGGCACACAGGATAGGCTGATTCTGTGGAATGGGAGGGACCTGGGGCACGGTAAAAGCGTGCCTCCCAGCCGGGCAATTCACCGCTGGTGAGAGTAGCGGCGGTCCTGCTGGCGGTCAGATCACCAACCGCCCTCATTTTTGTCAGCAATGATAGCAGTGTCTACTGCCTAAAGTTGATGTTTTTTTTCATTGACCCCTGATGAGTCTAGCGAAACGCGTTGGGTCATAAGATATACACTATTTTGGCCTATGTAGGCTGTAGTAAGTTGGTTATAGGACTCTTTTCAGCAATTGACTCTTTCCCCCCCTGGTTGGCGCGGCACTTAGCCGGCACTCCAGAAGGCTGGGGAATGCTTTGCTGAGCAGTGTGTGAGTCAAATAAGTGTGTGTACTGACAGCTACATTGGTCAAAGGGAAGTAGGTAATGATATTTCGACACTATATCTTGCCTCTACCCTTCCCTGTCTGAGTCAAGAACTCTCTTTCATGGGTGTAGTAAGTTGGGCTAAGTTTTTATCCGCATAGTTCAATAAAAGTTATATTTTATCCTTTATCCTATTTTGAGGTCTGATCAACCTCTTCAGTGAATCTATTTATATAAATAGGAATATACCAATAGGTTCTGGAGCTGTGAAAAGTTTTCTAAGATCTTTCCTCCGTAGTCTGTTGATGTTGTAAGACGGGGGTCTTGATCCTGCTGACTACACTAAAAATGACATGCCGCAACCCAAATGGAGGAGACCAGAGGATGGGAGTTGTAGTGGCAGATGATGTGCCAGCTGTTAGATCGATGACACTCCACCTATCACTGCAGCCCCGCTCCTGGGCTGGACACCACTGTGGGGGCTCCTGGACCACTACCTGATGGTGATGGTAGTAGTTCCCCCAGGGAGCTTCCAGTTGGAGAGGGGACCTCTCCTTTCTGAGCCAGTGTGGTGTTGGTCTGAAGGGCCCTGATGTTACGTAATGCAGGCACGACTCAGGAGTCCAGAGATGCAAAATAAACTGTTACCTGTTTCACTGCAACTGGAACAGAAGTAATGGCAGCTTCCAAAATGAAGGTAGTAGTACACGTTCCAAACCCACAGCCTTGGTTATAGGGGAGTGCCCAGGACTATAACAGGCTCTAAGATATAGTCCACTACTACTCCTCCTCTCATGCCTCTCCCAGATGAGCATGCTGGGGCTAGTGATTCACGGAGACCTGACAGGGATACATTACCTGTATACTAGGCCTGAACTTGTTCCTCCTGTCAGGGTCCTCTCCTGTTCCTCCTGGCACGAAACAGATAAAAGTCCAATACTGCAGACAGCAGCAACTCCCTTCTCAGGGCTGTCTCTAGTTGATACAATGCAAAAAAGGGGTGCTGGGAAAAGGGGATGTTCACAGCCCACTTACTTGAACCTTGATTTCTGTGGTTTCTGGTGGGTGAACGCCAAATTCCTGGGACGGAGGTTGCACGGAAATCACACCCATCGGCTGTGGGAAATATCCAAGGCAAGAAAAAAGAAGGAAATCCAGCTAAAGTAATATGGAAATGATTTAAGGCAACACTTGTTATACTCTGGACTTTTTAATCAATGTAAAATAAAGGCTACGTTTTAAAAGGGACCTAAGGAGTGGAGCTGGATTTGCTTCTTTTTTCTTGCCTGTCTCTATTTGAGCCTGGGGCAGAAGATAATCCTCTTTGAGGCTGTAAGAGTCACCGTTGGGCCTCAGTCCAGAGCTGGGTGCAGGGAATACTCTGCACTCTATCACACACTGCACAGGAACTGAACTGAAAACCAACGGCCACCATGGAGACTAGAGTCTCTTATAACCCCGGCCAATGGCCTGTGATTGGCCAGGGCTGAACCAAGGCAAGGGTTTGAGGGGAAAACAACAAGGGAAAAGCTGCATAACAATGTATATACAGCACAGACCAAACGTTTGGACACACCTTCTCATTCAAAGAGTTTTCTGTATTATCATGACTATGAAAATTGTAGATTCACGCTGAAGGCATCAAAACTATGAATTATCACATGTGAAATGATATACTTAACAAAAAAGTGTGAATCAACTGAAAATATATGTCTTATATTCTAGGTTCTTCAAAGTAGCCGAGTCTGCCTTCCCAAATGTCTCTGGAGTGACTTCTGAGACCAATTTTCCAAACACCTCCACAGTGAGTGTCCGAGACAGCCTTCCCAAACGTCTCCACAGTGGTCTGTCCACGACAGCCTTCCTAAACGCCTCCACAGTGACTGAGACAGCCTCCCCAAATGTCACCACAGTGACTGTCCAAGAAGGCCTTCACAAACATCACTGCAGTGACTGTTGAAGACTATCCTTTCCAAAATCCTCTGTAGTAACTGTCCAAGACAGCCTTCCCAAATGCCTCCACAGTAACTGTTCGAGACAGCCTACCCAAATGTTACCACAGTGACTGTCCGAGACTGCCTTCCCAAACATCACCGCAGTGAGTGTCCAAGACTATCCTTTCCAAACACTTCTGTAGTGACTGTCCAAGACAGTATTCCCAAATGCCTCTGCAGCAACTGTTCAGGACAGCCTTCCAAATGCCACTGCAATGACTGTCTGAGACTGCCTTCTGAAATACCTCTGCTATGACTGTCCGAGACAGGCTTTTCAAACATCAGTGTATCGAGTGTCTGAGGCTTTCCAAATGCCTCCACAATGACTGTCCAAGATAGCCTTCTCAAACGTCACTGCAGTGACTGACCAAGATAACCTTACCCCCCTCAGTGACTGTCCAAGACTGTCTTCTAAAACGCCTCTGCAGTGACAGTTTGAAACAGCCTACCCAAACATCACCAGAGTGACTGTCTGAAACAGCCTTCCTAAATGCCACCATGACTGTTCAAGGTACAGTGGCCGTACCCAATCACCACCTTGGTGACTGTACGAGACTGTCTTCTGAAACACCTGATTGGTTGCTATAATATAGGCAAATTTTCTTACACCGGTATTTATACTTTTGACCAGTAAGGGAGTCAAGACTCTGGGTCCAGCTCTAAGATTTTGTTTAGTAGAAAATGACTCATCGGAACATCGCTATCCATACGCCTCATGTGAATGACCAGCGGTCACATCTGTAGGGTTCAAGTGATGGGCATTTGGGAGGAAGTGGTTGCAGAACTGCACCTAAACTAGAGCTGAATTCCAGCACCCTAAACCTCTATCTAAATATTCTAAACAAGGGACAGTTCCTTTTTTGCCCCACCGCCTACCTGGCAGCCACTAGCCTGGGCACATGAACTGCCATCCCCACTTAGTTACATCCCTTGACCTATTTCATATTGTTTAGTTCATCTTCTTTGCTTTCCTAAGTATATCTTGGGGTATCTTGGCTACTCTTGGATGGATCACAGGAGCTGCAGCTGAAGGGTTCACATCTCTGTGCCAACAGGACAAGGCTGCAGCAGGTGCACTTTGTGTGCGGAATACAAGTTGTGTCATTGTGACATCACATCATGAGCTAACAGTTGATGACGTTCTTAGTAGCTGAGCTCTGATTGGTCACTGTGAGCAACATATTCTTAACGAAGCTCTGATACTGTTTGGGTATGTCCAGACATGTATAACATGCAGTTTTTCTACTCCCCCAAATACTACCTTATTGCAACATTTTCATAAAATACACCTCTTTCCAAGGGGGATGTCAAGTGAGAAGGGGACTGGTGACAAATAGATACAGAACTGAGAGAGTATATTGGAAAATTCTAGAACTTTTCGTTATAAAAACAATAACATTTATTTTGTAGAAACTGGACAACCCCTTTTTAAAGTGGTATTGCAGTTCATTTGTATTGATGACCTCAGGATAAGTCATTTGATAAACTATCACTGGGAGTCCATCAGCTGCTGGAAAGGTCTGTAGTACTCGTATAAGCCGCATGATCCATCGCTGGTTACATTGCACAGATTTTGTTTCATAGTGGCTGTGTAATGACATTACAGCCTCATATCACATAGAGGTGAACAGGCTGTAATTACATTGCATGACCACCAGGGAGAAGACAGCGTGCAATGTTAGTGAACAAGTGTTTGCGCGTGCCACACAGCCCTCTTAAACAACTGTTCATGGGGGTTCTAGGTATTAGACTCCAACAGATCTCTTATTGATGACCTATCCTGAAGATAATCAATAACAGTGAGCTGGAATACGCGTTTAATATTACATGTAGACAATATTTACTGTGACAAGCCATGGTGACTTTGGCTGTGACTTCTGTTGCATGACCAAAGGTAGAACTAACTATACAACTCACCACTACAGAAGCAGTGTGGCAAGAAGGCCATTGAGGCACCCTGGCAGAATGGGGCCTCACAGGTTTTATAAGTCCCGGTGCAGCGCCACCATTTTGCCTATGATTAAAGGGACCCTGCATGATATCCTATGAGTTTATCTTGAGCAGTGATCAAAACAGCTCTTTGCAGCAGCTCCTGACTTAGGGCCCGTGCACATGGAGCTAACGTGAGTGCATTTTAGCATAATACACGTGTATAGAATACAAGTATAAAAATAACACTCCTATTGACTTCAATGAAATTTTTTACACATGAAAAAAATGCATCAAAATACGCGTCGCGTTTTTTTGATGTGTTTTTTTACACGTGTAAAAAATTTAATTGAAGTCAATGGGAGTGTTATTTTTATACTTGTATTCTATACACGTGTATTATGCTATAATGCGCTTGCGTTAACTCTGTGTGCATGGGCCCTTAGATAAACAGAGAACCCCCATCAGTCATTGCATTTATCCTAATAAAGAATATAGATGCAGCAACCAAGCAAAATAAGGAGACTTTTTCTTGGATATGTTCTCACAGAAAGGTGTAAATAAAATAAGAAACTGTGTGAATGTGTCTATTGACTGATACCATATACACTGCCATTTCCCAATCTATACTGCCATACACAATGACGTTCATGTTCTCTTACAAAAGTATATTTTCCTGTTTACAACATCAATGTTTTCTCCTTTGCCATGTCCTGTTTGTGGATTCCTGTATTTTTTGGACTCTTAAAAGGTATTAAAGGTATTATTATATTCAGTAACAGGTTACTCGACAGTATCATGCACACCCTGTAGACAAGTGTAGCTTGTGCTCTAGATGAAAACAACCATATTTTGCTAAAGTAAGGTCAGCCTCGTTAACCCCTTCCCGTCAACAGCATGTTTTGATTTTCGTTTTTCATTTTTGACTTCTCCCCTTCCAAACCCCATAACTTTTTTATTTCTCTGCTCTCAGAGCCATATGAGGTCTTAATCTTTGCGGGACAAATTTTTCTTCATGATGCCACCATTAATTATTCTGTACAATGTACTGGGAAGCTGGAAAAAAAATCAAAATGGGCGATTTGAAGAAAAAGTGCATTTGTTCGATTTTCTTACGGGATTCGTTTTTACGGCGTTCACTATGCAGCCAAAATGACCTGTCACCTGTATTCTATGGTTCGGTACGATTCTGGGGATACCAAATTGATATGGTTTTATTTACCGTTTAACCCCTTAACAAAAATCCAAACCTTTGCCAAGTTTTTTTTTTCTAAAAGTCGCCATATTCTGACACCCGTAACTTTTTTATACTTCCTTGTACGGAGATGCATAGGGTGTCTTTTTTTGCGGGGCTGGGTGTACTTTTTAGTTATACTATTTTGGGGAATTGCTTTTGCTTTGATTATTTTTTATTACAATTTTTATCACAGGCAAAACAGTGAAAAAATGGTGGTTTGGCACTTTTGACCTTCTTTCCCACTATAGCGTTTACCGTACAGCAAAAATATTTTAATAGATTTGTAGAGCGGGCATTTTCGGACACAGGGATACCTAAAATGTATGTGTTTCACAGTATTTAACTACTTTTATATGTGCTCTAATGAAAGGGGGGGGTGATTTTTTTTGTAAAAATTTTTTTGCATTTATTAGACCCCCTAGGGGTCTTGAACCCCAGGGGGTCTGATTACTAATGCAATGCATTACAATGCTAATACTTTGTAATACATTGCAAAAAAAAAAAAAAAAAAAAAAAAAAATCAGCATTTTTTTTTTTGCAGGCTGAATAGAGCAGCCTGCAAAAGAAAAGCACTGCAGACCGGCCGAGGAGCCTTTACAAGGCTCCCGGCTGTCATGCCAACATGACGTCGGCCCTGGAGCTTGCTCAAGGCGCTGGCGATCACCAGGAAAATGGAGCCTCGGTCAGCTTTGACAGAGGCGCCAGAGGGGTTAATGCCCCCGATCGGTCCGGGCACCGACCAGGGGCGTTAGCGCTGGGTGCCTACTGTGTAAATCAGTAGACACCTGGCAGCTATGACGGCCACCCGACTCCCAGGCGACCGCCATAGTTAAACACCCGGCGTCCGCCATACCAGTACGGCAGATGTCAGGAAGGGGATTAAACCCTTCCCAATGTGAAATGGATGTTTGGATGTTTGTTCCTCAATCACACCCAAACGGCTGAATGGATTGCTTTGAAATTTCGCACACATCTACATATTGGCCACGAACGATACATAGGCTACTTTAAACGTGTCTCACTCACCCCAAATCGCCACCGCGACCCTCAAAAGTTGGCTCCGGCTCCACTGTCGGCCCTGAGGTCAGCACAGGTAGTGACACGCAGCTCCGATTGGTGCATGGCAGTGTGGGGGCGGGATAGGGAGACAGCACAGCGGCCCCATAGGTTAGCACCGAAATGTGGGCGTGGCCAGCGCGCGAGGACACTTGCCTGAACATGGCGGCTGCCTGCATGTTCCCAACGCTGCTCACATGCCGGCCAGCCACATATCGCCTAATGCGGTCATTACATACAGCAGCACGACCAGGCCTCAAGCCCACAGCCGCCCCGTACCCGCGTACTGTGTGGCCGAGAACAGACAGCACTCACTCTCATGTCACTGTCACTACACACAGACATCCTCAGCATATGCAAGGTGAGTGCTGGAGGTTCCGTGATCGCCAGTTTCCTTAGTGGTGGTGGGACCAGACCTCAAGCCCACAGCCGCCCGTACCCAAATACTGTGTAGCCGGGAACAGACAGCACTCACTCTCATGTCATGGTCACTACACACAGACATCCCCAGCATATGCAAGGTGAGTGCTGGAGGTTCCGTGATCGCCAGTTTCCTTAGTGGGGGGGGTTTACAAGAGTTGGTGTGTAGGGGGCTGGGGGGGGGGGAAAGAGGGGGGGGGGGTTGGTGGTTTAGAGGAGCTGCTGGGAGTTAGGGAGGGGGCCTGGAGGGGTTTTTTGGTGGGGGGGTTGGGACCAGAGGGCCGAGGATGAGTAGGAGGGAGGCCGATTGCACAAGTTAAAGGGGGAGGTGGGCGGGTGACTGGGGTCACGGGTGGTTGGTGGTGGTGGGGGCAGGGGGGGAGATGTGGAAGGTGACTGTAGGCTCTGAAGGGGGGAGGGGGTGCGGGTGGGAGATAAGGGGAGAGCAGGGGACATGGGTGGGTGCTAGGGGAGTAGCTGGGGCCAGAGCAGCAGGGCTGTGGGGTCCCGCCACACGAGGGTGTGGTAGGGGACAGTGGTGGCCACAAGAAAAGGACCGTGGGGGGGCCAACGGGCCGCGCTGCACATGGTTCGCGCAAGGAAGGAGGGTTCGTGGACGAAGTCGCGGGTATAGCTAGTTCTCCATAATAGTAAGTCTGAACATGAAACATAGCGCCCACTTAGGAGCTAAACAAACGTCATTGCTGCAGGATCTTTGCTGTTGACTGAGTGGCAATACTTGCAATCAGGCATGACACTTTAGGGTCCATTCCCACAGAGTAAACGCTCACTCATTTTTGCATAATACACGTGTAAAGAATACACGTGTAAAAAGACTCCCATTGACTTCAATGACATTTTTTACACATGTTAAAAATGCGTTGCGGTTTTTGGCGCGTTTTTTACACGAGTAAAAAAATGTCATTGAAGTCAATGGGAGTCTTATTTTTACACGTGTGTTCTTTACACGTGTATTATGCAAAAATGAGCGCGCGTTTACTCCATGTGAATGAGGCATCGAAGGATTCAGTCAAGTGTAGCTGAGGCCCAGTTCAGATATACGTTTGGTATTCCGTTCGGGAAGTCCGCTTGGGGACCCCCTGAATGGAAACCTATATGCATTAAAAAGCGGTTAACTAAGAAACCACATGGACCCCCATAGATTCGTGCAGACACTGCACAGACCCCATTATAGTCTATGGAGTATGGGGTTCGTGTGGTTTCTTAGCTAACCGCTTTTTATTGCACATAGGTTTCTGTTCCAGGGTCCCCAAGTGGACTCCCAAAACGGAATACCAAATGCAGAAGTGAACCAGGCCTGAGACATCTAAACAGCAGCAGTGCAAACGTGCTGGCACATTGACTAGGATTGCCACCAAGGAGCAGCAATCTCTTACCATGACAGCCTCTTAACCCCTTGCTGCCAGTGACATTTTTTTGATTTTCGTTTTTGACTCCTCACCTTCCAAACTCCATAACCTTTTTTTCTACTCTTAGAGCCATATGAGGTCTTAATGTTTACGAAACAAATCTTTCTTCATGATGCTACTGTTTATTATTCTGTACAATGTACTGGGAATCTGGAAAAAAAAAAATCAGAATGGGGTGGATTTGAAGAAAAATTGCATTTCTTACAGGCCTAGTTTTTACAGCTTTCACTCTGCAGCCGTCACCTGTATTCTATGTTTTTGTATAATTCCGGGGATTATTTAATTTTTATGGTTTTCTTTACATTTTAACCCCTTAACAAAAATCAAAAACTTTGAAAAAAAAAAAAACAATTATATGTGTATGTTATATTTTGACACCTGTAACTAATTTCCGTGTACAGGAATGCATAGTGCATCTTTTTTTTTTTTTTTTTTGCGAGGCCAGGTGTACTTTTTAATTATACCATTTTAAAGAATATCTATTTGGTTTGGCCCAAATGAGTTTCTCCTGTCAGGATCCTCCATTGCTCCTGGCACAGCTGGCAAATGTTCCCTCAGAGACGCACAGAATCATTCCCTGTCTCAGGGCTGTCTCTGGATGAACCTGGGGTGATGAATATTCCTCCTAGAGTCTGTACTGGCAGCCGTTGAGCTCCATTCCTGCACAGCGTAGCATGAACTGTGTAAGGTAACTGCACTCACTAGACTGGCATTCAACAGTCACCGGGAAGACTATAGTCTTCCTACAACTGCACTCAGCAGCCTGCGATTGGCCAGGGCTGAACCAAGGTTCGAGTTTTGAACTGGGAAGGGGGAAAAAAAATAACAGGGAAAAGCTGCATAACATATGCATATAACCAGTGGCATAATGGAATGGCGGGGCCCCGTGGCAAACTTTCAGACCCCAGAGTATAATAATCGGAGACCCGGGGGAATAAAAACATATTAAATTACTGTTTCTTACCTGTCCCCCGACTCCTACGCTGTCTTCTCCGCTGCCGTCCTTGTTCTATGACGTCGGACGTCACATGACCTGGGAAGCAGGCCGGGTTCATGTGACGCCAGACAAAGAAGGAAGGAGGCCTGGCAGGATCGTGGAGAGGTAGGTAACTGTTTGTTACGTTCCCTTACCTCTCCTGGTCCGCCGATCATTATACTCGGGGGTCTGCAAAGTCTGTTGTGCCTCCAGGTTATGTTGGTATTTCCCGTCTTGTATGTACAGTGTTATATGCAGGGGCCTGGGACATTAGGGGCCCGGTGACAGTCACTACCGCTGCTATCAATATAATGATAATGACCCGGGCCCCTGCATATAACACTGAACATACAATACGGGAAATACCAACATAACCTGGAGGCACAACAGACAAACACCAAAAAATAGCAGCACTCCAGAATGCTGCACCAGCACTTTACCAGCCCTCAACCTCAAAGGGGTTCTCCTTGGTTCTCACCTGGATATGCAGAGAGTCTTCCTGTTTTCATGCCCTTGCACCTGGTCACACAGTCTGTGACCATGACAACCAATGTAAATACATCCTGATAACAGTTTCCATGTGATATTTTCTAAAAAAAAAACCACCTTTCATTGCTTCTGCACAGCAGGCCACAGCTCTGTATAGAGTTTGAAGGCTATGCCATGACTCAGCTCCCTAAAGCTTAGTTCTCAGTCCCGGCCTTCTTCTTCTGGACCCTGAAGAAGGAGCTTGCATGCACTGAGGCTGTGGTTATAAGCTAGGTGCAACAACAGGGCCCATCTACAAGGAACATACTGTATGGATCTGAAACAGCAAACACAAAGGGCACAGAGACTGTCCAGGGAGAAACAATGCAGTAGTATAAAAGGTAATCTAATAGGTACAGCCTCACAATTTATCATTCTCTTCATATAGGCAATAGAATTTTCAAGGGGAAATCTAATGTGGAATAACTAAGTGTGATCACAGGTGTTGCCCCCCCCCCCCCCGCCCCCGCCCATTTCACTGGAACTTTTTTCATATTATCATCCTTCTTTCAAATCTCAGCCTGTTATTGTCATCTCTGCCCCTTAACAGTCTCCATTGGACTTTTCTTCATATTACCCCTATTATCACTCATAGCCTGTTGCTGTTATATATCCCTCTGTAACCCCGGGTGGATACACAATTTTTCTTTATGTTATCAACTCTTTTACCATTCACAGTCTGTTACTTTCATAAACTGAATAGACACGTATTATCTAAGTCTACATAACACTTTATCTAATTTATCCAATTTGTAGCTGTGAATGTACACAGAACCTAATGAAAAGAAACATTAACCCAGAATATAAAAATAGGCTAAAAATAAACCTCATAACATAGATCTGTAAAAAATCATAGCAACAAAGTACACAACTAACAAGGAAATTAAGAGGAATGTTTGATGCTGAATGACGCTTAGCAAACACAGATTACAAAGGTGTAGCTTCCTATGAATCAAGCTGCCCAAAACAGGAAACAGGCCACGACAATCTACTGATAATATTATACTTAAATGCAATGAAAAACAATTAATATCTTCCAATGAAGGAGCAGGAGATAAAAACAAGCAAGAAGCAATTTATTATACAAATAAAACAAGGATGGGAGACGGAAGTGGTAGTTTATCACAAAATGGTGTTGGAGGGAAACAATTTGGGAGATATTAGGCCTCCTGCACATGACAAAGACTGCATGCAGTAGCGTAACTACCGGGGTAGCAGTTGCCACAGGGCCCGGGACATTAGTGGGCCCGGCGACAGTCGCTACTTTTTTTAACAAGCCGTTACGGGCCCTACTTCGTTACCAATTCTGGCTTTTAGTGGTCATTTGGTCGAGATCTTCGACGTTGGTCAAAGGGGGGGGGGGAGGAGGAGATGTCAAAAGTTCGCCACGGGGCCCCGCCATCCCTAGCTACGCCACTGACTGCACGGCTGCATGGTTATGTAGTAAAGTCCCTATGATTACATATTAAAGTAATTCCAGTAACTTTTAACACTTTCCAAATATAGTGTTTTTATTTAACATTGCAGCTCCATTATTAAGAAAAGCTCTGCTTTATTCATATGCAAATTAGGTGAAAAGTGATTTTGGGGCATTTCTTGCCACCCAGCTCACTCAAAGAATGGTGGGTGGAGCTTGGCGGCAGTTAAGGAAGGTAATCTACAGCTCAGAACAAAGCCCAGAGATGATAAGAAACACCCCAAAAGCACTTTTCACCTAAAAAGTGATTTCCACAGTAAGAGCCACAATGCTGAATAACAAAAAGGAATAATTGGAAAGCATAAAGAGCAGCACAAATTACTGAGATTACTTTGATTATGATTTTCCTGTTTACAAACTCCCTTTAAAAGGAGTTTTCCAGTTTCTGACAGATGGCTTATCCTTAGGATCACAGATCACCAAAAGTGAGGCAGTGCGGTAGGTCTGTGCTGCTGCCTTGCCGTATAAACTGTAGCGGCAAGTGTATGTACTGCAGCACTGTCCCATTGAGGACTATGGGGCAGCACTGCAGTACCTAAACTCGGCACTACAATTTGTACTGCGTTTGAACAGTATGGTCCTCCCGCCCTGCCTTGGTACCAGTGATCTGCGGGTGACTGGTATCGGACCACTGCAAATCTAATATTGAAGGCCTATTCTGGAGTGAATCATAAATTCTGACTCGCTACGGTGCCTGAAAGAAGATTTATCCCTAAAATAAGACCTAGCCCTTTTTTTTGGGAGAAAAAAAAAATAAGACCCTGTCTTATTTTCAGAGAAACACGGTAGTAGGAAAGAAGAATGGCTTAAGATAGAACACCAAAATTCTGGCACAAAAGTAAGCCTACTTAATAAGTGATATAATCTTAGAATATGCAGTCTAAGATGCACTGGATTTGTCATCCAGCATCACCCCCATGACAAATCTTATGAATTTTAAGACTATCTAGGTCTAACGCCTAGAGTCTGTGCTTCTGGGTGTACTATCCTTCCCAGAAGACATTGGTTTACCTCTCTGCACTTTTGTTTCTTTTAGGATTATGTTCATGTGCAAGCTTCCTTCTGCCAATCGCCATCTGTCTAGTTCCTGCCATTTAATTCAGTGTGGCTTTCTGCCATGTTTGGAGGCATGTCCTTATGCTCTGTGTGGATACATGTGCTTTTGTCCTGTATTGTGGACGCATGTCCATCTTTTACATATGTTTGACCTCTGAACATGTTATGAGTTTTTGTGGAGGAAGCAACACATGGGTCTGGCTTCAGTGTCCGACTGAAGGGCCTAGGGCCCACCAGAGGAATTTGTTCTGTGGGATCAGCCAATAGTTTCCTTCTAATAGCCTACATATGTTCTGACTATCCAGCATCTAGTTCTCTGCATTACTATTCTCCCTGTATTGTCATCACCTATGGTACTGTGCATGGCCCAAAAGCTCCAAAATTGGTTTATGCATAGCACTGTATGGGGAACAACAAGGCCATGGAGAACCCCAAACATAGGCAAAATTTTAGTGAGGGAGTTGTGATGCAGGCATAGCACACAGGGCTGCCGTCAGGTATTCTGGGACAAAATACTGTCCTCGGTGTCTTACAGTGTCCTGTGGTCCCCACACACTACAATGCTTCTCAATCCCCACAGTATAATGTTCCTGTAACATCTCTGCCTGTTCGGGCCCCTGCGCCACCCTCTGCTCGTGTGCTGCGGCGCAGGAGGCGCGTGCAGTTTGATAATCTGCGTAAAGTTTTTAGTTGCACTGTGTAAACACGGCTCTAGTCCTTAATTGGATTTGCACCACACCCGTCTTCTGCCTAGGTTGCCTCTGTCCATTTAGTGGTTAATCTGGCCTTGCCCTTTGATTGACAGCCTGCCTTCCTGTGAACTCCATGGGCGGGTTCTTCCTCCCTATTTAGCCTTGGTTCCCATTCACACCAGTGCTTGTTATTGCCGTGCGCATACCTGCTCTTACTGTACCTGTTGCTTATACTATTATACCTGACCTTTGGCTTTTCTCATTGACTATTCTCTTTACTCCGATTTGGCACTGCATCGCTCTCCTGTTACTGAACCCTGGCTAGCTGACCTCCCTTTGTTGTTGTTCGTCTTGTCTGCGTTTTGTGTTTCACGTATTCAGGGAGGGTTTGTCCTCGTGGTTGTCGCCTATTACCTAGGATAGGGCCTGGGTATAGGAAGGGAAAGAGGGGGGCTTCAGCTTAGGGCTCACTGTCTCTTGTGCCCCTCCCAGGGTTTAACCGTTCTGGGAATTGCTGTCTTAGCAATTCCATTACAGTTCCTCAAAATAAGAAATGCTTCACAGTGCACCCCACAGTATAATGCTACACAACAGCCCCACACAGTATTATATATACCCCGGAGCCCACCCCACCAGTATAAAAGGATACCAATATTTGTGAGGTTCAGCCCTTTGGTTCATTTCAGTGTTATTATTGTACTCTGGGGTCTCTTCAATGCCAGATGAAAGTGACGACACATTGGGTGACTGGGTGAGGGCTTCTGAAAACTAGGAGACTCTCAGGAAAGCTGGGTGAGTTGACATGTCTGAGTCTCTCACAGAAAAATTTGAAGGTCACTCCTTGGTAGTCACAGGATTAGTGAAATGTGACTCCTGACTTCCAGAAAGTCACACTATGTCACAAATTGGGCATTGCAGCTCACTTTATGCTTTGCGTTCCTGTTTTATAATTTGTGTTTTTCATCTCTGCCTACCAACAGCCATCATATTGTTATGTTTCTATTCACATAGCTGTATGAGTATTTGTTGAGAAGTTCCAGTTAATTTTCCATATAATGTAGAGAAATTAAAAAAAAAAAAAAAAAAGTGGAAAAAACATAACTCAAGATAGTTTCTATGGGATTGATTTTACAACATTCACTGTACAGTATAAATGATATAATGACTGTCGTCTGAAATCAGTATTACAGCATCATCATTTTTAGGTTACAAGTCTACAAGTTTTTCACACATCGTGGATCAGGTTGACAGATTACTGGGTGGGGCTGGTGTGGATCCAGCGGTCATGGTGCTCGTTGGCACCAATACAAAGTTAGCGGTAGGTAGAAGGTCCTTAAAAAGGATTTCAGGGATTTAGGGAGCAAGTTGAAGGCAAGAACCTCCAGGGTAGTATTCTCAGAAATGCTGCCTGTTCCGGGGCCACACGGTGGCTCAGCGCTGGAGTCCTTGGTTCGAATCCCGCCAAGGACAAAAAAAAAAAAAACTATCTGCAAGGAGTTTGTATGTTTTCCTTGTGTTTGCGTGGATTTCCATCCCATACTCCAAAGACATACTGATAGGGAAAGATGTACATTGTGAGCCCTACGTGGGCTCACAATCTAAATTAAAAAAAAAAAAATACTGCCTGTTCCATGAGCCACTCAGGAAAGGCAGCAGGAGATTAGGGAGGTAAACAAGTGGCTCAAGAGTTGGAGTAGGAAGGAGGGGTTTGGGTTCCTGGAGAACTGGGCCAACTTTGCTGTGGGCTACAGGTTCTATGCTAGGGATGGGCTGCATCTCAATGGGGAGGGTGCAGCTGTGCTGGGGGAGAAGATGGCTAGACAGTTGGAGGAGTGTTTAACTAGGTACTGGGGGGGGGAGGGTAACAGATGTAGAAGGCAAGATAGTGTAGAAATGGAAAGAGGGCTAGATACTGTAACTGGGGGTGGGGTTAGAGCAGTCAGTAGGCAGTGGAAGAGTAGGGAAGATAAATCTATAAAATGTATGTATACAAATGCCCGAATCCTTACTAACAAGATGGAGGAACTAGAAGTGATGATGTTGGAAGAAAATTAGGACAAAAATTAGGATTGGGGGTAAATGAGACATGGCTCTAGCTATGACTGGGCTGTAAATATACAAGGGTACAGTATGTTTAGAAAGGAGTGTACAAATAAGAAAGGGGGAGGGGTTTGCTTATACGTAAAATCCGGCCTTAAGCCAGTCCTGCGTGAGGACATCTGGGAGGAAAATGAATATGTGGAGTCCTTATGGGTGGAACAAAAAATAAAATACTGATAGGGGTTTGTTATAAATCTCCAAATATAACGGAAGAAGCTGAAAATATACTAATAAAACAAATAGATGAGGCCGCAAAGCATAATAAAGTCATTATTATGGGGGATTTCAACTACCCTGATATCAACTGGGAGGCAGAAACCTGCAGATCCAACAAAGGGAACAGGTTCTTGTCAGTAATAAAAGACAATTACCTATCGCAACTAGTGCAGGACCCAACAAGAGGCGAGACACGACTAGACCTAATTTTAACAAATGAACCTGACACATTATCAAAAGTGGAGGTTGGGGGACATCTGGGCAATAGTGACCATAACATAATAAGTTTTCTCGTACACATTAAGAAGACGTTCATTAGAGGGGGTACAAAAACACTAAACTTCAGGAAGGCCAATTTTAACCAGCAGAGAGAGGAGCTTAGCAGCATAAACTGGGACAATGTCCTCAACATGACGGGAACGCAAACTAAATGGGATATCTTCAAAAATATACTATATAAGAGCACTAGAAAACACATACCGTATGGGAATAAGCGGGTTAGAAATCATAGAAAACCAATATGGCTAACTAAAACGGTACAGAATGCAATGAGGGATAAAAAGGAAGCATTTAAAGTACTAACACAAGAGAGTAGCGACAGCATTAAAAAAAACTATAAGGAGAAAAATAAATTGTGCAAGAGACAAATAAAGGAGGCGAAGATTGAGGCTGAGAGAAAAATTGCCAAGGAAAGTAAAAGTAATCCAAAATTATTCTTCAATTACATAAATAATAAGAGAATAAAAACTGACAATGTGGGCACTCTTAAAAATAATCTGGGTGTAATGGTGGAGGAGGATGAGGAAAAGGCACAAGTATTAAATGCCTTCTTCTCTACAGTGTTTACACAAGAAAATCCATTGACCAGTAACATGATTAGGGGTAATATTAACTCTCAATTGAATGTCACCTACTTAACCCAGGAAGAAGCACGGCGCCGCCTGCAAAACACTAAAAATAGAGAAATCGCCTGGTCCAGATGGAATACACCCCCGAGTTCTGAGGGAATTAAGCATGGTCATAGATAGACCCTTGTATCTAATATTTAAGGATTCAGTAATGACTGGGTCTGTACCATAGGATTGGCAAATAGCAAATGTGGTGCCAATTTTCAAAAAAAGGGGTGTAAAAGGGAACCTGGAAACTATAAGCCAGTAAGTAACTTCTGTGGTGGGAAAGATATTTGAGGGTTTTCTAAGAGTTGCTATCCTGGAGTATCTCAATGTAAATAATCTTATAACACCAAATCAGCATGGGTTTATGAGGAATCGGTCCTGTCAGACTAATCTGATCAGCTTCTATGAGGAGGTAAGTTCAAGACTGGACATGGGTAATGCAGTAGACGTGGTGTAACTGGACTTTTCAAAGGCATTTGATACTGTTCCACATAAACGGTTGGTATGCAAAATGAGAATGTTGGGACTGGGGGAAAGCATATGCATTTGGGTTAGCAACTGGTTCACTGATAGGAAACAGAAGGTACTTGTTAATGGTAAATATTCAGACTGGGCCACAGTCTCCAGTGAGGTGCCACAAGGGTCAGTATTAGGTCCTCTCTTGTTTAATATCTTTATTAATGACCTGGTAGAGGGTTTACAAAGCAGGGTGTCCATATTTGCAGATGATACTAAACTTTGTAGGGTAATCAATAATGAGGAGAATATTACAAGGGGATCTAAGGAAACTGGAAGCATGGGCGGGACTTGGCAAATGAAGTTTAATGTTGACAAATGTAAGGTAATGCACTTTGGTCGACGTAATAACATATGTGACTATGTACTTAATAGTAAATTACTGGGTGAGACTGCCAATGAAAAAGACTTAGGGATTTTGGTGGACAGCAAGCTTACTTTTAATGACAAGTGTCAGGCAGCTGCTGCCAAGGCAAATAAAATTATGGGATGCATCACAAGAGGTCTAGATTCTCAAGACAAGGACATAGTTATGCCTCTATACAAATCACTGATACAGCCACACTTAGAATATTGTGTGCAATTTTGGGCCCCGATATACAAGAAAGACATAAGTGAACTTGAAAAACCAAAATGATTAGGGGAATGGGTGGACTGGAGTACAACGATAGATTAACAAACTTGGGGGTTATTCAGTTTAGAGAAAAGACGTCTACGGGGAGATCTAATAACAATGTACAAATACATGAAGGGACAATACAAAGAACTTTCTAAGGATATTTTTACTCCTAGGCCAGTGACAGTGACAAGAGGACATCCACTACGTATGGAGGAGAGAAGGTTTCACCAGAAACATAGAAGGGGATTCTTCACTGTAAGAACAACGAGGCTCTGGAACTCTCTGCCCCAGGAAGTGGTGATGGTGGAGTCATTAAACAATTTCAAAGTGGGCCTGGATGCCTTTCTTGAAGAGAAAACTATAACAGGTTATGGACTCTAGATTTTAAGGAGACGTTGATCCAGGGTTTTTATACTGACTGCCAGATTTGGAGTCGGGAAGGAATTTTTTCCCCTGAAATAGGACAATTGGCACGAGCCTCATGGGGTTTTTTGCCTTCCCCTGGATCAACACTGTAGGGGATTGTAGGGTTATAGGTTGGACTTGATGGACTAATGTCTTTATCCAACCTCATCTACTATGCAACTATGTCAATGGCAGACTTTAACCTTGTCAAAACAAGATCACCCATGTTAAATATTTTCAGCTGGTGGTTGGCCAAAAATATCAGTGTTTGGCACGGTCTTCTACTTTTGGCTGATCATTAGCCAATACTAATAGATAATGCAAACTTTGACAGGCAGTCTGAAAATACAATACATTTATCACATTGTCTGCTGCTGAATGATAAATCTGGCATATCCTTAGACTGCCTAATCCAGAATTTTAACACACAGTTTTGGTGCACCCCTTTTTTGCAGTCTCCTGGCGAGTTGGCAAGTAGGGGTAATCTATAGCAGGACTGTTCACTCACCAGATATTTGCTGATTTTATTAGAGTCTGAACTGGTCCTCTATTTGGCCATGTGATCGTCAGACTGACCTGCCCCATTCTCACTCACTCAATGTTGGCTATAGTTGTTTCACGTGACAAAAAAGCAACTGCATGAAATACATTACGTTTTTTAGATGCTGTTGTTGATGCTTTTTCAACTGCACTATTTGAACATTCCCTAAAGATTATTAGAAAAATTAATAAGCGCCTAAAAACAAAGCGACATTCATAGTTAGAGTTAAACTTGGGGACACAATACAACCATTTTCTATCAGTTTCAGTCCATTAACGTGATAAATTTCTGTTTTCCTTAGTCTAAAGGAAAGATTGGTGGACGTGGAGAAGTTCACATTTTATTGCATAATTTACTGAAAGTGTCAGCGCTTTTCCTGCTTTCACTGCTGTGTCAGTGCCCTGCGTGCTCATCTTAGGGTTCGTTTACCTTTGTTCCTCATAATAGTTTACTACCCCTTCTTGCTTTCGATAAGATGCGTGACACTAGTGAATATGTTGTATATATAAACAAAATTCTCAGTATATTTTACCAGCCTAATAATAATAATATACATTTTATTTATATAGCGCCAACATATTCCGCAGCACTGTACAATTTGCAGGGTTCAAGTACAGACAAAAAGATAAATTACAAAGAAATAGTCACTACACACAATGGGACTGAGGGGCCTGCTCGCAAGAGCTTACAATCTATGAGGTAGAGAGGGTGACATAAGAGGTAGCAGGGGCGGCATCGGAGATAGCATTACTTATACAGTGGTCAGACAATTTTGTAATAGAGGTTACAATCATTACACAAACATAAAACTGTATGAGCCATCACCAGTTGAGTCCTTTAATGTGCAGATGGTGCCTGGATGTATAAAGTTAGTCTCAAACGGCATCATATCTTGTGGGGTAATGTGGGAACAGAGGAGAGTTTGTTTTAGGGATTTTAACTACGGAAGGGTTTACATTAGGAATTGTGATAAGCCTGTCTGAAAAGATGTGTCTTTAGTTTGCCCTTGATGCTGTAGAGATTGGGAGTTAATCTGATTGTCCGGTGTAGAGCATTCCAGGGAAGTTACGGCTACGGTGGCCGCCATATTTAGACACCCGCCATAATAGTATGGCAGATGTTGGGAAGGGGTTAATTGGTTCCAAGATGGAGATTGTAAGTTGAAAACATTGTAACTTGAGACTATACTTGTGTAAAACTAGTAAGTGGTTCAGTAGACTGCAACAGGTCACCAAAAATATGAAAATATAAAAGTTAAAGAAACTACATAGCCAATATAGATCTAGCAAATCCTTGCACATAAAAATCAGAAAAAGCTGCTGGAAGGTGTAACTCACTTTATTTTTCAGGAGCTGTTCTAATCTAAGCGGGTGAACTAAGGAGCACTATTACTGTGGGTAGGGGGACTAAGAAGCATTATACTGTGGGGTGCACTAATGAGACAGTATAATGCCCCATTATTGTGCCCCCTCACAGTATGCTCCTTAGTCTTCCCCCAGTATAATTTCCCATTAGTTCCCCCAAACATAATTAACATTAATAGCGGCTGGTAGGGACATTCATCTCTTGCCTGCTGCCCCCAAGTCCTGATACCTTGCACTAAGTGGCAGAAGCGATCAGTAATTGTCAAGAGCCTTCATGTGTAAAGGCAGTAGGGATGATGACCGATGATGACCGACTGCTGCCGCTAGTACAAGGGATCAAGGCTTGGGGGCAGCAAACGGGAGATGAAGGTTTCATTTCACGCTGTCATAATGCAAGAGCCAGGTGGCAAGGGTCCGGACTGCAGGCGGCTGTGGTCCCCAGTTGAGTATCCCTTCACTAAACTGTAGGAAAGTGCTACTAGTCGGCCAGCCAGTGCATGCACTTCACTAATATTAGGGTTTTACCAGAGAAATGACCATGCTGATTTGTTGGAACCTCCAGCCAAGCATTACATGTTGAGTCTGGTTTCCAGTTACAGTAGTTCAAAAAAAGTATACTGTAAGTTGAAAATATTGTATCCTGAAGCCATTTTTACTTGATGGACAACTGTATAGTAAACTCTTGGAACACCCTCTAATAAATGATAAAACGTTGTTTTCACATTAGCCACTAGATGTCAGTACAAGAGGTTATATATATGAAAAAGCATCTTATTTTACTGTACAACCTGCTTACATTAAATATTATCAGTAGTAGACAAGCTATGGCACTGCTTGAGACAGCTTTCACACAAGAGAGAAGGATATAGGTTACACATAGTAAGGAGAAAGGGTGTTCAAGGAAGGGTTAATGATGCCAATGCCCATTTCCACAGCTACAGAAGCTGCTATGGGGCCTGCCAAGTTAGAGGACGCTGCCAGGCCCAACTTTTTTTTAATACACCAGCAAGTAACAGACAAATTTCTCTTACTTATCCCCACTCCTGTCCATGGCCGCCTGGCTTTCTGAGGCTCATTTGCATAAATGGAACAAGCAATCTATTTAAAAATTGGTGCCGTTGAGGACTAAACCAAAGGTAGGATTAGAATAGAATAGCCTTTCTAAAAGCTATTCCAACATGTCCTTAGTTTAAAATGCATATTTTCAATGATGGAGCAAATTTAAGGGATTCTGCTTCGCTGGTACCATAGAGGCTCTGCAAATATGACATGGCATCCAGATACCAAATTTCTAAGTCTGCACTTCAGAAGCCACATAGTGCTCCTTCACATCTGTGCCCTGCTGTGTGCCTAAACAAAAGTTTATGCCCACATGTATGACACTGGTGTACCCAGGATAACGTACTTCATGTCATATGTGGGTATAATCTGCTATTTGGGCACAGACAGGAAGGAGCGCTATTTGGTTTTTGGACGCCATTATGCTTTTGCAGAGCTCCTGAAATGCCAATTAAGTGGAATGCCCTAACATGTGACTCCATTTTGGAAACTACAGTCCTGAAGGAATTTATCTAGAGGTATAGTGAGCATTTTTAAGCCCCAAGTGTTGCTATAATTTACTTTCCAAAAATGAATAAGCAGCTGTTGGTGAAAGAATAAAATAGCAAATTTTCAAGGAATACGTCATTTTGGTGTGTAATATTTTGTGCCCAATTTGAATCAGACACAAATGCTCCAAGAGCTGTTGTGCCCTGGATACCTGCTTAAAGAGAACCTTTCATGTCCTCAGTCACACGCAATTATATAGACACACTAGAGATGAGAGAGTAGTATTCGAAACGGCAGTTTCGAATAGCACGCACCCATAGGAATGAATGGAGCCCGCCGGCACGCAGACGGGGCCGGCATCCTGCCGCTTAACCCCCTGCGTGCCAGCTGCGTCCATCCATTCCTATGGGTGCGTGCTATTCGAAACTGCCATTTCGAATACTACTCGCTCATCTCTAATATACACCTCTAGAAAACCAACGGTGCGCTGATTTCGGCGCATTGTCAGCTTTCCCATTATGTGCCCTGGGGGAAGAGATATCGCTGCAATTACCGATGGCTCTTCATCGTCAGAAGGGCGTTCCTGACAATTTAGCTGGGAACAGTAATTGCATTCTCTCTTCCCTCGAAGCACATAACGGGAAAGCTAACAGTGCGCTGAATTCAGTGCACTGTCGGCTTTCTAGTGGTATATAAAACCACGCGTGCCCTAGGACATGAAAGGTCCTCTTTAACAGTTTTTGGAGTGTGTGTCTCTGCCGACACAAGTTGCGCATAATATATCGGGTACTGAAATGGTGAATCTCTGAAAAAAAATTGCAATTTTCACTTTTTAATCAGTAGTGTATTTTTTTCTGGAAATTAAATAAATGCAAACTCAAGGGTTAAAAACGCTCACTACGCCACTTGATAAATCCCTTGATGGGTCTATGTTCCAAAGTGGGGTTATGTGTCTACATTACTGGCAATTCAGTGGATCTGCAAAAGTGGCATAACATCCAAAAAGCAAACTGTGCTCCAAAAACCAAAATAGCGCTCTCTCTTCTGTGCCCAAACAGTAGTTTATACCCATATACAGCATTATCCTGGGTACAACAGGTGTCATACATGTGGGTATAAACTGCAGTTTGGGCACACCAGAGGACAGATGTGAAGGAGCACTATGGAGCTTTTGGAGCACAGATTTAGATTGTCGTTTTTTTTTACTCCAAGTTACCTTTGCATAGACCCTAAAAATTTCCCCTTCATGTCCTAGACCCCAGCATCAGGTCTGTGACAGCGTCCTCACCTACCACATGCTATTGATATCCTTTTATATCCATAATCATGCCTGTAGCTATGCTGCTGCTTCTAGTCCTATTTGCCAGGGAGAAGAAGATGGTGATCTCTTTATCTTTTCTTATGACATTTCTTTTGAGACAGTTGCCACCATGTAGGATGTAAATCACTCTGCCCAATGCCAATGCTACAGCCACCTTCTGCACATATCTGACCAGCTGATAAAGGGAGTCTGTCAGTAGGGTGAAGTAAATTAAACCACAAACCCAGTTAGGCTACACAGGCTTGAGGACAGGTCAGGTTCAACCGAATGTAAAACTTTTTCCCCATGAAACTTTGTGCCTTTGTTGGTGAGATATTCAGTTATTTTAGAATATGAGCTATCTAAAGCATTGAGGGCAGCTCCATTGCTCCCAACTACTTTGCTCCACACTGGAGAAAACACAAGAACACAGGGCCATATGAGATTTCAGCATAGTTGTCTGGCCTTGTCACTTAAAGGGTGAGTAGATGGAGGGTGTATTAGAGCTGTGTGGAGGGTAGCAGTTTCGAGCAAAGGACCTGCCCTCGGTGCTCCAGAAAGCCTATTTATATTGTGAAATAATCTCTCAGCAGGGGCATGGCGGAATTTTCATGGGAAAAAAGATATTACATTCAGATGAGCCTGACCTATTTACGTTTATGTTTGTTTAATATGCTTCACCTTGGGGACAGACTCCCTTTAAGTAAAGATGAACTATTAATTTCTATGGATTGGTCACAGAACCCGATTGTTCCCAGACAACCTGGGTTAATAGGGAAAAAAAAAATCAATGAAATACTTCATTTCCCCTGTGGTAACATTTGGGGTAAGTAAGCATATTGCCATTTTTTTTTCTGTATACTCAAGTAAATCTCTGGCGGGATTCAGTTTGGGTTTTTTTTCACTGAATTACCTTCCAGATGATAAATTGTTCTTATAAATTCCTTGGTGCTTCTCTTTTGGTAGATACAATGTGTTCATTGTGTATAGGGAATTATTATTTACAGTGTCCATGTTCAGCTTTATATTACATAAGTTATGATGCATTTCTGAGCCAGTCATATTGTGTCACCCCACTGTCTTCCTTCTCTTGTGGTTATGCATGTTATCATTCCTAATACTATCACCATTGTTTAGCTATACTCCAAGCTTTTTGTCTTCCCTCTTAATCTTCTGTCTCCAATTAGTACTTCCATCCTGTTCTCAGAAACCTGGTCACCATTTATGTAAGCATTCCTGGACAATTGTGCAAGTTTAGAAGCACAGCAGACAACACAAGTCTGTCTGATGTTGTATTACAATATATGCTCTTACAACGTGCTCTTACTTGAAATTGACATGGTTGGGGTCATGATCATCATTCTTTATATTTATTAAAGGAGTTCTCCACTTATTGGGAACCCCTACATGTTAAAAAAGTCCTTTTCCAATAACGCTAGGTTCACACTAGCGTTTGGGTCTCCGTTCTGTGGTTTCCACCTTCTGCATGCAGAAGACTGAAACCTGTTAGACCGGGTCCGGCTGTGAGCGGCGTTGAGCGTTCTATGCTCTCCGCCGCGAAATCGTTTTTTTTTTGTTTTTTTTTAAAAACCGGACACAGAGTACTGCATGTCCGACTCTGTGTACGATTTAAAAAACAAAAAAACAAACAAAAAAAACAAAACAAAACACGGTTTCGCGGCGGAGAGCTTAGAACGCTCACCGCCGCTCACGGCCAGACATCTTTCAAACCTATTCAAATGAATGGGTTTGAAAGAGTCCTGCAGGTTTCCGTCTCCTGCCTCTGTTTTGTGCAGGAAACGAAAACCTGCAGAACGGAGACCAGGCGCAGATGTGAAGGAGCCCTTAGCTGATCATAAAGTGTACCCCTGCTGGGAATTCCAGGGATCACATATGCAAGTGCTTAATTTCCCTGGAGCTCTGCCACAGGAGAAACTAAGCTTTAAAGAGTGCCCATTCAATTCAATGGCATGTCAGTGTAATGTAGGACAAGACATGTCTTATGCAACAAAAGGACCAGCAACACAGATTAGTAGTAAAACATCCGGTTGGAAAGGAACTGCGCTCACCATGTAAATTGAAATGAACGGTTTTATTCAACAACTCAAACACAATGGATTTCGGGCGTATACCTCGCCCTTCCTCAGTTGCAATCGTTCTAAAGTAAAAACAAGGTAGACCACGTATATAACTGACTCATACATTGAGAGCCCAAACAAACAATATGGGACTTAAAGAAATGCTTTTGTTACACAAAAAATGCTTAGGCTATGGCCATGCTAGCCCAAAGTGCAGTACAAAAATCCACTAAGCAATGCGGAGTTGAATTTGCAATAATACAACAGATCTCAATGTGTCTTACAACAACATTTAAGATTGGAGGTGCAAAGTTGGATATGGTTAGATAACTTCTATTACAAAGTATCTTGGTCAGATCAAATATACCAGTCATCCAACTCAAGTGTAGTTCAAATGGCTAACTAAGACATCTGATAAGATCACCATTTGCTGTGACACAAAATAAAATTGAATGGACAAATACTCAGATACACTGTCTCAAAAGTATTAGAAGTATTCAATGCACCCCATAAGAAAAAACAAATGAGAAGAGACTCATATCTCTTACCTTAACCATCGGGCAGATTGCTTGCTAGCCCGGCGGAAGGCAGAGTATAATAAACCATTGGTGGGCATGGGGTATGCAAATTGTTGTTTCTCACACTATTCAGATATCACGCATGTGCTCTAGAGCGCACGTGAATCAAGAGCAGTATGATCTCGGCGTCCTTACAGATTCAGCGCGCATGCGCCTGACTCTAAAGTTGGCACAATAGTTAGTTCTCAGTACCCTGGCCGAAGCAGCTGATAGTAGGAAAAAGTGTGCACGCGCCTGTTCCAAAGACCAGTGGGTGCACACTTTGCAGACATCCCGATAACGGGATGTAGATTCGGCTGACTAGTGGGTACAACCGCGCAAGCGCCTATTGATGGGAGCATTATAATGTGTGACACACAATGAGGGCACATTATGTTGTAGTGGCTACAAGGGGACATTGCACTGTGTGGGGGATACAAGGGTGTATGATATAATTGCAGAGCCACTAAAAAAAGGCACTGTACTTTGTTGGGGCACAAAAGGACATGGGTGGGAGTAGGCAGGCCTATTAATATCTAAATTCATCATTTTGTCTCTCTCTGTCCTTCTGTGCTAAGGTTTTTATTAAAACATTGAAATGAATTGAAATGATTTGTTTGAAGTTACATTTAACTTTATAAAAGCAGAATGATTTTCACTGTCTACCTCCTGTAAAGTAACATAATATCATGCATTGTAAATGTGCGTGACTCATGAAAGCGGCAGTGATGAATGCACCACATGAAATAACGCCATAACATTATATTATTGAATGTGAGCCCAACCATGAATATGACTGTGTTGGATGCTGGCTTCTTTATAGTCTAAGAATCCTTCTCTCTAGTTGTCTTCAGCTCCCAAGAATGGTGGTCATTTAATGGGGATTTGCAGTGACACTTGAAAAGAGTTTGACGACACCTGAAGAGGTCACAGCGCACAGTCCTGCAAATACTGTTCCCCTTTCACAGGCTGTGATATCACATTCATCTGTCACATGTCCGGTTTGCAGCTCTGTCCCATTCAAGCAAAGGGATTAAACTACAATACCAAGCACAGTCACTATACAAATGTATGGCACTGTGCTAAGATTCAGTAAAGAGGCCACTGTTCTCACTTGGCTGCTGCAAAAGTTTCAAACGGCTGAGCTTCTGCTGTTGGCTTATCCTAAGGTGGGTCATTAAAATCAAAGTGCTAGGAAACTTTCTTTAACCCAGCCTACACAGAGATCAGAAAAAACTAGAAAAAAAAAAAGTTACCGAAAAATTGTAAGATGACCTAAAAAAATGGTTTCCTACCTTTAATCAATTAATGATTTTCTTCATAATGTATCCACCCACAGAGATCCTGTTAACATAACCTGCTATAGAGGAGTTAAAATTGTACTTCCAGTGATCTTAAACAAGAAACCACATGCTATTGCTTACATAGATTTGGGAGTTGATAAGTTAGTGTGGCAACAATCTCAATATGTGATACACTGCAGAAGGAGCTTGAGTTTTAAAATATATTTTTAGCTGTATTTTATTAATTTGAGGACTGTATGATAGTGGTGGTACTATTTGAGCACTGTATGGTAGTATTATTTCAGCACTGTATAGTCATGGGCAAAAGTTTTGAGACTGATACAAGTTTTGGTTTTTACATAGTTTGCTGCCTCAGATATTTCATAGATTCAATTACATTGAATTTATGCAAAAACTCAATATTACAGTGTTGATCCTTATTTTTCAAGACTTCTGCAATTCGACCTATAATGCTGGATATCAGCTTCTGAGCCAAATCCTGACTGATGGCAACCCATTCTTCCCTAACTAGTACTGGGAATTTAGCACAAATTCTGTGTTTTTGTTTGTCCACCCACTTTTTGGGTAGTTTCCTGGCTGTGGACTCAAAGTTACAATATTTTGTTCACCAAACCACTTTGTTACAGGTTTTTCTTATGACACTGTGCTCCATCATGCTGGAAAAGGCATTGTTCATCACTAAATTTCCCCTGGATTTTTGGGAGAGGTTGCCTCCTGGTGCTGTGCTTAGGCAAAATTGTGATTGAGCCCACTTCCTTGGATGAAATGCAACTTCAAGAATGGCAGCAGGCAGCTGACAGTCTATCATTTCGTAGGAAGTACAGGGATTGGATTACAGAGGACTGGGGTTAAGCTACTGTGGAAGAATAATTTTCAATTGAGGAGGCTATGGAATATTATACTGTGTTAAGGGGCCAATATGGGACATTATACTGTGTGGAGGGGCTACTATATGACATTATAGTGTGTAGAGGGGCTACTATGGGACATTGTAATGTGAGGAGGGTCTTCTGTGGGATATTATACTGTTCGAAGGCCACTTGGGGACATTATAGTATGTGTAAATTGGTAATTATTCTGTTCGGGTGTCAGGAAAGGGGTCGCTATGTCGTGGGGGGGCCCAAAAGTCAAAGTTTGCTATGGGTCCAAGTCTTTACTAGTTACAGCCCTGGGTGGAGATTTTGTGTGAGAAGCAGAGGGCAGACTGCAGAGACAAGGTGTCAGGGTCTTGTTTTGTTGAACCCTTTTTTTGCCAGCAGCTAAGATGGAGTTTTTTGTGTTTCCTGCCTGTGACATCACCCTGGTTTCCTGATGCCTGATTATTTAACATGTGTGTATGTGATTACCTAGTTGCCTGAGTATTGTGCCACAAACACCCTAACTAGTTTTCTGGAGACCAATGGCTGGCAACAGGGAGTATACCAACAGCAAGACAACAGACAGACTTACAATCAGCTCAATGAAAGGCAGTAGTTCCACAGCTCCAATGGACCAAACAGATAGCAATAGTCTTTAGCAGCAGGAGGGCTTGCTGGAGGCAGTAGTTCCACAGCTGCAATGGACCAGGTAGATGACAGTAGTCTTTAGTAGCAAACAGACTTGCTGGAGGCAATATTTCCACGGCTACAATGGAGCAGGTAGATGGCAATAGTCTTTAGTTGCAAACAGGCTTGCTGGAGGCAGTATTTCCACAGCTACAATGGACCAGGTAGATGGCAATAGTCTTTAGCAGTGGAAAGGCTTGCTGGAAGTTGTTCAAAGGTAGCAACCAACTTGAAAGGTAAATAACCAACTTGAAACAATAGGTTAGAGCTTGAGGACCTTGGCAGAAGGCAGGCGTCTGAAACAATACTCAGGCAACTGGGTAATCACATACACACATGTTAAATAATCAGGCATCAGGAAACCAGGGTGATGTCACAGGCAGGGAACACAAAAAACTCCATCTTAACTGCTGGCAAAAAAGGGTTTAACAAAACAAGATCCTGACACAATGTGTTACTTCGAGATACCTCACTGTAGCCTCATGAGGCAAATGTGTCAGTTTATCAAGCCTTTTGAAGAGTCCACCAAATTTGTTAGCAGGGACAACTGCAGCATTAGAGATGTGATCGCGTTATGTTATAGAAAACATACTCATGCTCCAAGGCATGGAAGAGGAGTTACAGTTTCCACCTCTTAGTCCACGTTATTGTCCTGGGTTTATGGAGGAGTATGAGGAATTGGGTCATTATGGTGGACAAACTGGGACTCTTAGACTGGAAGAGGAGGAGGAAGACTCTCCTTTGGATGCAGAGTGGGCCCTTGATATGTCACAGGCACAGCTAGGGGAGGAGGCTTACCTTTATTTTTTATTTTTTTAAGATGTTGATGACAACCAAGACAACCACACTGGCCAAGAACACCAACCATGACAGGCCCCGCTGGCAAGCATAGACGGCTGTATGCACCGCTGCTTACACAGCAAAAAGTGTATTATTAGTAGAAGGATGTGTAGTCTTAGTCCCGCACTATAAAGCCAATATGGAGTTATTCTTCCCTGTCCCCCAAAGAAAATTTGGAACATTATCAGGATAGGTCATATATCTTACTACAGCATGTAGGGAGACCAATGCAACTGCCAGATGCATATGTACCCAGTTGACTTCTGCCCGCTCCCAGTCCACCTCACTCAGCCCACGGGCCACCTCCTCTGCCAGTGTCGCAGCTACAAATAGCAGGAGGAAAAGCAGCAGAATCAGCAGCCAGGAATGTTTAAGTTCAAAGCTACAATAGGCAACTAACACACTGACTGCGCCACCAGGTACAGTTGTATCTAGAGTGCACCTATAGTCCAGCAAATAACTGTGACCCCATGGAATTCTGGGCCAATAGGTTATAGCAGTGGAAGGAGTTGGCCCAGTTTGCTATGGCAGTTGTATGTTGTTCGGCCTCAAATGTAATTCCTGAGAGGGTGTTTAGGCTGAGTTCACACAGAGTTTCTTGGTCAGGAATTTGATCAGGAAAAATCCGCTCAGTAAAATTCGTGTGGCGTTTTTTTGAGGCGTTTTCCGCCTGAAAAAATCAATGCAAGTCAATGGGAGGCGGAAATTCTGCCTGGCATTTTTTGAGGCGTTTTTTTGTCAATTCCATATCAAAAAATACCTCAAAAAACGCAAGCGGTTTTTCCACCTTCCATTGACTTGCATTTATTTTTTCAGGCGGAAAACGCCTGAAGAATGGACATGTCCCTTCTTTTTTCCGCTAGCGGAAAATCTGCTAGCGGAAAAACATTAGAGCAAATTACATAGGACTGTATGGTGAGGCGGATTCCACCTCAAATTCTCGACCAAAAAACTCCATGTGAACTTAGCCTTAGTGCATTAAAAAGTCATGTCGTTGCAATTAAAATCGTGCACATATGCTGTATGTGACTAGCTGCTCTGGAAGCAGTGAAGAGGTATAGAAGGAGGGATTGTTTTTCAAGAACAGTCAGAAACAGAGGCGGCTGATGACGCAGGGGTGCTTGGAGCACAAGGATAACGCCCCCTGTGCTCCTTGAAGATTAATTTTACGTATGAACAAAGCCGGTTCATTCAAAAATGGTTGTGGAATCAAGTAAAGACAGGTATGCCTAGAATAGCCTTGGTAAAAGCTATGTAAAGATACGCTTAGTTAAAAAAATGATCTAGGCAATGATAGACTCCCTTTTAACATCCAGGCACTACTTTTTCCTGTTTCTTATAGAATAGAAACTTGCTTTGCAAGGTTGTACGTAATATTGGTGCCTATTACGAATGGGTTTTACAATCTCCCAATTTCACAATAACATAGGATGGCAAATAAACCATCAGTATGTTTATGGAGTGTGGAAGGAAACCCAGATATATCAATGGAAACTAAAACATTACGTCAATAAACAAATTCCACAAAGATATTGTCCATGGTCTGATTTAAACCCAAGATTGCAGAGGTTCAATGTAATATTGTTAGCACACAAGAAACAGTGCTGATATATGGAGAGACTCTTATTTATCTAGAGCTACATAAAGTAAAAGCAGACAGGCAATAACTTAATACAGACATATACACTCACCGGCCACTTTATTAGGTACACCATGCTAGTAACGGGTTGGACCCCCTTTTGCCTTCAGAACTGCCTCAATTCTTCGTGGCATAGATTCAACAAGGTGCTGGAAGCATTCCTCAGAGATTTTGGTCCATATTGACATGATGGCATCACACAGTTGCCGCAGATTTGTCGGCTGCACATCCATGATGCGAATCTCCCGTTCCACCACATCCCAAAGATGCTCTATTGGATCGAGATCTGGTGACTGTGGAGGCCATTGGAGTACAGTGAACTCATTGTCATGTTCAAGAAACCAGTCTGAGATGATTCCAGCTTTATGACATGGCGCATTATCCTGCTGAAAGTAGCCATCAGATGTTGGGTACATTGTGGTCATAAAGGGATGGACATGGTCAGCAACAATACTCAGGTAGGCTTTGGCGTTGCAACGATGCTCAATTGGTACCAAGGGGCCCAAAGAGTGCCAAGAAAATAATCCCCACACCATGACACCACCACCACCAGCCTGAACCGTTGATACAAGGCAGGATGTATCCATGCTTTCATGTTTTTGACGCCAAATTCTGACCCTACCATCCGAATGTCGCAGCAGAAATCGAGACTCATCAGACCAGGCAACGTTTTTCCAATCTTCAATTGTCCAATTTTGATGAGCTTGTGCAAATTGTAGCCTCAGTTTCCTGTTCTTAGCTGAAAGGAGTGGCACCCGGTGTGGTCTTCTGCTGCTGTAGCCCATCTGCCTCAAAGTTCGACGTACTGTGCGTTCAGAGATGCTCTTCTGGCTACCTTGGTTGTAACAGGTGGCTATTTGAGTCACTGTTGCCTTTCTATCAGCTCAAACCAGTCTGGCCATTCTCCTCTGACCTCTGGCATCAACAACGCATTTCCGCCCACAGAACTGCCGCTCACTGGATGTTTTTTCTTTTTCGGACCATTCTCTGTAAACCCTAGAGATGGTTGTGCGTGAAAATCCCAGTAGATCAGCAGTTTCTGAAATACTCAGACCAGCCCTTCTGGCAACCATGCCACGTTCAAAGGCACTCAAATCACCTTTCTTCCCCATACTGATGCTCGGTTTGAACTGCAGGAGATTGTCTTGACCATGTCTACATGCCTAAATGCACTGAGTTGCCGTCATTTGATTGGCTGATTAGAAATTAAGTGTTAACGAGCAGTTGGACAGGTGTACCTAATAAAGTGGCCGGTGAGTGTATAAGACTGGTAGTATGTCTGTTATATAGTGCACAGAGCTTCAGCTGTTGCTGTAAGTATGAAGAGTTAACTGGGCTAATGAATATCCATTTCCCCGAGCTTGTTAATACTATGACACATTGGTTCCTAAATACATAATCTACCTTCAGAAACCAAAGAATAATTCCGTTAGAATTCAGTAGAATCTATAATGTCATAATCCAATATTACACTTTTCAGTGTTCAATGAAACGAGTCTGGTTAGATTTACAACACTTCCTCTTTGTAAACTCTACTTGGTTGGCCTCAGTCCAGTTACAGCACAATAAGATACGCCTTCTCATGCCTTCTTTATTTTACATGTCAATTGCTACTCCCCACCTCTTTTAGATATCCTGAGAGCTGAAGCACACTTAAAGAAAAGCAGATTTCAGACAGATGAGTCGTTCAGAACCTTGCAGACGTTTTCTGACCCCTGGACAAGTCATAACTTCATACTAAGTCTTCACATGGAGCTTTACCCATGTTCTAATAGCCGTGCTATCCAAGGGGATTATTCAGTGATACCCAGCTCCTTGCTGTTTTCTGCTGGTCTGCTAGGAAATATCATCGCCATCTTCATACTATGGCAACACAAGTTACAATCAAAGAAAAGTACCTCTGTATTTTACATCTTGGTCACTGGTCTGACCATTACCAACCTGATGGGAAAATGTTTGGTGAGTCCCATGGTGTCTGCTGCTTACTCCAAAAACCAAACGCTGGTGGAGATGGTTGAGAATCGGACCTTATGCAATGTCTTCAGCTTCTTAATGATTTTCTTTGGATTGGCCCCAATGCTTATTCTTCTGGCCATGGCTCTGGATTGTTGGATTGCTCTAGCAAACCCATTCTTTTATCATATGCATATCACCAAAAGATTTGCTATGCTGGTCCCAGTGATTGTATATATCTTCAGTGCTATCTTCTGTTCACTCCCGTTCTTTGGCATTGGGAAATTTGAGCAGTATTGTCCAGGGACCTGGTGCTTTATACAAATGACTGTGGAGGGCTCAGAGCCTAAGGTACTTGCGTATTCTTTGCTGTATGGTACACTAATGGGAGTATTGGTTGTAACCATTATCATCTGCAATGTTGGTACCATGAGACTCCTTTACCAGATGTACCAAATACAGAACCAGAGGAATTTCATCAAAATTGGACCAAAGGAAGAATTTGTTAAGCAACCTGGAATGGAGACGCTAGATCACCTAATTCTCTTGGCAGTAATGACAATCCTTTTCTCGGTTTGCTCCCTTCCGTTAACTGTACGTATTAACTCCTGCCAAATATATGTGCAAATTGTTGTACAAATTTCTGCTACAATTACACTGAAAAACATTGTGCCATCAACATGGTTTAACCCTCTGTGTAGTTTAGATGTTGCAAATTTACGCCACACAAAAGTAGAACTGAATAGGAGTTAACTAGAATTAGCAAATAGCTTTATAGTTGTCAGTTCTGGAAATTCTGGACATTTTGGGGACCACAAGAAGTATGACATAAAATTCTTGGAAAACAGTGTGATATCTGTGAAAGTACTCTTAATTATGGTTTCCGTCAAGGCTCCTTTATCAGGATTGAAGTGTAATGTCACAGCAGTGATCACACAACATTTTATTATAGTGGTGTCCTCCAGGGGTGCAGTATATACTATATATATATATATATATATATATATATATATATATATATATATATATATATACATACATTACTGTACAAAGGATTTTGGAACATGTGGGAGATGCTGCAATGTAAAAATACTTACAAATACAGAAATGTTAGTTTATTTTTGCCAATTAATAAAATTAGTGAATGAACGAAAGAGAAATCTAAATCACATCAATATTTGGTGTGATCGCCGTCTGGAGGAGTCCTGGAGATGATCATATAGCCCCCTGCAGAGGCCTGATCTCAATATCATGCAGTGTGTCTGGGATTACATGAAGTGACAGAAGGTTTTGAACAAGTCTACTTGCACAAAAGATCTGTGGTTAGTTCTCAAGATGTTTGTAGCAACCACCTTGCCGGTTTCCTTCAAATACTGTCTGCAAGTTGACCTAGAAGGAATGAGGTTATTTTGAAGGCAAAGGATGGTCACACCAAATATTGATGTGACTTAGATTTCTCTTTTATTCCTTCACTTAATTATGTTAGTTGACAAAAATAAACTACTAATATGTTTATATGTGAAAGCATTATACTTCGTGACCTGTTTTCCACACCTGCCTAAAATATTTGCACAGTATAGATAGTTATTATTGCTTAACGAGGTAATAGAAATGAGTATCACATTTGGAGAGGAGGGAGATTTGGCAGCTTCATTAAACAGGTTATAAAGGATTAATGAAATGGGTCTGCTTGTCTATTGAAGCAATAGCACCTGTCTTGTAAATTGTTCTATCTTGTATTGCATCTCAGCCACAAAGAAGAGCTGACAATGTGAGATAGATCAGTTTGTTGATCTCAGTGACCAGAATTGTTTGAGGCTTTTTGGGATACTATTTGTTTAGACTTGGGGTGCTCTATTGGTAGGATGCATTCATTGACTTATGTAAGCATTGCACCTCTTTAGTACTCTCTGTGGGCTCAATTCCTCTTTGTATAGACTATTGCAGTGGGCTGCATGAAAATCGCAGCATGTCAATTATATCTACGGAAACGCCGGTAGCTTCCCATAAATATAACAGAAAGTCCGTGGAGGAAAACTCTGCAAACTTTTTGTTTAAAGCGCTGAGGGCAGAACCGTGACGCGTTCCAGCTGCGGTTTTTCCCACAGTTTATAGTTGTGGGTCATCCCATGAGGCCTTAGCTTTAGCCTAAAAATAGGTTTCCAACATCTTAACTGAAGAAAACCCACAGTGTTTCTTGTTGTCTTATCTACTATGGATCAGAGAATAGCGGCACCAACTTCGTAGGACGTTGTATTTTATGATGGTAGGAACGTGCTAAAACTGTAACAATGCTGTAAGTGAGTACACACAAAGATGTAATGATGAAGAGAAAAGAGAAAGTGATGTGATCTTATCCTTCAAGCTATCTGGCTTTATGCAGGTACCACGCCTAATGCACATTTCTGATCTGTATCACCCAGTACCTGTTTTTCCTTATCACATATCTAATCTTCAGTCCCACAAGTCTCATTTTAACTTTACAAGAACAATATCTAACAATCTAGCCATATCTAAGCATATCAGGATGCCGTGTTATTTCTGTAAAATATATACAAATTATGCCTTGACAGTCAGATTGCGAGTTAAAGTCACATGCGTTTTTTGGTATTTTTCCTTGAGATTAAGAGGATTTTTTGAGAAACAATGGTACCCTTGTCCATAGGCTGTGTCTCGTACAGCTCAGGGTTAGTACCAACTGCTGAGACCTGCAATGATCTAAGGAATGAGTCACTTTTGGTCCATGGCTTCTATGGAAAGACACCTTTTAAGATCAAACTTCTGCTACAGGTTTGACTACTGATATAGGCACATATGAAGCAATCTTATAGAAGTGTAAGAAACAACATCCTGTGTGAATGACAAAATCTACAGCAACATGAAGTCTACAAAATCCCTTCAAGGTTAAGGTGGTTAAAAGGGAATTCCCACAAATATAACCATATTTAGTTTCGTTGACAATTAAAAGTTATACATTTTTGCAAATATAAATGATTACAAATTTTGCAGTTTTAAAGGGGTTGGCCACTTTCAGACCAATACTGACAAACAAATGTACAATAAAAAGATATTCAGTTTTCCAATATACTTTCTGTATCAATTCCTCACGGTTTTCTAGATTTCGGCTTACTGAAATCACATGACCATGGTCAGAGTTTTATCCTCTAGAAGTAACAGAATGAAGAACAGCAAGCTGAAATCTAGAAAACTGTGAGGAATTGATACAGAAAGTATATTGGAAAATTGTATATCTTTTTATTGTACATTTGTTTGTCAATATTGGCCTGAAAGTGGCCAACCCCTTTAAAGGTTTTTTCTTATCACCTTATTGGTGAAGGTCTCTTGACTTGAATGATTGCCAGTGAGTGCACCATGAATGCAGAAACTTTGCATGGTCTGAGACTGACCCTTATTGTGAGTTTCAGGGTGTAGAAAGTTCCTGCATTCATGGTCGTATCCATTGGCAACCATTGAGGACAACAGACTGTCACCACTAAGATGGTTAGAGAAAATCCTTAAAACTGCAAAATTTATATTATATTTTAATTGTCTAGCATTTTAGATATTGTTATGTTCCTGGGAAAACCCCTTTAAGCTTTATTACTAACTAGCATTTGCCCGTGACTTCGTCTGCGGGTTAGTGTTGGCGATGAGCCGCTTATATTTAGCCAATTGATGTTGTGGATGATCCCCCTGCTCCCGCGTCTCGGCTCTGCTACATCGCTGCATATGCGCAGAATACTCAGTTGTATGTACATCTCTGCATATGGAGAGCGTACTCAGTTGTGCTACAGCGCTGCCTAAGCTCTGCTACATCTGGCCATTTGGATTAGAGAGGTGTTCTTATGTCAGTGTCTGAGCAGCTTCTGTGTTGGAAACGGCTGAAAGGATGTTGCAGAAATTTGCCACAGTTTGATCAGCCTGCTCCCGCGTCTCGGCTCTGCTACATCGATGCATATACATAGGATACCCAGCTGTATGTACATGTTTGCATATGGAGAGCCTATAGAGGTGTGCTACAGCGCTGCCTAAACTCTGCTACATCGGGCAATTGTGATTACAGGGGTTTTGTTATGTGACTGTGTGAGCAGCTTCTGTTTTACAAAGAGCTGAACGGATGTTGCTGAAATGTGCCAAAGTTCTCCCCCCTCCCCCATCAGAGGCAGAACAACAATTCCCTGTAGTACTCACTGAAACTCTACACCCGATATAGTCCTCTTGCCCTCACACAGCCTGCATGTTCTGTATTCTCCTGATCTTCTATGAGACTCCATTTTCTTCAGCTTTCACACTGTCCAGCTTCATACTATATAGCTCCGCCCACAAAATAGCGTGCTGCTCCACCCACTGCCTAGCATGATCCTATCTGAAAATGGCTCAAGGACCTGTGATGACATCATCACAGGTCCTTTAGTGTAGTGTGAACCTAAATTCCTTCACTGCGGTCATGTAGTGACGTCATTTACCGGGATAAAAAGCAGCCTATGTTTTAATCGGGGTATTTCATGCAAATCCATTCAGCTGTTTTTGTGTGATTGAGGAACAAACATCCAAACTCACAAACATCCAAACATTCAAACAGGATGTACAGCAGGAAACTGGAGTATACATTAGTAATAAAGCGCCCCCTGAGAGGTCAGACTGGACAATTGTCCCCTAGGATCCGGAGCCTGATGACTCTGAATCCCAAAGTCAGACTCGATCACATCGATAACAGAACATTGCACGAAACCTCTTTTCAATAGAAGCCTGCCCAGAGGAAATCTGTAAGAATAACAAACATTTTTACTCACCTCTCCTGGGCGCCCAGCGATCTGGTGTCATCTTTTAGCCATTTCTGGCCTGTAGCAGAAGTCATTAAACATGTGATGTCAACCACAGGCCTGAAGAAGAAGCCAATGGAGACAGCAGAACAAGGTGAGGATGTCTAGGAGTGGTAAGGCAAGATGAGTATAACTGTTTATTTGCCCTCACCTCCATTGGGCCTCTGATTATTATACTTTGGGGTATGAAGAGACCCCAGAGTATAATAATACCAATAAAACAAACGGGCGAACTTCACAAATACTTGTCAATGAATTTCGAGGGGTTCACCTGAGGCAGTTTGAGGCTCTGTGTAGTATATTATACTGTGTGGGGCCACTGTGGAGCATTATACTGGGGGGATGCTCTGAGGAGCGTATGATAGGGTGTAGGGCCACTGTTGGGAGCATATTATACTGGGAGGGGCTCTGGGTAGCATATTATATTGAATGGCACCACTGTGAAGCACTATACTAGGTGGCCCTCTGGGCCCTCTTGTTATTTTCCCTCACTTCCCCTCCAATTATTATACTATGGGGTCTGAAGAGACCCCAGAGTATAATAATAGCACTGAAACGAACAGGTGGACCTTACAAATATTAATCAAAATGAATTCTGAGTGGTTTGCCTAAAGTTGCTCAAGGATGTGTAAAGCCTCTGTAGAACATTATACTGGAGCAGTCTCTGGGGAGAATATTATATTGTGTGGGTCCACTGTTGAGCATTATATTAATGGGGCACTGTGGAGCATTCTACTATGGGGCCCTCTGCGGAACATATACTGTGTGAGGCCACTGTAGAGCTTTATACTGAGGAGGCAGTGCTGGGAGCATATTATACTGTGTTAGGCCACTATGGAGCACATTAAAATGTGTGTGGCTTCTCATACTGTGTAGGGGAAGGGATAGCATATTATACTGTGTGGAGTGTTATACGCCATGTGGGCCACAATGAAGGGCTCAGGGGTTCATTTTATATTGTGAGGGGTGAAGGAGAGCTTAAAACTCCTACTAGCAGCCCTGTGTGCTATGCCTTCATCACAGCTCCCTGACTATCATCTTGCACATACATACATACATGTAGTGCTCCATGACTATGTGATTCCCCATACAGTACATACATACAGCATGAACCGGCCATGGATCTATTGGGATGTGCACAGACATGTGATAGTCAGCACATATGTAAGATGTCAGTGAAGGAGCTGTGATGTAGACAATTAGCAGGAAGCTGTTGGGTGGGACCCCAGAACAAGTTCCTCTGGTGGAAGTTCCTCTCTAGGTCCTTCAGTCAAACAGTGGACTGACCATACAACGTATAAATGTGCCAGGTCCTTATAACTGCTTTGTGATAAAAGCCCTGTATAGAAGACCCCTCTCTACACTAAGTCAGAAACCCCTCTTAGGTGAAAATTCCCCCTTTAAACACAGCATAAACTGCAGCACAATGTTTTGATTTTATTTAATTTTTTTTTGTTTTAAATTCATTGGATTGCTTCCTAACTTCATAACATTAATGGAAGTGCTAAAAAGTGCTACACAAAATAATATGCTAAATGGGTTGTGTCAGACACTCATTCACTATCTGCAGTGTCAGACAACAGCATAGAAGTGCAGGTAACACTGGAACTTCATTGCTTTGCCATGCAAGTATATTGGCTCTTCATTCACACAGAGAATACAGGGAGAAATTTGGGCCCCCATTCTTCTGATGACTGGGGGTCCCAGGAGATGGACCTCCAACAATCTCACACTACCTCCTGTCAGTAATGACACAACCCCTTTAAGATTATAAAGTCACAGAACTCTACGTGTCATAGACTACCCTTACAAAGACACGTTTCAACAGATTATCTGAAATTCTATACGAGAAATCCAAAGAAACGAAATCTGAAGTTTTAATCCGTTTCTATTTGCTTTGTGTTGTGTGTGTCCTGCTGCTTTATTCATACTGGACTCTTTGTGCCTGAAGTTGCATGGCGGAGTATTACTGATGGGATATCTAAAAGATATTACATTATTTAATAAGAACAGAAATTATCTTCCACTGTTTTCATTGTTAGTAAAGAAACTGTTTCTATTATTACCTTTATGAGGTTTGGATGTCATGAGTTACTATTAGAGATGAGCGAACAGTGAAATATTCCAGATTCGTTTTGAGTAGAGCCTCAATATTCGACTACTCTATCGAATATCGAATCCCATTATAGTCTATGGGAAAAAATGCTTGTTTCAGGGGAAACCACTATTCGACTAAAGGAGAGTCACCAAGTCCACAAGTAGCAGGAGGAGAGTGTTTAGGAGGAGCGCTGAGCAGTTAAAGCGCACGGACCCCATTATAGTCTACGGGGTCTGTGCGCTTTAACTGCACAGCGCTTGCAGCTGCGCTGATAAAAAGTAAGCTCCCTTGTAATCGCAAGCTGCCAGCTCTCCTGACTAGCAAAGACGAGCCTGCGGCAAATCAGCGCTGGTTTTGCAGCAGGCTCGTCCTTCTTAGTCGGGAGAGCTGGCAGCTTGCTATTACGAGGGAGCTTACTTTTTCTCATAGGAATGAATTGACCAGCATTGATTGGCCAGTGTACAGCATTCAGCCAATCAACGCAGGTCCTGCCGGAGGCTTGTCTGTGAGGAGGCGAAATCTAAAATCGGACCACAATGGAGACTGCTGTGGTCCGATGTTAGACTCTGCCTCCTCACAAATGAGCATTAGGCAAATCAACGCTGGTTCTGAATCGAAATTTATTGCAAATAGCTAGTAGTATTCGATCAAGTACGAATATTTAGAATACCACAGTATTCGATCGAATACCTACTAGATCAAATACTACTCTCTCATCTCTAGTTACTATATATATATCAACAGACTTCACAGATATACTCATATCGGTAATGGTCATTTGTATCTTAAGGCTGAAGCCTCACATTGCCGAAACGCAGGGTTTTTTTGTAGCAGATTTTATGCGGTACTGTGAGCCAAAGCCAGGAGTGGATGGAGCAGAACTTAGAAGTACGAGAACTTCCTATATATTTCCCGTTCCTTTTGTAGCCATTCTTGGCTTTGGCTCAAAAAACTGCAGCAAAAATTGGAACAAAAAAAGCAGCATTTCAGCAAAGTGGGTTCTCAGCCTATACCTAAGGCCCCATGTTGCGAACTGCTGCGAAAAAGCAATGTGGAAAAGATTGCAGCAGAAATGCATAACGTTTTTTTCCCACAGCGCTTTATACAGAAAGGCCACAGAGTTTTCCACGGCAGACTTTCTGTTCCTATTATATCTATGGAGAATCCACCAGCGTTTCTGTAGCTATAATTGACATGCTGTCGATTACAAAAATTAGAGCGTTTTTGAAATCGCAGCATTTCCACTGCAGATATTTTTTTGCAATCTGTGGATGGGTGGATGGGATTAGCAGATCCTGTAAAACGCTGTGTTTTTTGCTGTGGAGTTTATGCTATGTGGAGCTCCAGCCTAAAAACTGCAGTGTTTTATAATCCCAGCAAATTACGGGAAAATACATGCAGCAGACAAGCTGCAATTTGAAAAAGTGTTGTGACACTGGCCTGGCTCACGTGGCATGGTCAGGTCATGTTGGTTAGGTGTAGTGTTCTATGTATCTCCCTATATTATAAAAATGAATTTCTGTCTGTCTGTCTGTGCTCTAATGCGAACCAAACGACTGGACCGATCTTCACCAAATTTGGCACAGAGATACTTCAGGTATCCGGGAAGGTTTAAGACGAGACTCCAACTCACTCGGACATACCGTTGCTGAGATACAGCATTCCAAACACAATGCCCCCCCCCCTTAGCCAATACAAACCTGCAAGTCTTTCACTCCTATTCCAACTGCAATACACATGGTCACTCCACATACACAACCCAACACTAATATCCAAACTGAGATACACGCATCAGAGGATTAGATACACAGATCAGCACACAGTATCACACGCCAGAGGATTAGATACACGCGTCTGCACACAGTCCCACAAACCAGAGGATTAAATACGCACTTCTGCACACAGTTCCACATGCCGAAGGATTAGATACACGCGTCTGCACAAAGTACCACACGACGGGGGATTGGATACATGCGTCTGCACACTGTACCACATGCCAAAGGATTGGATACACGCATCTGCACACAGTTCCACACACCAGAGCATAAGATATGCACATCTGCACACAGTACCACATGCCATAAGATTAGATACGTGCATCTTCACACAGTTCCACATGCCGTAGGATTAGATACGCGCCTCTTCACACAATACCACACAGGGCAGGATTAGATACGTGTGTCTGCACACAGTACCACACTTTGGAGGATTAGATACATGCCTCTGCACACAGTACCACAAGCCAGAGAATTACATACACGTCTCAGCACACAGTACCACACAGGGAGGATTAGATATACGCGTCTGCACACAGTACCACATGCCGTAGGATTAGATACGCGCGTCTGCTTACAGTTCCACATGTCAGACGATTAGATACGCACATCTTCACACAGTTGTACACGCCATAGGATTAGATACACGCGTCTGCATACAGTACCACATGCTGTAGGATTAGATACATGCGTCTACACACAGTTCCACATGCCGTAGGATTAGATACACGCCTCTTCACACAATACCACACAGGGGAGGATTAGATACGTGCGTCTGAACACAGTACCACACTTTGGAGGATTAGATACATGCTTCTGCACACAGTACCACATGCCAGATAATTAGATACGCGTCTCAGTACACAGTACCACACGGGGGAGGATTAGATACGTGCATCTGCACACAGTACCTCACGCCAGAGGATTAGATACACCTGTCTGCACACAGTACCACACGCCAGAGGATTAGATACGCACGTCTGCACATAGTACCACATGCCGTAAGATTAGATATGCACGTCTGCACACAGTTTCATTTACCGGAGGATTAGATACGTGCCTCTTCACACAATGCCACACGGGGGAGGATTAGATACACACATCTTCACACAGTACCACACGCCGGAGGATTAGATATGTGCATCTGCACACAGTACCACACCAACAAGGATTAGATACTTGCGTCTAAACACAGTACTACACGGGGAAGGATTAGATACAGCTTTACTCCAGGTATCCATAACAATTGATCACAGGTTTTTCACTGATATCCAAAATGAGATACACATAATCACAGGACGCTTATGGACATACACACAAACCACATACAAAATACATCAGTGCAAAACTGGACATTTCTTATGGGGCCACTACACAAACATAAAATGTAATATACCCGTGCGAAGCCGGGTCCTCCCTCTAGTAGTATATAATAGTATTGTATTATGGTCATGTCCAGTGGTCAGGTCATGTTGAGAGGTGTAGTGTTCTATGTATAGAGTATAATAGAATTGTATTATGGCCATGTCCAGTGGTCAGGTCATGTTGGGAGGTGTAGTGGTCTATGTATAGAGTATAATAGAATTGTATTATGGTCATGTCCAGTGGTCAGGTCATGTTGGGAGGTGTAGTGTTCTATGTATAGAGTATAATAGAATTGTATTATGGCCATGTCCAGTGGTCAGGCAGTGTTCTATGTATAGTATATAATAGAATTGTATTATGGCCATGTCCAGTAGTCAGGTCATGTTGGGAGGTGTAGTGTTCTATGTATAGAGTATAATAGAATTGTATTATGGCCATGTCCAGTGGTCAGGTCATGTTGGGAGGTGCAGTGTTCTATGTATAGTATATAATAGAATTGTATTATGGCCATGTCCAGTGGTCAGGTCATGTTGGGGAGTGTAGTGTTCTATCTATAGAGTATAATAGAATTGTAATATGGTCATGTCCAGTGGTCAGGTCATGTTGGGAGGTGTAGTGTTCTATCTATAGAGTATAATAGAATTGTATTATGGTCATGTCCAGTGGTCAGGTCATGTTGGGAGGTATAGTGTTCTATGTATATAGTATAATAGAATTGTATTATGGCCACGTCCAGTGGTCAGGTCATGTTGGGGGGTGTAGTGTTCTATGTATAGTATATAATAGAATTGTATTATGGCCATGTCCAGTGGTCAGGTCATGTTGGGAGGTGTAGTGTTCTATGTATAGTATATAATAGAATTGTATTATGGCCATGTCCAGTGGTCAGGTCATGTTGGTTAGGTGTAGTGTTCTATGTATAGTATATAATAGAATTGTATTATGGTCATGTCCAGTGGTCAGGTCATATTGGGAGGTGTAGTGTTCTATGTATATAGTATATAATAGAATTGTATTACAGTCATGTCCAGTGGTCGGGTCATGTTGGGAGGTGTAGTGTTCTATGTATAGTATATAATAGAATTGTATTTTGGTCATGTCCAGTAGTCAGGTCATGTTGGGGGGTGTAGTGTTCTATGTATAGAGTATAATAGAATTGTATTATGGCCATGTCCAGTGGTCAGGTCATGTTGGGAGGTGTAGTGTCCTATGTATATAGTATAATAGAATTGTATTATGGCCATGTCCAGTGGTCAGGTCATGTTGGGAGGTGTAGTGTCCTATGTATATAGTATAATAGAATTGTATTTTGGTCATGTCCATTAGTCAGGTCATGTTGGGGGGTGTAGTGTTCTATGTATAGAGTATAATAGAATTGTATTATGGCCATGTCCAGTGGTCAGGTCATGTTGGGAGGTGTAGTGTTCTATGTATAGTATAATAGAATTGTATTATGGTCATGTCCAGTGGTCAGGTCATGTTGGGAGGTGTAGTGTTCTATGTATATAGTATATAATAGAATTGTATTATGGTCATGTCCAGTGGTCGGGTCATGTTGGGAGGTGTAGTGTTCTATGTATAGTATATAATAGAATTGTATTATGGTCATGTCCAGTAGTCAGGTCATGTTGGGGGGTGTAGTGTTCTATGTATAGAGTATAATAGAATTGTATTATGGCCATGTCCAGTGGTCAGGTCATGTTGGGAGGTGTAGTGTTCTATGTATAGAGTATAATAGAATTGTATTATGGCCATGTCCAGTGGTCAGGTCATGTTGGTTAGGTGTAGCGTTCTATGTATAGTATATAATAGAATTGTATTATGGCCATGTCCAGTGGTCAGGTCATGTTGGTTAGGTGTAGTGTTCTATGTATAGTATATAATAGAATTGTATTATGGCCATGTCCAGTGGTCAGGTCATGTTGGTTAGGTGTAGTGTTCTATGTATAGTATATAATAGAATTGTATCATGGTCATGTCCAGTGGTCAGGTCATGTTGGGGGGTGTAATGCTCTATGTATAGTATAATAGAATTGTATTATGGTCATGTCCAGTGGTCAGGTCATATTGGGAGGTGTAGTGTTCTATGTATATAGTATAATAGAATTGTATTGTGGTCAGGTCATGTTGGGAGGTGTAGTGTTCTAAGTATAGAGTATAATAGAATTGTATTATGGTCATGTCCAGTGGTCAGATCATATTGGGAGGTGTAGTGTTCTATGTATAGTATATAATAGTATTGTATTATGGCCATGTCCAGTGGTCAGGTCATGTTGGGAGGTGTAGTGTTCTATGTATAGAGTATAATAGAATTGTATTATGGTCATGTCCAGTGGTCAGGTCATGTTGGGAGGTGTAGTGTTCTATGTATAGTGTATAATAGAATTGTATTATGGCCATGTCCAGTGGTCAGGTCATGTTGGGAGGTGTAGTGTTCTATGTATAGTGTATAATAGAATTGTATTATGGCCATGTCCAGTGGTCAGGTCATGTTGGGAGGTGTAGTGTTCTATGTATATAGTATAATAGAATTGTATTATGGTCATATCCAGTGGTTAGGTCATGTTGTGAGATGTAGTGTTCTATGTACAGCATATAACATACCTTTATTATAATCACATTAAATTGTCAGGTCCAGTTGGGGGTTATTCCTGCATCTGCACCAGAGAATATATAGATACGAAAGGAGGTATTAATTAACACTGGTATAATTTGTCCTCAATGTCTCCTGTGCCACTTTACCTAATGATCATAAGTTAGATGCTTCCCTCCAGCACCCATGCATTATTTATGCCGCTTTTGTAGTGTAGATGCTATATATTGAGTGAGTCGTGACTCCACCTATGAACTACTCCACTTTTGGAAAATTGGTGAGGCAAAACTGCCACTTGCAATTAAAATAATCACAAATCACCAATTTGTGACTATTTTATGTCAGAAAAGTGCTGCACGGTATTTGATGAATTCCTCCCCCATACTGTTTTTGTACAGTTGATAATGGTGCATTAAAGAATTACAGAATAATGCTAAGTAGTGTTTTGACATGATTTACATAGCTGCCAGTAAATTGGAAAAAATTAAAAGCCTTCAGAAAATGTATCTTAGGAAACTTAAGGCTAAAGTAAATTGACTCAGAAATGATGAAAAGTAGCCAATTTAGCTTTAATGCTATTGATCTGTGCACTGACTGACCTCAGAATGTTCTGCTAACAACATTCGTACCGCAAATGCATCTTATTATAATTGATACTTACACGTGTAATTTGGACTTCTTGAACTAAAGGGAAAACTCTAACACTAGATTCACACCTGCGTTGGGGTATCCATTCTTTGGGTCCACTTAGAGATCCACAAAAAAGAAACCCAAATTGCTTACAAAGTAAAGAACACAAAGACTATAACCAGGTCTGCCTGGTTTCCGCTCAAAAAATGAGAAGAGAAAATCCTGTTTGCAGGACTTTTCTCTTGGCATTTTTGAAGCGGAATGAAGGTCGGAATCCCCAAAGGGTTTGTAGAACATACTAAAGTGTTCCACTGGGGCAGATGAAGGGAGGGAACATTAAATTGGTAGCTGATGAAGGGGGACATTAAACTGTTGACAGATGGAGAGTGACATTAAACTGGGGGCAACTGGAGGACAGTAAACCGTGGGGGTAGCTTCAGGGGGGAATGTCTGCCTCTGGTTGCCCCCAGTTTAATATTCCCCTCCAGATGCCCCTGTTTAATGTCCTCCCCCTATTTGCACCCAATTTAAACTTTAAGGGACTTTATACTGTGGGGCAACTGGAGGGGAACATTATAATATGGGGTCATATAATGCTAGCGTAACTGAAGGAGCATTATACTGTGCGGGGGTACAAAGAAAAATGGATGAGAGTGGGCGGAGTCAATGTAGAAGTGGGCTAAATTTGCCATGGCGTGCATAGCACGCCACACACTTTGTCCCTCTTTCTGTCCTTTGAAAGTTGGGAGGTATGTATACGTGTAGTGCTCCATGGCCATGTCATTCCGCAAACAGTACTGTACATGGAGCTATTAGAGCGTGCACTGAACTATAGGTGATGACTACACTGGGAACATACTCAGTAACACTGGATAGTCAGCACATATGTAAGATATCAGTGAAGGAGCCAATATTGTAGGTTATTAGCAGGAAGCTGTTGGGTGGGCCCCCAGAACAAATTCCTCTGGTGGGCTCTAGGTCCTTCAGTCTGTGTAGTTATAGAAGGTGGAGGCATAACAGTTGCACCTGTGACCCTGTGTATGGTGGAACCATAAGTCCTCACTGCCATTATTATAAAGGTCTTGTGGTAAGTAGGGGTTAGGTTAATGATTTTTGGACTCAGGAGCTTCAGGTTACACCTCTGATATTTGGTGTATTGGACATAATGACTTCCGAACACAATGGGCATTCTTGGACATGTTAGAGGGCCATAAAATATCCCGCTAGGGGCGATTCAAATGTTTGGAGGTATGCAACTGCCCACACTCATTCACTAGGGATTTTGAAGGATTACATAATAAATGGTTCCAAAGAAGGTGTAGGGGTGAAAGAATAAATTCTATCATGTAAGCAAGTGCAGTGCAAATATCCATTATACATCCTGTTTTGATTATACCTCTGTGAACCAATTGTGGACATTTAAGTAGACATATTTCTTACTAGCTTTTACCCGCGACTTCGTCTGCGGTGATTTGAGAATTGGGCGGACACAGGCGTGTGAAACTGTAAAAGTGCTTTAAAAAGTTTGGTGGGCTAGCAAATGTGATGTGTTATATTGTGTATGTCGTGATACAGACAATGTGATGTGTTGTATTGTGTATGTCGTGATACAGACAATGTGATGTGTTGTATTGTGTATGTCGTGATACAGACAATGTGATGTGTTGTATTTTGTCAGACAATGTGATGTGTTATTGTGTATGTCGTGATACAGACAATGTGATGTGTTGTATTGTGTATGTCGTAATACAGACAATGTGATGTGTTGTATTGTGTATGTCGTGATACAGACAATGTGATGTGTTGTATTGTGTATGTCGTGATACAGACAATGTGATGTGTTGTATTTTGTCAGACAATGTGATGTGTTATTGTGTATGTCGTGATACAGACAATGTGATGTGTTGTATTGTGTATGTCGTAATACAGACAATGTGATGTGTTGTATTGTGTATGTCGTGATACAGACAATGTGATGTGTTGTATTGTGTATGTCGTGATACAGACAATGTGATGTGTTGTATTGTGTCAGACAATGTGATGTGTTGTATTGTGTATGTCGTGATACAGACAATGTGATGTGTTATATAGTGGAAAGCTATATGTAAATGTGAGTGAGTAGAGTGACGGCTACTCCTGAGGTGACAGTAAGGAGTGTGCAGGCAGGTTGAGGCAGGAAATGCCAGGCAGTGTGTGCGAGTCTATAGCTGGGGCTAGGAGTCCTGCTTTTGTGAGTCTCCTGCTAGGAAGCCATGTTGTTTAGTGGCACCAAAAGTAGCCTGTGACTCAATCCTAAGGGAAAACTATGTTTGTGGAAAATTGCACGCAAATCCGTCCAGGCGTTTTAGCGTGATTGAGGAACAAACATCCAAACACACAAACTTTCACACTTATAATATTAGTAGGGTCAAACAGGAGGACCCTTTAAAGGGATCCTATCATTCATTCACATTTTTTTCTCATTAACATGTCAGAATAGCCTTAAGAGAGTTTATTCTTCTCCTACCTTTCGTTGTCTTCTCCGCGCTGCCGTTCCGTAGGAATCCCGGTTTTTGTCGGTATGTAAATGAGTTCTCTCGCAGCACTGGGGGCAGGCCCCAGCACTCAAACAGCACTGGGGGTGTCCCCAATGCTGCCAGAGAACTCTCCAGCACCGCCTCCATCTTCTTCTGGAACTAGGTCTTCACCGCGTCTTTTTTCCGGTGGTGGCTTCTAACTTCTAGGCCTCGGGCCTAGGGCAAGCCGACTGCGCATCCCCACAGGCCACGAGAAATTGGCCGCTTACAATACTGTGTAAGCGGCCATTTTTCTTGTTGCCACGGGCATGCGCAGTTAGAAGAAGACCACCAGAAGAAGACGCAGTGAAGACCTTGTTCCAGAAGATGGAGGCGGCACTGGAGAGTTCTCTGGCAGCATTGGGGATGCCCCCAGTGCTGTTTGAGCACTGGCGCCCGCCCCCAGTGATGCGAGAGAACTCATTTACATACCGACAAAAACCGGGATTCCTACGGAACGGCAGTGCGGAGAAGACAACGAAAGGTAGGAGAAGAATAGCCCTTCTTAAGGCTATTCCAATGTGTTAATGAGAAAAAAATGTGACTGAATAATAGGATCCCTTTAAAAATGTGGATGGAGCTTTACAACGTCACTGCGATTTTCATAGCAAGAACTATGTGTGTCTTTGTGTTTTAAATGGGGATTCCAGTGTCTCCTTTTTGTCATAATTTACGAGGGAATATGTTTCTAATAAACTTGAGTGAGTTTGGGCACAATTTACTAATATTATTAGACCCCTTTGATCACCCAGAAGCCGGCTAGCTTTTGCAAATGATATTGACACAATTACAGTAATTTTAGTGTTTCTGTGAAGATTACTTTCCCCGAGATTATCTTCAGCTAATTTATTGACCCCATCAGTGACCACCCAGAGGAATGCTAACCACATAAAAATAATCATTTTAAGTCCACTTACAGTAAACATATTGTGAAAGCTGCTCTAACCACAGAAACGCCTTCTTTGGAAATTACAAAATGACTTCACCCTGGCATGTGGTTTACAGCCACAGCAAATTTGGAAACCAGAATAAAAGTTAAAAAATAAGTTAAAAAAAGTTCCCGTAACCCATAGAGGCAGCTGGCACAAGAGCTCATATATAATTATTTTCCTTAATGCATATGCGATTTATTATGTACTACACAAATAATTCTTAGGAAATGTTTCCCAAGATTCCCAAGCTGTTTTATAAGATGTGTCTATCACTAATGAAAAATTATGATAGAACATGCAGTTTTATGGGCACCTCATTCACTATCAATGCCAATTCATTATTTAGATTAAAAAGGTAATTTACTGTGACACCTCTGCATTAATCCACAAGGGGGAAAAATCCAGTCAGGAGCATAGCCAAAAGAGATTGCACCAAAGCCCTGAAGCCTAAGGATAGGTTCCTACTTACCCTAGGCTCTCCATTGTTCAGGTCTGACGGATACCCCCTGGATGTGCAAAGCACTGCATTGGTGAAGATGCCAGAATCAATATAAGGAAAACAATCCAATACAAACAAGACATAGCTACACAGAAATTCATTGGAAATCCCAATTAGAAGTGCTGACAAATATGAAGAAACAGACAGAAAGATTTATTGCCTTTGGCAGGTTACCTGCCAGACTTATACTATCAATCTCGATAAGCAGTGACAGTCTTGATGACTTGTTTGCACTAGGTATTCACTGTCTCTTTGCCTTTCTTTCTCTTTACCTTTCTTTCACCTTCTATTAAGTAACTTGATCATATTTCCTTGAGAAATACCTGCTATACAAAACATGTTTTTGGGGCCTGTTCCAATTTTACTGATGAATATAGTTATTCTTATATTAAATTCTGTTTTCTTTGGCAGAACGCTGTTATGTCAATTGTTGGCAGCTGTAGGTCTATTCTTCTTCTTTCTAGAAGCAAACCATGAATTATAGTGTAGAGTGCTGGATAATATCATCCGTCTGTCTGCCCTATGGAAATGACAGCAAAGACCTCACAATGTTAAGTAGTATGACTGAACATCATGGCTGATGGCAAGGACTTTATTCTGCTTCCCTTAAATGGCCATTCAATTGGAGGGACAATTATGTAAGACGGGTTGCATACGACAGTGTACTAGCCGCTGGCCGTGCTGTTCATTTAATGAACAGGAGCCGCAGATGAGCGACCGCAATATCAGACAGGAATTGGACCTGCTCCGTATTGTGTGGTCGAGACTGTTGGCATGCACATGGGACCCAGATAGCACTCTGACCTAGAACAAGGTTATGTGCAAGGCGCTATAGTGTAAGTAGTCACAACATTAAGCTCTCTAGGCTTAAGGGCTCGTTCCCACGATGTAACGCGCCACGCATTCAGACACGTATACATGTGTCAGAGTGTGAGCGCTCAAAACAGATGCCATTCATTTCAATGTGTGGCGGCTCACGCGCACTACACATTGAAATCAATGGGCTAAAAAGCCTCCCATTGATTTCAATGTGTAATGCGCGTGAGCCGGCACACACTGAAGTGAAAGGCATCTGTTTTGAGCGCTCACACTCTGACACGTGTATACGTGTCTGAATTCACGGCACGTTACATCATGGGAACGAGCCCTTAACTGAGTGGTTGATATGGCTCAGCCTAGTTTCTTTGAATTTTGACAAGTTTTCACCCCCTTGGCCTTCAATGGACTTCCATCTGTTTAGTAGGGCATATTATACTGTAATCTAAGGTGTTGTCCGCTGTGGATCAGCATCTACACCTATGAACTAATTCATAGTTTATGTTTAGAGATGAGTGAGTACTGTTTGGATCAGCCGATCCGAACAGCACGCTCCATAGAAATGAATGGATGCACCTGGTATTTCCGCTTTGATGGCGGCCGGCCGCTTAACCCCCCGCGTGCCGGCTACGTCCATTCATTTCTATGTGAGCGAGCTGTTCGGATCGGCTGATCCGAACAGTACTCGCTCATCTCTATTTATGTTGCTAAAATCCTGGTGATCATTTATAGGAGAAGATAGCAGCAAGTTTTCACTTCCCTTTCAGCGCCACTACAGGGGAACTAAAGCATTAACAATGGCCAATGTGTAGTAGAAAGACATGATGGTCTTCCAGTGTAAGAGATTCTCACTACATCTGATATACACTAGGAAAACAATATAATAATACACAATTGTTCACTCGGATCAAAAGCAGAGCAAGTAGGTATTTTATGAAACAAGTAAACCCTGTTATACAGATTTACACTTGGGCTAATACTTGAGGGTCCTGAACCACAGAATTTCTCAGCTAGCTCAATTTCTAAATGGGTTTTATAAACCAAACCATTAGGATATAATCATACTTTGCATATTTGTAGCAGATGTTTCTGCAAGTGGAAATCAGTTTCATGTGTCCAAGTGTGGTTGTTTCTGCTGCAGGCACAGAGTTTTCTACAAAATCCATTCAAACTGTTAGGACAGTCACAGAAATTTCTGCAGCAAATCTGCAATGTGTACATTGATCCTTAATAGAGTAATTAACATTACAAATAAGACATTTTCCCAAGTTCATCATTAAGTTGTTTTGGGTTATAACTAATATGAAGTATAGATATAAGGCAGTGGAGTAACTAGGAATGGCAGGGCCCCGTGGTGAACTTTTGACATGGTTGCCTCCCCCCCCCCGACCCTGAAAAGACCCTAGAGTATAATAATTGGAGATGCAGGGGAGGATACAAACATAAAAAACACTGTTACTTACCTCTCCCTAGCTCCGGTGCAGTCCCTGCTGACATTGGCCATCTTCAATGATGTATGGGATGTCATTGTGCCGGGGCTTGCTTCGCAACACATAAGGCATCCATGTGGCGTCAAGGACGTCAGATAAGTAGGCATGAAGCCTGCCCCTAAAATGTCCATTTTTGACAGCCATTTTGCACCCAATAGGCATATATTTTTACAAATCCTTCATAGAAAAAAGAAACATCCATTTATGACATTTGTGTGAATATAGGTCACTTGGCTTTTCCAGACTCCTGAATGACAATATCTCATACAGCACTATTGATAAGCATGCTTTAATAGGCAGATGTGACATGGTAGGACCAGTACAATTGGACTTTTCCTATGGGAGCAGTCACATCAGTATCAATAAATAGAGTTTCATGATAAAAAAAATAAAATGTAAAAAAATACATAAAATATAAGAAATAATTAAAAATAAAATAAATCTACCCAGGAATCATTTGATTTGATTTTAGGAACACGTACTCTTCATGTATAACTATATTATATATTCAAAATAAATGTAATGAAAATTTAGAAAATTACAATTACTTTTATATGTATTGCTAAATGAAATGTTTCCAGCCAGATAACTATCATTAAGAACTCTCCATCTTCTCCTCCCCAGTTTCGAGTCTACATTGGAGCCTTCACAGGAGGGAAGAATGAATATGCTGACCTAATAGTCTTGAGGTTTCTCTCAATGAATTCTATAGTGGATCCATGGATTTTTATCATCTGTAGGACATCAAGATTTCACACCCATGTGCATAAACTTTGCAGCAGGATTCACTCGACAAGCAACAACCCGAGCCAACTGCTAGATGAGAGCCCCAAAAGTACATTGTAACCTACTGAAGAAGATGAGATTTTGTAAGGTGACTATGGAAAGGAGCTGACACTCATCCATGCAGAGGATGCTTCCCCTTCAATATTGTATTTACAATGTATAAATCTACTGAAAAGCAGTGAATGTTGCCAAGATTTTACGAGCAGAATGCATGCCTTCTTTATTCCTGAGAAACAATGGGACATTTATCCATGAATTTCCATCTGCTCACAAGAAGATTCAGCTGTGAAGACTTACACGTGTTTCCTCCTCCTGGCTTGACATAACCCAAAATGAACGACATGAGATGATCAATAATGAAAACACCATGAATTTGTAATACTCTGTTAACAGATCTGAATGCTATGTCTGTTTATGCATAGAAATTCAGCAGCTGGGATGTGAATTGCGTCCTATGGAGACTTTTGCTAAGATGTTGCACTACTGTTTTGAATTTGCATCATAAAAAATTGAGCCCATGATAAAAATTTGAGGAAAGATAAAGGGTTAAGACATCTATATAAGGAATGATAAGAAAGAAATAAGTTGTAAAATCTGGGCAAAGTTGTGAATTCTAAGTATTAGGAGACTAATAGGAATAATGTAATAATTTACAAGGCAGGAAAGATCTAAGAGAAGCATATGGTTGAGCCAAGACTGCACCTAGTGTTTATGCTGGTCATATTATATTATGGCCTCGTTCACATCTGCGTTTGAGGACCCCCCGAACGGAATACCGAAGGCAACTGCAAGCGGTGTGCCAGTGAAAGCACGCGGACCCCATAGACTATAAATGAGGTCCGTGTGCTTGCCGCCAGATCTCCGCAGGGATCATGCGGACAGGAAAGTAGTTCACAATCTATGGGGTCCATGTGCTTTTACTGCACAGTGCTTGCAGTTGCATTCGGTATTCTGTTCGGGGGTCCCCATGCGGACTACCCAAACAATACCGGAATATCAGAATGCCAAATGCAGATGTGAATGAAGGGTCTCTCTGTTTAATACAAGTCTCTTCATCAGCGGGACCATATGGATATTAACTGGTTAGAGAAATATGGACTGGATAGCTGTAACTATAAAAAGGTGGGAACAGTAGTAGACAATTCTTGTTTGTGTCTGTGTTCCTTACCATATTACTTTTATTGCCAAATATAGAGAAGCATCTCTTTGGAAATGGTTTGTTTTCTTCCCTCTAAGATCCAATCCCATAAGGGAACACAGACTTCACATAAAACCATGTAAATAGGCTCTAAGTAAGCTAAGCCCTTGGTCAACAACCGTGTGTGGTAATACAATGAAACCTGATTGAGTAAGTTATTCATATATTTGATTATGTAAGTTATTCATATATTGTATCGCAATTAAAATGCATGGACAAAACTAAATGTACTGGTATGACTACTCGGTTTCATACTTATTTGTGTTTGAGGACAATAGAAAAACCACAGAAATTTCCATGATGGATACATAGTTAATACATTAGGGAAAAGGTGCAGATCCTTCAAGTACAACTTATAATCCTACAGCGCTGATCCGTGGAAAGGCAAAAAACACTATGATTTGGACACTAGTTGTCCCATATTAGGGGGAAGTTCTATCTCAGTTCCAAGTTGGCTACCAGAATAAATCCCTGGTTCAGTGTCCCATCTCCAAGAACCTAGTTCCTATAATTTGTAGTTAAATTTTCATGATCACTATATAGCATTGATTTTTTTATACATATATTATATTTTATACATGATGGAAGAAATTATTAGACCATCATTAGAGGTGAGTGAATACTATTTGAAACAGCCGTTTCGAATAGCATGCTCCCATAGATATGAATGGAAGCAGCCGGCATGCAGACTTTGCTGGCAGCCGACCGCTTAACTCCCCGTGTGCCGGCTACGTCCATTCATTTCTATGGGAGTGTGCTATTCGAAATGGCTGTTTCGAATAGTGTTCGCTCATCTCTAACATCTGTAACAATACATCTGAGTAAATATGATGAGATATCTACAAGAGAAATCAACATCCTCCACCTCAAGATTTGGTTGAAAGCTACATGACTAGTCCTCTAACTTGAGTAACTGTAATGTTTATTGAGGATTTTTATACATAACAGGAAGATAAATAAGTCCAACAAGTATAATGAGAAAGGGGAAAGACATAACCGCCAGACCCGAATTGAGTAGCGACCAGAGTATTAAATTGAAGGAATAAAACATCAAACCAAGAGAACAGGGGAAGACAAACACACAGAAACAAGAGGGGGAGGGAGGGAAAGGGGGAGAGAGATGTAGGATCAGAGACCACGCAATGCACAGTGAGCATCCCAGGGGGACCAAATAGAGTGGAAAGCATCTAGAGTATTGTTGAGGCTAGCAGTCAAAAATTCGAGACTCCTCATGTCCTTAATACGGGCCAAGAGCTCAATACCAGAGGGAGTGTTCACACTCCTCCAATGCTTGGCAATGAGAGTCTTCGCAGCTGTACAGAGATGAAGGAACAGACGGGAAGTCCTATTTCCCAGGTGTCTGGGAGGGAGGTTCAGCATGTACTTAGGGGGATCTAAAGGGACCCCTTGTAGAAAAAAAAACAAAAAAAACGAATCTGTTAAGGCTTTAAACTCCCGCCAGAAACCTAGGACAAGAGGACAAGTCTAAAAAATGTGATACAAGGTACCCACCGTGGCATTACAGCGCCAACACTCTGAGGGAAGTGCAGGATTCAAGGCATGAAGGAGGGCCGGTGTGTGGTACCAATGCATCAGGAGTTTGTACTGCATTTCCCTAAAGGTTATGCACCGACAGGATTTCTGAGCGCGAGACCAGACAATCTGCCACTGTCCCGGGGAGATAGCTACACCCACCGCCTCTTCCCATTTAGCCATATAATGGTGTCGAAGAGAACCAGTCGCCTGAGAGGAAAGGAGCTGGTACATGGAGGCGATGAGGCTTCTAGTAGAATATATGATTATGTTTATAGGAATACTCCTTTAACGTTAAAATCTTTTTTCTTAGCATAGTACACGTTGTAAGCCGATGGCTGGTCAGGTAATGGAGGGGGTGTACATCTTACCCAGACTACTCAGGTGGGTGAGATGAGGAAACTCCAGGAATGTTTGTTCTCAGCAGACATTTGTCTGCTGAGCATTTTGGTAAATGCTAAGTACTGGGCTGGATTTTTAGGAATGACAAGTAGGATTGGTAGTGGGATTTGTTATTCCACCCCCCTCCAGTCCACACTTTGGGGATGTTCCGGCAGCGACTCAGCTGCAGAGAGTTTTCTCGTCAAGGAGGCTTAAGAAGTCAGCTCTAGCAGCAACACTTTGGCAGAGCTTGGCTGGAGAGTGAAAGAGAGAGGTCATATTTTTTGGAGCTGTGTCCTGAATGACTCAACTGGCTTTTGGATTTCTGTTATTCTAGGTGAGGTAACCTATTCTATGTTTAGTTAGCGCCTAGCCGGGCAGGGATTTATTTTTGTATTGTTTTCCTTTTGTTGCTGCACTATATTTTTGAGTGAAAATAAACTCTACCTTTGTTTTGGACTAAAAGAAACTGGACCTGTGTGTCTATGCCACCCCACCTAGCAACCCCAGACCCTGACAACAACTTGAAAGCAACCAGTAATATCACTTGAGGAAACAAAGTTTTATAGGAGTTTTTGCTGCAAAAAATATTGACGATCTACCCTAAAGATGTTTCACTAATATAAGGCTCCGTCACAGAGGTCCTCTTTCCTCAACAGCTTTCAGTTTAAAAACAATACTAGACAGACCACATTATAGTCAAGGGTGTTCCCCGGGTTACATGGGTAACCTTCTTTAAGCAGTCCGGTGTTCAGGTCCTTAGGATAGGTCATCAATATTTTTAGCTGGAAAAACACTTTTAATAAACCCTACTACAGGTGCATCTATCTCTCCATCTATCACTATCCACATTTCTACAAATAAATGTACAGAATCAAGAAGTCTCCTGTCTTCAGTTCTGAGATAATAGGAAGTACAGCTACCGCTAAAAAAATAGACCATGTTCAAGGATGTCCAAGGTGACAGTCTGAATCACAGCTACTTTCAACTTTGGATGGAATATAGTAGCATAAAAGGCAAACATATAACCATTATGACCTCCCATATATCCAAGATATATGAGTAAAGTAGTAATACTGTCACATAACTCCCTAGATTAGACATGTGATTTAAAGAAAACAGTATTAGCTTGTGTTATTGTATGGGACTGCTATGGATATGACACCGTATACTAGCATGTCTTTCTAATATTGACCCTGCTGAAAAGGAGTAGTAAAAGAAAATAAGAAATACATTTTATGTGTATATGAAGCAAATGAGAGCGGCGTCTACTTAAAGGCTGCTTGGGACCGTTAAACCACCAGCACGCTGTTAAGCAGATGGGGTTTCGAGGACCCAAACCTCTGTATCCTACCTCTACTTATCATAGGTATTCTTAGTAGTCAAAGTTTAAAGATCCCCAATGTCCAATGAAATGAGTCTGCTGAGGGACTCTGGAACATGTGCATTGTGTGCAGTGAAGCAGAGGTACGTACATCTTACTTCATTGTACCTGCTCTGCACTTCAGGCACATAACCAGTGAAGCAAAGTGTATTGACTTCAGCTGCACTGCACACAAATGGGATCGTCAGTGTTTGACTACTAAGTATACCGGTAGTGATTGTTGGTAGAGATTGGGAATCTAAACCCAAGTGGCTTAACAGCATTTTGGTAGTTTAGTGAGCCCAAAGAACCTGACAAGTTGCCTTTAACTGAGAATTCTTTATTCTATTCTAGCGCCTTTGTAGAAACATCTTAAATAAAACTGGTATTAAGGAGAAAATATATAGACTTAGTGGCCCAGATTTATAAAGACTGGAATTACTCCGAATTGCCCTGAAGCGGAGGAGAGTTCTCCTCCTCATATATGACAAGACGCACACCTCTATATAAATAAGATAAAAGATAAGATAATCCTTTAATAGTCCCACAATGGGGAAATTTCAGTGCACCCTCCGCTGAGCTATGCGCCTGTGCTGAAATGCTCATGTCATGTACACCAGATTTCTGGCGCAAAGGATAGTAAATATGGCGGGGCCAATAGCCCCACCTCTGCATACCTTCAACACAGTCTCTTTTTGGGAAAGTGACAAAGGAGGTGCACATTTGAAAAAGTTGCAATTTTTTTTACTTTGCACATCAGATAACTGACATACAAGGCATAATAAATATGGGACATTGTTTGCAGAAACATCTAACCTACATGTAATCTAGATGGCTGTACAACTATAAATTGTAGCGCTATTGCTGAATAAAAGAAGCAAAATACTTTCTTTGCGGCAATAGATCAATTGAAAATTTTACAATAAGATAGAAACTAAAAAGCACACAGGCAGCTAAAACACTTGAGTAAAGGTCAGACCATAAACAAGCGGTGTCTTGTCCAAGACTACTTTGTAACACAATTACCGCCAAAACAGAGTATGCGATTTTAAAGGTGTTCAAAATGACCATACAAAACTGTCTGCACTGATTATATAGCCACATACACAATTGCTTCACATCATGTGTTAGACTGTGAGACATCATATCATCCCCTAGGGACGATATGGAAAGGGAAATTTCTACAATCACTTTCAAGCCCCATTGCACTAATTTAGAGATATCATTAAAACATACCTCCACGTATAAAACAACTTTTCATAAATGAATAGTAGAGATGACTATTATAAGAAACATGTTTCCTTCTCCATTTATCAAGGCCAGTTACAATTTATATAGAAGTCTATGGAGAGGAAAGGGGGGAGAAGCCCGCTGGAAAACACTCAAAAAAAGACTGCTGTTGCTAAGCGTTGCTATAGTGTGAGTGAGAGAGCTCTTCTGACACTGCTATCTTTTAAGAGAAGGCTGTACTGCTGCACAGAATGAAGTAACACATTGATTAAATAGCCGGCAGCAGCCTCCTCCTCCGCCCTCATTTCTCCATAGACTTCTGTGTGTGATGTTGTGAACAGAGACAGATTATATACAAATGCACAGACTGAGTGAAATAAGAGGGACAGCATTTAATAAGTGTCATACTTCTTTAATTATATATTATAAAGTTTTTTATAGTCACTTTTATGAATTATAATACAAGGTAAGGTTTGGCAAATACAACATGATATCATCCCATTGTTTTTTTTTTTTCAACATGCTGCCTTTGCTTACATCAGCAGTAGTTTTTCTTCTTCAGTATGAACATGCGCAGTTGGTATCCATTCTTTCAGTGTGTATTTACTCTTACAGGTGAAGACTATGGAGGGGTCATTACATGGGGAGAAGGTATATTAAGAAGACAAATGCAAACTTTCATGGCATGGTGAAAAATGGGAAAAGGAATGACCTGAGTTATAATAGACCAAGATGAAGTGGCTGATGAGAACCTCTCTGTGTAGTCGGAGAGTTAGACATGGTTTTATAACCTACACATAGATATTACACTGCGAATAAAAAGGTGTATCCTCAAACTTTCCTTTTATCAGCAGAGATAAATTAATTTGTCCATGTAACTCCACGTTCATAGTCCCTTGGTATACATAGCGCCACCCTTTCTGATAACAAAACCGTAAACATTCAATTTATAATGGAAAGTGGTGGTTACAAGTAATCCTTCTGAGGTCGAGTTTATTGACATTATTCATGACAATCATGGCAGACATCCCAGCCAAATTCACAGGAAAATAACTGGTGGTACGGTATCTTGATAAACAATATTTCCTTATAATGTCTCCTATATGCACATCACGCCTGGTTAAAAATAAGACAGCGGCTCTTCAATTGCACTTGTAGAAGGGATTGCCAAGCATAGCACTTGCTGCACAACTCCTCTAGGTATGTTATCACGTAATATCTACTCCATAGTGTAGAGCGGTCAGGACATGCTGAATGTTGTAGTTTCAGAAGAACTAGAGAGCTACAGGATGGAGATTGCTGTCCTTTTAGCAGGATGAGGTAAGCTCCCTGTAGTGGTGCCGGCAGGCATCCTGCACATTCTGGTTGCAATGGATGATCAGGCTTTTTTTTCTTTAACATTTTTGATACATGAGGCCAATAGCCTGGTGCAGTTTCTATAGTTCTTCAGCACTTCTCAATCAGATATACTCTACCCGTATCTTATAATGGAGCATAGCTGTATACAGTGAGGTGTTAAATGAGAACACTATACCTCGCTGCGTGCATAAGTAGATCATGAACTGTTTGTTCAAGTTACTCCAATGACCTCAGGCCAGCATGTGCTTGGTTATTGGGAATAAGAAACAGGAATAGATTTGCTTCTATTGGCACTCCTTAAAGGCTTGCACAAACAGTAAAACATAATAAGATTCTGCAGAATACACTGTGCATATAATATGCAGTCCTTGCTGATAAATTATTATTGGGGACTTCAACTACTCGGATGGCAAATGGGAGGTGAAAGTCTACACTTCCAATAAAGATAACAGTCAGGGGTTTAAAAAGTGGTAGGGGGCCAGTTGGAGTTGCCCTAGTGCACGACCACTGTTTTACTTCTAAAGATACTACCGCTCTACCAGAAGAGATCTGCACTCATCTCTGTTGTGAATGAAGGTCACTGTGCTGAACTTTCCAGACAGCATACATAAGTGCAGATCTCTGCTGCCGGTGATGTATTTACAGGGGAGACAATAGCTGGGGTATTGATGACCTATGCTAAGGATAGGTCATCAATAAGAGATTAGTGGGAGTCCAACACCCAGGGACCCTGCTGGTCAAATATTTGAAAGACTGTGGTGCTTCTGAGAGCGCCGAAACCCTTTCACTATTCATATTGCACACTATCTGTTTATAGTTGCCATGCAATGTAATTACAGCCGTGTCCTATAGAAGTGAACAGATCACGTACAATGTAAATAGTCTAGGGATTACGGAACTTGCATAAGCGCCAAAGACCCTTCAAATAGCTGATCAGCAGGGGTCTCCAACTGATCTCATAATGATGACCTAGTCTGATGATTGATCATCAATACAAACCAACTGGAATATCCCATTTTCTGCCTTCCATTTACTTCAATGGGAATTATTAGTCGGAATCTTCCCAAGAATAGAACATGATGTTTATTGTATTCTGCTACCTGCAAAATGCAGCAAGAGTTAAAAATCAGTATCTTCCTCACACTGAAATGAATGGAGGCTGGTTTCAGGTAGAATTTGGAGCTCATTTTGAGGCAGAATCTGCCTCAAACTCAGCATCAAATTCAGCCGTATTGTAAGCAGCCATTTTCTTGTGGCCTGTGGGCATGCGCAATCTGCTCTGCCCAATGGTCCGAGGCCTAGAAGTTATAAGCCACCGTCGGAAGAAGAGGATGAAGAGGACGCTGCTAATGAAGATGGATGGAGGCGGCGCTGGAGAGAGTTCTCTCGTAGCATTGAGGATGCCCCCAGTGCTGTTTGAGTTCTGGGACCCACCCCCAGTGCTGCAAGAGAGCTAATTTGCATACCGAGAGAAACCAGGATTGTATGCGAACGGTGGCGCGGAGAAGACGACGAAAGGTAGTATAAGAGTAGCCTTTCTTAAGGCTATTCCGACATGGTACCTAGAAAAAATTGTGTGTGAGTGATAAGATCCCTTTAAATGCTATCGTGGAGTATCTCAATGATAATAGCCTTATAACACAGTATCAGCATGGGTTTAAAGGGATCGGTCCTGTCAGTCTAATCTGATTAGATTTTATAAGGAGGCAAGCTCCAGACTAGACTAGATTAGACTAGAGGCTGTAGATGTAGTGTATCAAGCACATAAAAGGTTGGTACATAAGACAAGAATATTGGGACTCTAGCAAAATATGGTTACCAGGATTTACAAATGGATCGTAGATTGGAAATATAGTTTTGTTATTACCTATTGTACATACTCAGATAGGGTCACAGGCACCAGTGGTGTGCCACAAGGATCAGCATGTGGCCCTTATTCTTAATTAAAATATTTGTATCAATGATCTGGTAGAGTGTTTGCAGAGAAGACTCTCTATATTTACAGATAATAGTACACTCTGTAAGGTAGTCACTGCAAAGGATAATATTACATATTATATTACAGAAGGAATTGAGGAAGCAGGAAGCTTGGACACGGATATGGCAAATTCATTTTGTTTTGTAAATATATTTTTATTGATTTTCAAAGTTTAAATTTGAATTTCAAAAGTACAGCAAAACATAAAAGTAAGACGTGCATAGCAAATGGAACAAACAAGGCGAATTAGCATATCAACTGATATCTGTCCCAACTCGGGAGTAGGCAAACAAAATGTAGAGTACACAATAAACATAAGAAATACATAGTCATGGTACATTAAACATTCCAGGGGGAGAGGAGGTCTCGCTTCAGAGGTGTGACTAGTTAGGATCTCTAGTAAAAGAGACCCAAGGCACCGACACTTAGGGTAAGTATAAAGCACCAAAAGTGAAAGCTCTTCCATCCGTGAGATCACCCACTTGCTCCGGAAGATCTCCTAGATTGCACAGGTGGAGCTGTCATACTTGTAAGGACAAATTCATTTTAATGTGGAACTCAACCCGGGAGCCCGCACTCTATATTTTCAGAGTGGAGCCTGCTGGGTGGCACTGACAGTATGAGCTGGGTAAATCTTGTGAGATCACACAGGTCCTAACCAAAACTTCTGGAGTATAATATGCTGAAGTCCAGGGAAGGTGACAAACATAATAAACAGTGTTACTCACCTGTAATAATGGTTTATGCGTGGTGAACCTCCCAAACATTTGGGGTGAAAGCCCAACCTTTTTGGGAACATTTGTAAAGAAAACTGCATAGGTGTAGCATCCTTCCCTGTGCAGACTTCTGCGTTATCCTACAGCCGCATAGTACGGCACAGGAGCCATGTCCACTTTTAATGCCCTGCTCCTGGACCTCTTTATGTATTCTGTTTTAGCACAGCTGAGAGTTTGTTTTTGTGTGTCGGTCCAGCCAGTACTCTGAGTTGCCTCTGGTCTGCTAAGAGTTAACATAGTTGCTCTGTTATTGACATATTACCTTCCAATCACATCTGGGGGAGATTAAGGGGTTTCCATATACAGCCCGTTAGTCCACACATGAGTGCTTGCTATTAGTCTCTTAGAGCCTGCTAGTGTATTACTGTCTCTCTGATATTCTGTATTCTGACCTTAGCTTTGACTATTCTTCTGGATTCCGATTTTGTGCATAGTTGCCTGTCTGGTTCCGATGCCTTGGCTAGTTTTATCTCTCGTTCTTTTTGTTTGTCTTGCCTCTTCTTGTTATTCTATTTGACAAAAAAGCAACTTTTTAAATACAGTGTCAGGTTTGCCATTGTTCATTACTATAAGGCTAAGGCCCCATGTTGTGGAAACGCAGCTTTTTTTGTTACAGATATTGTTGCGTTTTTTTGAGCCAAAGCCAGGACTAGATTAAGCAGAAGTTAGAAGTATAAGAGCTTTCCATATATTTACGATTCCATTTGTAGCCACTATTCACTTAAATGGATTGGACATGAACTGGAATATCAGATGTAGTCTATGAACATGAGCGACACCGTTTTTGACAGAAAAATAGAAATCTCCATTAGCTTTATCACTCTGCAGTAAAGATGTCTGATTCCAGAATGGTTCTGCTTTATTATTCACAAATAAGGAGGACAATTTATTTATTTTCCATTATTGTTGCACAATCTATCTGAGAGTAAAAGCATATTAAGCACTTCCATGGTATCCTCCATTTATCGTTCATTTGCGATGAGTCAATCTGTGGGAGGACACTAAAAAAGGCAGTTTTGCAGACAAGAACTTCATATTGACTCAATTTAGTACTTACATTTATTTGTAGATCTTTAGCCTTCACATGGAGCTGTATCCTTGCTCTTCAAGGAAAACCATCCAGGAGAATTATTATGGTTTACCAAGCAGTCTGCTGTTCACCATTGGTGTACTTGGTAACGTCATTGCTCTTATCATACTATGGAACAACAAGCAGAACATAAAAAAGAAGAAGAAATCCATTTTCTACCTACTGGTTACTGGTCTTACAATCGTAAATTTGTTGGGGAAGTTAATGGTATGTCCCGTGGTGTTGGGTGCTTATTCAAAAAACCAAACGCTAGTCCAGTTGTCTGGCAGCAATTCTCTATGTCAATATTTTGCCTTCTGCATGACCTTCTTTGGGCTGGCTCAAACCCTCATTCTTCTAGCTATGGTCCTAGACTGTTGGCTTGCATTGGCCCAACCATTTATTTACCATAGCTATATTACTAACAAAGTTGGGATTTTAGTCCCTCTAAAGTCCTGCATCTTTAGCCTTGGATTTTGCTCCTTGCCCCTTTTTGGCATTGGAAATTTTGTACAGTATTGTCCTGGAACTTGGTGCTTTATCCAAATGACAGTGAAGAACTCTGAGCCAAGTCATCTTTTTTATTCGGTACTTTATGGCACAGTTATGGGGCTGCTGATCATAGCTATTGTTATCTTCAACGTGGACATCATGAGGCGTCTTTACAAGATGCACAGAAGGCAACCCAACAGGAATGCTATAGGTAATAAAGTTGGACTCAAGCCAATGAATGTAAAGCAAGCTGGTATGGAGGAACTAGATCACCTTATCCTCTTCGCTATCATGACCGTCTTATTTGTTGTCTGCTCACTGCCTCTAACTGTAAGTAGCTCTCTCAACAAATACATTAGACTGATACAACTAAGAGTGATAATTTTGTTGTTAATTTAATGCTGAAGTAGTGGTAATTTAGAAAAAATAAAAAAGGGACAAGTGGCTTAAAGAGAAACTCCATCAAGATGCTATAAAACTGTTAATAGCTTTGCAATGAATAACAGATCAAAGGGGTTTTTCCAACTCAGAGTTTCTCCTGCCCTCCTGTCTCCTCTCTCCTGCACTTCCTAGTCTTTAGCTATGGCCAGCAGTGTACTCCAGGCTTTCTTTAAACTGCACAGTTATCTTTAGTTTTATATACAGAAATAACAGAGTCACTTATCAAGCTCTGCTCCAACTCTTATCATGGCTTAGCAACTACACTTTTCATACAGAGAGAATGAGAAGAGAATGGGGTGACTAGGAACAAAGACTGAGTCATTAACCCTACCACTAGAGCTAGATAAGGGAGGTGGTCTAGCAAATAAGCTGAGACTGAGGAGTCATATTCAACTGTGTGTGACAAAGAGTGGAAGATAGATAACCCAACTTGTTGAGTAAATCAATTGACTGTTAAGGGTTAGAGTCTAACCCTACATCTAAGCAAATTGGAGGTTTCAATTTTACTAAAAGGAGAAGTCAAGCTACAATTTTCCAGCTGACCTACTCAACTTAGTTGTTTATACTATTTCAGTAGTTATAGCATATATCCCTTGAGCAAGAGATCAACTAAAATTCCAACACTAAGGCTGAGGTCCGCGTTGCGTTGGAAACAGTACCTGCAAAGTGGATGGGATTTTGGATAATCCCATCCACACATTTCAGAAAAAAAAAATCTGCAGCAGGTCAATTATATCTATGTAAACACTGGTGGTTTCCGTATACATATAATAGAGATACAAAGTCAGAAGAGGAAAACTTTTGAAAAGTGCTGTAGAAAAAAACGCAATGTGTTTCCGCCGTGGTCTTTTCTGCAGCACTTTTCAGCTGCGGCTCGCTACCTGGTGCCTTAGTCTAAGGGACTTTTCAAAGGGAACTTGTTAAGGAATTTTGGTACACTATACCATTCACAGTTCTTATGTATCAGTGCATTTGTATTCTAAATAGCCCTATTCTATCACCATTCATTACCACAATTACAAATAAAAATCTTTTATACTCACCTATCATCGATATTCCCAATCCTTACATAACTCTTCACTGAAGCCAGGGAATTATACCTTGGCTCCACTGCAAATGCATCTGAGGTTTGGTGAGTAGGACTATTTGGATTAGAATAGGACTATTTGGGGCACTAAACTACTGATGGATATGGACCTGTGGGTGGTTTAGAGTCTAAAAGGTTTTCTTTAACTTCTGCATAAAATACTAAGAAACCAAACTATTGCATACAGTGACAGTAATTTGTATCCCTAAGGGTAAAAATATTACTCAAGAGTAGATGATGCTGATACAATCCTGTTCAAAGATCACATAACACAATCCCATTTGTAGTTTATCCGTTATGGGGAACTGCCAAACATCAGAGAACCTCACTGAGGGACTTTCCGAGTGGTGGAGTTGGGTGCACACTTACGGCTTGTGGTAGAACAGAAATGCAATCTACAAATTAAATGAACACGACTGCTTTGATTCTTTCTTAAAGAAACAGATCCCCTTTTTTGTCTACATTACAGTTAGAAAGTAAAATTGATTAAAAAAAACCAAAACCATAATAAGTTTGCTGTAGTTGAACAAAGAAAAAGAAGAAAACTGACATTCTGTAGCAACCAAACACAGTACAGCTTTCCTTTATTTTAGTGATCTTAAAAAAATTAAAGATTAGCTATGAATTGTTGCGATAGGTAACAACGGCAGTGTCCTTTTAAACACTTTCATAAATCTGACCCATTGTAAAAAAAGGGATTTATTTTAAAAAGTTGTCCAGGATTAGCGAAACATGACCACTTTCCTCCAGAAACAATGCTCCTTGTGTCTGGTATTATGAAAGAAATCAGCAATGTATTTCTAATCCATGAAAACCTACTTGGAAAGGATTACAAAAATCTCATAGACTACAAAGCAACAGCTGGTCACAAGAAAAAAATAAAGATAATAAAGTGACCAAAGACATCAAAAAAATTGCATCCATGAACACATTTTGGATTACTGATAATCTAGAGCCACAGCTAACAGCACAATTTCAGATGAAGGTATACTAGAAAGTATGAACTCTATAGAGACTGAGGCTATTTACATAGGTAACTGTGCCAACACTGTGACCAAGGGGCCCTAGAAGACAAGGCCCACTTCCTGCTACACTGCACCAAATACTCAGCTGTGAGGGTCGTTTACTTCCAAAAACTCTCTGCCCACATCCCGGTCTTCACATCTGCATTCTACTGGGAGAAGAGGAGTCTGCTGTGGATATTGCTGCCCAATATGTGTCCACCTGCCACTAAATGAGGGGAAGATGAGACCCCAAGGACTATTATACCCCAAATCACCCGCCCACCGACCCTACACCCATCCATACCCACATTTCCATTGTCCACCTGCCACCATAGGAGGAGAACGATGATACCCTAAGGACTATTGTATACCCCAAATCAACCTCCACCCATCCACCCTCTCCAAGCCTGCCCCCACCCCCTCTCTCATTCCAACCACTTTCTTTGCTTTGGCAATGCCAAATGTATATTCGGAAGTGCCAATAAAGCCTTTTTTGATTTTTTGATTAGGTATGCATATGGACTCACCATTTATAATACTGGTGTTTTCTTATGTGGCAGTGGGAGCTTTGGGTTTCCTCAGACATCACAACTTCTGCTCTCCCTCCCGTTTAGCTATGCCTCTTGGTGTTTCCATAACTGAAAACATATGGCTATATATGACTTTTATAAAAGAGCGTGGCTAAAAATATTCAGTTGTCCTATATCGTTATCTGACCCCAGATGACCCTTACTGTATATTATTTTTATCAGGATCTAGCTCCAAGTTTGTGTGGGCACTTGGGCACAGAACCTCAGGGGGCCCCTTAGCAGTGCAAGTCATGTAAATGATGGCGTAACAAAAATACCTAAAATTGAGTGGTTTTGCTGCTGAAACTTCTAATAAGGTGGTACTCCTTCTCTAGCTTTCACCCTTTGCATTGCATATATGTACACACACATTTATTGAGAGAGAGAAAGCAATATTATATAACAAACAATGGAAATGAGGGTCACTGCTTACAATAGGGCTGGCACCAGGGGTAAGAGTGATTGTTTGGTACAATGGCCCACCCAATGGTACAATGCTTTTAGGACATGTTTGAATTTGGGTATTAATCTAATAGTCAGGAGTAGAGCATTTCAGCACTGGTGGAACTTGAGAAAGAGCTGGGAGTGAGATGTTCAGACAGCAGAGGTATAAGTCTACGGACATTGGTGGAACAGAAAGGATGGGCAGGGTGGTAGACAGAGACGAGGGAAGAGATGCAGAGAGGTACAATGACTAAAGGCACAAAATGCTTGTTATATTAATCAACATAAGTGAATGCCTTTATGTGTGTTTGGACCATTTTTACCATTCCTCATATTTTCAGGCTCATGCAATACTTCCCGGTTTCTAGTTTCTGGTTGTAGGAGTATCAAGCTTTTCCAGGCAGTCCCCCCTCCCCCCCCCCCTGCAGCATCCATCTACTGCACCGTTGCTGTGGTTCAGTATAAGTGAGAGACCAAATACATAACGAAACCTCCATATCATCTCATCACAACAACATTCCCAATTACAGATATTGTGCAAATTAAGTTGCTTATGCTATGAAAATTGACATTGAAGATTGGGTTCCTACACTCCAAATAACCATTGCCAGATTGTGTCTAGATATCGGCTGACAGTTGTGCTGTAAAAGTGGACACATAAATCCCAACACACACAGACCTAGGGGAATATCCAATGGCTGAAAAATGACTAAAGACTGTGAATATATTACAATTCATCTTCTAGAACTGACATGACAGTAGGCTGGAGAGTGTAATGGGAAATGCTCATCGCAGCCTCAGCTGAAGGATATCAGGTGTAGATCACCAGGAATATAGTCCCCACTGCCCAAAAACACTTCTCCAAGACAATGAAGCAGGGATCTACCAGAGTATATAATCCATAAACCTCTATGCTTTTTCCCCTATACTCAATAAGTAGTAAATAGCAAGGTAAGTAACCAAGGACAAGATGTAGATTGCAGATAAAACTGCATTGCTCAAGGCCCTGATGATGGGCAATGGTACTCAGTTGTGCTTCGCGGTTGGGGTGTCCGGCTGGATATATATCCTAGAAGTCACGTCTCCATCCAAACCTTCCATAATGTGGCATATCCTATTTGGTCATGCCCCTGTGCATTATCGGTAAGGCAGGATGGGTCGCTATGGTAAATGTAGATGCCACATCCACCTAACAGCGCTGCACGAATAGTTCTATCATCTATCCTAAATGAATGAAGTGGACACAAGAAAACAATTCCATAAATGTGAAAAACATCTGGAAAGTAGTGTTTATTCCAGTTAAATATAGAGGAGATCCAGGATACTAACAGATGTGTGACGCTAGGTTCATTGCTGTGTTTGGGTTTCCATTTGGGGGCTCCACTTGGGGAACCCCCAAACGGAAACCTAATCCACTTAAAAAAGAAGATACTTTAGGAAACCTGCGGACCACATAGACTATAATGGCGTTTGCCCGATTTCTGCACAAAAAGTAGTACAAGCTTTGGTGTGAATAGTGTGTGAACAACACAGTGGCACAGCAACACTAGATAAAGATGGTGAAGAGCAGTAATTGTTGATAATTACACTAAATATTCATATCGTGACCTCCATTCTGTGGCAGGCATATAGTTTAAGATAGAAAAATGGTGCCCACAACACACCAGACAGCATAACATAGTATAAACCAGTTAACCCCACATATTCCAAAATTGTTACAACCATGGATAAAAGAGAAGGAACAGGGGAGATGGAGTTCAGTTACTATCGTATTGTTAGTCCCATTGGCTTAATGGGACATATAGATAAACGCATATATCATGCTCAGATATCTCAACAGAGGTGATGTTACCATTAGGGCCTAGGGCCTCAGGAAACACAGTTTTAACTGCAATCTACATCTTGTCCATGGCTACCTACCTAGCTATTTAGCCACCTCCTGATGATCCTGGGAATAGGGGGAAACGCGTAGAGGTTTATGTATTATATACTATTGTAGATTCCTGCTTCATTGTCTTGGAGAAGTCGTTTTGGGCATTGGGGACTATATATCCCTGGTGAGCTATGCCTGATATCCTTGAGGTTCAGCTGAGGCTGTGATGAGCGTTTACCATTACACTCTCCAGCCTACTATCATGTCAGTTCTAGGAGGTGAATTGTAATATATCCACAGGCTTTAGTCATTTATCAGCCACTGGAAATTCCCCTGGGTCCACTTTTTACAGCACAACAGTCAGACATTATCTAGACACAATCTGGCGATGCGTATTTGGAGTGTAGGAACCCTATCTTCACTGTCAATTTTCCTAGCATAAGCAACTTTATTTGGACAATATCTGTAATTGGGAATGTAGTTGCGATGAGATGATATGGAGGTTTCATTCCATATTTGGTCTCTCATTTATACTGAACCACCCCAATGGTTTTAACCTTGGATTTTATATTTAGTACTGATTCAGTTTTAGCCAAGTTCTATTACAAGTTATATTTAGTTACTCCATTCTGTGAATCTATTTAATAATACTGAGTAACTCTCCCACTGTCATTTTACACAACATTATATAGTGAAATATATATATATATTATTTATTTATTTATTTAAAGAAAAACAATTGTAGCAGCACCAGCAAATCTGGGAATCCTCCCATAAATTGCACAGCAGAAACCCCTCTCCAGGCAAAAGGGTTTGCAATAGAAAAAACAATCCGGTCTGCCAGCAAATTGTATTGATGGAAAAATGTCCTTTTATTGGAAAAAGCACTACGCCACGTATTGGTCCACACTTGGACCTTTCCCAAGTGCACTTGAGAAAGGTTCCAGTGTGGACCGACCAGAAGACCGGATTGTTTTATGTATCCTACTAATATTATAAGTGTGAAAGTTTGTGTGTTTGGATGTTTGTGAGTTTGGATGTTTGTTCCTCAATCACGCTAAAACGCCTGGACGGATTTGCGTGAAATTTTCCACAAACATAGTTTTCCCTTAGGATTGAGTCACAGGCTACTTGTGGTGCCACTAAACAACATGGCTTCCTAGCAGGAGACTCACAAAAGCAGGACTCCTAGCCCCAGCTATAGACTCGCACACACTGCCTGGCATTTCCTGCCTCAACCTGCCTGCACACTCCTACTGTCTCCTCAGGAGTAGCCCTCACTCTACTCACTCACATTTTACATATAGCTTTCCACTATATAACACATCACATTGTCTGTATCACGACATACACAATACAACACATCACATTGTCTGACACAATACAACACATCACATTGTCTGACACAGTACAACACATCACATTGTCTGTATCACGACATACACAATACAACACATCACATTGTCTGTATCACTACATACACACTACAACACATCACATTGTCTGTATCACGACATACACAATACAACACATCACATTGTCTGTATCACGACATACACAATACAACACATCACATTGTCTGACACAATACAACACATCACATTGTCTGCATCACTACATACACAATACAACACATCACATTGTCTGTATCACGACATACACAATACAACACATCACATTGTCTGTATCACGACATACACAATACAACACATCACATTGTCTGTATCACGGCATACACAATACAACACATCACATTGTCTGACACAATACAACACATCACATTGTCTGACACAATACAACACATCACATTGTCTAACACAATACAACACATCACATTGTCTGTATCACGACATACACAATACAACACATCACATCACATTTGCTAGCCCACCAAACTTTTTAAAGCACTTTTACAGTTTCACACGTCTGTGTCCACCCAATTCTCAAATCACCGCAGACGAAGTCGCGGGTAAAAGCTAATATATATATATATATATATATATATATATATATATATATATATATATACACAGTATACACTCACCAGCCACTTTATTAGGTACACCTGTCCAACTGCTCGTTAACACTTAATTTCTAATCAGCCAATCACATGGCGGCAACTCAGTGCATTTAGGCATGTAGACATGGTCAAGACAATCTCCTGCAGTTCAAACCGAGCATCAGTATGGGGAAGAAAGGTGATTTGAGTGCCTTTGAACGTGGCATGGTTGTTGGTGCCAGAAGGGCTGGTCTGAGTATTTCAGAAACTGCTGATCTACTGGGATTTTCACGCACAACCATCTCTAGGGTTTACAGAGAATGGTCCGAAAAAGAAAAAACATCCAGTGAGCGGCAGTTCTGTGGGCGGAAATGCGTTGTTGATGCCAGAGGTCAGAGGAGAATGGCCAGACTGGTTCGAGCTGATAGAAAGGCAACAGTGACTCAAATAGCCACCCGTTACAACCAAGGTAGCCAGAAGAGCATCTCTGAACGCACAGTACGTCGAACTTTGAGGCAGATGGGCTACAGCAGCAGAAGACCACACCGGGTGCCACTCCTTTCAGCTAAGAACAGGAAACTGAGGCTACAATTTGCACAAGCTCATCGAAATTGGACAATTGAAGATTGGAAAAACGTTGCCTGGTCTGATGAGTCTCGATTTCTGCTGCGACATTCGGATGGTAGGGTCAGAATTTGGCGTCAACAACATGAAAGCATGGATCCATCCTGCCTTGTATCAACGGTTCAGGCTGGTGGTGGTGGTGTCATGGTGTGGGGAATATTTTCTTGGCACTCTTTGGGCCCCTTGGTACCAATTGAGCATCGTTGCAACGCCAAAGCCTACCTGAGTATTGTTGCTGACCATGTCCATCCCTTTATGTCCATCCCACAATGTACCCAACATCTGATGGCTACTTTCAGCAGGATAATGCGCCATGTCATAAAGCTGGAATCATCTCAGACTGGTTTCTTGAACATGACAATGAGTTCACTGTACTCCAATGGCCTCCACAGTCACCAGATCTCAATCCAATAGAGCATCTTTGGGATGTGGTGGAACGGGAGATTCGCATCATGGATGTGCAGCCGACAAATCTGCGGCAACTGTGTGATGCCATCATGTCAATATGGACCAAAATCTCTGAGGAATGCTTCCAGCACCTTGTTGAATCTATGCCACGAAGAATTGAGGCAGTTCTGAAGGCAAAAGGGGGTCCAACCCGTTACTAGCATGGTGTACCTAATAAAGTGGCCGGTGAGTGTATATATATATATATATATATATATATATATATATATATATATATACACACACACATACACTCACATATCTCTGTATATGTATTGCATGCAAATTTATGTGTATATATAGTATATAAGAATATGCATATGTATCTGTATATACACTGACAAGCAAAAGGGTAACAATGTTTTGAATGTTTGCCTTTCATGTTCCATATCTTACCATCCTCTACAGCTTTGAACGTGAGACTACCATCCAGTGGCGTAACTAGGAATGGCGGGGATGCCCCATAGTGGCCCCTGCACACAGTATTATGCCCCATAGAGGCTCCTGCATACAGTATTATGCCCAATAGTGGCCCCAGTACACAGTATTATGCCCCATAGTGGCCTCTGCACACAGTATTATGCCCAATAGTGGCCCCAGTACACAGTATTATTCCCCATAGTGGCCCCTGCAGACAGTATTATGCCCTATAGTGGTCCCAGTACACAGTATTATGTCCCACTAGCTTTTACCCGCGACTTCGTCTGCGGTGATTTGAGAATTGGGCGGACACAGGCGTGTGAAACTGTAAAAGTGCTTTAAAAAGTTTGGTGGGCTAGCAAATGTGATGTGTTATATTGTGTATGTCGTGATACAGACAATGTGATGTGTTGTATTGTGTATGTCGTGATACAGACAATGTGATGTGTTGTATTGTGTATGTCGTGATACAGACAATGTGATGTGTTGTATTGTGTATGTCGTGATACGGACAGTGTGATGTGTTGTATTGTGTATGTCGTGATACAGACAATGTGATGTGTTGTATTGTATGTCGTGATACAGACAATGCGATGTGTTGTATTGTGTATGTCGTGATACAGACAATGTGATGTGTTGTATTGTGTATGTCGTGATACAGACAATGTGATGTGTTGTATTGTGTATGTCGTGATACAGACAATGTGATGTGTTGTATTGTGTCAGACAATGTGATGTGTTGTATTGTGTATGTCGTGATACAGACAATGTGATGTGTTATATAGTGGAAAGCTATATGTAAAATGTGAGTGAGTAGAGTGAGGGCTACTCCTGAGGTGACAGATACAGACAATGTGATGTGTTATATAGTGGAAAGCTATATATAAAATGTGAGTGAGTAGAGTGAGGGCTACTCCTGAGGTGACAGTAAGGAGTGTGCAGGCAGGTTGAGGCAGGAAATGCCAGGCAGTGTGTGTGAGTCTATAGCTGGGGCTAGGAGTCCTGCTTTTGTGAGTCTCCTGCTAGGAAGCCATGTTGTTTAGTGGCACCAAAAGTAGCCTGTGACTCAATCCTAAGGGAAAACTATGTTTGTGGAAAATTGCACGCAAATCCGTCCAGGCGTTTTAGCGTGATTGAGGAACAAACATCCAAACTCACAAACATCCAAACATCCAAACACACAAACTTTCACACTTATAATATTAGTAGGATAGTGGCCCCTGCATACAGTATTATGCCCCATAGTGGTCCCAGTACACAGTATTATGTCCCATAGTGGCCCCTGCACACAGTATTATGCCCCATAGAGGCCCCTGCATACAGTATTATGCCCAATAGTGGCCCCAGTACACAGTATTATGCCCCATAGTGGCCCCTGCACACAGTATTATGCCCCATAGTGGCCCCTGCACACAGTATTATGCCCAATAGTGGCCCCAGTACACAGTATTATTCCCCATAGTGGCCCCTGCAGACAGTATTATGCCCCATAGTGGCCCCTGCACACAGTATTATGCCCCATAGTGGCCCCTGCACACAGTATTATGCCCAATAGTGGCCCCAGTACACAGTATTATTCCCCATAGGGGGCCCTGCAGACAGTATTATGCCCCATAGTGGCACCTGCACACAGTATTATGTCCCATAGTGGCCCCTGCACACAGTATTATTCCCCATAGTGGCCCCTGCAGACAGTATTATGCCCCATAGTGGTCCCAGTACACAGTATTATGTCCCATAGTGGCCCCTGCACACAGTATTATGCCCCATAGTGGCCCCTGCACACAGTATTATGCCCAATAGTGGCCCCAGTACACAGTATTATTCCCCATAGGGGGCCCTGCAGACAGTATTATGCCCCATAGTGGCACCTGCACACAGTATTATGTCCCATAGTGGCCCCTGCACACAGTATTATTCCCCATAGTGGCCCCTGCAGACAGTATTATGCCCCATAGTGGTCCCAGTACACAGTATTATGTCCCATAGTGGCCCCTGCACACAGTATTATGCCCCATAATGAACACCCTTGAACAATTATTACACTCTGGGGTCTTTTCAGACCCTAGAGTATAATAATCGGAGACCTGGGGGGATACAAACATAAAAAAAACACTGTTACTTACTTATCTCCCGCTCCGCTGCTGTCTTCGGTGGTGTCGGCTTTCTTTAATGACATACTCATGTCACATGTCCCGGGACGCAGACGACGTCACACAACTAGGCCCGAAGCCTGCTAGCAGCGTGGAAAGGTAAGTAATAGAGATGAGCGAACACTAAAATGTTCGAGGTTCGAAATTCGATTCGAACAGCCGCTCAATGTTCGTGTGTTCGAACGGGTTTCGAACCCCATTATAGTCTATGGGGAACAGATACTCGTTAAGGGGGAAACCCAAATCCGTGTCTGGAGGGTCACCAAGTCCACTATGACACCCCAGGAAATGATGCCAACACCTCTGGAATGACACTGGGACAGCAGGGGAAGCATGTCTGGGGGCATCTAACACACCAAAGACCCTCTATTACCCCAACATCACAGCCTAACAACTACACACTTTACACACTCAATACCACCTCTCTGACAGTAGGAAAACACCTTGAAACATGTGTATTTGGCACTTGCAGTGAGGAGAGCTTGTCACCAGCAGTGAATTTGGCCCTTGTAGTAAGTTGAGGTTGGCACCAACATTTGTTTTGAAAATCAGGGTGGATTGAGCCTCTAACCAGCAGAGTTTGGGCAAATTCATGGTGGAGGGAGCCTCTAAAAACCCCAGTTTGGACCAATTCATGGTGGAGGGAGCCTCTAACCAGCCCAGTTTGGGCAAATTCATGGTGGAGGGAGCCTCTAAAAAACCCAGTTTGGACCAATTCATGGTGGAGGGAGCCTCTAACCAGCCCAGTTTGGGCAAATTCATGGTGGAGGGAGCCTCTAACCAGCCCAGTTTGGACCAATTAATGGTGGAGGGAGCCTCTAACCAGCCCAGTTTGGACCAATTAATGGTGGAGGGAGCCTCTAACCACCCCAGTTTGGACCAATTCATGGTGGAGGGAGCCTCTAAACAGCCCAGTTTGGGCAAATTCATGGTGGAGGGAGCCTCTAAAAAACCCAGTTTGGACCAATTCATGGTGGAGGGAGCCTCTAACCAGCCCAGTTTGGACCAATTAATGGTGGAGGGAGCCTCTAAACAGCCAAGTTTGGACCAATTCATGGTGGAGGGAGCCTCTAAAAACCCCAGTTTGGACCAATTCATGGTGGAGGGAGCCTCTAACCAGCCCAGTTTGGGCAAATTCATGGTGGAGGGAGCCTCTAAACAGCCCAGTTTGGGCAAATTCATGGTGGAGGGAGCCTCTAACCAGCCCAGTTTGGACCAATTAATGGTGGAGGGAGCCTCTAACCAGCCCAGTTTGGACCAATTAATGGTGGAGGGAGCCTCTAACCAGCCCAGTTTGGACCAATTAATGGTGGAGGGAGCCTCTAACCACCCCAGTTTGGACCAATTCATGGTGGAGGGAGCCTCTAACCAGCCCAGTTTGGACCAATTCATGGTGGAGGGAGCCTCTAAAAAACCCAGTTTGGACCAATTCATGGTGGAGGGAGCCTCTAAACAGCCCAGTTTGGGCAAATTCATGGTGGAGGGAGCCTCTAAAAAACCCAGTTTGGACCAATTCATGGTGGAGGGAGCCTCTAACCAGCCCAGTTTGGACCAATTAATGGTGGAGGGAGCCTCTAAACAGCCAAGTTTGGACCAATTCATGGTGGAGGGAGCCTCTAAAAACCCCAGTTTGGACCAATTCATGGTGGAGGGAGCCTCTAACCAGCCCAGTTTGGACCAATTAATGGTGGAGGGAGCCTCTAACCACCCCAGTTTGGACCAATTCATGGTGGAGGGAGCCTCTAAACAGCCAAGTTTGGACCAATTCATGGTGAAGGGAGCCTCTAAAAACCCGTTTGGACCAATTCATGGTGGAGGGAGCCTCTAACCAGCCCAGTTTGGGCAAATTCATGGTGGAGGGAGCCTCTAAACAGCCCAGTTTGGGCAAATTCATGGTGGAGGGAGCCTCTAACCAGCCCAGTTTGGACCAATTAATGGTGGAGGGAGCCTCTAACCAGCCCAGTTTGGACCAATTAATGGTGGAGGGAGCCTCTAACCACCCCAGTTTGGACCAATTCATGGTGGAGGGAGCCTCTAAACAGCCAAGTTTGGACCAATTCATGGTGAAGGGAGCCTCTAAAAACCCGTTTGGACCAATTCATGGTGGAGGGAGCCTCTAACCAGCCCAGTTTGGGCAAATTCATGGTGGAGGGAGCCTCTAAACAGCCCAGTTTGGGCAAATTCATGGTGGAGGGAGCCTCTAACCAGCCCAGTTTGGACCAATTAATGGTGGAGGGAGCCTCTAACCAGCCCAGTTTGGACCAATTAATGGTGGAGGGAGCCTCTAACCACCCCAGTTTGGACCAATTCATGGTGGAGGGAGCCTCTAAACAGCCAAGTTTGGACCAATTCATGGTGGAGGGAGCCTCTAAAAACCCCAGTTTGGACCAATTCATGGTGGAGGGAGCCTCTAACCAGCCCAGTTTGGACCAATTAATGGTGGAGGGAGCCTCTAAACAGCCAAGTTTTGGGAAATTCATGGTGGAGGGAGCCTCTAACCAGCCCAGTTTGGACCAATTCATGGTGGAGGGAGCCTCTAAACAGCCCAGTTTGGGCAAATTCATGGTGGAGGGAGCCTCTAAAAAACCCAGTTTGGACCAATTCATGGTGGAGGGAGCCTCTAACCAGCCCAGTTTGGACCAATTAATGGTGGAGGGAGCCTCTAACCAGCCCAGTTTGGACCAATTAATGGTGGAGGGAGCCTCTAACCACCCCAGTTTGGACCAATTCATGGTGGAGGGAGCCTCTAAACAGCCAAGTTTGGACCAATTCATGGTGGAGGGAGCCTCTAAAAACCCCAGTTTGGACCAATTCATGGTGGAGGGAGCCTCTAACCAGCCCAGTTTGGGCAAATTCATGGTGGAGGGAGCCTCTAAAAACCCCAGTTTGGACCAATTCATGGTGGAGGGAGCCTCTAAACAGCCCAGTTTGGGCAAATTCATGGTGGAGGGAGCCTCTAAAAAACCCAGTTTGGACCAATTCATGGTGGAGGGAGCCTCTAAACAGCCAAGTTTGGACCAATTCATGGTGAAGGGAGCCTCTAAAAACCCGTTTGGACCAATTCATGGTGGAGGGAGCCTCTAACCAGCCCAGTTTGGGCAAATTCATGGTGGAGGGAGCCTCTAAACAGCCCAGTTTGGGCAAATTCATGGTGGAGGGAGCCTCTAACCAGCCCAGTTTGGACCAATTAATGGTGGAGGGAGCCTCTAACCAGCCCAGTTTGGACCAATTAATGGTGGAGGGAGCCTCTAACCACCCCAGTTTGGACCAATTCATGGTGGAGGGAGCCTCTAAACAGCCAAGTTTGGACCAATTCATGGTGGAGGGAGCCTCTAAAAACCCCAGTTTGGACCAATTCATGGTGGAGGGAGCCTCTAACCAGCCCAGTTTGGACCAATTAATGGTGGAGGGAGCCTCTAAACAGCCAAGTTTTGGGAAATTCATGGTGGAGGGAGCCTCTAACCAGCCCAGTTTGGACCAATTCATGGTGGAGGGAGCCTCTAAACAGCCCAGTTTGGGCAAATTCATGGTGGAGGGAGCCTCTAAAAAACCCAGTTTGGACCAATTCATGGTGGAGGGAGCCTCTAACCAGCCCAGTTTGGACCAATTAATGGTGGAGGGAGCCTCTAACCAGCCCAGTTTGGACCAATTAATGGTGGAGGGAGCCTCTAACCACCCCAGTTTGGACCAATTCATGGTGGAGGGAGCCTCTAAACAGCCAAGTTTGGACCAATTCATGGTGGAGGGAGCCTCTAAAAACCCCAGTTTGGACCAATTCATGGTGGAGGGAGCCTCTAACCAGCCCAGTTTGGGCAAATTCATGGTGGAGGGAGCCTCTAAACAGCCCAGTTTGGGCAAATTCATGGTGGAGGGAGCCTCTAAAAAACCCAGTTTGGACCAATTCATGGTGGAGGGAGCCTCTAACCAGCCCAGTTTGGACCAATTAATGGTGGAGGGAGCCTCTAAACAGCCAAGTTTGGACCAATTCATGGTGGAGGGAGCCTCTAAAAACCCCAGTTTGGACCAATTCATGGTGGAGGGAGCCTCTAACCAGCCCAGTTTGGGCAAATTCATGGTGGAGGGAGCCTCTAAACAGCCCAGTTTGGGCAAATTCATGGTGGAGGGAGCCTCTAACCAGCCCAGTTTGGACCAATTAATGGTGGAGGGAGCCTCTAACCAGCCCAGTTTGGACCAATTAATGGTGGAGGGAGCCTCTAACCAGCCCAGTTTGGACCAATTAATGGTGGAGGGAGCCTCTAACCAGCCCAGTTTGGACCAATTAATGGTGGAGGGAGCCTCTAACCAGCCCAGTTTGGACCAATTAATGGTGGAGGGAGCCTCTAACCACCCCAGTTTGGACCAATTCATGGTGGAGGGAGCCTCTAACCAGCCCAGTTTGGACCAATTCATGGTGGAGGGAGCCTCTAAAAAACCCAGTTTGGACCAATTCATGGTGGAGGGAGCCTCTAAACAGCCCAGTTTGGGCAAATTCATGGTGGAGGGAGCCTCTAAAAAACCCAGTTTGGACCAATTCATGGTGGAGGGAGCCTCTAACCAGCCCAGTTTGGACCAATTAATGGTGGAGGGAGCCTCTAAACAGCCAAGTTTGGACCAATTCATGGTGGAGGGAGCCTCTAAAAACCCCAGTTTGGACCAATTCATGGTGGAGGGAGCCTCTAACCAGCCCAGTTTGGACCAATTAATGGTGGAGGGAGCCTCTAACCAGCCCAGTTTGGACCAATTAATGGTGGAGGGAGCCTCTAACCACCCCAGTTTGGACCAATTCATGGTGGAGGGAGCCTCTAAACAGCCAAGTTTGGACCAATTCATGGTGAAGGGAGCCTCTAAAAACCCGTTTGGACCAATTCATGGTGGAGGGAGCCTCTAACCAGCCCAGTTTGGGCAAATTCATGGTGGAGGGAGCCTCTAAACAGCCCAGTTTGGGCAAATTCATGGTGGAGGGAGCCTCTAACCAGCCCAGTTTGGACCAATTAATGGTGGAGGGAGCCTCTAACCAGCCCAGTTTGGACCAATTAATGGTGGAGGGAGCCTCTAACCACCCCAGTTTGGACCAATTCATGGTGGAGGGAGCCTCTAAACAGCCAAGTTTGGACCAATTCATGGTGGAGGGAGCCTCTAAAAACCCCAGTTTGGACCAATTCATGGTGGAGGGAGCCTCTAACCAGCCCAGTTTGGGCAAATTCATGGTGGAGGGAGCCTCTAAACAGCCCAGTTTGGGCAAATTCATGGTGGAGGGAGCCTCTAACCAGCCCAGTTTGGACCAATTAATGGTGGAGGGAGCCTCTAACCAGCCCAGTTTGGACCAATTAATGGTGGAGGGAGCCTCTAACCAGCCCAGTTTGGACCAATTAATGGTGGAGGGAGCCTCTAACCACCCCAGTTTGGACCAATTCATGGTGGAGGGAGCCTCTAACCAGCCCAGTTTGGACCAATTCATGGTGGAGGGAGCCTCTAAAAAACCCAGTTTGGACCAATTCATGGTGGAGGGAGCCTCTAAACAGCCCAGTTTGGGCAAATTCATGGTGGAGGGAGCCTCTAAACAGCCCAGTTTGGGCAAATTCATGGTGGAGGGAGCCTCTAACCAGCCCAGTTTGGACCAATTAATGGTGGAGGGAGCCTCTAACCAGCCCAGTTTGGACCAATTCATGGTGGAGGGAGCCTCTAAACAGCCCAGTTTGGGCAAATTCATGGTGGAAGGAGCCTCTAACCAGCAGAGTTGTGGGAAAGCAGGGTGGAGGGAGCCTCTAACCAGCAGAGTTGGTGGAAATCAGGGTGGAGGGAGCCTCTAACCAGCAGAGTTGGGGGAAATCATGTTGGAGGGAGCCTAGTATTAGCAGAATTGTGCAACGCTTATGGTGGATGAGTATGAGGATGCGGAGGAATTGGAGAGGTTGAGTACAGACATGGAGTTTCATGTTGGGGTGCTTTACACAGGTGGGCACAAAAATGAAGGCTCTATCCAGTGGTGGTTCATTTTTATCAAAGTGAGCCGGTCGGCACTCTCAGCTGACAGACGGGTGCGCTTGTCAGTGATGATGCCACCGGCTGCACTGAACACCCTCTCAGATAGGACGCTGGCGGCAGGACAGGACAGCACCTCCAAGGCATATAGGGCAAGTTCAAGCCACAGGTCCAACTTCGACACCCAATACGTGTAGGGCGCAGAGGGGTCGGAGAGGACAGGGCTGTGGTCGGAAAGGTATTCCCGCAACATGCGCCTATACTTCTCACGCCTGGTGACACTAGGACCCTCCGTGGCGGCACTTTGGCGAGGGGGTGCCATCAAGGTGTCCCAGACCTTAGACAGTGTGCCCCTCGTTTGTGTGGACCGGTGAGAACTTGGTTGCCTACTGGAGGAACTGCCCTCCCTGCCGCCAACGTCACATGCTGGAAACATCTCCATCATATTCTGCACCAATTGCCTGTGGCAAGCATTGATGCGATTGGCCCTCCCCTCTACCGGAATAAAAGACGAGATGTTGTTTTTATACCGGGGGTCAAGGATAGCAAAGATCCAGTACTGGTTGTCCTCCATGATTTTGACAATACGCTTGTCGGTTGTAAAGCACCCCAACATGAACTCAGCCATGTCTGCCACAGTGTTAGTTGGCATGACTCCTCTGGCCCCACCGGAAAGTTCAATCTCCATTTCCTCCTCATCCTCCATGTCTACCCATCCGCGCTGCAACAATGGGACGATTCGAAGTTGCCCGGAAGCCTCCTGTATCACCATCACATCATCGGACAACTCTTCTTCCTCCTCCTCCTCCTCCTCCTCCTCCTCCTCCTCCTCCATTAAACGCAGTGAAGCGGACAGATGTGTGGACCTACTCTCCAGCTGTGACGGATCGGATGCTATCCCTAACTCCTCTGTGTGATCTGAGTTATCCCTGATGTCAATCAGGGATTCTCTCAGAACACACAAGAGCGGGATTGTAAGGCTCACCATCGCATCCTCAGAGCTCACCCTCCTTGTGGACTCCTCAAAGACCCGTAGGATGTCACAAAGGTCTCTCATCCATGGCCACTCATGGATGTGAAACTGAGGCAGCTGACTTTGTGGCACCCTAGGGTTTTGTAGCTGGTATTCCATCAAAGGTCTCTGCTGCTCAACCACTCTATTCAACATCTGAAACGTTGAGTTCCAGCGTGTGGGGACGTCGCACAAAAGCCGGTGTTGTGGCACATGCAGGCGTTGCTGGAGAGATTTTAAGCTAGCAGCGGCTACTGTCGACTTGCGAAAGTGGGCGCACATGCGCCGCACTTTCACCAGTAGCTCTGGAACATTGGGGTAGCTCTTTAGGAAACGTTGCACCACTAGGTTGAAGACGTGGGCCAGGCATGGAACATGTTGGAGTCCGGCAAGCTCCAGAGCTGCTACCAGGTTCCGGCCGTTATCACAAACGACCATGCCTGGGCCCAGGTGCAGCGGCTCAAACCATATTGCCGTCTCATCGAGGAGGGCATCCCTCACCTCGGAGGCAGTGTGCTGTCTGTCCCCCAAGCTGATCAGCTTCAGCACAGCCTGCTGACGTCTACCAACGCCAGTGCTGCAACGTTTCCAACTCGTAGCTGGGGTCAATCTAACAGCGGAGGAGGAGGCGGTGGCGGAGGAGGAGGCGGTGGCGGAGGAGGAGGCGGTAGAGGAGGAGGAGGAGGGGGGTGTTCTTCTCGTGTCCCTGCCAGGAATGTTAGGCGGGGAGACGAGGTACACCGGGCCAGTTTGGGAAGCAGTCCCAGCCTCAACTACATTCACCCAGTGTGCCGTCAGTGAAATGTAGCGTCCCTGTCCGCATGCACTTGTCCACGCGTCGGTGGTCAAGTGGACCTTTGTGCAAAGCGCGGAACTAAGGGCCCGCCTGATGTTGAGTGACACGTGCTGGTGCAAGGCGGGGACGGCACACCGGGAGAAGTAGTGACGGCTAGGGACGGCATAGCGAGGTGCCGCAGTTGCCATCAGGTCCAGGAAGGCGGGAGTTTCAACAAGCCGGAACGCCAACATCTCCTGGGCCAGCAGTTTAGCGATGTTGGCGTTCAAGGCTTGCGCGTGTGGGTGGTTAGCAGTGTATTTCTGCCGCCGCTCCAATGTCTGAGAGATGGTGGGTTGTTGTAAAGAAACGCCTGATGGTGCCTTTGATGGTGCAGGAGAAGGAGATAAGACAGGACCAGGGGAGGATGAGGTAGAAGTCAACAAAGTGGCGGAGGCAGATGAAGTGGTGTCCTGGCTCGTCCTCTGGAGTGCATCGCCAGCACAGTCAGCAGTGGCAGTGGCAGAGGCAGAGGCAGTGGCAGAGGCAGTGGCAGTGGCGTGAACGGCAGGCGGCCTTTGTCCTGCCGTTGCTGCCTGCCACTGATTCCAGTGCTTGGATTCCAAATGACGGCGCATTGAAGTGGTGGACAGGTTGCTCTTCTCAGAGCCCCTAATCAATTTCGAGAGGCAAATTGTGCAGACAACACTATATCTGTCCTCGGCGCATTCCTTGAAAAAACTCCACACCTTCGAGAAACGTGCCCTCGAGGTGGGAGTTTTTCGGGGCTGGGTACGAACTGGAACATCTTGGGAGATTCCGGGTGTGGCCTGGCTTCGCCTAAGCTGCTGACCTCTGCCTCTGCCTCTAGCTACCCTTTTTGGTGCTGCACCTGCCTCAACATCCACACTACTTTCCCCGCTTGACATCCCCCCTTTCCAGGTCGGGTCAGTGTCCTCATCATCCACCACTTCCTCTTCCAACTCCTGTCTCATCTCCTCCTCCCGCACAATGCGCCGGTCAACTGGATGCCCTGACGGCAACTGCGTCACATCATCGTCGATGAGGGTGGGTTGCTGGTCATCCACCACCAAATCGAACGGAGATGGAGGAGACTCTAGTGTTTGAGCATCTGGACACAGATGCTCCTCTGTTAGGTTCGTGGAATCGTGACGTGGAGAGGCAGGTTGAGGGACAATGAAAGGAGCGGAGAACAGCTCTGGGGAGCAGGGACAGTTTGGGTTATTGTTCTGTAAAGCTTCGGAATTTTGGGAGGAAGGAAGACAAGACTGTTGGGTAATAGGAGGAGAGGAGGCAGAGTCTGACTGGCTGCTGGACAATGTGCTGTAAGCGTTCTCTGACAGCCATTGCAAGACCTGTTCCTGGTTCTCGGGCCTACTAAGGTTTGTACCCTGCAGTTTAGTTAATGTGGCAAGCAACCCTGGCACTGTGGAGTGGCGCAATGCTTGCTGCCCCACAGGAGTAGGCACGGGACGCCCTGTGGCTTCACTGCTACCTTGCTCCCCAGAACCATTCCCCCGACCTCGCCCACGGCCTCGTCCACGTCCCTTTCCGGGAGCCTTGCGCATTTTGAATTCCTAGTTAGAAATTGGCACTGTATACCAGTAGTAAAAATTGTGGGTGCACGTAACCCCAATATATTCTTTGAATTCCCAGTCAGACACTGGCACTATATGGCAGTAGCAAGAAATGAGGGTATTTATAACCCCAATATATTCTTTGAATTCCCAGTCAGACAATGGCACTGTATACCAGTAGTAAAAATTGTGGGTGCACGTAACCCCAATATATTCTTTGAATTACCAGTCAGAAACTGGCACTATATGGCAGTAGCAAGAAATGAGGGTATTTGTATTCCCAATATACTCTTTGAATTCCCAGTCAGACAATGGCACTGTATACCAGTAGTAAAAATTGTGGGTGCACGTAACCCCAATATATTCTTTGAATTACCAGTCAGAAACTGGCACTATATGGCAGTAGCAAGAAATGAGGGTATTTATAACCCCAATATATTCTTTGAATTCCCAGTCAGACAATGGCACTGTATACCAGTAGTAAAAATTGTGGGTGCACGTAACCCCAATATATTCTTTGAATTCCCAGTCAGAAACTGGCACTATATGGCAGTAGCAAGAAATGAGGGTATTTGTATTCCCAATATACTCTTTGAATTCCCAGTCAGACAATGGCACTGTATACCAGTAGTAAAAATTGTGGGTGCACGTAACCCCAATATATTCTTTGAATTACCAGTCAGAAACTGGCACTATATGGCAGTAGCAAGAAATGAGGGTATTTATAACCCCAATATATTCTTTGAATTCCCAGTCAGACAATGGCACTGTATACCAGTAGTAAAAATTGTGGGTGCACGTAACCCCAATATATTCTTTGAATTCCCAGTCAGAAACTGGCACTATATGGCAGTAGCAAGAAATGAGGGTATTTGTATTCCCAATATACTCTTTGAATTCCCAGTCAGACAATGGCACTGTATACCAGTAGTAAAAATTGTGGGTGCACGTAACCCCAATATATTCTTTGAATTACCAGTCAGAAACTGGCACTATATGGCAGTAGCAAGAAATGAGGGTATTTATAACCCCAATATATTCTTTGAATTCCCAGTCAGACAATGGCACTGTATACCAGTAGTAAAAATTGTGGGTGCACGTAACCCCAATATATTCTTTGAATTCCCAGTCAGAAACTGGCACTATATGGCAGTAGCAAGAAATGAGGGTATTTGTATTCCCAATATACTCTTTGAATTCCCAGTCAGACAATGGCACTGTATACCAGTAGTAAAAATTGTGGGTGCACGTAACCCCAATATATTCTTTGAATTACCAGTCAGAAACTGGCACTATATGGCAGTAGCAAGAAATGAGGGTATTTATAACCCCAATATATTCTTTGAATTCCCAGTCAGACAATGGCACTGTATACCAGTAGTAAAAATTGTGGGTGCACGTAACCCCAATATATTCTTTGAATTACCAGTCAGAAACTGGCACTATATGGCAGTAGCAAGAAAAGAGGGTATTTGTATTCCCAATATACTCTTTGAATTCCCAGTCAGACAATGGCACTGTATACCAGTAGTAAAAATTGTGGGTGCACGTAACCCCAATATATTCTTTGAATTACCAGTCAGAAACTGGCACTATATGGCAGTAGCAAGAAATGAGGGTATTTATAACCCCAATATATTCTTTGAATTCCCAGTCAGACAATGGCACTGTATACCAGTAGTAAAAATTGTGGGTGCACGTAACCCCAATATATTCTTTGAATTACCAGTCAGAAACTGGCACTATATGGCAGTAGCAAGAAATGAGGGTATTTGTATTCCCAATATACTCTTTGAATTCCCAGTCAGACAATGGCACTGTATACCAGTAGTAAAAATTGTGGGTGCACGTAACCCCAATATATTCTTTGAATTACCAGTCAGAAACTGGCACTATATGGCAGTAGCAAGAAATGAGGGTATTTATAACCCCAATATATTCTTTGAATTCCCAGTCAGACAATGGCACTGTATACCAGTAGTAAAAATTGTGGGTGCACGTAACCCCAATATATTCTTTGAATTCCCAGTCAGAAACTGGCACTATATGGCAGTAGCAAGAAATGAGGGTATTTGTATTCCCAATATACTCTTTGAATTCCCAGTCAAACAATGGCACTGTATACCAGTAGTAAAAATTGTGGGTGCACGTAACCCCAATATATTCTTTGAATTACCAGTCAGAAACTGGCACTATATGGCAGTAGCAAGAAATGAGGGTATTTATAACCCCAATATATTCTTTGAATTCCCAGTCAGACAATGGCACTGTATACCAGTAGTAAAAATTGTGGGTGCACGTAACCCCAATATATTCTTTGAATTACCAGTCAGAAACTGGCACTATATGGCAGTAGCAAGAAATGAGGGTATTTGTATTCCCAATATACTCTTTGAATTCCCAGTCAGACAATGGCACTGTATACCAGTAGTAAAAATTGTGGGTGCACGTAACCCCAATATATTCTTTGAATTACCAGTCAGAAACTGGCACTATATGGCAGTAGCAAGAAATGAGGGTATTTATAACCCCAATATATTCTTTGAATTCCCAGTCAGACAATGGCACTGTATACCAGTAGTAAAAATTGTGGGTGCACGTAACCCCAATATATTCTTTGAATTCCCAGTCAGACACTGGCACTATATGGCAGTAGCAAGAAATGAGGGTATTTGTATTCCCAATATATTCTTTGAATTCCCAGTCAGACAATGGCACTGTATACCAGTAGTAAAAATTGTGGGTGCACGTAACCCCAATATATTCTTTGAATTCCCAGTCAGACACTGGCACTATATGGCAGTAGCAAGAAATGAGGGTATTTGTATTCCCAATATATTCTTTGAATTCCCAGTCAGACAATGGCACTGTATACCAGTAGTAAAAATTGTGGGTGCACGTAACCCCAATATATTCTTTGAATTCCCAGTCAGACACTGGCACTATATGGCAGTAGCAAGAAATGAGGGTATTTGTATTCCCAATATATTCTTTGAATTCCCAGTCAGACAATGGCACTGTATACCAGTAGTAAAAATTGTGGGTGCACGTAACCCCAATATATTCTTTGAATTACCAGTCAGAAACTGGCACTATATGGCAGTAGCAAGAAATGAGGGTATTTGTATTCCCAATATATTCTTTGAATTCCCAGTCAGACAATGGCACTGTATACCAGTAGTAAAAATTGTGGGTGCACGTAACCCCAATATATTCTTTGAATTCCCAGTCAGAAACTGGCACTATATGGCAGTAGCAAGAAATGAGGGTATTTGTATTCCCAATATACTCTTTGAATTCCCAGTCAGACAATGGCACTGTATACCAGTAGTAAAAATTGTGGGTGCACGTAACCCCAATATATTCTTTGAATTACCAGTCAGAAACTGGCACTATATGGCAGTAGCAAGAAATGAGGGTATTTATAACCCCAATATATTCTTTGAATTCCCAGTCAGACAATGGCACTGTATACCAGTAGTAAAAATTGTGGGTGCACGTAACCCCAATATATTCTTTGAATTACCAGTCAGAAACTGGCACTATATGGCAGTAGCAAGAAATGAGGGTATTTGTATTCCCAATATACTCTTTGAATTCCCAGTCAGACAATGGCACTGTATACCAGTAGTAAAAATTGTGGGTGCACGTAACCCCAATATATTCTTTGAATTACCAGTCAGAAACTGGCACTATATGGCAGTAGCAAGAAATGAGGGTATTTATAACCCCAATATATTCTTTGAATTCCCAGTCAGACAATGGCACTGTATACCAGTAGTAAAAATTGTGGGTGCACGTAACCCCAATATATTCTTTGAATTACCAGTCAGAAACTGGCACTATATGGCAGTAGCAAGAAATGAGGGTATTTATAACCCCAATATATTCTTTGAATTCCCAGTCAGACAATGGCACTGTATACCAGTAGTAAAAATTGTGGGTGCACGTAACCCCAATATATTCTTTGAATTACCAGTCAGAAACTGGCACTATATGGCAGTAGCAAGAAATGAGGGTATTTGTATTCCCAATATACTCTTTGAATTCCCAGTCAGACAATGGCACTGTATACCAGTAGTAAAAATTGTGGGTGCACGTAACCCCAATATATTCTTTGAATTACCAGTCAGAAACTGGCACTATATGGCAGTAGCAAGAAATGAGGGTATTTATAACCCCAATATATTCTTTGAATTCCCAGTCAGACAATGGCACTGTATACCAGTAGTAAAAATTGTGGGTGCACGTAACCCCAATATATTCTTTGAATTACCAGTCAGAAACTGGCACTATATGGCAGTAGCAAGAAATGAGGGTATTTGTATTCCCAATATACTCTTTGAATTCCCAGTCAGACAATGGCACTGTATACCAGTAGTAAAAATTGTGGGTGCACGTAACCCCAATATATTCTTTGAATTACCAGTCAGAAACTGGCACTATATGGCAGTAGCAAGAAATGAGGGTATTTATAACCCCAATATATTCTTTGAATTCCCAGTCAGACAATGGCACTGTATACCAGTAGTAAAAATTGTGGGTGCACGTAACCCCAATATATTCTTTGAATTCCCAGTCAGAAACTGGCACTATATGGCAGTAGCAAGAAATGAGGGTATTTGTATTCCCAATATACTCTTTGAATTCCCAGTCAAACAATGGCACTGTATACCAGTAGTAAAAATTGTGGGTGCACGTAACCCCAATATATTCTTTGAATTACCAGTCAGAAACTGGCACTATATGGCAGTAGCAAGAAATGAGGGTATTTATAACCCCAATATATTCTTTGAATTCCCAGTCAGACAATGGCACTGTATACCAGTAGTAAAAATTGTGGGTGCACGTAACCCCAATATATTCTTTGAATTACCAGTCAGAAACTGGCACTATATGGCAGTAGCAAGAAATGAGGGTATTTGTATTCCCAATATACTCTTTGAATTCCCAGTCAAACAATGGCACTGTATACCAGTAGTAAAAATTGTGGGTGCACGTAACCCCAATATATTCTTTGAATTACCAGTCAGAAACTGGCACTATATGGCAGTAGCAAGAAATGAGGGTATTTATAACCCCAATATATTCTTTGAATTCCCAGTCAGACAATGGCACTGTATACCAGTAGTAAAAATTGTGGGTGCACGTAACCCCAATATATTCTTTGAATTACCAGTCAGAAACTGGCACTATATGGCAGTAGCAAGAAATGAGGGTATTTGTATTCCCAATATACTCTTTGAATTCCCAGTCAGACAATGGCACTGTATACCAGTAGTAAAAATTGTGGGTGCACGTAACCCCAATATATTCTTTGAATTACCAGTCAGAAACTGGCACTATATGGCAGTAGCAAGAAATGAGGGTATTTATAACCCCAATATATTCTTTGAATTCCCAGTCAGACAATGGCACTGTATACCAGTAGTAAAAATTGTGGGTGCACGTAACCCCAATATATTCTTTGAATTCCCAGTCAGACACTGGCACTATATGGCAGTAGCAAGAAATGAGGGTATTTGTATTCCCAATATATTCTTTGAATTCCCAGTCAGACAATGGCACTGTATACCAGTAGTAAAAATTGTGGGTGCACGTAACCCCAATATATTCTTTGAATTACCAGTCAGACACTGGCACTATATGGCAGTAGCAAGAAATGAGGGTATTTGTATTCCCAATATATTCTTTGAATTCCCAGTCAGACAATGGCACTGTATACCAGTAGTAAAAATTGTGGGTGCACGTAACCCCAATATATTCTTTGAATTCCCAGTCAGACACTGGCACTATATGGCAGTAGCAAGAAATGAGGGTATTTGTATTCCCAATATATTCTTTGAATTCCCAGTCAGACAATGGCACTGTATACCAGTAGTAAAAATTGTGGGTGCACGTAACCCCAATATATTCTTTGAATTCCCAGTCAGAAACTGGCACTATATGGCAGTAGCAAGAAATGAGGGTATTTGTATTCCCAATATACTCTTTGAATTCCCAGTCAGACAATGGCACTGTATACCAGTAGTAAAAATTGTGGGTGCACGTAACCCCAATATATTCTTTGAATTACCAGTCAGAAACTGGCACTATATGGCAGTAGCAAGAAATGAGGGTATTTATAACCCCAATATATTCTTTGAATTCCCAGTCAGACAATGGCACTGTATACCAGTAGTAAAAATTGTGGGTGCACGTAACCCCAATATATTCTTTGAATTACCAGTCAGAAACTGGCACTATATGGCAGTAGCAAGAAATGAGGGTATTTGTATTCCCAATATACTCTTTGAATTCCCAGTCAGACAATGGCACTGTATACCAGTAGTAAAAATTGTGGGTGCACGTAACCCCAATATATTCTTTGAATTACCAGTCAGAAACTGGCACTATATGGCAGTAGCAAGAAATGAGGGTATTTATAACCCCAATATATTCTTTGAATTCCCAGTCAGACAATGGCACTGTATACCAGTAGTAAAAATTGTGGGTGCACGTAACCCCAATATATTCTTTGAATTACCAGTCAGAAACTGGCACTATATGGCAGTAGCAAGAAATGAGGGTATTTATAACCCCAATATATTCTTTGAATTCCCAGTCAGACAATGGCACTGTATACCAGTAGTAAAAATTGTGGGTGCACGTAACCCCAATATATTCTTTGAATTACCAGTCAGAAACTGGCACTATATGGCAGTAGCAAGAAATGAGGGTATTTGTATTCCCAATATACTCTTTGAATTCCCAGTCAGACAATGGCACTGTATACCAGTAGTAAAAATTGTGGGTGCACGTAACCCCAATATATTCTTTGAATTACCAGTCAGAAACTGGCACTATATGGCAGTAGCAAGAAATGAGGGTATTTATAACCCCAATATATTCTTTGAATTCCCAGTCAGACAATGGCACTGTATACCAGTAGTAAAAATTGTGGGTGCACGTAACCCCAATATATTCTTTGAATTCCCAGTCAGAAACTGGCACTATATGGCAGTAGCAAGAAATGAGGGTATTTGTATTCCCAATATACTCTTTGAATTCCCAGTCAAACAATGGCACTGTATACCAGTAGTAAAAATTGTGGGTGCACGTAACCCCAATATATTCTTTGAATTACCAGTCAGAAACTGGCACTATATGGCAGTAGCAAGAAATGAGGGTATTTATAACCCCAATATATTCTTTGAATTCCCAGTCAGACAATGGCACTGTATACCAGTAGTAAAAATTGTGGGTGCACGTAACCCCAATATATTCTTTGAATTACCAGTCAGAAACTGGCACTATATGGCAGTAGCAAGAAATGAGGGTATTTGTATTCCCAATATACTCTTTGAATTCCCAGTCAGACAATGGCACTGTATACCAGTAGTAAAAATTGTGGGTGCACGTAACCCCAATATATTCTTTGAATTACCAGTCAGAAACTGGCACTATATGGCAGTAGCAAGAAATGAGGGTATTTATAACCCCAATATATTCTTTGAATTCCCAGTCAGACAATGGCACTGTATACCAGTAGTAAAAATTGTGGGTGCACGTAACCCCAATATATTCTTTGAATTCCCAGTCAGACACTGGCACTATATGGCAGTAGCAAGAAATGAGGGTATTTGTATTCCCAATATATTCTTTGAATTCCCAGTCAGACAATGGCACTGTATACCAGTAGTAAAAATTGTGGGTGCACGTAACCCCAATATATTCTTTGAATTCCCAGTCAGACACTGGCACTATATGGCAGTAGCAAGAAATGAGGGTATTTGTATTCCCAATATATTCTTTGAATTCCCAGTCAAACAATGGCACTGTATACCAGTAGTAAAAATTGTGGGTGCACGTAACCCCAATATATTCTTTGAATTCCCAGTCAGACACTGGCACTATATGGCAGTAGCAAGAAACGAGGGTATTTGTATTCCCAATATATTCTTTGAATTCCCAGTCAGACAATGGCACTGTATACCAGTAGTAAAAATTGTGGGTGCACGTAACCCCAATATATTCTTTGAATTACCAGTCAGAAACTGGCACTATATGGCAGTAGCAAGAAATGAGGGTATTTGTATTCCCAATATATTCTTTGAATTCCCAGTCAGACAATGGCACTGTATACCAGTAGTAAAAATTGTGGGTGCACGTAACCCCAATATATTCTTTGAATTCCCAGTCAGAAACTGGCACTATATGGCAGTAGCAAGAAATGAGGGTATTTGTATTCCCAATATACTCTTTGAATTCCCAGTCAGACAATGGCACTGTATACCAGTAGTAAAAATTGTGGGTGCACGTAACCCCAATATATTCTTTGAATTACCAGTCAGAAACTGGCACTATATGGCAGTAGCAAGAAATGAGGGTATTTATAACCCCAATATATTCTTTGAATTCCCAGTCAGACAATGGCACTGTATACCAGTAGTAAAAATTGTGGGTGCACGTAACCCCAATATATTCTTTGAATTCCCAGTCAGAAACTGGCACTATATGGCAGTAGCAAGAAATGAGGGTATTTGTATTCCCAATATACTCTTTGAATTCCCAGTCAGACAATGGCACTGTATACCAGTAGTAAAAATTGTGGGTGCACGTAACCCCAATATATTCTTTGAATTACCAGTCAGAAACTGGCACTATATGGCAGTAGCAAGAAATGAGGGTATTTATAACCCCAATATATTCTTTGAATTCCCAGTCAGACAATGGCACTGTATACCAGTAGTAAAAATTGTGGGTGCACGTAACCCCAATATATTCTTTGAATTACCAGTCAGAAACTGGCACTATATGGCAGTAGCAAGAAATGAGGGTATTTGTATTCCCAATATACTCTTTGAATTCCCAGTCAGACAATGGCACTGTATACCAGTAGTAAAAATTGTGGGTGCACGTAACCCCAATATATTCTTTGAATTACCAGTCAGAAACTGGCACTATATGGCAGTAGCAAGAAATGAGGGTATTTATAACCCCAATATATTCTTTGAATTCCCAGTCAGACAATGGCACTGTATACCAGTAGTAAAAATTGTGGGTGCACGTAACCCCAATATATTCTTTGAATTCCCAGTCAGACACTGGCACTATATGGCAGTAGCAAGAAATGAGGGTATTTGTATTCCCAATATATTCTTTGAATTCCCAGTCAGACAATGGCACTGTATACCAGTAGTAAAAATTGTGGGTGCACGTAACCCCAATATATTCTTTGAATTCCCAGTCAGACACTGGCACTATATGGCAGTAGCAAGAAATGAGGGTATTTGTATTCCCAATATATTCTTTGAATTCCCAGTCAGACAATGGCACTGTATACCAGTAGTAAAAATTGTGGGTGCACGTAACCCCAATATATTCTTTGAATTCCCAGTCAGACACTGGCACTATATGGCAGTAGCAAGAAATGAGGGTATTTGTATTCCCAATATATTCTTTGAATTCCCAGTCAGACAATGGCACTGTATACCAGTAGTAAAAATTGTGGGTGCACGTAACCCCAATATATTCTTTGAATTCCCAGTCAGACACTGGCACTATATGGCAGTAGCAAGAAATGAGGGTATTTGTATTCCCAATATATTCTTTGAATTCCCAGTCAGACAATGGCACTGTATACCAGTAGTAAAAATTGTGGGTGTATATAGCCCCAATTCTATTGCTAGGGGACTTGCAGGGTATTTCTGGGGTGAAGGTGGGGGGGCACACCGTTGGAACGGGTATCGGGGTATATATCGGGTATACGGGAATACACTGACAGTGTATTCCATTCAGGATCCTGGGAAAGCTGGGTTGCGGCGATTGAGCCCGTCAGTGCCACGTTACACTGACAAGCTTCTCCCTGGAATTTAGCTCTTACAAGAGCTGTTGTGGTTGTCTTCTCCTTCCTATCCTAGCCTGTCCCTGCCTACCCAGAATCTAAGCCCTAGCTAGCTGGACGGAAACCTCCGTCCTCGGTGAATTGCAAGCTCAGAATGACGCGAACCTGGGCGGCGCTGTTCTTTTAAATTAGAGGTCACATGTTTTCGGCAGCCAATGGGTTTTGCCTACTTTTTTCAACGTCACCGGTGTCGTAGTTCCTGTCCCACCTACCCTGCGCTGTTATTGGAGCAAAAAAGGCGCCAGGGAAGGTGGGAGGGGAATCGAGTAATGGCGCACTTTACCACGCGGTGTTCGATTCGATTCGAACATGCCGAACAGCCTAATATCCGATCGAACATGAGTTCGATAGAACACTGTTCGCTCATCTCTAGTAAGTAACACTGTTTATTATGTTTCTTTACCTCTCCGGGGCTCCGATCATTATACTCTGGGGTCTGAAAAGATAGTGATAGTTCTTGTGGGGCCCGCGGTGTCACTTACCGATCCCGGCAAATAAATAAGTAAATAGGGCCCGTTACCGGCTGGAGAAACTCCAGCCAGTAACAGCCTTTTAAAAAAAGAAAAAAACCCGCAGGGGTAGCGGCTGTCGCCCGGCCCCTAATGGCCCGGGCCCTGTGGCAGCCGCTACCCCTGCTACCCTGGTAGTTACGCCACTGCTACCATAATTTTATAGACAAGCGTCTTGGCTATCTCGATCACTGTGTTCACAGTGCTTAATGAGTGCTGTATACATAGCTATAGAAGCCACCTCGATGCAGCTACCCTCGGGCCCGGCAATCACATGATCCACTGGGGTTCAGAGACTGTTAGAGCTGCTCAGTCGTAGAGGACCCAAATCAGCCCACCAGCTATGAGCAATCGACTGCATTCCTCCTGTAACTGGGGCAAAATTGATCAAATTTACAGTGGAAATCAACCCCCCCCAAAAAAAAAATAAAAAAAAAAAATACTGTTAAAATGCCCCCATAGGTCTATTATGGCCTTATGGGACACAATGTAAAAATAAGTAAATAAAAATATTAAAATATAAAAATTAAAGTCAAATCATTTTAAGAAATTTAAAAATAATATGCCAATACCACACCCACATCACAAGTTCTAGCTCCACCCTGACGTTTCAATACAAAATAATAATAACAGGGAGTGAAAACTATTTTTAAATGTGTAATGCTAGTACTTTGTGCTATTAAGGAAAAATAGACACGTACTGGCTCGGTAGTGAAGTGGTTAAATACTATTTAATTCATACTTTATACAGAACCAAATACTAATGGACTGGATTTAACCTGATTCATATGGTTGTATGTTATGTATTCAGCTGTAACACAAAGGTGCCCTGTGTTTCTACAGAACCAACCAATAGATCCCTACATCATACGGATGTACAATACTGATATGTATTACATATCCATTATGTCAGGCCCCTGACTTACATGGCCAGCATTTAGTGAAACACAGCAACTATTGTCAAATACAGAATTTACATTAATAAACGCCACGCAGAAATATAGTTACGTGAAAAGCTCCAGAAAATAACCCTGGCTGTATATTCAGGAACCCATTCTTTCTGGAAGGTAGTAGGAAGAAGCTTGCTCATCACATTTCATTTCCTTCTTCCTCATTGCTGGGATTGGTGCCCATTATACATAAAAACATAAGGAAGAGAACATAAACCTCAAATATTTTCCTGTATGCATGTCATAGACATCTAGGACAAAATCTGCCACTGAATTGTTGGACTCTAGATTGTCTTTGAGGTAAATCAATGCAATTTCATGTAAAAATTACAAAACTTCCTTGAGTTAAAGCCTGAATTTCTACAAAATAGTTGGTCCATCTTTGACCATCATTTTACAGTTTATATTCAAGTATAGAATTGCTACATAGCGTATTAAAAAAATGTATTTATTTTTTTATTATATAAATAAATTACATTTTTAAATCAAAATTCTGCTGCTTGCTTTGGCCTTGCTTGGCCTGGCTGCCATAATACATGTTCACTTTTAATACATCAGATTACTATACAATGCCCACTGTAAAGATAACAATGTCTAGAATTTACTAGATTACTGGATATATGTCTTTGATGCAGGGATTTATTATTATATGTATTTGGAGCTGGGAGGGTTTTTTTTTTTTCCTAACAGAAAAAGTAGGGGATGCTGTGAGATTTCAGCTCTGAAGTCAGCAGAATAGTGGGTATAGATCTGGAGTATAGCACAAGGCTGTCACGTATGGACTGTCCGAGCATGTTGTGTGGTTATGGCTGCCAGGGGTTAATTCACTGCACTCACTCAATCTTGCACGTACCCCTCATTCAGGCTGCAAACTAACAACACAGCCCACGCACCCAAGTACGCACTGCCATCATGAATGACTTTTACTAGGCTCATTAGAAACCTCACTCACATACCCTGTTTCCCTGAAAATAAGTCACCCCCCGAAAGTAAGACATAGCAGAGGATTTATTGAATTGCCTAATATAAGGCACCCCCTGAAAATAAGACATAGTAAAGTTTTTATACCTCCCAACTTTTGAAGCACCGAAAGAGGGACAAAATGTGCTGCGCGCGCCGCAGCAAATTTAGCCCCACCCACTTTTGTGTTGACTCCGCCCATTCTCATTAATTTTTCATGTGCCTGCACACAGTATAATCCTCCTACAGTCACCCGTAAATTATATGTCCCCCCTCTATCTCTCCCCCAGTTTCATATACACCCTTCATCTGCCCCCAGTTTCATGTCCCCTCCATCTCTTCCCCAGATTCATGTCCCCCCCTTCTTCCCCCCAGATTCATGTCCCCCCCATTTCTTCCCCCCAGATTCATGTCCCCCATCTCTGCCCCCAGTTTCATGTCCCCCATCTCTACCCCCAGATTCATGTCCCCTCCATCTCTGCCCCCAGATTCATGTCTCCCTATTTCTGCCCCCCAGATTCATGTCCCCCCATCTCTACCCCCAGATTCACGTCCCCTCCATCTCTGCCCCCAGTTTCATGTCCCCTATCTCTGCCCCAGATTCATGTCCCCCTATCTCTGCCCCCAGATTCACGTCCCCCCATCTCTGCCCCCAGATTCACGTCCCCCCATCTCTGCCCCCAGATTCACGTCCCTTCATCTCTGCCCCCAGATTCATGTCCCCTCCATCTCTGCCCCCAGATTCATGTCCCCCATCTCTGCCCCCAGATTCATGTCTCCACATCTCTGCCCCCAGATTCATGTCCCTCCATCTCTGCCCCCAGTTTCACGTTCCACCTCAGTGTGTACACATTACATTCTCCTCACTCCCCCGCCGCTCTCTCTGCGCCTCTCTCTCTGTCTCGCACACAGTTGTAGGCGTGATGTGACGTCATCACATCGCGTCTACACAGCCAGTAGCCGGCGTGCAGCGGCGAAGCAAGGAGCTGAGCTGTGACAGCTCCTTGCTTCAGCCGCGTATGTCCTCCGGACGCAGATCTGAGTTGCAATCGGGACGTACCTGCCACCAACCGGGATCACGGGACACGTCACCGAAATCTTGAATGTCCAGCGGAAATCAGGACGGTTGGGAGGTATGAAGTTTTTGTTTGAGAGCATGCCCGTACAGAACACACACATGCAGCTGGGATTCTTTTTTATAACACTGCTGTCGGCCCCTACCTTCACCATCTGTTGCAGAGCAGCTGAATGTAGGAAGCTGCATGACGACTGTCACCTGTGTCACCAATGTTGCCTTCAGCAGCCATGACTTGTAAATTTGCAGACAAAGCATCAAGAGTCCTGTCGCCTGCTGCTATCCCTGTTGTCCCCTACTGTCAGATGGAGAACACAGTCTGCCGTTGTTCCGCCGCTATTATCTTGTACGATGTCCCTGCTCTCTTGTACCATATGAGCGTGCTGTGGTGAATGTATATAATAAATGTGAATTTTTTTCATTGAAAAAAATAAGACATTCTCTGAAAATAAGATGTAGCGCATCTTTGGGAGCAAAAATTAATATAAGACACTGTCCTATTTTCAGGGAAACACGGTATGTACAAGTTTCACGACCAACCAGGTGAAAACACACTTTAGAAAAGTAATGGGTTTATAGAGTATACATAGTTACCATTAAATCAAATGATTTAATACCCAAGGGTATATACAAAAAAGACAAATAACAGTGACATAAAACACAAGAAAATACATAAAAAACTTAGATCAGAGTCCTTTTGTTTCCATGGAACTTAGGGATTCTTAGATGGGCTAGACATGCTAAGGGTAAGTTCAGATGGGTTTTTTTAGACCGGATTCTGAGGCAGAATGCACTTCAGAATCCGGTCCAAAAAACGGCTAGCCGTGACTGGATGCCGGTGCAGTATATACAGTGCGCCGGCTGCCAGTCGCAGCATTCTGCTGTAGATTAGACCTACATGAATGGGCCTAGTCGGGAGGGAGTGTCACGAGGCAGACGTCCACGGCTGAATCAGCCGCGGAATCCGCCTGAAGAAAGGGCATGTCGCTTCGTGAACGGGAACATTGATTTCAATGGGAGGTGGATTTTTGAGCCAGATTTTGATGCGGATTCTGCGTCAAAATCTGGAACAAAAAAACCCCATCTGAACTTACCCTAAGCATGTTGCTGGCCTCCAAAGTGTTACAAAGTTCTCCAAAAATTCACAGCTTTTTGTACTGTGGATTGCCCTGGCTCATGTTTGCCAGGATACCTCTTTCCTACTTATTTATGCTGTGGAAGATGAACTACTTCATTCTCACCTGGTAAACAGCTGCCCCATCTCTGTCTGTCTGGCAAAGTTGAGTACCTACAGATGGCTGAGATCACTTTACAGTTACAGCCTTCCCTCTTTTATGCTTGACAGACCTGATAGTGACAGAGAGTTGTAAGTAGAGACAAGCGAACCTCTCAGGATTAGATTTGGGTTTGTGGTGACTTGGGTCCAAGATTAGTTTTGGGTTGAACAGGTTCCGTATGAACCACACCTTAAAATGGTTTAAAGTATAGTGTAGAATACCATCAGGGCTACTAGAAACCTGTCTATCCAATTTCTAGCTCTCTATATCCAGCACAGCCAAAGTTATGTCAAATGAAAGTGACATTATTATACTATTATTATATAGATTATAATAGGTGGAGGCCCAGGCCAGGTGACAAAAATAAAAAAAACACTCAAATTCACCTTACATCTTTTGGGCCTCCTCGTGGTGTGTGGCGCTCTCTCTCCGCTTCCTTGGTGATGTCATGAGCACGAGGTCTGAGCACGAGATTGAGGTCTGTTAATGGGCCTCAGCCATGAACAGGGGCGAAATGAGTGAGCCCATGTGATTTCTGGTGGTCAATCACAGGCCTCAGTGGTGACCCTAGATGTAAGACTCTCCAGGAGAGTGCCAGATGCTGAGAAAGAGGTAATGGGAGGGGAGTATGAATGTTTTCTTACGTTTGTCACCTCCCCTGGGCCTCCACCTAATCTACTCTGGGGTCTTAAGAGTATCCAGTGTATAATGCAGCGGCCATTTTAGTTCGACCAAGACAAATCTCCACAAACAATTTGCAATACATGGGTTGACCCCGACTTCGTACAATTCGGGTCACCCATCTCTAGTTGCAAAAGCAATAAACCTTACTATAAAACAGCAGGTGTTCTGGTCCTGCAATCACAGGGAAAAAACAGTCTCACCCCTGAGCAGTTCCATACATTACATATACACACACATACCAATATAATATACTGATGATATATGCATGAACTATATAATTCAGTAAGTATATACATAAGCTGAGTTAACAAAGATGTTAATCAGTATCAGTACAGGTAAGGCCTCATTCAGACAATTGGATGCAAATTTTTTAAGCTGCATCCTTAACAAACAGGCAAGTGGGTCAGAAGGCCATCAAAGGCTGACCTTTGCAATATGGACTTAAATAAGGCAAGCTGCTATTTTTTTGCATGGTCCATGTAGAAAAACAGTCCTACACGACAATGGGTCTATGTGCTGACAGCTTCCAATCCTTTGAACATAAAGACAGCAAACGGGCCAAAAATGAAGTCTAATTTGGGTATTTTATGGACACAGTAGCTCTAGATTATAATATGAAATGTAACTCAGGAATCAGTACAGGATAAGTAATGCAATGTATGTACCCAGTGATCCCACCAGCACAATAGTGAGTGCAGCTCTTGAGATTGATACAGTATATAATTCAGTATCAGTATATACAGAATGTTTATTTATGTATTGAATTATTACTTTTTTATTATTAGCTTATTACTTATTATTTACAAATTTACTAATTTTATGCAGATTAAATCTATATTTGATGGGGCTCAAAAGCGAATTTTTGCTTTAATCTTTTCTCTGTCAAACTCTAGCTGACAAATTACTTTGTTAACCAAGTCTACTTGAGACAATCCACAAATCTTAAAGCTAGTGAATTTCTGGAAAGTTTCTTAGGGCTTGTTTATGCTCTCTGTTATATATTTTTGCCAAGAATAGAAATTAATTCCATGAATAACAGAACAAAAAATGTTTCAAATTGTTCCAGAAAAGTTCCATTGTTGTCTGCGTCGATCTACCCCAAGTGCCATGTCTTTAGAGGGTGCCTGTACTGTGCTCATTCTCTATTTTTACTGCACAGAATACGATATCACTGCCAGTACTTTGCCATTTTTGTTTCAGTAGGTTCTACTTGGCCTAGGCTAATGTGATATAGATAGGATTATTTTTCATGGAGAGCAAATACATGGTTATCTGTCCTAGTACTGTATCGAAGCACCATGGGTATGGAGTTTTGCATTGCCTTACGTCAGTAGCCAGGGCACACAACCACCAGCACTCCGTGGTTCATTGCAGTTTTTTTTTTGTGGTACAGTGTTTCAGCTTTCCACTGTATCGGCAAAGCCCAATGTGAATGTGGTCTAAGGCCTCCACTTAATAACCCTCAAGAGAAGCTTTACAAGAATGACAAAGGTCACAAGTCGTGTTAATTGCAGAAACTTAGTGCAATTGGTCTGATATAAAGCGTATAATCTCATCTTGACCCTAATATTCAATTAAAATAGTTTCATAGTCATTCTTGTGTATGCTGGGAAATGCTGGGAAATGCAGAAGACGACTACTGCAGATGTTTCATATCTTTCAAAGGCGTAAACATGTGGAATAAATCTGGATACGCTGACTAATGGCCAGACAGCTAGATGTTGTCACAATTCAGTACATACTACATTCATCCACAGCTCAGCCTAGAGAATGTGACCCTATGTAACTAACTAGATCTTTCACTAAGGAACTGGAAGAGTTTCCTTCATGGGAAATCCATCTGGGTGGAAAAGCAGGTGCAAGTGCATAAGCAATGGGCAGCCAGATTTCTGGCACTTAGGCTCCTTGCAGACAACCGTGGGCGAGATCCGTGTGCTATCCTTGTTTTTCGTGGATAGCACACTGACCCATTCATTTCTATTGGCACATGCACATGACCATATTTTTTATTGATCAGTGTGCGAATCATGATTCCGCACTGCATCGGGTAGAACAGTTCCTATTCTGTTCAGTTTTTGAGGAACGGACTCGCACATAGAAGCCTATGGGAGACTAAAAACATAGGATGGTACACTAATGTGCTCAGTGTGTCATCAGTGTGCCGTTCTTTTTTGCGGACAAGCCAGCAATCTAGTTAGATGTCACCTGTGTTTTTTATGATGGTTTTACAAACTAGGATCACACACTGATGGCACACTGAAGACACTTTGTCATTTTCTGCGGACACACTGAAGACATGCTGAAGAAACTCTGTACGCAAAAACTAAAGTCTAATTACTAATTTGCTGACTGAAAAATACATACGGTCGTCTGCAACTTGCTTTATACAGCAAAGAAACAGAAAGCTGCTGGCTCCATCACTAAGCAAGGACATACAAAATTACATCTGAACAGGGCATGGAGATTGATATAGAGGCAATGAGCAGTGATCAGCAGAACAAATACAACATCATCATGAATCTATCAAACTGCATCCCAATAGATATGGAGTCCAGCGATATCCACTTTTCTTTAAAAAACGCCTTTTATTAAATCATATTTAAAAAGTGCAGACATGCAGGTGACAAAATCAGATGGTACATGGACAAGCTGGAATTATGTGGTTCTATGACAGACCGGGTTGTTCAAGCTGACGCATCTCGAAACTGTTGTTTCTTAGTCATAGCTCAAAAAGTTTAGTTTACCCATTACTGAGGAGTTGGAGGAGGTCCTGAAAGAACTCCCAAATGGTAAGGCTCCAGAACCCAATGGCTTTATTTAGTTCTACTATAAAACCTTCCAGTGTGAACTATTGATAGACCTGGTAGACCTGTTCAATTCTTTTCTCTTGGGCTCCCCCGTCTCTATGCTGCATTCACATATCACCCTGGTCCCAAACCAGGGAAAGATCCTCTGGACTGTTCCAACTATCACCCTGTTAAACACTGATCTGGAACTTTTTACCAAAATTTTGGCCAGTTGCCTGAATGTTTGTCTACCCTCTCTCATCCGCAAAGACCAGGTGGGTTTTGTCCTCTGTCCTCAGAGAAGTGACAACGCCAGAAGGACTGTGGATTTGATCAACAATCACTTTACCCCTACATTGCTGTTGATCTTAGATGCCAAGAAGGCTTTTGACTGTCTTGACTGGTTGTTTATGCTAGTCATCCTGGATAGTTTCTACAGCAAAGATAAAGCTTCCTCACTCCTCCTCAGCCCTTCTTCCCATTTAGAACGAAACAAGACAGGGATGCCCTCTCTCCCCCTTATATTTGCCCATAGCATTGAGCCATTAGCTGCTATGATCTGTGGAGAAACAGACGTGAAGGGGGTGGGAGTCCGTGACAGAGATTTTAAGATATCCCTCTTTGCGGATGACGTGCTCCTTATTCTGGACTCTCGTCACATCACTCTGCCTAATCTTTTGCAGGTGTTCGGCAACTATAGTAGTCTTATGGGGCACAAGATTACCTCTGCTAAGACTTAGGTGCTCCCCAGTAACACTCCCCACAACCTCCTCTCTTTTCTCTGTAGAAATTGTAACTTTTAATGGAGGACCACATCCATCCGTTATCTAGGAATACTCCCACGTATGTGACTTTCTACTCTACAATCAATCTGCGCCTTTTTTAGGCTTAGGGCCCTACTAGATAAATGGAAGACCCTACCTGTCTCCCTACCAGATTGCATCATGGAATTCAAAATGACCCTTATACAGAAACTGCTTAATTATTTTGAAACACTTCCTGTCATAGTCCCTCGTGCAGAACTTAGGAGTCTACAGAAAGCTATTTTCCAACTTATTTGGAATGCTACACGTCACCGCAACCCCCAATCAGGATGTTGATGGGGAGTGGGTGTGGGGGCCTGGTTCTCCCACACTTACTTTATTGTTATTGGGTGACCCACTTGCACTGTATCCCATTCTTTGTAGCATTACCTGCCTACACCAAATGGGTGGAAATTGAGAAGTTGTGGCTTGCACCCATGCATCCTAATGCCTTCTTGGATTTCTGGAGGAAGGTCAAAGCTTTAACAGATGCCCTATTCTTACAGGGGTTCCTTTGGATTAGTGAGTAGTGAGGGACCAACACCTAGCATCCCCACCAATATGCCGTTTGAATCAGCATTGGCGCTCAAGTGCTGGATGTCATCAATATTATAAGCTTCAAAAGAGCTTTGGACTTCTGTGGATCTACTAAATCAAACTTGGGTCACTAAGGGTTTCTATGATTATCTAAGTTCCATTCAACAGATCCACAAAGGGTGAGGTAATGGGAACGTGAGATTTGTTCAAAAACAGGGTATGCGGTAATGACTCAGTAAATACTTCACAAATGCAGAATCTGATTAATGTTTAATGAAGTGGAAGAACAGATGACACGGGCTTGAAGTTTATTGTTATCCCAACTTTATGAACGTACTGTGTAAACATTAACAAATATAAAAAAAATAACATCTAGATCGAAAACATGTCGAGGTATCAAATATAATTTCACTCGGAGGGATCAGTCAGCAAGCAAAATGAAATTTACAATGTGTACAGAAGGTGATTGTAGGAAAGATAAGTTACACAACAGGGAGCTGGCACCAAGTCCAGGATCATACTGGATTAGATTATAAACTAAGATTCTTATTAAATGAAACATGTTCAAATGTCAGAATTTCAGCCTCTTTTAACAATTTTTAGATAGCAGGCAAAATCTGAATACCATGAAATGTCACTATATAAAAACTCCTGCAGCACTCTACATTACCACTAGGTGGAGGAGAGAGCATCTTAGAGTTTCCTACAATTATTGTATCTGCTAAAGTGACTTTCTGCTAAAATACAAACTTTTGGTACTGTGATAGCCAGTTAAAACGTCTTATTGCTCACAATAAGGAAAACAAAATAGCAGTCGTGAAGTCATGATAGTTTTTCATGGCTAAATAAAATAAAAATGTGAAAAAGCAATCCTTTTCAAGCCTACTCGGGTCTCTTCATTAGGAATGCTATAAGAAAGTATCTAAAGAAACACAAATTCATACACACAAAAAACTAAGAAGTATTGTAATAAGAACAGAATATGGAGAGTTTGGAGAGCGAGAACACACTTACGGTCAGGATAAGCAGTGTGAAAGTTTTATGGTCTCTAAACTTACATTAGTTCAGAGAGGCAGTGGGGTCACCAGCTATGTGATCTAAAATCAGCTGCTGGATATTGTAGTCCCTAAAGTGCCACAGGTTCCACATTATTCATCGCGTATAAGACAAAAGAAATGTGATATTATAAGCTTGACTCAATGCGGGAGATTTATCAATGCATCCAAAAAGAGAAAGAAAAAGCACATGGAAGGTGCTCAACCCAGTTATGTATCAAAAGTATAACAAATCTTTATTGGACAAAAAAATGTATTTAAAAACAATTAATAGAAAACCAGACAGTGGAATCTAGAAAATGGCAGGAAAGGAATGTAATAGTTAGTGAGGTCTATTCAAATCTGTATATGCACACTGCAATAGCCATCTGTGAAATATAAGAACAGAAAAACAATGAAGAGAATATATTGATACAGGTTACCATGTGATTTGTAATCAATAGATAGAAATATAAAAAGAGAAAAACATGGCCCGCACATCCCAACCTTATACATTGATCTAGTGCTTCTCAGCAAATTTTACAATACCGAACATGAGGTTCTTAGTATACATATTGATCAATGTGCATAAGCCCACTAGCTTCCTTCACCATTTTTTTTTGCCTTGGTACCAGCACTCCCCCCATTTTGCCAAGGTGTTTTTAAATAGCAGGAGACTGCAAAAAGGGACCCACCTACTAGCTCTCAGTCCTCTGACTGGGGCAATATGGTAAGGTGAATTTTTGAGATCTGTTGACAAGGTGTGGTGCTGCGTGGTGTCTGCTGCTCCTGTGGCGCTGTTCCCGTGAGGCGGCGCGGCCCAGAGCCTGGGGGGCAAGGGTGTTGCCGGACCACTAGGTCGCTCGCCCTGCGGGCGCTGTGTTGCAGTTGTGGCGGTCGCTGTGCAGCGCCGCAACCAGTAGAGTAGGGACCCACCATAAAGAGGTCGCCATGAAGTGGCTAGTGAGCTTATGCACATTGATCAATATGTATACTAAGAACCTCATGTTCGGTATTGTAAAATTTGCTGAGAATCACTAGATCATTCTGATTGTAAAAACACGTTCAGAATGAGCGCATAAAAAGCAGCTCCCATTGACTTGAATGGGAGCCGGTATTACGCGCGTATCACATTGAAAGCAATAGGGAAAAGGCCTCCCATTAATTTCAATGGGGAGCGCACGTATGCCAGCTCCCATTCAAGTCAATGGGAGCTGCTTTTTACGCGCTCATTCTGAACGTGTTTTTATGATCAGAATGAGCGCAGCGTTACATCGTGTGAAGGCTCCCTAAGGTTGGGATGTGCGGGCCATGTTTTTCTCTTTTTGTACACATAAGATATAAATATAACATGTGAATGACAGGTCATACAACAGAAATAATGTAAAACATGATATAACTCATTATAGAAAAGACCTACATACTATAAATGTCACTAAATATAATAATGCATACCATGACTTTTGGATATGGGATGTCCCTCACTCCTTCCCTAAAACCACCCAAACTATGGTAAATATTGACTTTGGAATAAATGCACAAAACACTTTATTTTGGGTGTCAAAATGGCCACAGCTTTATTAAACTCACAGAAGTAAAATAATGACAGAAGGAGTCAGGTGAAGTGCTAGACAATTGGGATTCACGAATACTGTGAGATCCCCAGCTGTCTGACATACAGCACCCGGCCAGACAGCACTAAATAAATAAAGAGGGCGGCACGCTCCGGCTTGCAATTCTAGCAGAGCCAGTACATTTTTAAGGGTACCAACGACCCTGTGCTTAACCTCTGTGCCCGCCCATGGATGATGTTACTATTACGACATCCTTCGTCCTGTTCACCACCATGAGGTTTAACCTCCTCTATTAGTTAAAATAAGTCCACAATAATTTGCCTGCAACTTCCACCTGATTCCTCAACCGCAAAAGTAAAGCTGTGACACTTTACCAATGGACCATGTGGCACGTAACACTTTATTACACACGACTGACTAAACATGGAAAACTCCCAACTCACAAAGAGTCATCCTACAGCACTCAGGAGAGGAAAAAAACCCTGTGGAGGGAACCTCTAGGGAGCCATGGCTGGAGGACGGCCCTTCCCTTGGGCTTAGAAGGATAATGCCCAACAATAACTCATCAAAGTCATCTCATAATTGAATATATAGAGCGAGATACACAATTACAGTAACAAAGCAATGATTCAATAATACATTATACAGGAAAATGTGAAAAAAGCAAGTGTAACATAGTGATTAAAAGAGGGCGGGCGGGAAATGCTTCATCCAGGTCTTGTGATGAGAAAGAGGATGAAGATGGAGGAGACAGGAAGTGACATCTATTCCTAACTCCTCCCTCCCTACAGTAACACACTAAGCACTATATACTAAAGCTGAATATACACAGATATATACTCCGAAACCTGAATATACACAGATATATACTCCTAAAGCTGAATATACACAGATATATACTCCTAAAGCTGAATATACACTGATATATACTCCTAAAGCTGAATATACACTGATATATACTCCTAAAGCAGAATATACACAGATATATACTCCTAAAACTGAATATATACAGATATATACTCCTAAAGCAGAATATACACAGATATATACTCCTAAAGCTGAATATACACCGATATATACTCCTAAAGCAGAATATACACAAATATATACTCCTAAAGCTGAATATACACAGATATATTCTTAAAGCTGAACCAGTCTGTATAAATCTACACAACTACTGCATGAAGAAGAAACTGCAGGAGTTATTGGTTCCCCCATCTCAAAACCATGTCCCCCTTTGCTGATGGCTCCGGGGGTGTCTAATGATAGATCCACCACCATCACCCATGCGCATCGCCTGCTAAACAGGCTTCCTTCAGGGGATAATTCCTCAGGGGATAATAATGCCTACCAAATGATAGATCCATCGCTATCACCCACGCATATTGTCTGCTAAACAGGCTTCCTCAGGGGATTTGAGGAACCTGTTTAGCAGGCACTACACGTCAGCGATGGCGGTGGAGCGATCATTTGGTAGGCATTATTATCCCCTGAGGAATTATCCTCTGAAGGAAGGAAGGAAGGAGGCGATGTGCATGGGTGATGGCGGTGGATCTATAGGTAGGCATTATCTTTAGTGACAATTATAGTATGTAGGTCTTATATGCATGGTTCAGCTAGTGTCTAAAATCTTATAACGGACAATAGCTACAGACACTGCTGACAGTCACCAACGGTAGTGTTAACGCCCCTAACTATTGATTGAATTCCTTTTGCTTTTTCTGAACTGTGTTAACTAAGCCTATGGCCTATGATGAAGTGAGATGATTCTCTGATCTATCTGCATGTCCACCATTTACAGCAACTAAACGGTGATCACAAGTGTACAAGCTTTTATTCTCCATATGAAACCAGCACTGTAAGGTTCACCTACCACTGTCTATTGGCCAAAAAGCTATCAGGTGTTCCTAAAAAGTCACAATGGCTCAAAAGATAGTGTGTGAGTCATTGCACAAATGTCTCCTCTATATTTCCGTATCCGCCTCAAAATCCTGGCCAAAACAACGGCTCCCAGGAGTTTTTTCTGGGAGCCGGCTTGTTCCGGCTCCCGGAAAAAGAAGCGAGGTGCCCATTCATTGGGCCTAATCCAGAAGAGAGTGCGCGACTGGAGTGTACCGGCTTTCAGTCGCGGCTACCCGGCTTTTGGACCAGAACCTGAGCCTCTGCCTCAGGTTCCAGGCCAAAAGACCTCACCTGAACTTACCCTTAGAAGTGGGTAGTGGGAGTGGAACTCTGCAGACAGAAGCAGGTGGGTATTTTTTCATCTTCATTTCCAGGCCCCTGATATCATGGTTGTACTATCTGCACTGCCCTGTTAGAAGCACAGTTGTGGGTCTTTCCTATTTATTGCGTGTTTCAGCCTCTAGCCCCCTCCCTCTGCTCACAGTGCTCGTCCATAGACGAGTATTATCAGGAGCGGGAGGGGGGAGTTCCTCCCCGCTCCACAGTACAGCGCGATAGGCGCTGCTGGGCAGAAGGGCGTCCCTGGCTAAGTGTCAGAATCGCCCTTCTGACTGTAAAGCGTTACGGTACCGGGACCGATAGCGCTTTACCCGGGGCACAGATCGGGAAAGCCGACAGTGCGCTGAATTCAGCGCACTTTCAGCTTTCCAGCAGTATATAGAACTGCCTGTGCCCAATCTGATGAAAGGTCCTCTTTAACATAGAATATTTATTTCATAAATTCATAACAGTCATGAAGCCATGCCATTTACCAGGATAAAAAGTAGCCTATGTGTTAATCCAGGTTGCAAACTATGTGCCAAATTTCATCCAAATCCCGTGCAGCTGTTTTTGTGTGACTGGGTAACAAACATACAAACTTTCACATGTATAATATTAGTACAATAGGATTATTTTGTTACATTTACTATGTGGAGAGGCCACTACATTATCCAGAAGAGGGACACTCTTAACTAGCCTCTAGTGTTTTGCCACAGTGACACTACCTGGGTATAAGAAGATAGATGTTCCCTAAAATAATTAAAATATAATCTATCTCAGTGATAATGCAGTAATAAGATCATTTATGTGTGATAATGCACCTCTAAATAATACTGAGACTGGGGTGCACATCCCAAGATCATACACACACTATGCATAAGCTACTGGATAAAGATGTCGCTGTCCAGCATCCTTCAGAAATTGTTTTTAAATATATCTGAGGAAGAATCCGAGAGCTTTGAAAGTTTGTAATCTGTCATCGTTATTAGTTAGCTATTAAAAAAAAGGTATCAACTACTGAAGACTTCCAAGTTTTTTGTTTTTTTAAGCTACTGGAGTAATATGGTAATAAAACAGTACTGATAAATCGTTAAATAACCACTAGAGGTCAGTGTAATCATGTGAAATGTACAGTATAATCGGTTTGCTCTCTGGGTCTCTAGTATCTAGACTGCTGGTTTTCAACCTGTGGCTTTCCAGCGGTTACAAAATTACAACTTCAGCAGGCAGGCCCTAACAGCTGGTAATGAGGTTAGTGCACTTTGATTTGCACTGTAATATCCCATAACATTTGTTCCTATTACAGGGCACCTAAATAATTCCTTAGCCTTACTTGTATCCCTATAAACAGACTGCAAGTGCTGGAGGCTGTGATGATACTACAGCAGGTATTCAGTTCTTTTTTCTGTGCCCTGAGCCAATTAGATAGCTCCTTCTGCAGCTACATACCCTCCCCCCCCCATCCTCTAGTTAGCGGTTTGTTTTTTCAGCCGAAACAAACCATGTGAATGCAGTCCCTTCAGTGACGTAACTACCGGGGTAGCAGCTGCCACAGGGCCCGGGGACATTAGGGGCTCGGCGACAGCCGCCACCAATGCGTTTTTTTCCCCCCGTTACCGGCTGGAGTTACTCCAGCCGGTAATGGGCCCTATTTACTTACCGATCCTGGCAGTGGCCGGGATCGGTAAGTGACGCCGCGGCCCCACAGACATAATGTATAATGATCGGAGGTCCAGGAAAGGTAAGTGAACATAAAAAACCATGTTACTTACCTTTCCACGCTCCGGACAGGTTCGGGCCTACTTCTGGACGCTCCCCGACGTCACATGACCAGAGTTGCAGGGCCCAATCATGTGACATCCTGGACGTCATTAAAGGGGTTGGCCACTTTCAGACCAATATTGACAAACAAATGTACAATAAAAAGATATACAATTTTCCAATATACTTTCTTTATCAATTCCTCACGGTTTTCTAGATCTCTGCTTGCTGTCACTCATTCTGTTACTTCTAGAGGATAAAACTCTGACCATGGTCATGTGATTTACGGTCCATGGTCATGTGATGAGTACACAGGTGCCGCTCGTTACAGTCACAGCACAGTAATCAGACATCTGCCTGGTAATCAGCTGTGCACCTGTGTGCTCATCACATGACCATGGACCGTAAATCACATGACCATGGTCAGAGTTTTATCTTCCAGAAGTAACAGAATGAGTGACAGCAAGCAGAGATCTAGAAAACCGTGAGGAATTGATAAAGAAAGTATATTGGAAAATTGTATATCTTTTTATTGTACATTTGTTTATTAATATTGGTCTGAAAGTGGCCAACCCCTTTAAAGAAGGCCGACAACACCAAGGACTGCAGGGGAGCCAGAGATAGGTAAGTAAACAGTGGTTATTTTTATGTTTTTATCCCTCCTGGGTCTCCGATTATTATACTTTGAGGTCTGAAAAGACCCCAGACTATAATAATTGTTCATGGGCGTCCACAATGGAGCATAATATTGTGTGCAGGGGCCACTATGGGGTATAATACTGTGTGCAGGGGACACTATGGGGTATAATACTGTGTGCAGGGGACACTATGGGGTATAATACTGTGTGCAGGGGCCACTATGGGGTATAATACTGTGTGCAGGGGACACTATGGGGTATAATACTGTGTGCAGGGGACACTATGGGGTATAATACTGTGTGCAGGGGCCACTATGGGATATAATAGTGTGTACAGGGACCACTATGGGGCATAATAGAGTGCGCAGGAATGTGGGGGGGGAGGGGGTCAGTCGGGGTCTTCAGCGGGCGTCGGTCGGCAGGGGGGGGGGCCCATGTGAAAAGTTTGCCACAGGGTTCCACCGGTCCTAGTTAAGCCACTGAGTCCCTTGTTGTGTTACAGTAGAAGTTGTTTTGGGGGGCTTTTCATATTTTTTCACTTGCACTTGAATGACCCTGGTCATCTGCTTCACGGTATTATTATCAGTCTTTATGACCCTCTCTCTTTCTTTATTTCTTTTCACAGGGACGTGTCTACGTAGGACTATTCACAGTTGAAGCCAATGAATATTATGACCTTATAGTCCTCAGGCTCTTTTCCTCCAATTCTATAGTGAGCCCCTGGGTATTCATCATTTTCCGCACTTCAAAATTTCACATGCACATGAACCGACTATGCTGCCAAGCCAACATGAAGAAACAACCAAAACCACAATTAGTGGAAGAACGTCCCCAAATCAGCGGAAGATTATGTCCGGATTTTTCTTCCCATTGTTTTCAATGGGAGGCAGAGAAGGCAACAGGATGTGGAAAAAATCAGCATCCCTCTGAATTTTGCCGCGGTGGCCGCAGCTGAAACTCCCCGCTTCTTCAGCCCATTCTGCTAGGCCAAATCAATGCTGATGCCCTGTACCGGCATTCTGCCGAGGGGATTTGGCAGCTGGAAAATGAAGAGGGATCTGAGGAGGATGTCCGCCTTGAATTCTTCTTCATTTATTGATTAGTGACCACCCCCTTAAATGGTCACTGGCATTGCAACAAACTTTGCATAAATCAATAGTACAGGCAAAAATAGGAAGTTTTGTTATATGTCTTGAAGAGAAATGCTTCTTTCTCATCTCTTCTGGTTTTTTTCCTGCTCCACTTTATCTGCTAAACTAATTTTCACTCTATGTCTAGTGATGGACTCCTTGTCACATATATCACATTGCACATGTCTTTGGGAGTCTATTGAGAGGGAAAGGGGAAAAACCAGGAAGATCTGATGGGGAAAGATGGAGAGACACAGTCTTAGGCTGATACTGGAACTAAATAGGAAGTTTCTATTACATCTCAGGTACTTTATTCAAATAAATAGTAAGCACTTCTCTACATATGTTCTGCATATGATTTTGGTGCTGTTTCTAAGCTAAAGAGAAAGGTAGGGAGTAGTGTTGGAGTGAACTATGCAAAATTTGTTTCTCTGAGTATTCATGGGTTCCCGAACAATTATGTTTCACTGCAGTTTATATTATTGTACTCTGAGGTCCCTTCAGACCCCAGACTATAATAAGCAGAGGCTCAGGAGAAGTAAACATAGCAAACCGTCACTGTACTTACCTCTCCTGGACTCCATATGACACTCAGATACAAGCTTCATTACATCAGCGTGCCACATGTAATCAGGTACCCACCGGGGTCACTGACATCATTCTGGAGGCTGGAATAGTGCCAGAGAAGACGTAAAGGGACTGCCAGACACTATGATGTAGCCCAGAAGTGGTGAGGAAGACTGTTTGTTATATTTACTCACCTACCCTCGGCCTCCGTTTACTATAATCTGGTCCCTAAGTGGTTAGTGAATGGCACCTCCAAAAATTTGGTGTTCAGCTAGACCCTAAATTGTTGGAAACCTCGTAACAAAGCAATTCATCCTTTACTCACTGTGTGCAATAAGTGCTGCTCTAACGTCTATATCCAAAAGCTCAGTGGAAACTGCAAACTACAGGTAGAGCCTGCAGAGGCAACAAAAAAAGCCACTGGCAGCTTATCCTGAAATGTCATCTGAAATTACAAGCACACTTTAAGGTTAAGGCCCCACATAACATGCCACAGCCAAAAAGCTTTGTGCAAAAAACTGTGGCGGAAACCAAAGCGCTTTACACAGAAAGTCTGCAGAGTTTTCTTCTGCAGAGTTTCTGTTTCAGTTATACCAGTGTTTCCGTATGTATAATTGACATGCTGCGATTTACAAATACGCAACTGTTTTTGAAATCGCAGCATTTCCATTGTCTGCTGCAAATGTTTTTCTGTAATTTGTGGATGGTATTAATCAGAAGGTACTGTAAAATTCCCCTGCGTTTCCGCCGCAGCAAAGTCGCAACGTGTATGCTGCTGAATATATATAGGTATGATGTGAAAACACCTTTAGTTAAATTCCTTTAATCCAGCATCCAATAATTTGTAATGTACTTCTAGAACAGAACTGTAATATAATGTGGAGGCAGATACACATAGACACTGGTTACATATTATGGGGTCCTGTGCTCTGATGCACATGACTGTATTATGGATCTGGGTTGTACCAGTTTGCAATATGGTACCCAAAAAAGTGCTATCAGCTCATGCTATACCTTGTTTGGGAGGCACAATATAGCATTATAGAAAGGGCCTACAACTGTAATAAAGAACATTAGAGACTCAATGTGCCACCAATTCCAAGCCAACTGAAAACCCATACAAAAGCAACAAAGAATTTGTGAACTTACTCGACTTATTATGGAGGCTTAACCTTTAAATGTTCTGAGAAACACAATTACGCCTTAAAGTGATGTCTGTGCCTATCTAGTGGGTCATTTACAGTGGTGATACTGTAAGAGTCTCATATTATAACACAACTCAGCAGGCATTTGCATTGACTGTAGACAACAGCTATTGGCACTTCCTTGAGTTAGTGTTTATGCCCAAAGTGATTTACACATTAGACCAGCGGTTCTCAACCTGTGGGTCGCGACCCCGGCGGGGGTCGAACGATCAAAACACAGGGGTCGCCTAAAGCCATCGGAAAATGCATATTTCCGATGGCTTTAGCAGCTGAGAAGCCGCGCTACTGTCCACAGCAGGGAAGATCCTAGTAGGCTGAAGGACCTGAAATGATGTCACGACCATGTGATCGGACTCTGTGGGCGGAGCTATTCAGTACAGTGCCGAGTTACACAGGAAGAGCCAGCTGCAGTGAATGGAGACTGGAAGGTAAGATGGAGAGTGTGTGTGTGAGGGGGGGGAGGAGGAGGTGCAGGCTGTGTGTGAGCAAGATGGGGAGGGGGGGGTGTTCAGGCTGTATGTGAGCATAATAGTGGGGTTCAGGCTGTGTGTGAGCATGATAGTGGGGTTCAGGTTGTGTATGTGAGCATAATAGTGGGGTTCAGGCTGTGTGTGAGTATGATAGTGGGGTTCAGGCTGTGTGTGAGTATGATAGTGGGGTTCAGGCTGTGTGTGAGCATGATAGTGGGGTTCAGGCTGTGTGTGAGCATGATAGTGGGGTTCAGGCTGTGTGTGAGTATGATAGTGGGGTTCAGGCTGTGTGTGAGCATGATAGTGGGGTTCAGGCTGTGTGTGAGCATGATAGTGGGGTTCAGACTGTGTATGTGAGCATGATAGTGGGGTTCAGGCTGTGTGTGAGCATGATAGTGGGGTTCAGGCTGTGTGAGCATAATGAGGGGTTCAGGCTGTATGTGAGCATGATAGGGGGGTACAGGCTGTGTACGAGCATAATAGTGGGGTTCAGACTGTGTGTGAGAATGATAGAGGGGTTCAGTCTGTGTGTGAGCAAGATGGGCAGTGTTTCAGAATACATAATGCATATCAGGTATTTAAATTCCGAATCATAATTGTAGCAAAATTAAGGCCCATTTACACGGGCACAGAGGGGGCAGATTATGCCGCGAAATCCACGTCATAATCCGCCCCCTCACAATGGAGGTCTATTTAGACCGCCAGGCTTGTTTTTTGCGTGAGCGGCATGCTGCCGCTCACGGGAAAAAAAAAGCGGGCTGCCCTTCAGGCGGATTCCGCTTCTCGGTGAGCCATGGCGTCCGCCTGGCGTACGCAACCTCCGAAGTCGGCCCGTTAATTTGAGCCGACTCCGGGGGGAAGCCGTGACAGTCGTGGCAAGCGTGTTTTGACCCGAGAGTGATTGCGGCGCCCTGCGTCACTCTTAGTGCCTAAATCCGCTATTAATCCGCTATACCACCCCCTGTGTGAACTAGCCTTTACAGTTATAAAGTAGCGACCAAAATTATTTTTTGGTTTGGGGTCACCGCAACATGAGGAACTGTATTGCGGGGTCACGGCATTAGAAAGGTTGAGAACCACTGCATTAGACCAAGCTTGATAGGGAAAGTAATTATCAAGACCTTTGGATCCAAGAAAAGTCTCTGGCTGCTTTCCTGAGCTGTATTTTAGACGTAATTGGAAAAAAAGTAGTATTTTCCAAATGTTCTAAATGACGCACCAATAATTCCCTGGACTCGATCTGGGCTGCTCCTATTATATGTTGATTTTTGTGTGAGAGTCAAATGAGATCCCCTGCATACCCTACCTTAGGCTTGCTAAGCAGAGAGCACGTTTATATATATCAGAGACACACAGTCAGCACCAGGCAACTCTGGGTAAAAGGCAGAGCTTACTTGGCTTTGTGTGCCAGTGACAATCACGGTAAACATGCTCTATGTTTACTAAGCCTAAAAGTAGGGATTGAAGGAACTTGCTTTGATGGTCACTTACAGATCAACATACACCTGGAGCAGCCCTAGGCAGTACAATAGAGCAGTAATCTTTCATCAAAGAATTATTCCCACACAGGTGAGGCCCTCTCCATTCACTTATATGGAGTTCTATGAGCAGCTGGCCATACTTACCATACTTAGGACCCACATTAGTTAGACATTTGTGGCATATTCAGTGAATATACTGTAAATATCCAAGATGGGAATACCCCTTTAATTTCCCCTCACCACTTATGATAATGAGGCGACTCTTGGGACCCTTTCCCAGTCTACACAGCAAAACTAAAGAAAACAGGAAATGTCAGCTGACTCTGTGTTCTCCAGAGACAAAATAGGAATATTTTAGGATTTGAAAAAAAACAAGCTCACACTCTTTCATTGGAAATTGAAGGACAAATACACAGAAAAAAGCACAATATAATAAGTATGAAGTGAAATATTCAGGCATTTATACAGAGGAGAGTGGAATTATACAAGAGGAACTATATATTGTTAAGGAGTGAGTAAATATGACAAGCTTCTAATTTTAGATTTTCACACACTGTAAAAAGAATGTGAGGCAAGCATTTTCTAATCCCAGTCACTGACCACAACGTGATTAATACAAGATCACAGATATCTTGAAGAAGAACTGTGAAACACCCAGTTCCATATGAAAGAAGAAAATGGAACAAGACTTTCAGACTGCAACAAATATAACATGCTATATCGTCCATCACAAAAACTGCCTCTATCAAGACAAGGGAACTTAACTGCATTATAAATGAGCCATATTTTTTAATATTCCAGCCTGGCATCCCTCTGGTCTCCTCCTGCATGCTGCATAAGAAGATAGGAATCTGCTTATAGTATTGAAAGTTAATAGGAGCAACCACCTTCCAATGGCCTTAAATGGGCAACTGGTTTAGTTTATTACCCAGGATTGCCCTGTATAACTGTTGTGTATATATCCTTGTGCATCTTATTGTGCATTTTATAATGTATATGGTACTGAATATGTTAATAATTTGGTGTACTGTATGATGTAACACTGATGTTATTTGTGTTATGCTGCTGAGCCATCATGTCTAGTTTATATAACCTATCTGGATTAAGTGGGACAGTCACATATTTCAGGTATTGTCTGGCATGGTGGGAGATATGTCCTGCTTTCTACTGGAGTTGAATGCAATGGTGAGGCAGGGAGCCATCCACTCCCTGCTCCACCAATCAGCTCTCATTTTTGCTCTCGAGAAACTAGCCAGGGTGATGGAGTGATGTCACTACATCGTGCCTACTGCTCCCTGAACCTTCCTGCTGCTACTATTCTCCTGAAAGTGATACATGCCTTAGGGCGGCTTCACACCTGCGCTCGTGCTCGTTTTAGGCAATCCTGCCGGTTTCCGTCTTCTGCCTGAGAAACTGGACAAGGGACAGAAAACTGGCAGTCAGTTTTCAAACCCATTCACTTGAATGGGTTTTTAAAGTGACCACCTGTGAGTGTTTTGTGCCTGTCCGCGGTGAAACGATTTATTAACCGGACAAAAAGTCCTGCATGTTCGACTTTGTGTCCAGTTAAAAAGAAAAAGGTTTTGCCGTGAACAGGCACAAAATGCTTATGGGTGATCACTTTGCAAGTTTTCTGTCCCCTGTCCAGTTTCTCAGGCAGAAGACGGAAACTGTCAGGATTGCCTAAAGCGGGAACGGGCGCAGGTGTGAATCTACTCTTACATGACTTATCCTAGAGATAAGTCATCAGCATAAAATTCTTAGTCTTCGACAATGTTTGGCAGCCTTCCTCATAGGAGTATTCATAGAGAGACAGCAGTTGCCAACTGAGTAAGACCACCCATTGCACTCCTATGTCCAGAATAAGAAGGGAGTTATAGGAATATATGACAACTGGAAGATTCCTACAAAACTGTAGGCTAATTTGCTCAGCTCTTCCTGCTTTATAACCTGCTCAGACTGCATGTTTAACGTTGCAATAGTATCTCCTATACTCCATCTAGTGGGGGCTGCAGACAGCCAGAATTATATATATTACATTTAGAGACACTGTGCCAGTAAGATAGACCACTTTATAGATATATCAAGAAACGTAAACATATTTAGATTAAGAAACAAAACCATGTTCGAGGTCAGACATTCACTTTAACCCCTTAATGACAGACAGTTCTTCTATGTATTCATTTGAGGTTCATTCACCTTTTTCATTACTTTTTATTTTATTTTTTGGGATGTGAGATTAAAAAATACAGCAATGTTTTTGTTTTGTTTTGTATGTATTCTTCTTACAGTATTCACGGTATGTGTTCAATAACATGATACAAATTGTAAAGCGCTGCGGAATATGTAGGCGCTAGATAAATAAAATGTATTATTATTATGATAACTTTATAGTTCAGGTGAGTTTGGATGCAGGGATACCAATATATATGTAAGGGTTTCTTTTATTATCTTATTTTTAGCACAATAAAAACTATGAATTGGGGGAAATTAGTTTCTCACTTTTTAAAAATATTTTTAACATTTCCTACCCCACCGCCCCACGTGTGAACGAGCCCTTATAGTGCTCCCCCACAGTTAATAACATTACCTGTGCATAGGGCTGTTACTAACTAGTAGGGCACTTTTGCTGTAATAGAGCCCTAGTAGTACCCCACACAGGTAGTAGCCCCCCCCCCCCTTACACACGCAGATAACATTACCCCTGTGGGGGGGCTAAAGATCTCCCTTAATAAAGTATAGCGAAATGTAGAAATGTAATAATTAAATATGCACTTAAGGGTAAGTTAACATGGGGTTTTTTGGTCCAGAAACTGAGGTGGAGGCCGCCTCAGGTTCCGGTCCAAAATACGGGTAGCTAAAATACATCTGTTTTTTAGCGAAGGGACCTCCCACCGCAGATTATGTATTCCACGACAGGAGGGATCCTTAAATCGCAGGGAGAATCAGGTCATCAATTTATCGAATCGCCAGCTATCTGAAGGTGAAATAAATGTGCTCAATAGGGGATCTTCTTATGTCCCTACTACACATTTTGATGCCTTTACATGGGTAAAAGACTTACATTTATTTGTAAGGCGATTAAAATGGAAAAAATTATTTATCCAGCAACAGGCTAGACAGGCACTGGAACTGGAGCTGGATGAAATAGATATGCCACTACATCATGATATGGTCTAATTGGTTCAAGAAAACGCTAGCCATCAACAAGAATGCCGCCAGTAAGTGAAATGGGACCTCTGGATGTTTTCCTCACACTTGTCACAAATCAAATTAGAGAGATCAAACCGGCACTACACAATAATCTGACAAAAGATGAACGTACTGCCTTAGATGCCATCATACATAACCCTGAAATCACTATCAAACCCGCCGATAAGGGGGGAAACATAGTTGTACGAGATACAAACGAGTATGTGCAACTATGTGACAATATACTCAAAGCTAGAGCTGGGTATGCAGTACTACGTGAGAATCCTACCCAGGTATACAGTAGGGAACTTAAGACACTCCTTCTATCCACAAAAGCAAACGACCTGATCTCCCAAGATGAGTTCGAATTCCTGTTACCATCTCATCCACAAATAGCCACATTCTACTTGATTCCAAAAATTCATAAGGGGACCAGTCCACTCAAGGCCAGACCCATTGTGTCCGGAATAAATAGACTTACGCAAAACGCCAGCGTCTATTGCGACCAGATTATGCGCCCATTCGTGGTTAGCCTTCCATCATACGTCCGCGACACCACGGACGTGCTCTTGAAGTTGGAGGGGATCATATGTGAGCCAGGCACAATGCTGGCAAGTATAGATGTGGAGTCATTATACAACAGTATTCCACACAATAAAGGTTGTGAAGCTGTTAAGCATTTTCTCGCAACACGGGGTACTCAATACTCTACCCATACAGATTTGACCATTGATCTCCTCCACTAAGTCCTTAAGCACAAGTTTTTCATGTTTAATAATAAATTCTTCCACCAGCTCAGGGAAGTTGCCATGGGGAACCCATGTGTGTCAGCTTATGCAAACCTTTACCTGGGCTGGTGGGAGAAGTCTGTGGTGTTCGCGGACGAACTGGAGCCACAAATGGGCGCAGCAATAGTTTGGTTTTGCTTTATAGAGGATGTCTTCATCCTTTGGCAGGATACAGCTGAGACCACTTTTACCTTTCTGGACCTGTTAATAACAAAAGGCCCTGATGGCAGACTGTCCACTCGGATACATCGGAAAAAGACCGCGACCAACAGCTTACTCAGGTGGTCAAGCTGGCTCCCCCTTTCCCTTCGTAGAGGGATTCTGAAGGGACAGTACCTCAGAGCCAAAAGAAACTGTTCTGAGGTTACAGAAATCAAAAGGGCAGCAGATGACCTGAGAGAACGATTCCTATCGCGTGAATATCCGGATAGTACTTTAAAACAGGCCTATAGGCATGCTCGAGAACAGGATAGATCCTCCTTATTAGTCCCCAGGACCTGTGATGATGATAGTGCGATAATACGAGTGATTGGCACATTTGACTGTGCAAGCAACCAAATCTGGAACATACTAAAGCAGCACTGGAATATTCTGTGTCTTGACCCAGATGTGGGAAAGATGGTGGGACAGTCACCTAACATCACATACAGAAGGCGACCAAATCTAAAGGACCAGTTGGTGCCAAGTCATGACACCCCTCACAGAGACCCCACGTGGTTGGGTTCCACGGGAGCAGTGGGCACAAGACGCTGTGGAGGGTGCCGAGCGTGCAACTTTGTTGATCAGAGCAAAGAATATTTTAATTATCATCTGAACAAACGATTTCTGGTGAAGTGTCTGGCAACATATAGAACAAAAGGTGTAGTGTATTTACTTACGTGTGTATGCAACAAACAGTATGTTGGCAAAACCAGTAGGGAACTAAGACGTAGGATGTTGGAGCACGTGGGGGACATTAATAGGGGGGTTGATACCCCAATATCAAACCATGTGAACAGTTGCCATGAGGGTGAACCCAGTAGCATCAAATTTATGGTACTGGAGATAGTGAAACACCCATACGAGGAGGTAACTTTGAGAAAAAGATTCTACAACGTGAATGCAGATGGATATTCTGTTTGAACACCCTGAAGCCAGCAGGCTTAAATGAGGAAATATCTTTCCATCCATTCTTAATGTAGTAATGTCCGCTAAGGCATAAAGTAGCCACATGATGGTGGTATGGGTACAGGGTTTCTCTGAATCCACGTAGCAGGTCTGGCAACTGAGCACAAAGTTAAACATCTATCAGAGATTGACGTCAACACTGTATTATAAAGGCAAATGGGTTTGATTTTTAGTTGTCAATTACATAGGGGCCAATTAGTAGTGCACTAACATTAGTTAGTGCATTAGTGGGTGTCATGGTGATCCAAACACGTATTGAGTCTAATTTAGAATATAAAACGTACAGTGTACCAGGAGATCGAGATCCGCAGTTGAATATGATTCTAACATCTGTAGGAATCAGCGAATTTGGACTCTCGAGTCAAAAGTGGTGGTCCTGCATGTGGAAATTTCATGTTAAGGGAGAACCCTCACATCACTGCAGGACACGATGGCAGCATACACTCGGTGATTTTGGACATCAAATAGCAAGACTACATATAGCTCCGTTAATGCCATTTGTCAAATGTATAGCTCACCCATCTATGCAACAGTATCATAGGACGACAAAACCTATGAACAAGTCTCACTTGCATATGAATAGCGATCTCACTGTGCACACAAGGTAGATAAGTATGTATAAGTGGGGTGTCTTAAGGACTGCAGTCTAGTTGGGTCACTGTACAATCCATTAGTGATAAGTAGTACCACAGCTGGATATTTCTGCACCATATAGAGGCATTCCATTGTGCCGTATTTACATGCTGCGGCACATACATGTGGTATTTGGAAGCGGTGGGAATTCCACTAGTAATGAAATGATGCAGTGAAATTGTGCTAGATCCCCCAAGAGATGCTCCAGAAAACGCGCCCTGATCATCCGTCTGGAAGTCAAATAGACATCTTATACATCTGCCTGTCGGCAGTATCATGATATCCCCCTCCCTTCCTATAACTTACCACCGTATTCTCCTGTCAATATTGTTCGCACCAGGGGACGGACACTTGATATGGAGAGGCGGCACCCAGGTCCGATGAATCAGAATGAGTGGCGGACCTGTGATTGGTCAATCTCTGAGTGACCGCGCTCCTGGATGGGCGGACCCTTCACTCAGCGCTTTGGTACTTTAAGCGCTGCTATAGCGGCCACGCTCTGTGGGGATTCTGGTACCGGATCAGACAGCGGGCAGATGGCACTAGACGGTGGTCGCCTGCTGTCTGTCTAAATCTGTCCTTTATTCTTATCTTTAGCCCCTGATGAGCTAATCACTATTGATATTAGCGAAACGCGTAGGGAAACATGGGCAATACCTGTGGATAGACTTATATTATTACCTTATATTATTTTGGTAGCGCACATTAGGTACTATATTGGTAGAAAGTAGATACGTGGCAGCTAGCCTTAGGGATACTAAGATGTTACAGAGGTAGCTCGCTACGATCTAGTTTGGAGGAGGGAATCACCCGTAGTAAGATATTAGCTAACCCTGATGGAGTGCTGAGAACTAAAATCCTCGTTAGGGAGTTATACGAATGTAACTAATTGAAATGCTTCCCCATGTGTACCTTTAAGCTACATTTATGTACCAGTGTAATCATAGTTTAACCATTGAGGATCCTGTCGTTGGGTAGCGTGATATTGGGGCACTAAGGGACGCTGGCTGAGCAAAGCCTATATTACGGACAAGCTTGCTGATCCCGGTTATTTCTCTCTCCCCCAGGGGGTATTAAGTGGTGGACATGGACACAGCTAGTTATGGGTGCGGTGCTATTTATAGCATGACACTATGACTTGAGGATATTAGTCCAGCAACCACAACCCCAGTATATACATTTAGCGCTGAATATTTAGTTTTAGCTCCTTTAAAGCACGAGGTTACGTACAGGGGTGAACCTTCCCCTTTCGCCGCCCGAGCTAACTGCAGAAAGCCGCCGCCATCCCCCCCCCCCCCCGCCGGGAGGAGGGGGCAGATCGGGGGCGTGGCCGGGTGGATCGGGGCGTGACCGAGTGAAGGGGCGGGGCTTAGCCCCGTTCGCCGGCAGAGAGTAGGCCCGGAGACTGCCTGCTCTCTGCCTGAGCGTGAGGGGAGGCTGCCGGAGCAGCGCTGCTCCAGTAGCCTCCCCAAACCACCGCTCGGAGATAAGCCAGTCCAGGACAGCTTGTCCTGGACTGGCTTAGGTTAGCAAAAATGCCGCCCTCCCTGAGGCCCTGGCATAGTGCCGCCTGAAGCGCTCGCTTCAGGTCGCCTCATGGGAGGTGCGGCACTGGTTACGTACCTCAAATAAAGACACGTTCACAATTTTTTCTTTTCCATATTTATTGTAATTATTAGATTGAAAAGACTATTAGGGTGGCTATTAATTCCACTTATTTGTTATCTCCAACTACCTTGGCAACACCCCAGCACCCTGTGATCAAATTGAGGAGGGCTGAGGGGCTGGAGAGGAAATCCCTATCTATGGACCATGGTATGTAAAGGGTTAGACTGCCAGGGATCAGAGTTATCCATCCCCAGCAGGAACATGGCTGTGTGTGTCATGTGTGTCTGCCAATGAACTTGCCTGATCACCATGAAGAATATATCCATCACTATGCATTAACTGCTACATTTTTAGCTAAAGATTTTCTCTACAGCCAAAACTTTTAACTTTTGGGTTTAGTACTGTAAGATGTTATTAAATCTCACTAGAAAGTCATTATTTCCTCACTGATTTTCTTCAGAATTCCATTATTTTTAATTAAAGCCATCAGACCTTAGATTTCTTTATAGGCATACTGAATCTATTACAGTTAATTTTAAGGAAAGTACAAGTCCCCGAGGATTATCATAATCTAACAGAGATGAATCATGTAAATAAATCATACAATAACGTGGAAGTGACTTTCTCTGACTATTCCTAACCTTTTCGCTTCATTTAACTTGCCATGTTTTCAGATATTTAAAAATACAAAAATGTGAAAAAAGATTTTCTCGTAAAACTAATTTTAAAAAATACAATTAATACAACAAAAATAGATGACTGGAATATTATTTTTAAAATAATGGTAAAAATGTTTTAAAGAAAATGAACTGTATATGTTATTCTACTCTTATTAATGAGACATGTACTGTATATATACAAGAGTTTGGGGGTTTTGTATGTGTGATGTGAATTCCTAATACCTGATGCCCAAGACCCTCATTCTTTCTTTGGTCACAATGGCTTTGGCGCCAAATCCTCTTACAGGCCCTAAATCTCAAAAAGAAAAGACACCAAGCAACCTGTTATGTCAGTCCAGGTAGCTGCAACGGGGCTAAGGGATAGCAGTAGGGAATCTCGCCCTGCACTACTCCCACTAGCTATCCCGGTCCCTGCCTCACGGGTGTGGGTCGGCTGTACTCAGGCTAAGCCTGACCCCGACAGCTCCTCTCTCACTGATTCCGTAGGCCTAGAGGGAAGTGGGAGAAGGAATGCCCTATAAGACCTCTAGGGACTGGAGACTAAAGGGGGTCACCCCTAACGAACAAGTGAAGCTGCTACTGACAGGGACTGACAAGGGTGTGCGCTGACTAACAACACAAGCAGCACACAGGAAACATGTGGGAAAGGATTCCCCCAAACCAATATGGGAAGGAACCATACACTAGGAAACAAACACAGGGAAACTGAGTTGAAATCAAAGGATAAGGCAATTCACTCACACAGTCAATTTTACACAGAGGGAGGATTGGTGAACACAGAAGGGAAAACACACAAACCAACTCGTTCACCCAAACCTACCAAAAATCAACCACGGAACTTCCTCTATCCCAGAACACCACCTACTCCTCCTGCTAAGGCCTAGCTCTGTAAAAGCGACACTCAGCACAGAACCATGGGAGGCATGGGTTTAAATACAGAGTAGAGACCACTCCTCCCAGGTGCAAATGGGAGGACAGACTAATCAACCAGGAGATAAAGCTGCCTACCATCAGTGCGCACGTGCAAGTCAGAAGGTGTGCACCAATACTCACGACAGGACAACCCCGCAGCGCCAGGATGCCACCCCAGACACCGCGCAGCCAAAAACTTCCCAGGTAAGAAAAATAGAAAGTAAAGAACCTAAATACTCCTAACACAACCCATAGTGCAGATCATACTGATAGTGATAATTTCAGATGACAAAAAACAGGCTCACCTTTTAAGCTGTGTGTATACACAACTGTTTTGGTGATGATGGGATCACTTGGCCAAGGATCCCTCTCAGGATTGGATGCAGCTGCAGGGTACCTCACACCTCACGGGTGTATGTATAGTACAAAGATGGACCAGATAACAGATTTGTGATTGCAAACCTGGACACAAAGGACCCGCGCTTGCCAAATGGATGAGTAAATATATGATCTTTATTGAACAACACACTACGCGTTTCGGGCGTAACTCCGCCCTTCTTCAGGTGTAAAAGTTCTAAAACAATAATAAAAACAAAGCATACTCATATGCATCTCTCAGTTGCTTACAGTTTTAAAAAATAAAACACTTTGACCCAACATCCAATTATGTACAAGATTAATCGCAATACATTTGTAGTTCATTCCAAAAATCCAGAAGAGAAAAAATGAAATAAACAAAGTCTAAAAACTTATGGTAAATTATCTGGTTCAAATAATAAAAACAATTACCATAATGTCCATCCTGTGTGTATCATACACAAATCATGCTAAAAGAACAAACGGACTATACTGTCAGATCAATTGACTGAAACAATGACCCAAATGGTTGCCTTACTGCCCCTCCTGTGCAGTTACGCCTGAAACGCGTAGTGTGTTGTTCAATAAAAATTGTATATTTACTCATCTATTTGGCAGGTGCGGGTCCTTTGTGTCCAGGTTTGCAATCACAAATCTGTTATCTGGTCCTTCTTACAGGCCCTAGGGTGGTAAAGTGTTGAGGGGGTTGCAGTTGGGTAATGTTAATGTGCTCCCCTGGGGTATTTCTGGTTGTGAGCCTGCCACATGCTGGTGTATCAGGGTGCCCTTGATGATCAATGCAAATGAGACACAGGAGACTCTTCTGGTCAGAGTAATATGGAGGCACAATAACTTACAGCAGACAATATCTACACATTTGGCAACTCTAAACAGACGGCAGTGGTTTCTGCTCTTCACTGTTCTGCTCTGACCCATGGGCTTGGTCGTCTGTTTCCAGCCACTATTGGGGTAATGGGGCCCAGTAATGAAGGATACTGGTTGGATGATTATCATTTCAGCCACCTAATGTGTCTCCAGTGTATCAAACTATACTGGGTAGATTACTAATAATTAGAGATGAGCGAGTAGTGAAATATTCGAGATTCGATATTCATTTCGAGTAGAGCCTCAATATTTGACTACTCGATCGAATATCGAATCCCATTACAGTCTATGGGAAAAAAAAGGCTCCTTTCAGGAGAAACCACTATTCGACTAAAGGAGAGTCACCAAGTCAACGAGTAGCAGGAGGAGATGACGTCGTGCACGATCTGACGTCATCTTCTGGCACGCCTACCTCTTCTTTCTTCTTGCAGTGATGCCCTCTGGTCCTGGCTCTTCCACGCCTTCAGCGTCCTCTTCTTCCGGCGTGATGGCTTCAAATTCTGTGCCTGCGTAGTAGTGCTTCCCTCCGGAGTGCTACTGCGCAGGCTTCGGCGCATATGTGGGGCTTAGAGAGGATTTTCAAGTGGAAAGCAGCTACATTTTTATTTTTAAATTAAAGTGCATTACATTTTGGTCCAGCATCACATGCTCTATTAAATGAGAGTAAGTTATGAGAAAAGTTACTAACAATTCAATGGTAACTGCTAAGTAGACAGTTACCTCAGGTACTCTATATGGTTACTTTGCACTACATGGTGGTATTATTTTGTCTGCTGTAGAAATGTTATATAACTTTGTATTATGGTATCATAGCGTAATGTGTATTATCCACTATTTGGCAGTATTCACATACTTTGTCCAGTTCAGACGTACCATTTATATTACATTTATTCTGTTTATAATAGCAAGGAACATACCATGCCAATGAGCTCAATAAAAACATGATACACTTTTATAATGTTACAATGTTCCTGCAATTCATTTCCTGAATTGGAGCTTATCTGAACGTTCTAGTCTGAAAACAAAATCAAGGAACCAAAGAAACTTCTTTATGTGAATGTTCCTGTGTCCATGATCCAAGAAGACTTGGTGTTGTGTATGAGAACTGTATGGCAGAGAATGGACTTCATTATGAGACACAAATAATATCTGGCTAGAGTCAGAACTCCATTAAAACATCACATTTCAGATTCATAGTACAAATACTAGTTACATCGGAAAGTCGGCTTTCTAATGGTACATACTAGAGCACACCTATGTGAAGGATAGAGAAAAATTAAATTTCTCTTTATTTTCAGACATGTGAACGGGTCCTGATACACCCTAAATTGGAGATAACTCAGTCTACCAGATGCATGAAAAGACAGGTAAGACAAATAAACATTGCTCAAAACTCTACAAATACACGTTAATGATCTGGCTGCCAAAACTGAACAATAGGCTTAAAAGAACAGAAAAGAATGTAAATCATACACTCAAAAGCTGGATTAATGGAGTTATAAAGCCATGTGCGTTCCAGATATCCTGCCTGTGCTTTATTAATCTCATGTGGTTTTCCTGAGAATTTATTGCCAGGATCTCGGACTACATTGTGGTACATCACTGTCTTTGTAGGGATGTTATTCAGCATTTGCGCTGGATTTAGGCCAGTCAGTGTTTTGTCCGTTCTCTTAATCAAGTACAGGTGGATTTATCGGCTTTATGTGCCCAGTAACAATTGCGCACATTCCTGGATATCACTGCAGCGTTTTTTTCTTCAGAAACAACACATCATTTATTTTAGTTGGAAATAATTGCAAAATACACTGGATGGACTTGTGGGCCCGTCTGACACTGACAGGGCAAATCTCCACCTCTTGTAGGGCGTACACAGAAAAGAAGAGCCACTACAGCGAAAATCTATATTTAGCACTCAATCTTGAGATGGTCAGTGTTACTTACTTTCTCAGAATGTATGTGAGGTGACTGTCTCTCAGAAGACTACAGTAGCAAACACACATTAAATATATTTCAACTGAACCCCCTCATCATCTAATAAATGTGTATTGGTGCCCTGCCGACAATCCACTGATAACAAATGGTCAGGCAGTTGAAACCCATTTTGTTCTTGGGGCTTCCTCCCTCTTCCCACAGCTGAGCATTCATATGTGTGAAAGACTTGAGTTAGGGTAAGTTGTATGGAAAGTTCAACAATAAAAAAAAAGCAGATGTCACTATTATTCCAGCTATATGTATTGCTGTAGTCACTAGCAGTTTTTATAGTTCAGAAATTCTAAACACACCTGCAAAGAATGTTCTGCATGGAGTGTAATATCTTCTTATGCAGGCACTGTGCCTCTTGTTACAGTTCAGCCCCTGCACTAGAATGCAAAGAAATAGGGACACTGTTTACAACTAGAGATGAGCGAACACTAAAATGTTCGAGGTTCGAAATTCGATTCGAACAGCCGCTCAATGTTCGAGTGTTCGAATGGGTTTCGAACCCCATTATAGTCTATGGGGAACATAAACTCGTTAAGGGGGAAACCCAAATTCGTGTCTGGAGGGTCACCAAGTCCACTATGACACCCCAGGAAATGATACCAACACCCTGGAATGACACTGGGACAGCAGGGGAAGCATGTCTGGGGGCATAAAAGTCACTTCATTTCATGGAAATCCCTGTCAGTTTGCGATTTTCGCAAGCTAACTTTTCCCCATAGAAATGCATTGGCCAGTGCTGATTGGCCAGAGTACGGAACTCGACCAATCAGCGCTGGCTCTGCTGGAGGAGGCGGAGTCTAAGATCGCTCCACACCAGTCTCCATTCAGGTCCGACCTTAGACTCCGCCTCCTCCGGCAGAGCCAGCGCTGATTGGCCGAAGGCTGGCCAATGCATTCCTATGCGAATGCAGAGACTTAGCAGTGCTGAGCCAGTTCTGCTCAACTACACATCTGATGCACACTCGGCACTGCTACATCAGATGTAGCAATCTGATGTAGCAGAGCCGAGGGTGCACTAGAACCCCTGTGCAAACTCAGTTCACGCTAATAGAATGCATTGGCCAGCGCTGATTGGCCAATGCATTCTATTAGCCCGATGAAGTAGAGCTGAATGTGTGTGCTAAGCTACTGCAATACCACAAGCAACCTATAGATAGTTGTGGCACTGTTATGAGAACAAAAAAAGTCAGATTTTTTAATTCAGTACCATCTTAGTGATGCCAGGCATATGGCAAGTGTCCCCGCACCTACTTGTTGGAGCTGTCTGTTGGTTGCTACATCAGAGCCGAGGGTGCGCTTGAACCCTTGTGCAGCCTCGGCTCTTCTACATCAGAGCCGAGGGTGCGCTTGAACCCTTGTGCAGCCTCGGCTCTGCTACATCAGAGCCGAGGGTGCGCTTGAACCCTTGTGCACCCTCGGCTCTGCTACATCAGAGCCGAGGGTGCGCTTGAACCCTTGTGCAGCCTCGGCTCTGCTACATCAGAGCCGAGGGTGCGCTTGAACCCTTGTGCACACTCTGCTTCATCAAGCTAATAGAATGCATTGGCCAGCGCTGATTGAAGCAGAGCTGAATCTGTGTGCTTAGCTCAACTACTCCACCGGTGTAGTTGAGCTAAACACACACATTCAGCACTGCTTCATCACGCCAATAGAATGCATTGGCCAGCACCGATTGGCCAGAGTACGGAATTTGGCCAATCAGCGCTGGCCAATGCATCCCTATGGGAAAAAGTTTATCTCACAAAAATCACAATTACACACCCGATAGAGCCCCAAAAAGTTATTTTTAATAACATTCCCCCCTAAATAAAGGTTATCCCTAGCTATCCCTGCCTGTACAGCTATCCCTGTCTCATAGTCACAAAGTTCACATTCTCATATGACCTGGATTTGAAATCCACTATTCGTCTAAAATGGAGGTCACCTGATTTCGGCAGCCAATGACTTTTTCTAATTTTTTTCAAGGCCCCGGTGTCGTAGTTCCTGTCCCACCTCCCCTGCGCTGTTATTGGTGCAAAAAAGGCGCCAGGGAAGGTGGGGGGGGAATCGAATTTTGGCGCACTTTACCACGCGGCGTTCGATTCGATTCGAACATGGCGAACACCCTGATATCCGATCGAACATGTGTTCGATAGAACACTGTTCGCTCATCTCTATTTACAACCTTTTTGTTGTAATTGTAGAGGATTAGAAAAAAATGGCTGAGCTGCAATACCACAAGCAACCTATAGATAGTTGTGGCACTGTTATGAGAACAAAAAAAGTCAGATTTTTTAATTCAGTACCATCTTAGTGATGCCAGGCATATGGCAAGTGTCCCCGCACCTACTTGTTGGAGCTGTCTGTTGGAAGAGCTTAGCACCCATTAATTATACTCTTTTATCGCTAATTATATAGGGATTAGCTGTTCTTGTATTACATAGCAATACCCTATGTCACTGGTCCTTTATAACTGATACACATCATGATTCCTAAGGGGCCATTAAAGTACTTATCGATTACTGCAAGAGGATAACAAACATTTGAATACTTCTCAAATACTTCTACTGCTTCTGTTTTGTAAGATTGTCGTCTATTAGTCAGATTTTGAACCTCCTGACATTTGCCCGTCACTGATAGTATACGAAATTAGATGCGCCATGATTCACTTTGTTTGGAAACAGCCTAGCGTGGGACGCAGGACAACCTTCTACTTAAGAGTTATAGGAAAAGCTAAGCAATTCATTTCCTTGGGTTGTATACTCTTGGAGCAGACACTGTCTCTATTATGAAACCAGATCTGCATCTGATCTACGGCTTTAGTTGAACTGGACTGTAAGATCTGCAGTCTGTGAGAAATGACTTCAGCAAACATATTCTGACACCAGTAACAATGTCATCAACATGGAGGAAATGACAGTAGAACGATAAGATATTGCAGAGGCGCCTGGTACCCGGCCAAACCAAGCAATGAGCGATGAATGGTTTGATAAAGCCTCCATGCTCCATATCCACGCAGCGGAACATCTCATATACTGTTAATAAATCCTAAGAGGTTTTGTTGCAGTCATTGATATGAGAAGCGTGAAGTGTATAACTTAATAACCCACATTAATTAAGATATCCTTATATTTGTCTAGTATTACATGCCTGTTGAGAGATTAGATTACAGTCATATAAAAATCATGCATAAAGAAATATGGATGACCTATAGGTCATAATATTTAATATGCTCCCCTACTACCTTTGCTCAGTAAGTTAAAGGTTTTTTTCCAGGCTTATCAGTTGATGACTTATGGTACTTAGGCCCCCACGCCAATAAGCAGCTGTTTAACTGCAGCATTCAAATCATCACTATAGCCTCTTCACACTAAACCAAGCACAGTGCCATACATTTTACATTGGATGTGCTTGGTATTGCAGTTCAACCCCATACATCTTGAATGTGACTGAGCTACAAAATGCCAATGTGACCATGAGTGTGACATCACATGTGGTGTGCAGCTGGAGTTTTGCTTACGGAATGCTGCTATTGCTTCACACAGTTGATCAATGGGGAGCCACAGCTTCACAGTTATTCCTATCAGTCCTGTAAAACAGTGAGTGGAGCTGGGGTCATGTATGCACACTAGTTCTCAAGTCAAACAGCAATCTCAGGGATCCCTGTTTTCAATATTAAAGGGGTTTTCTGGCCCCAATTTATTTTTTCATACTGATGACCTATCAACAGGATAGGTCATGACTCAACAATATGTGATCTTTGGGGATCCGATACCTAATGCGACTATTTGGTATTGTTGGATTTGTCTTCATTCCTACAGGTTCCACAAAATCTGTAGATTAGGGATAAATACCTTACTAAAGGTCAAAGCAGGATCAAATTATTCCCATAGACTTTTATATTCTACAACACTTGGTAGATTGAAAACCATTTTTTACTTTTTATTGTTCGTTTTGCATGTTCATGAAGCTAACATATGGTCTGTCTAGTTACGTATTAAAGAATACATTTGCAGGATTACAAAACTAATTTTAAAATTCCTTGTCATCTTAATACAGCTAAAAACCAAGAAAACAGAACAAACCTAATTATCTGTAAATCAAAATGATTCATCTCCTGTGATGTATTGGGTGGTCCACATGGTTCCAATCTATTGCTGGCCTCTTTAACTTCCTACATTGTAAAGTGAATATTAAAGAGGACCTTTCATCAGATTGGGCACAGGCAGTTCTATATACTGCTGGAAAGCCGACAGTGCACTGAATTCAGCGCACAGTCGGCTTTCCTGATCTGTGCCCCGGGTAAAGCGCTATCGGTCCCAGCACCGTAGTTCTTTACAGTCAGAAGGGCGTTTCTGACAGTCAGTCAGGAACGTCCTTCTCCACAGCAGTGTGAGCGGGGAGCAACGCCCCCTCCCCTCCTGATAATACTCGTCTTTGGACGAGCACTGTGTTATGGTCTGGGGATCCCTGACCACGGACTGGCCCCGGACTGATAACTTCTCAGTACGGTACAGGAAAAACATATATAAAAACAAACAATAATAAGTATGAGCAGTTTGGACTTCTAGTGTGGATCCTCCTACACCCTGCCTCGCACAACTAGAAGTAGCCGTGGGCCCGACTAACTTGCCTGAATGGGCACGAGCACAGCCGGAGAAGTGGCTAACCTGCAAAGGGAAATAGAGCCCCTGTCTAGCTTCACGTTTACGAAGGAGAGGCAGATACAGAAAAAGCCCCCCACGGATGTCCAGACGCGGACTAACGGTGAACGTGAGTACACAAAAGCATAGGAAGAGAATAAATGTGAAACACAGAATAACTGAACTAAGCAAGGGATAGGGAAAAACAGAACTTAGGATCACACACAAAAAACCCCTACCAAAATTCCAAACTTCCAAACAGAAAAATACCTAGGGCTCGCTGCGCCCGGAACACTGTGTCTGGATACAAGCTCAATACTTAGCGAACCAGTCCTGTGTGAACAGGAGCAAGAACTGGATGGGCCAGGATGCAGATGGTAGCAACTTCAGACAACCGACATTCACTGAGAACAGGAACAGACGTTTAAGACCGGCATCAGATAGCATGTACAACAGCCTTATATAGTAAGAGAAGGCCTCGCCCATGGCCTGTCAAGTATTCAGCACTGCAGGGAACTTAACCCCTTCAGAGGCCAAGACACACCAGGCACTGATCCACCAGGCCACTCACCACGTGAGCCACGCCCGAGTGCCAGAGCAGAAACCGCATGTCTGGTGTGAACATTCCCCTGCCGTGCATCAGGTGATTCACGCGCTGAATGCCGTCCGGACACTCTGCGCCTGAACCTAACAGGCCGAGACTGCTGAGACCGGGTCATAACACACTGTGAGCAGAGGGAGGGAGGCGTTCCTCCCCGCTCACACTGTACAGTGCTATAGGCGCTGCTGTGGAGAAGGACGTTCCTGACTGATTGTCAGAAACGCCCTTCTGACTGTAAAGCGCTACATTACCAGAACCGATAGTGCTTTACCCGGGGCACAGATCGGGAAAGCCGATAGTGCGCTGAATTCAGAGCACAGTCGGCTTTCCAGCAGTATATAAAACGGCCTGTGCCCGATCTGATGAAAGGTCCTCTTTAAGCATTAGAGATGGGCGAACACTGTTCGATCGAATAGATATTCGATCGAATATCAGGCCGTTCGAGGTATTCGATACCAATTGCATACCGCGAGGCAAACGCACAAAAAATTCGTATCCCCTCCCACCTTCCTTGGCGCTTTTTTTGGACCAATAACTGCGCAGGGGAGGTGGGACAGGAACTACGACAACGCAGGCATCGAAAAAAAAAAAATCAGAAAAAGTAATTGGCTGGCTAAATCAGGTGACCTCCAATTTATACGAATGGTGGATTTAACATTCGGTTAATTTGAGACTGTGAACTATGTGACTGTGAGACAGGGATAGATGTACTGGCAGGGTTAACTAGGGATTACCTTTATTTAGGTGGGAATGTTACTCACCCAGCTCTTTGAGGCTCTCTCTGGTCGGGATCCCTGTCAGCTTGCGATATGTGCGAGCTGACTTTTTCCCATAGGAATGCTTTTACCAGTGTTGATTGGCCGAATGCCATACAGAGTACAGCATTCGGCCAATCAACACTGGTTCTGCCGGAGGCTCGTCTGTGAGGAGGCGGAGTCTAATATCGGAATGGAGACTGCTGTGGATCGATCTTAGACTCCGCCTCCTCCAGCAGAACCAGCATTGATTGGCCAAATGCTGTACTCTGTATGGCATTCGGCCAATCAACGCTGGTTAATGCATTCCTATGTCAACATGTAGCAGTCCTGGCCGTGCGCTCAGCTCGGTTACACTGGAGATGCAGCCGAGCTGAGCGCACAGCCAACACTGCTACACTGGAGATGAAACAGAGCTGGCCGTGCGCTCAGCTCGCTACTCCGGAAATGCAGCCGAGCTAAGCGCACGGCCAGCACTACCACACCAGAGAACCACTGCTACACTGGAGAGCCGCTGAACCAGAGATGTAGCAAAGCTGAGTGTGCCCTGAACCCTGCTGCACACTCAGCTTTGCTGCATCAGAGATGTAGCAGAGCTGAGTGTGCACTGAACCCTGCTGCACACTCAGCTCTGCTGCATCAGAGATGCAGCAGAGCTGAGTGTGCAGCAGGGTTCAGCGCACACTCAGATCTGCTACATCTCTGATGCAGTAAAGCTGAGTGTGCAGCAGGGTTCACATCTCCGTTGTAGCAGTGCTGGCCATGTGCTCAGCTCGGCTGCATCTCCGGTGTAGCTACAGTTCAGCATAGGAATGCATTGACCAGGGTTGATTGGCCGAATGCCATACAGAGTACAGCATTCAGCCAATCGACGCTGGTTCTGCTGGAGGAGGCGGAGTCTAAGATCGGTCCACAGCATTCTCCATTCTGATCCGATCTTAGACTCCGTCTCCTCACAGACGAGCCTCCGGCAGAACCAGCGTTGATTGGCCGAATGCTGTACTCTGCATGGCATTCAGCCAATCAACGCTGGTCAATGCATTCCTATGGGAAAAAGTCAGCTCCCGCATATCGCAAGCTGACAGGGATCCCGACGTAATACAGTGACTTGGACATGTTAGACGCCCCCAGGCATGGTTCCCCTGCTGTCCCAGTTGCATTCCAGGGTGTTGGCATCATTTCCTGGGGTGTCATAGTGGACTTGGTGACTCTCCTGAGTCGAAAAGTGGGATCCCCTGAAACGAGCATTTTTTCCCCATAGTTCAAACAACTTGAGACACTAAACGTAAAAAATATATATAATTTTATTAATAAATATCACACAGAACAATACAATACATAAACAAACAGGGGAGACATATGGGGAAAAAGATAAATTTCCCCATTGAATAGCAGAGGAGTACCATAACCCTCCCACCGGCAATCACACTGAGTATAACCCCAACTATAAAAGATAATAAAGAGATACTAGGAAATAAGTCAAAAGATGACAAAAGAAGGAATATAATCCCCAGTATAAACTAAATACCTAGTATTACACACCAAACATAGGTGAGAGGACTTGATATCAAATGTCCACTAACCATAATAGTATGACCAATAAGAGTAGAAGGTGGTAAATAAGTAAAAAAGTGTACCCAAATAGAGTCACTTTAATACATACCCGTAGGTACCGACATATTTCCTGTGATCCAAAGTAGCAATAAAGATAACAGCAGGGGGAACTCAGTCTGAGGCCGATGGGACTGTAAGAAACGCCTGACGCGCGTTTCGCCTGCACTCGGCTTCGTCAGGAGGCTAATGACTATAGACCAAGATGCGGTATATATAACCCAAATCAATATAATAATAAATTTCACCTGCTCATAAGTAGTTCCATTGCGTCCTTCTCTCAGTCCGGCAAATTGTCCACTGCGCATGACCGCGAGTCACAAGTGACGTCATCACGTACGCGTAGCGTGACAACGTCATTGTGCTCAACAAATGTACTAATTATTTTATTATTAATTATTAATGTATTTATTATTATTAATAGTAGCTATATTCTTCTTACCACTTTTTATTTTAGTATTTTTCACAATATATGAATTATTGCACTTTTTATACATTTTTTATACACAATTATTATTAAATATTTACACAGTATTTTTCACATTTTTTGAGTATTTTTGAGCACTTTATTTCACTCTTTTTTCACATATTTATTATTTATTCTTATTATAATTCACAGATTAATTGTATATCTATCACTTGACATATCTTATTAAATTATATTTACTTGCATACACTAGTTTACTTTATTAAATATTATCAGTGTATTATGTATCTATTTCTGTTTGTTGTGTAAATTATTTATTTATTTATACCTTTATATATCATGCACTTTCATTAGACATTATTATGTATTGAGTGGGGCCACAATATTGTTATTATTATTTTTATTATTTCATTAGCCCCACATTCAGTTTTGTTCAGTTTTTCAGTGTCTGTCGTACCTTAGCTGTTCATGTATATGGCGGTCCGTCCCTGTGGCCGCTTATATCATGATATATGTGGCCGGCGCGTGTACGCGTGCGCGACCGGCCAAACTTTATTAATACATTTGTTGAGCACAATGACGTCGTCACGCTACGCGTACGTGATGACGTCACTTGTGACTCGCGGTCATGCGCAGTGGACAATTTGCCGGACTGAGAGAAGGACGCAATGGAACTACTTATGAGCAGGTGAAATTTATTATTATATTGATTTGGGTTATATATACCGCATCTTGGTCTATAGTCATTAGCCTCCTGACGAAGCCGAGTGCAGGCGAAACGCGCGTCAGGCGTTTCTTACAGTCCCATCGGCCTCAGACTGAGTTCCCCCTGCTGTTATCTTTATTGCTACTTTGGATCACAGGAAATATGTCGGTACCTACGGGTATGTATTAAAGTGACTCTATTTGGGTACACTTTTTTACTTATTTACCACCTTCTACTCTTATTGGTCATACTATTATGGTTAGTGGACATTTGATATCAAGTCCTCTCATCTATGTTTGGTGTGTAATACTAGGTATTTAGTTTATACTGGGGATTATATTCCTTCTTTTGTCATCTTTTGACTTATTTCCTAGTATCTCTTTATTATCTTTTATAGTTGGGGTTATACTCAGTGTGATTGCTGGTGGGAGGGTTATGGTACTCCTCTGCTATTCAATGGGGAAATTTATCTTTTTCCCCATATGTCTCCCCTGTTTGTTTATGTATTGTATTGTTCTGTGTGATATTTATTAATAAAATTATATATATTTTTTACGTTTAGTGTCTCAAGTTGTTTGAACTATATTCTTGTATTTGTTTTGAGGCCAGTGCGTTGTATTTTGCTGGGTTTTTGCTTTTGGTTTTCATTTTTTCCCCATAGACTATAATGGGGTTCGATATTCGTTCGAATAGTCTAATATGGAGGGGTTATTCGAAACGAATATTGAATATTTTACTGTTCGCTCATCTCTATTAAGCATTCCTCTCCCCTAAGTCCTGTCTATAAGCAGGTATCAATGTAAGGAGCTGCTATATGGTTGACTAAACAAGCAGCAAATATCAGACAAGGCACAGTAGCTAATACTCCAGAATATAAAGAAAGGTGCATTAGTCAAATATAAACAATTGGAGAATTAATAATAGCCAGTATAATATTTAGAAGCAGGGAGTGCGAGCGTGCCAGGCCCAAGGAACAGGGGGCCTGCAGTATCATGACAGCAGTCAGGGATATCCTGAATCCCCAACCACTGCCCCCCTTCAAAAGATACTAGACTCAGTACCCATCTCTGCTGCAAGTAGAAGTCACAGTCTCTGCTGCTAGTAATGCAATATAGACAGCGGTCAGGGTAGCAGGCTTTCCCTGACTGGTGTCATGGTTTTGAATAAAGACCCCTCAGTGGATAACCCTTTTAAAGGGTTATTCCATTTCCCTGCTAGTTAGAAATCCTTGGAGTTCCAACACCAGGGGTCCCATCTGATCATCGTTTGAATGGACAAGGTCAAATGTTCGCCTTGGGGCCCAGCCATTCCTAGTTACACCACTGGTTGGCCCGGTTCGCATCTGCATTTGGGGTCCATTCGGAGAACCTATACGCATTAAAAAGTGGTTACCTAATGAAACCACACAAACCCCATAGACTATAACGGGGTCCGAGAAATAACTTACACTAATCTGCTCCACAACGCCTGTTTCTCTCTGCTTCTCAGTCACTTCTCTTCTTCCTCCCCACTGGTGTGATGGACAGTCCATGGCCATGTGATGGGCACACAGTTACATGACTCATTACAACACAGAGCTCTGATGGATTGATACAGAAAGTATGTTGGAAAATGTAATAACTTTTCATTATACGAACAATAACATTTATTTCCGGAAACTGAACAATCCTTTTAATATTAGATTATATTTCTGTGTGCAGGGAGGTCCCCCTAGTGGATGAAAAAATAATTTTATCATCTCATTTGTTTATCACAGCTGCTTTACATATTTCAGTAGTTAACATATCATTTCTGCCTTAGAACACTGGATGTCAACATACATGTCATAATGATGTCAAAAGAAAACAACTTGACGTAAAAGATCTGTCAATTTGAAAACAGGAGATGGCCCTATACAAGAACATCCATAGAGCCTAGTTATTTATTTAGCAATAGTGAGACATTAAATGTATTAGTCAACTATATGCTATCTAATAGCTAAGAGTAATTCTCAGCCGTTCATCCACTTACTTAGGTGAGACATAGGATAACCTATCCCCAGAATATGACTTGTGTAAATCCTAACCCTTGGCAATAAAGACCAGCACCTAACTTTGAATACACCTCTACAGCAAGCCTGGAAAAGACATCCTTAATACGCAAAACCCATTTTTCTGTAATACAGGCCACCTTAGTCTACAAGAACATGGAGCTCCCACTATTAAAAACAGTGCCATCCTTGACTATAGGTTTTGTATGATTTTATACTCTTCACTTGTATAGGGCTTAGCTGCAATAAACTGTCATAGGTCTCTGGAAGAAAGCATCTATGTTTGTCTAATGTTTAAACAGGAATCCAGCAACTGCTTATTGTGTCTTCCAATTTTCCTATTTATCCAATGTCTAAACATCCGAGTCCTAAGAATCCAGACCGCAACATGAAATAAATTACTGACATTTGGGGGAAGTTAATGGACTGCTTCTGAATTATTTAATTCATTCATATTTCACCATTTCATGATATATAGTCCAAATTATTTCTTACCCAAAACTTTTCTTGTAACTAGAGATGGGTAAACCTCTCAAGATTCAATTCATTTCAGGTTTGAGTGGTTCGGTCCAAAGATTCATTTTGGGGCAAATAATTTGTCTTAAAACATAGAGTTACACTCTCAGGGCTCCTAGGAACCTAACTATCCAATTTCTAGCTGTTTAATGCAAACTCAGTTGAAGTTACATTAAAGTGAAAGTGACATGTGTGTCTATGGAAAAACAGATGCTAGGCAGTCGATAAAACTCCTAGTTTAGCTATATAGTCTTTCATCATGTTCCAGGTGTATTGGCTGCTGATGCTGATATGGCATAGGGGCTGGAGGGCTGACTTGCAGCATTCTCCGAAAAAGCTGCAGCAAGCTGGGTATACAGCCTATCCTGACAATATGCCAATTTTGTTTCCCTTTGAGAGGCAAGGAAGAATTCCCCTATTTTGGCTTCATATCAAAGGTCTAAAGAGCACAACGATCCAGTGCTCATCTCTGTGCTCGTTGTTAATAACATGCTGAATCAGTGTAAGCAGCAGATCATACAGCCTGCCATGCTTGCAAGTGGGTGCATGGACCCAGGAGCCTGCCATTGTTGGTGTTCTTGGTCAGTGTGGTCACAGTCATCATCTTGAAAGAAATGAGGGTCAGCCTCCTTCCATGGCTGTGCATGTAACATTTCAAGGGCCCCCTCTGCCCCCAAAGGAGAGTTTTCCTCCTTCTCTTCCAGTCTAGGAGTCAAAGTTCCTCCACCATATTGACTCAGATCTTTATCCTTCTCCAGTTCGCCTTGCATCAACCCAGGGCGATGACAACCAAGAGGTAGAAAGTGTTCCTTTTCTGTCCCTTGCTGCATGTGTGTGCTGTAAGATATTAAAAAGAGTTGCCATTGCTGATGTTGCAATTGTCCCTGCTGTCAAATTTGGTAGCTTCTACAAAGGGCTTGAGAAGGTGGAACACTTACCTCATGAAGCTACAATGGCGGATCTCTAAATAATGCATCATCCCCATAGTCTGTTGCAAGTAATAACCATTCACCGCCTTCAGCTGCTCACTGAGACACACAGTAGAATTCAATGGAGAGTTGCAGATAAGGCAGTGCAAAAGGAGATTGTTTCATTGCTGCAAGTCAAGTAAGGTAATTGTACCCACATAAGAATGGCTGAAACGTACAAATATTCTTCTGGCCATGAGCAGCACCTTCTTTAAAGAGTACCTTTAATGTCCTCATAAAAGTGCGGCTTTGTATACCACTAGAAAGCCGACAGTGTGCTGAATTCAGTACACTGTTGACTTTCTCCGGTATGTGCCACAGTGCTGGAGATATCGGTGCCGTATGTTTTGCAGGTGTGAACCTAGTGTAAGATGAACTACATTTATGTCATGTTCTAGAAATAACCACAATAACTAGTCTAGCCAATGCCTGTGATCTTGACTTATTCAGTTATTTTTGTATTGCAGATAACAGAACCATTTTCATTTTTGACTTCTTCACATTCTAGTCTCTGTAACCAGTGGCATCTGTCTATACAGCAGAATGTAACAGTAACACTCAGAAGGACAACAGCTATGTGCTGACTGGTGACATCCTACTCAATCCTATAATATCTGTTTAGAGACCTAACCATTGTCTGAATGTGAACATGCTAATTCTCACAACTGGTTTTAGCAATCAGCAGTCAGCACCAAAAAAAAAGCCTATACCAATGGTGATCTGTGTAAGCATGCTGTATAACTATTGCCATAGTCTCTAATTACACCTGAAGTCATTTCTGTATTTCGCTCTACATTTCAAACAATGTTTATTTTTATCTAGAGTCCCATGGTGGAGCCATTTAATAACACAATAAAACAGCACTGTCACAGTGGGACTGTGAAAACCAACAGAGTATAACCTCAGTTAAAGCTGCCTAAGGAAAACATAATTTGCTGGATTATTAATTTTCGGAATGATTTACAATTAACCCCTGTCAATCCCATGCAACGATTCTGTCTAAATTGTTTGCTGCACCATTACACCTCAATTCATTGTATGAATCATAAAAGTGAAGAACATATAGCATTTATATGCTTCTATGAAAAGGGAGTTTTGACATTTACTTAAATAGTATGGCCCCACCTAGTGTTCAACATATATAGTGTACTGAGCTCGTTGCTGTTGGACACACATCGGGGGCGTAACTTGATGGGTGCAGAGGGTTCAGTCCCACCAGCGCCCAGAAGTCTTAGGGGGCCCAGTATTGAGACTTCAGATTCCATCTGGTCCATAAACCAAGGTGACCCACAGATTACCATAACCACACTAAGGTTGATTAAGCTCCTTAGTACCTATAACCATCACTATCAAGAATTCACTGTAGGGATGAGGTAGGGGGCCCTGGACAAAAGATAGCACCAGGGTCCACAAGACTTTAGGTATGCCAGTGACACACATGCTCAGTTACTCTCACAAAGTCCAGGTCTCTGCACAGTGATCTGTTCACTACAAAGAAGCCAACATAAATACCATTCTGCCTTGGCTTATCAGGAAACGGAAAATGTCTTTAAATTATGCTGATTATAACTCTGTATGGGAAGTAAAAAAAAGAATCTACATTGTGAGCTCCCAGAAGGGGAAGGTGATAGATTCTGTCCAGAGTCTGCACACCAAGGAGAAGACATGGAGGCAAAAAAAACATTACTATGGTATGTTTATATTAGAAATGCAGCAAATCACTTTAAGGCCAGTGCCCCATGGCAGAAACGCCATGTGAAAACATCAGCGTTTTACAGTCTCTGCAGAAAAACATGTGCAGTGGAAATACTGAGATTTACAAAACTGTTGCGTTTTTGGAAATCATAGCATGTCAGTTATACAGTATCTATGGAAATGCTGGTGGTTTCCCTATAGGAGTAATTGAAGCAGAAAGTCGGTAGAGGAAAACTCTGCGGACTTTCTGTGAATAGCACTGCATTTATAGCAACAATTACCTATGCAGGTACAGAAAATATAGATATATTACATGCTTCAATCTAAATACATGCTCTAATGTTACCAAAAAATTGTGAAGATGTTCTTAAGGCAACACAAGACTTTTCATTTATTATTGAAAAAAAATGGCAGGCTATGTCCTCCTAAGGAGAAGTTTATACTTTTACCTTTCATGGGAATTGTGGGTTGTCACGTGGTTGTATTTCCTTCACTGTTGGAAGTTCTTCAGCTTGCAAACTTATCTGTGTAAGCAAACAAGGAAAAAGGGATGAAGTAACATCATCATAGATACAAAAGTATGGAAGAATGAGATGGGAAAGAGATCAGGGATTCATTGTTTTGTGATGACGTTTGGTTGGCACAGATGTATAACCTGAAGATCCTAAAAAACAATAAGAAATATATAAGCAAGAATCTACCTTCTATGTGTTCCACGTGTTAGGTGTTACTACTACCTCTGCTCTTTGTACAGCCATGTTCCTAGTTGATCAGATTAGGCCATTAGGCCAATGCTGTTTTAAAAATGTGGAGAAAAAAGTCCTGCAAGAAGGACATTTTTCCACCTTTTTCAGTTTTTCAGAAAACTGTCGAACCCCATTACAGTTTATAATATAGTTTCTGCAGGTAACTGCTTTTTTAAGCAGATTAGGTTTCCGTTCGTGGGGTCCCCAAGTGGACGCCACAAATGAAAATCCGAACACCAGTGTGAACCTAGTATATCCAACCATTCATACCCATAACGGTAGGTTCACACCTGCGTTCGGCACTCCGTTCTGTGGTTTCCGTCTTCTGCATGCAAGAAGATGGAAACCACAGACCAGGTCCAGCCGTGAGCAGCGGTGAGTGTTTTATGCTCTCCGCCGCGAAACCGGATTTTTTAAACTGGACACAGAGTACTGCATGTCCGACTTAAAAAAACGGTTTCGTGGCGGAGTGCATAAAACGCGCACCGCCGCTCACGGCCGGACAGCTTTCAAACCCATTCAAATGAATGGGTATGAAAGAGTCCTGCAGGTTTCCGTCTCCTGCCTCTGTTTTGTGCAGGAAACGGAAACCTGCAGAACGGAGACCGGGTGCAGATGTGAACAAGCCCTAACTTGCAAATATTATTACACCTTCCTGCGATCAGTTACAATAGGAAGAACAGCTCTGAGGCACAAAGTTTACAGTAAATGCGTTTAGCAATAATCCCTGTGAGAAAAATTCCAAACGTTTAATACTAGACCAAAGGTTGATGTGATCTGTCAGCAGCATATGGCGATTACAATGCAGAATAAACCATGTGGAATGTATGTGACAGATACTACTTGTGACATTTACAGTTGTTTGCTTTGGTGTGTATTGTCATTCTCTATTTACTCTTCAGTCAACAGGTGGCATATTGCTGGATGATATCACACATTTCATGCCTACTTTAATTACGGTAAGTAAATTAAATTAATCTTGACATCAGTCTCAGCCTTACCTACAGTATTCATTACATATAGATAGTCCTGCCTACTACAGGTGGACACATGCTGCCTTGTATACTTCTGTAACTGTATATATGATTTTATTTCAGTTTATGACTGCTTTAACATCTCTGCTTGCTGTCAATTGATGTACTCTAATTTACACAAAGCTGCAGAAATCTAATACATATCAAATAGTTTTCACTGCTGGGGGTTTGTTTTATTGTAACCTATTGGTAGGGTATTGTCACTTAAGTGAGTCAATTTAAAAGGAACACAAGAGAAGTCCAGATTAAATAAAGCAATTCATCTTTACTGAACATGACAGTAGATTCAAAACTAGTACAGTGGTTCTTTATAATTGCAGTTACATTAATATTCTTGTGGGGTTATTTTTCATCCTCCACTTTTTTTGGTTGTATTTTTCTCAAGTGCTTTTCTGTATGTGTCTATTTATGATATAGGCACACTTCCTAGTTAAAAGTTATGCATGTGTTAGTTGGTTTAGATGTGCCTTTATAAGTTATGTGCACTTTGCCCCTGCTTCCAGACCACTCATAGGCTATATACAGTAGGTCTGGGCAGTCCACCCTTAAGGCCCCGTTCCCACGGAGTAACGTATTTAGACATGTATACACGTGTCAGAGCGAGGCGCTTCAAAACAGATCCCATTGACTTCAATGGGTGCCGGCTTACGCGGGCTACACATTGAAATCAATGGTTATAAAGCCTCCCATTGATTTCAATGTGTAGTGCGCGTAAGCCGGCACCCATTGAAGTCAATGGGATCGGTTTTGAAGTGCCTCGCTCTGACGTGTATACGTGTCTAAATGAACAGCACGTTTTTCCGTGGGAACGGGGCCTGACCCTGTAAAAAAATGTACCTATACGTCACTGCAGTGTTAAGAAGTTGCACAAAATCATGCACTTGCAGAAACAGTGAGCCAGCTGTTACCACAGCCGAAGGTTCCTATATGGAAGACTGAGATGGTTTATTACCGTCTCTGCCTTCCCGATGCTGTGTACACAGAACTCAACCACCATGATCTGGCTTCCACCTCTGGTCCTGCTGGGACAAGAACTACATGAGCTGCTGGATCCTAGAGGAACTATTCCAGCTCTGGAGTACAATTATGATACTCGATTCTTCCCGTAACTGTATTCAATTTAAAAAATAAAAAAAAGAGTTTTTTCTAAATTTCTTGTAAGAAGAAAAATTTTGTGGTTTTGCCATATTGATTTTGTTCCCACTATGCCGTTTGTAGTTCAGGCATTTTTTAAACACAGGGATAACTAATTTGTATATGTTTACTTTATTTTTACTATTATATTTATATTTACTCTATACAATTATTAGATTACCTGTCCAATAGACTGTCATACAACTGTTTCGCAGTGTAACTATTAAGGCCAGGTACAGGCAAGCCTCAATAGTTATATATCTATGACTGGCCTGGGAGCCTTGATAAGGTTCCTGGCTGCCATAGAAACAGTACAGCTCCCGCACAGCAAGTTCACAATAGAAAAGGAACGGGGGCAGTGCGGCCACACAGGGGGATCAGGAGCCATAAAAAGATAAAATGCCTGCAATCAGAGAGAACTCTCAACATGGGCATTAGTGCTGGGACTCTACTGTATAGAACAGCGGAGACCCATTGGCTATGAAAGCCGCTCGTAATAGTACAGCCGGTGTCGGGAAGCGGTCAAAGGGGTTTTCCAGGTTAAATATATTCATGGCATATGCTAAGTATAGGTCTTTAATAATAGATCACAGAGGGTATGACACCTATTAGCTATTCTTAACAGCTGATAAATAGAGAATGGGACAGAAAGCAAAGAGCTCTGTTCTCTGTGTAGTGGCCAGACTAGGTGGTGCAGATAAATTCTCATTCCTTTGAATGGGAGCTAAGCTGTAATAATTCAGTTCGGGTACTACAGAGAAAACAATCCACTCCTGGATTTGGCTCAAAAAAACGCAACAAAATTTGCAATAAAAAAAAAAGCTGCGTTTCTGCAACATGGGGCCTTAGCCTTAGGCCGGGTTCACACGGAGTTACGTGCCGCGAGATTTGGCACGTAGACGCCGCGTGACCCTTTGCGTGCCGTACACGCTCCCATTCATTTCAATGGGAGCGGGGAGCGTATGCGCCGCGCTAGTTTGCGGCCGTGCATTTATTCACGGCCGCAAACTAGCGCGGCGCATACGCTCCCCGCTCCCATTGAAATGAATGGGAGCGTGTACGGCACGCAAAGGGTCACGCGGCGTCTACGTGCCAAATCTCGCGGCACGTAACTCCGTGTGAACCCGGCCTTAAAGAGAGTCTGTCACAAGGGTGAAGCATATTAAACCAGTAATGCTGTTAGATAGCTCAGGCTCACCTGAATGTAACACTTATTTCTCCTTGAAAATTAGTGCTTCATTGTAGAGATATTAATTTATGTCATTCAAATGAGCAGTCTGGAGTACCAAGGGCATCACCATTGCTCAAACTGCTGCGCTCCACAATGCCTTGGAGTGCCCTTGTTCCCCCCTTACTTCTTTGAGTGACAAAACCAGAGAGCTAAGCTGAAATCTTGCATGACCCTGTCACACAAAGAAAGGAGGGGGAAGGAAAGAGCAGTGTGGGGAGTAGCAGTTTGGAGCAATGGAGCCACTCTCTGTATTCCAGATTTCTAACTTACATATTCTGAAATAAATGAATATCTCTGCAATGTAGGCAGGAATTTTTATGGAGAAAAAAGAATTACATTCAGGTGTGCTACTGATTTAATATGTTTTACCCTGGTTATAGACTCCAGGGATGCCTCACATGGGCCCAAATATCCCTACGGCTATCTATGACTATCTATCAAGTCATTAGGCTTTCATTGTCATGAGCTCCATGGTCTCTACTCACATAGTGAAAGCCACATGCAGCCACAATTATACAGTATAATCAACTAGAACCATGACGGTAGCTTCTCCTGGGTCGCTGGAGAACTGGTACATAACAGCCCAGATCAAACCCACCATTAGGGTAAGTTCACACATAGTTTTTTGGTCAAGATTTTAAGGCCGTATCTGCCTCAAAATCCTGACCAAAACGACGTCTCCCATTGAAATCAATAGGAGCCGCTCAGGAGTTTTTTCCAGAAGCCGTTTCTTGCGGTTCCCAGAAAAAAGAAGCGAGGTGCTCATTCTTCAGGCCGAGTCGCCTCACGATTCGGCCAGAAGACACTCCCTCCTCCTCACTAGGCCCATTCATGTGAACTTACTCTTACCCTCCCCAGGTATGAGCACTTAGGAATGCTCACACCTCTCAGTCTGACATTATCTACACAGAGACTGCATCCCCCTGCCTCCTCACCCCATATTGTATTTATATATGTATATTGTTTGATGCAAAACAAGAGAGCTGTACATAGTGCAAACATAAGTAAATCACTGACTAGCCTCAGTATATATAATGGAGCTGTTACCCATCAATAAAGGACAGATCTCAAAAGTCTAGATCAGGGGTCAGCAACCTCCAACACCAATGCCAGAGTCAGCACTGGAGGCATATCTACCTGGCACAAGTCTCTCTCAGCTGTGTTGCTCCCGAGGAGGGAGGTAGTAAGTAGGGAAGCATGAGGTGTGATATTGGGCATGACCTAGCCTGCTCACAGGGCAGCAATTGTTTTTTATAACCTGAAGCAACCGTATGGCAGCAGAACACCCTGAAGTGGGCGTATGTTCATTTCAGCAAGGCTGGACAGGTTTGTATGAATTTATTCAACATAAAAATCGGGCTGTGTAAAGATCAACCCCTAGTGTGTGAAGTCCGCTCTGGGTCCTGTAAGAAATCCAATCCTATCACACTGAAGGATCACATTGAAATGTCCATTTAATCCACTAATTCATTGGCTGCCAATATGGATTGTGTTATATGACTTTCATGTAGAGCTCAATATCCTTACAGTTATCACATGACACACTGATTACTTTGTCTTTGAATTTGTTTTAACCCTTTACTGACATTCTCTGTATTATTACGACAGATGTCAGATATTTAAAGATGATAGCTGCTTAGGCTCCGTAGCTGCTGAGTCTCTGCTACCTGTGGGCATTAACCCCCCGATGCCTTGGTCAAAGCTGACTGAGGCGTCATTTTCCTGGTACCTGCCATTTTGTGGCGATTCGCTGACCCCAGGCTTGTCATTGTATGTATTCTATTACAGGCTACTCTATATTAGCATTGCAGTGGATTGTAACAGTGATCAGACCCCTCTGGGGTTTAAGACCACTAGGAGGTCTAAAAATTACAGTAAAATAAAAAGTTACAAAAAATACAAAAAAATAAAAAAGGCTTTCTGCCTCAATTATAATTGACACACTGCTATTTCCAAAAATGCAATGGTTTTAGAAATTGCAGCATTTCCACTGTGCATATTGTTCTGCAATGTGTGGGTGGGATTTACTAGAACCCCGCCACTTCCCAGCAACTGTAAAATCACATGGGGCCTTGGCCTAAGGGGGAACTGCTTCTAACTTCACTAGAAAGCAGTAATACTAGATTTCTTTCTTTGCATGTTGCATTTTGTCAAGGAATAGAGCATGTCCCAGGAGAAATGAAGGGCTGCCGACAAGTCACTCTGTCAAGGCAGTGAACAAAGTTTGTCCTACATGAATGAAATTCTAGATACAATTGTTCTGCCATTTTCAAATCTTATACAGTACTGAACATGCAGAATACACATAATGACAGAGCAGAATGTATCTTCAGGTGAGTATGAGGTGTGTTCATTGCGTGTAAGAAATTGGAATACTTTCAAAGAAAAATAATTGCGATTCCTGGTGTGAAGGCATTGTTACATAAGACCAGCTACTGACAAAGGGCTGAACTGCAATACTGGACAAAGTCCATTGACAATAAAGGTGCCGTGTCTGAAGAAACAAGTATGTGTTTGGTATTACAACTTTGTATATGAAAAATACAGCTTCAAAAGCTCTAAAGATATATTATAAAATGTATTAACTCTGAATTTAGACCTAAAAATAATGACATTCATGCAGAGCCTCACATACATTGAAGTAAAAGGACTAACAACTCAGATTTAGCAATAAATCTGATAATCAGGAAATGCGCTCTCCTCAAAGGTTGGAAAATACGGTTTTATTGACGAAATTAAAACACGCACAACGCGTTACGGGCGTCTGACCACGCCCTTCCTCAGGTGCAACAGTTTCAAGATTAACCCAGATATGAGTGATGATGTTCCTGTAAGAGCAATGTAGAATTTTGTAGTCAGTGTGTTAATGAATCCAGTCACGGTCACTACAGGCTCGTACAGCTGGAGCGCCGCTCTGAAGTGATAAAGCAGGAGCAGCCCTGTCACAAAGAGCAGCAGCCACACGTACACCCAGTATCTGCACAACCGGCCCTTCACCCGAGTCAGGAGAGAAGGCCCTGAAAAATGCTCAGGGCCTTCTCTCCTGACTCGGGTGAAGGGCCGGCTGTGCAGATACTGGGTGTACGTGTGGCTGCTGCTCTTTGTGACAGGGCTGCTCCTGCTTTATCACTTCAGAGCGGCGCTCCAGCTGTACGAGGCTGTAGTGACCGTGACTGGATTCATTAACACACTGACTCCAAAATTCTACGTTGCTCTTACAGGAACATCATCACTCATATCTGGGTTAATCTTGAAACTGTTGCACCTGAGGAAGGGTGTGGTCAGACGCCCAAAACGCGTTGTGCGAGTTTTAATTTCGTCAATAAAACCATATTTTCCAACCTTTGAGGAGAGCGCATTTCCTGATTTTCAGATTTATCACTAAATCTGAGTTGTTGGTCCTTTTGGTTGGTACGCCTGTGAGGTGGTAGGAATATTGCTGCTCCATTCAACTACATTGTCACCGCATGCACAGAGTTGTGACTTAGGTTCACAACTCTTTAAGATGAGCGTCATTCCTTTGTTTAAACATCTTCTCCTTTTGAAAATACTACACTACGGTTTGCTCGGTGTCTGTTGTTCTATTTTTGTCTTCGAGATCACATACATTGAAGTCTGTCATAGCTTGCAGAGCTGGGAAGGGTTTGCTGGGGTGAGCAGCTAATGATAAGGAAAGAGTGGGAAAATATTCTTTTGCGTCAAACTAACCTCTGGGAGAAGAATATCTACAGCTATACATCAGTCCCAAATGGGATAAAGTTAGTGTTCCATCTTCCTGTCTGACCTCCAGACTTTACTTCTCATGGACATCCCAATATCTTGACGCTTTCTCTGAATAGCTCAGACTAACTGTGAGAATGAGTCTGTCCCTAGTAAATCCAAACTGAAATATGGCAAATGTTTGCAGATCCCAAAGATAATAGCATGAAACAGAAATAGGACCATTAGTGGGGTATTAGACTATGACAGCCTCATCATTATGTAATAAAAACGTCTCCTATTTCTAATAGTCTTCGCTTCAATGCTTCTCCATTTTCTCTCTTTATAGCAACTTTGCTACATTATCTCGGTAAAGTGCTGTGGAATACGATGGAGCCACATAAGTAATGAAAAGAAGTAATAAGTAAATTGTATCAGAGTATGTAATTCTTTATGAGCTAAACACAGAAGCAGCACAAATCTCTCTCCTTTCTTGGACTCCAGGTATCACCTACCATACATTGAATATAAATTCTCAGCTTTGAGCAGGACTAGATCCAGATTTTTCAGTTTATGAATGCAAACTACAATTTGTTTGTTCACTGACAGCAAGCAGAAACCAAGCAATGGGGAGGAATTCAGACACAATAGGACTCATGCTCCTGCTTCTTCTTCAGTCTCCAGGGGGTCCGGTGATTGGTGACATTGTACTTGTGAAAGGGCCGCTTAGCAGCCTAACATACTAACCACTACACTATGTGCTTAAATAAAAATATAATATATATATATATATATATATATATATATATATATGTGTGTGTGTGTGTGTGTGTGTGTGTGTGTGTGTATGTATGTATGTATTATTACCATATTTAAAGGGATCCTATCATTTAGAAGGTGTTATTTCTCCTTAACACGTCAGAATAGCCTTAAGAAAGGCTATTGTCTCCTACCTTTAGATGTTTTCTTTGGGCCGCCGTTCGGTACAAATACCGGTTTTTACCGGTATGCAAATGAGTTCTCTTGCAGCACTGGGGGCAGGCCCCAGCGCTCAAACAGCACTGGGGGCATCCCCAATGCTGCCAGAGTACTCTCTCCAGCGCAACATCCATCTTTGTCAGGAACATCCTCTTCTTGTGTCTTCTTCCGGCGTAGGCAGTGAAACTTGTAGGCCTGGGCAGAGGCGAGTGCGCATGCCCGCGGCCACAAGAAAAATGGCTGCTTACACAGTAAGTAAGTGGCCATTTTCTTGTGGCCTGTGGGAATGCGCAGTCGGCTCTGCCCAGGTCCGAGGCCTACAAGTTTCACCGCCTACGCTGGAAGAAGACACAAGAAGAGGATGTTCCTGACGATGATGGAGGCGGCGCTGGAGAGAGTTCTCTGGCAGCATTGGGGACGCCCCCAGTGCTGTTTGAGTGCTGAGGCCCACCCCCAGTGCTGCGAGAGAACAAATTTGCATACGGTAAAAACCGGTATTTCTACCGAACGGTGGCCCGGAGAAGACATCTAAAGGTAGGAGAAGAATAGCCTTTCTTAAGGCTATTCTGATGTGTTAGGGAGAAAAAATACCTTCTAAATGATAGGAGCCCTTTAAATACAACTGTATATTCCAATAAATTATGTACGTATAGAAAAATGCTATAGAAGCTTTAGGTCAAAGAAATCCTTAGTTTGTGGTTCAACTATAAGGAGGCCTGACTCACATAGACATGGTCCTGGATTTTAGACCTGGGACAGACTTAGGTCTCACACGCACAGCTAGCAAACTGACACATTCATTTCTATGGGGATTCTATGGAGATACATAAGAAAGTGTATTTTCACAGTTCTGTGTATGGGACCATGAGCAAAACTCAGGATAGGTCCTATTCCTGTCCATTTTGAGGACCATGCTCACTTGTCCCTGTGAATGGGGACGCAGAAGCACAGGCGGCACATGGATGACACCTGTGTGCTGTCTGTGCTATTCAATCATGGCCGTGTACATGTCACCTGTTTTCACATATGCTTCTTCTTAGGCAGTGTCTGCCTAAAATCCCTAGACAAAAAAGTCCTGAGCATGCAACTTTTTTGTCCAGGGTTTTCAGTTTAAAAAGAAAAGACACCCAATGGATACCATTAAAGTCAATGGACTTTGTCAGGCTGCATATGTGTCCAATATTTTAGCGGTCCGTTTGTCCTTAGATTAGGCCATCAATATTAGATCTGTGGGGGCTCAACAACTGGGACTCCAGCAGATCACCTTTACCGAGAAAGCACAGGAGAGTAGCACTGCTGACTCAGCATACAAACTGCAGCAGCGAGTGTAGGCACTGAAGTGATGCCCCATAGATTTCCCAAGGATAGGCCATCAATCTTAGATACTGGATAGCCCCTATAATGGTACATTAATATCTATTTATGGGGTACTGTATTAGCTGGCTTAGAAGGAACATCGCATAGTTCTTACCTGTCCTGCTCACTAGCAACGAAGGCTACATGGGGGCAGTGCTAGTAATGTAGCTGAACGGCTGCAGCAGGCTGGCCTGAGGATAATTTGCTCAGGAAATGGGGTTAAGATTGTTATTGCATATATTAAAACTACCACCTCAACCATTGCTTTATCTGTACATACTATCATGAAAATAGCGAAGAATGAGTCACTTGTATGACATAGCATAGGCAGAGCAACAATAAAAGGATGAATGAATCACAAAATACCTGTAAACTGTACAAGATTTGAAGATAATTTATATTCTTATCAATCAACCGTAAATATAAATTACTTCCATCAATCTTACTGTATATTAACCCATTTTCTTCAATCAACCTAGTGATGAATAACCTTAAATAGTCTCTCTGAAAGTACAGGTTGCTATAGGTGGTGTCTTAAAGGTGCAAGAAGCTACAGAGGTATCACTTGAAATACACAATAATACCTTCATGCACTTATTGTCTTCCTAGGGGGTGGTTGCAATGAGGCATCAAAAATAACCTCACATTAGTCTTTTCCCTATTTACTTGTTTCATATTTATGGCATGTATACTCTGGCCTCCTGGTTGGTTTACCCCAACACATTCACCATGGGAGATCAGAAAGGCTTGGCATTTATTCTTCATGCTGTACAGTAGAGAAAAGGGGCATAAGCCTTGGATTGATGAATCATTGCATATAAATATAGATGGGGCCCGCTCTTTTCCATGGACCACACAGCAATGCCCGCATACCTCCCAACTTTTTGGACTGTGAAATATATATATGTCTGAATGGGTTTTTTAAATAAAATATTAGCAAGAACAAAACCTGTATAAAGACATTTTAAGGTCACAAATTCAACAAATCACATATACGACTTTTTATATATGCTAGGGTCTAATATTCAGTTAAGTTTATTAATGCACATCTATTTCCAATATCTAAAAGGGAGACATTTAAGGAGCCAAGACAGAGGGACTTGACTCATAATTAGGGACGTTCCCTCTGAAAGATGGAAATTTAGGAGATAAGTAAAAGTAAAATGTCCTTGCTAGGGTTCCCTGTTTGATACTCACAGTATTATTGATGTAAATACTATGGGATACACTTTCGGGGAAAATGTAAAGTGAAAAAAGCAGCAGCTTTATATCTTATGGCTATGAAGCTCTTTTACAACTCAGTGTGCTCAGCTTTCACCTACTTCAGCAATGATGACTGACTAGATTTCAACGAGGCTCGCCCTATACAACTTGCTGTGGGGAGAGGATGTGGGAGGAGATAGAAGCAGCACGAAATTGTGTTTCACTCAGCCACTGAAACACTCTTTCTAGGTTCTTCACAGAAGAGCAAACAAGATTCCATTCTCTCGAGTACTGAAGACGTGACCATCCTCAGAGTAAGTGTCCTCAAGGATGGAATCTTGCATGGCTTGTAATCTCATCAGTTTGTCTTGTCCTACTTTCCTGTATTTCTCGTGGTGAAATCTGGGGAGGAGTGAAAGTCCTGAGTGATGTCAGAGGCTTCCCACGTTGTGCCTCTTCGTCTGCAAGTCACAATCTTAAAATTTCTGAGGACTCACCATGTGCCTGAAGAACTGGACCACTTGTGACTGAGAACCCAAGGGTTGAATTTTTAGCCCAGGTTCTTTCAGGACAATGAAGGACGAAGATAAATCTAGTAACCTCACCACTAACAACACCAACTGTCTATACACTGAGAATTTAGGAGACAATGAGAGTCCGGCGATCAGTGCCGTGATGTTCTCATCTGGGGTCTTAGGAAATTTAATAGCACTGGTTTTGCTGGAGAGACGAAGAAGAGGAAACAGGGGAAATATTTCTCTGTTCTTCATCCTTGTGACTGGCCTGGTTATCACTGACTTATTGGGCACTTGTATGATCAGCCCTGTGGTGTTGGTATCTTATACCAAGAGACTTACGCTCCGTTCTTTGAATCTTTGTGAGTATTTTGCTTTTGCCATGACTTTTTTCAGCCTGGCCACCATGATGGTCCTCTTTGCCATGGCCTTGGAGCGTGCAATGGCCATCGGACATCCTTATTTTTATGAGAAGTTCATAAAGAAGCGATGTGGAATCATAACTTTCCCAATTATCTACTCCTTTTGCATAATATTCTGCATCTTCCCGGTTATGGGATTTGGAGAATTCATTCAATATTGTCCTGGAACTTGGTGCTTTATAAACATGCGAGGTCATGAAAAGAATGGGTATATTAGCAACGTGTACGCTATGCTTTATGCCACCCTTCTTCTGATTCTCATCATAGCTGTGTTAACCTGCAACCTCATTGTCATTGTCAGTCTGGTCAGAATGCACAAAAGACAGAAGCTTCGGAGAGTTGGTTCTCTGATGACCAACAAGCGGGAGAGGATTTCGATGTCTGAAGAAATTGACCATCTTATACTATTGTCCATCATGACCATTACCTTTATTATTTGCTCAGTACCTTTCACGGTAAGATCTTTTGAATCATATCCAATGCTTGTGACATTTCATATCCGTGTAGCAGAGACTAATATGTCATTTAAACCTTTGACAACTCATGCTTTTAAGCTAATGAAATAGTTTTACCACCTGTTCTAGAGATAATACATGTTGAATCTTTTATATAGGTGCAGCCAACCTTTTTAAAGTAACAATGGTCCACGATATTAATGTAGTATTTGTACGCCCACCTCTTCATCAGACAAGTTTTCCATTTGTGGCCATGCAATCTATTTCTATAGTTACAACCATTTCATCTAGCTAATGACAGTTTGGATCTGGAGAACATCTGTAGAAGAGTTTTCCAAAAATGTCAAGCAAAGTTATTATAAGACACAACATTTCATTCAGTTTGCAGTATAATAGCTATTCTGCACATGATAAGTATACTCTGTGTATTGTTCTCTGACAAGTACCTCCTTGTAGAATACCGCTGCCCTTTACTAGAATGCTCCATGTCCTTTGCCACAATAAATTATTTTTCACCCCTGTATGCAAATATATAGCAGCTGTGTCAAATGCATGTATATAGTACTCCATTTCTTGGAGCGTGAAACATATTCAAATCATTTGACTTAATTTGCAAATATATAAACTACAGACATAATAAAATTTATATAATTATGTCACATTCTGTATTATGATGGATTATGCCAAGTTGCATGCTCAGCTCTGCTACATCTGACAGTCTGTCCCTGCTACTTCTTATCTTGTACCAGTGTTGAGTTGCACACAGTTGTTTACCCCATAGCTGTACTCACTAGTTTGCTGATTGATTCATTGTTTACATATTGTTACATTTCTTGTGTTGATTGGAGTTACATCCCAAATTATACTTTAGAGTTACATTTACCGTTTGTCCAGTTATCAGAGACAGTCAGAAAGTTTGTCATACAAGTCTGTCAATACCAGATGATGCCAAGTCCACGGACAGGACTACATGGCCAACATAGAACCCATGTATGTCAATGGGCCTATTCACATTGTTCTACCTATGTCCATTCTTAATGCAAATCCCCAGAGGAGACTGTGTAAACTCTAAACAAGCAGAGAATTGTGTGATATTTCAGCTCTGAAGCTTGCTGAATTGTGAATGCAGCTCTGGATAACAGGTTGTAATTCAGGATCAGTACTGTCATACATGCACACAGTGAGTCCATCACCAGAATAGTGAGTGAAGCTCTGAAATATAATCCTGGATATAACTCAGGGTCAGTACAAGATAAAGAGTGTAATGTAAGAACAAAAAACAGAATGTAACCAATGGATGTATAAGGGGCCCCTGCTCCACTACCTCGGTTTGTACCTATGCCCTATTCTTGAGGGTGGTCTACACTATGGGGCATCTGTGTCCTGTAGGTGAACCAGGCATAATAAGATAGGAAGGGGACAAGGAACATTTGCTTGGTTGCCTTGTTAAGAGATGATAGAGCAGCAAAACCATTATAAGGAGGGAGTTCATTCTACTATGTACACCCCATATTGGAGTTGAATTGCTCTCATGCACAGCGGTATAAAAGCTTTCTTTCAAGTATGACAAAATCCTGAGCAACCATGAGAAGAAACAGCAACCAAAGCAGAACACTTACTACACATAAACAGGAAGTAAACCATTTACAAATCTGCATTTATATGATTTACTAACTACAGTTTTAGTAAATTCTCAGAGAGTGAGAAACAGGAGCCCTCCATGTCTGAGCCATTTCATCTTATCTTGATAATGTCATCAAAAGACAAGTTATAACTCATGCTAAATGCAACGTCTATCAAATCCTTAATCTCTGTATTACCTGGGCAGTTATAAGGAAGCTTTTGTGATCAGATTAGATCACTCAAATTTTCTATATACACTATAAAAAACACAAACATTGCATAGAGTTAGTTATAGATTGTGCAAAGGTATCTGTCGCCTCTACTGCTCATGTAAACCCTCAATGCTACAATTTCAGCTCCACTTTCAGAGAATGTAAATTGCAGGTAAAGTATACATTTTCCAATAAGGGCCCAAATGGAAAAGTTAACCCTTTTACAGCTGTATTCCTATATCTGATTATATTGAACAATCCATCCGTACTATTCTACCCTTACTGTTGTATGTGCACTCACTACAATAGTAGTTACTAAAGGTTTTTATACAGTGCATGGTCTGAAAATCAGGCAAACAGTCATGTAACCTCTTGCCCCCAACCATTGCCACATATAAGCAGGTCCTGATCACCCCCCAAACAAGCAAATGCTCATCTATAAACTGTTCACATTGGTTATGTGATCATAAAAATGCTCATTGGGCGGTGGCAAATCTTACCAAGTAAACAAGAAATGTTCTGCCAACAAATGCAAACTGCTCGGGGGCAAATAATCACATTAAAGGTTGCTAGTCTACAGTATGAATGATTGGTCTATGTTAGCAGCAGTAAATGCACACTGATCATCATCCTACATCATCGCCAGCGCTCTTTAAGCCACAGATCTGCCCATGTAAAGCCAAAGGACCTATTGTCATGCTTGCTCTGTCCTACAAGAGAGAACAAGTGCTGTAGCCGACACTGTACGTTTGACGTTATAGTATTAGAAAATTCTTGGAAATATAAATCTTCAACAGTGCAAAGAACTAAAATGTAGCATAACCGGTTCATATGTATGAGGTAGGAGGAATGCTCTGCATTTCAGTATTTTTCAGAAGGTCCATTCACACTTTAAATATGATTGGTTATTTTAAAGGGAACATTTACCTAAGTGACCCTAAGAAACATTGGGTGATATTTACTAAGCAGAATTCACCAGACTTCTGGCATAATTTGCACCAAAAACTGTATAGCATGACTTGTCTCAGATTTATCAAGAAGGTTACACACTTTTTAGACATGTTTACAACATGTACAAAAAAGAGGTGTGACTTTGCAGGAAAAGGAGGCATGGCTTATCCTAAAGTGGGTGTGACCTATGTTACAATACTGTACATCATAATTTTGGCGCCTTTTTTGTCAGAAACATGTGGTGTAAAGTTAGACTAGATGGTCTCAACATACCCCAGATATATGGAATAAACACTATGATAAGTCTACCTAAAAATTAGATAGTATTAGTAATTATGGTCTGTATACTGTAAAATGCAGTACATGCATGGCATTTTCTGCAACGGTTCTAGGCGTGCCCGAATTGTTGAGAAGCTCACACCAGTTTTCTGGCATGATTTATCATAACTATGTCAGGGTAAGGCAATCCCGCCCTGGCCCACCCCACTCTCTGCCCTGCTATGCCCCCTTTCACAAAAAGGGGTCAGTGATACACAGAACAAAGGATGTGGGCCACCTCTGGCACAAGAAAGGGTCATAGGCCGTTGTATTTCTGTCCTTATCTTGTGCTAATCTTATTTCGCTATACTCCGGCACTATAATCTCAATTCTGCTGGTTGGTTTTGAAAAGTATCATCAAGTTTATTGTCTGCCGCACCCCTAGCAGCTTAGCTTAGCTCTTATAATGCCTAGGGACATTTAGTTTTCCAATATTAAAGGACTCCGCAGCGCCCGGTGTGAGTACTACACTTCCCAGAATGCAAGTCACCAGAGCAAATTCTATTCAGACTCTGAAGGCTGGAAGATTTCAGCTTTGAAGTCAAGAGAATTGTAAATACATCTCTGTAGTATAATATAAACTGTATCTCAGGATTATTACATGACTAGTAAAATGGTCTAGTAAGAGCTGTGCCCAACCTCCAACCCCCCATCCTACCGTTAAACCCAGTAAGGACACTGACACATTAGTTGGAGTAAAGGCCACAGCGGCCAATTTATTAACACCATTAACAAATATCCTTGACCACATTCAAAAATAACAATAACATCATGCAAAAAACATCAACATTAACCTCCCCCACACTAATTCCACCCCGACATAAGGAGGGGTCCCTGAAGGCAAAATTTTATCACCCCCATAAGAACTTCAAAATTTTCCGGCTATTACCCCTGGCCGTGCACGCCTAGCCCAAGGGCACCCACACCGGAGTGTAAACTCGTCCTGGGTACCCTGCCTCAGGACTTAGCAACCATTAAATTCCCAACTATCATCGATACTGAAAGTGGGTGGAGCTAACCCCCCTTTTTGGTCTTCCACCACTGTTTTGCCTACAAAGACCCCTCCTAACCAAGCCGCTGCGACAAAAGCTAAAATTAAGGGAGGGCGGGCGGGACAACTTGTCACCACGATTCTCCTAGAGATAATGAGACCCTCACTAGGCTACCATATTTACAAAATATTCCCACTTTAACCCTCCCCTTGCCCTTAGTCTCACCCCTTAACCTTAACTTGCCCTAACTGCTCCTCATCCCATTTATAGTCATGTGCTACACTCCACTACCCTTTCAGGTACGTTACGTTCTGCTGCCTTGACTAGTAAAATGGTCTAGTAAGAGCTGTGCCCAACCTCCAACCCCCCATCCTACCGTTAAACCCAGTAAGGACACTGACACATTAGTTGGAGTAAAGGCCACAGCGGCCAATTTATTAACACCATTAACAAATATCCTTGACCACATTCAAAAATAACAATAACATCATGCAAAAAACATCAACATTAACCTCCCCCACACTAATTCCACCCCGACATAAGGAGGGGTCCCTGAAGGCAAAATTTTATCACCCCCATAAGAACTTCAAAATTTTCCGGCTATTACCCCTGGCCGTGCACGCCTAGCCCAAGGGCACCCACACCGGAGTGTAAACTCGTCCTGGGTACCCTGCCTCAGGACTTAGCAACCATTAAATTCCCAACTATCATCGATACTGAAAGTGGGTGGAGCTAACCCCCCTTTTTGGTCTTCCACCACTGTTTTGCCTACAAAGACCCCTCCTAACCAAGCCACGACGGGCGGGTGTGACACCTTACTCCCGCTCGTCTCCCCACACCCGCACAGCTCGCTCAACACCCTCCTGAATGCCCAACAGCCAGATATCCATACCAATGGCATTCAGATGGACCCCATCAGGCCGAAACAAATCGGGAGTAGCCACCTCCAGCTCCCGATGTCGAACAACCACTCCACCGTTGCGGGCCACAAACCGACCCACAGCCCGGTTAAGCTTGATTCGGGCCCTATTAATGCCCGCAATCGAGCGAGCGTGTCGCCACGACAATCTGGGCACGATGTCCGACCACACTACCAGAAGACCGGGAAAAGTCGCCCACAACCGCAAGAGATCCAACTTAATGTCCCGAGTCACCTCCCTGGCCGCCCGCAGACCCAAGTCATTACCCCCGGCGTGGATGACTAACACATCGGGAGCCCTATCCATATCAACAAAATACTGCAGCTCACCTAACAACCGGAACCATAGCAACCCCCTAACCCCAATCCACTTGACCTGCACCTCCGACCTCGGGAAGCCCAACTGCCGACCCGCCGGACGAGCATCCGCACGAACTCCTCCCCAGTATACATAAGAGTGGCCAGCGATCCAGACCAAACACGGGGACGAACCTGAAACACAATAAACAAAACTTAAAAACAGCCCCACCAGAAAAAACCCGCGCCCAGCCACACCCCGGCAGCTCACAGCAGATGCGGCCGCACATACAAACGGAAACGATCCGATTCCCACCTACCAATACGCCGGATAACCGCAGCAGGCAAACCCCAGCGTGCCGCCTCAGTGGCGGCCCCAATCCGGAAGGAGTGGGAACTGAAATCCGTTGGAGACAGCCCCAACACCGCCAGGCCCTTCCGCAAAACCTGTACAAATTGAAACTTAGACAAGCAAGACATATCGCTATGAACCAGCAACGCAGAGCCACCCCTCGGCCTCAGACGCAGAAAGGCTTCATAACACCCAACCGGACAAACAATCGACCCCTGCAACCTACGCAAGCGCACCACCAAGCCCCTACCTTCCGGGTCAGTCTTAGACCTACGGATGCGGCAAACCAACTCCTCTCCCAAGAGACGGCAATCCTCAAACAGCAAGCCACCCGGGCACGCACGACTACGAGACACCAACTCAGAAATCCGGAAAGCCCCAAAAAATGCCAACGAAAAGGCCAAACTAAACAACGCTACCTCATAATCAGACATGCACACCCGGCCCAAAATCCCAACCAGATCCCGGACCACCTCAAAGGACAACGGGCGCCGACGGTCTCTGACCGATGACCCCCGACGAAAACCCTTGACCGCCTGCCGCACCAAGAAGGACTTGGTGCAATCACGGATACCCTTAAACTTGAACCAAAAAGCCAAAGCAGACAGCCGCCGGGATAGGCCCGACGGAGAAACCCCAGAACTAAAAGCCGAACCCACAAACACCAAGACAGACGCCTCAAAATCATCCGGAACTACCCCGCCATGCAACTCTTGCAACAACCCCTCCCATTCTGACCAAACACTAGCATACCCCGACCATGTCGAATCCCCCAGAGACCGCCTCACCAGCGACAAAGCCATACTCAAACCAGGGACCACAGCTCCTCCGGGCAAGGGAGACCCTCCTCTTCCGCTTCCGGCGCCACCTCCCGAAATCTGTCCCACTGGAAACGAGAAAGGGAATCCGCTATAACATTAGAAACCCCCGGCAAATGCACCGCTACAAAATGCGCGTTGAGCTCGAGCCCCCTTAACACCAAAGCACGCAACAACCGAACCACCGGCGGAGAATGAGCAGTCTGAGAGTTAATGGCCTGAACCACCCCCAAATTATCACAAAGGAAACGGACCCGGCGGTCACGCAACCGATCACCCCAAATAAACGACGCCACCACAATTGGGAAAAGTTCAAGTAAGGCCAGATTCCGAACCCACCCATTCGACCGCCATGCCGCAGGCCACTCCCCTGCGCACCACTGTCCCTGAAAGTAAGCCCCAAACCCATGCGCCCCGGACGCGTCAGTAAACAATTCCAAATCCAGATTGGAAACAAGCGCCCCCTGCAACATCGACCGCCCATTATACTTAGACAGAAACCCCTCCCAAACCAACAGATCATCCCGCAATTCAGACCCCAAACGCACAAAATGAAAAGGACGCCGAACACCCGCCGTAGCAGCAGCCAGGCGCCGGCAAAACACCCTCCCCATGGGCATAATGCGACAAGCAAAGTTCAGGTGTCCTAGCAATGATTGTAAATCCCGCAACCTAAGCTTCCTTTGCCGCACCGCCCGCCCCACCAATTCCCGCAACTCAACCAACTTATCATCTGGCAATCTGCACTCCAACCGGTCGGTATCAATGACAATGCCCAAGAACTTGACCACTGTAGCCGGGCCTTCCGTCTTGTCCGGCGCCAAAGGGACACCAAAACTGCTGCAGGTATCCTTCATGGCCTGCAACAGCAATGGACACACCCACGTACCAGGAGGGCCAATAAACAAAAAATCGTCAAGGTAGTGCAGCACCGAGTCCACTTGCGCCCGGTGCCGCACCACCCATTCCAAAAAGGTGCTAAACTCCTCAAAATAAGCACAGGAGATTGAGCACCCCATTGGCAAACATTTGTCCACAAAATAACCCCCCTGCCACTTGCACCCAAGAAGGTGGAAGCTGTCAGGGTGCACTGGCAAAAGACGGAAGGCCGCCTCGATATCAGTCTTAGCAAGGAGTGCCCCCCTCCCATAACGACGCACCCAAGCCAGAGCCGCATCGAAGGAAGCGTAGGACACCGCACACAACGCGGGATCAATCCCGTCGTTGACCGAACCCCCTTCAGGGTGAGACAAGTGGTGAATGAGGCGGAATTTGTTAGGCTCCTTCTTAGGAACCACCCCCAACGGGGAGACCCGCAGACCTTCCAAAGGAGGCACCTCAAACGGTCCCGCCATACGGCCCAATTCCACCTCCTTCGCCAGCTTGTCTGACACCACCTCAGGGTGAGCCAAAGCAGATACCAGATTTTTAGGCTCCCCCCCACTCCCCAAATTAGAACACGGAATCCGAAAACCGTCAGAAAACCCCGCAAACAAACGTGAGGCCGCCGACCTATTTGGATACTGCCCTAGAAACCCCACCATCTTTTCCACCCTCACCGGCGTCGCCCCTCTTGTTGTCAAAATCCCCTCCCTTTCCCTTCCCTTTTTTAAAACAGCGAGTGAGGGGGTGAGCCCCCCCACAACCGGAGCACTCGTGCTTAAAGCGACAGTCGCCGCCGAATTTACACTGCCCCTCATTGTACTGCCAACAGCACCCCCTACCTGTTCCAGCCGACCGCCCCGACGAGGACCCAGAGCCGCCGGCCCCGTCCCGAAAGGACTGACCCCCGCTAACACGAGTAGCCGCCATTAATTTCATCCACGAGCTAATATCCTTGTGATCCCATCGTAAGGAAGGACGCACCGCCTTCCGCTGACGAAAGTGTTCGTCGTATCGCAGCCACGCGTTACCCCCGTAGACTCGATACGCCTCACCTATAGAGTCAAGGTAGCAAAATAGGGCCGAACAGTTGTCCGGCGCCTTTTCTCCTACCACACTGGCCATGATGCAGAAGGCCTGAAGCCAGTTCGAGAAGGTACGAGGAATGAGCCGATAACGGCGCCGCTCCTCCTCCTCCTTTTTACACTCATCAGGTTTCACCCGATCCAAATTAAACTTCTCAAGGGGGAGGAGAGAGAAGATCTCCACATACTCCCCCTTCCAGATCTTATCCCTCACCTCCTGTTTCAAGTGGGCCCCCAACGGCCCCTCAAAACAAACATACACCTCAGCCTTGGCGGAATCCGCCATACGGACATCTTCCTTCGCCGCCTCCGCCCCAGAAGAAGCGACGCCCCCGCTATCAACAACCCCCTCAACCGAATCCGCAGACACCCCTGAGCCCCCGCCAGCAGACCCCACACCACTGCCATCATCCGCCGGCTTAGCCGCAGACGACCCACCACAACCTCCACCAGGGGCCCCACAACCACACGCCCCCCCTGAGACACCCGGGGCCACACTTGAGCGCGCCGCCCCCCAAACACCCACCGGGGACCCCCCGCCAAACCCCCCCCCAGTACACAAAAACTGCTGAAACCCCTGAAAAAACCCCTGCATATTAGCAAAAAAGAGGGCCGGATCCCCCCCCCCAACCCCCCCGGGAAATGCAGAAGGGGTGAAGGTCCACTCACCAGCTCGAGCGGGGGGTAGGTCCCCGGCAGCCGTCCCTCCTGAAGCCAGGCCACCTCCAGGCAGCGGTGCAGCAGCTGAAGATCCGGTGTGACAGGCCAGTGATGATCCGCCCGCAGCAGAGACAGCAGCTCCAGACGTCCCAGCCAGGCTGCTCCTGCAGCCAGCCCTCTCTCCAGGCTCTCCACTCCCACAAGGCCGTGTTGGAGGGGGCGGGGCCGCAGCTTCAGCCTCCTCCCCCTCTCCAGAACCATCATCCTCGTCATCGGAGGGGGCGGGGCTATATCCGGAAGCACCCGCCCCGCCGCCAGCCAGTTCAGGGGAACCACAAGATGGCCGCCGACCAGGTACTTCCGGGAAGGCCGCGGCCTGACGATCCAGGCTTGAGGCCCGGCCCCCGGACTGGGAAGCCGAGCAAGAGGCAGAGGAGGCAGCTAGAGGCTCCGGAGCAACGCCGGACCTCCGTTCCCGACGGGCACGCCCCCTGCTAGGAACATCAGCAGGGGAAGCAGCCGCAGCAGCACCAGCATGATCCCGACGCCAGGGGGAGGGGGACACGCGCCGGGATCCCCCTGGAGCCGCACGCCCAGGCCGCATAGATGGATTCCTCCCCACACTACCCACAGCCGACAGAGTACGCCGACCGGGGGACAGTGCCGGAGGGTCCCTGACGGGGCTCCGCTTGCGACGCCTGGGCTGCGGGGACAGCTCAGGACTGAGCCGTTCAGGAGGCCGGGCACGCCGTCTCGGCGGCCGAAGATCCCCTCCAGAGGCAGGAGAAGCATCCACCGGAGGGGCCCCCAAGAAACGCTCCCGAAGCCAGCCAGGGCCCTGGTGTAGAGCAGCCTGACGGATCTCCTGGAGCAGCGCGTCTAATTCAGCCATGGTAAGGGAACAACTTGTCACCACGATTCTCCTAGAGATAATGAGACCCTCACTAGGCTACCATATTTACAAAATATTCCCACTTTAACCCTCCCCTTGCCCTTAGTCTCACCCCTTAACCTTAACTTGCCCTAACTGCTCCTCATCCCATTTATAGTCATGTGCTACACTCCACTACCCTTTCAGGTACGTTACGTTCTGCTGCCTAGATAAGCAATGTAACGTAATGTATGTAGCCAGTGACTCCACCAGTGCTGCAGTAGTGAATGCAGCTCAGGAATATAATACAGGATGTATCATTGCAAGATAAGAAATGTAATGAATTTGGTGACTCATTTTTTCCTATATGAATTATTTACAAAGTTACAAATGTTTTTTAATGTACACTTTTAAATGGATTCTGCCATTAAAACCTTTTTTTGTGGATAAGACGTCGGAATAGCCTTTAGAAAGGCTATTCGTCTCTTACCTTTAGACGTAGTCTCCACTGCGCTGATCCTTAGAAATACTGGTTTTTACCGGTATGCAAATGAGTTATCTCGCAGTGATGGGGGCGGGCCCCAGTGCTCAAACAGCGATGAGGGCATCCCCACCGCTGCCAGAGAATTGTCTCTAGCGCCTTATTCTGCTTCGTCCGCAGCGTCATCTTCAATGTCTTCTTCCGGCGCCGGCTCGTAACTCGTAACAGGCGCACAGGCCACGGGAAAATGGCCACTAACAATACTGTGCAATACTGTACGCCTGCGCAGTCTTCTCTGCCCAAGGCCCTTGGCCTAGAAGTTACGAGCCTGCGCCGGAAGAAGACATTGAGGATGACGCTGCGGATGAAGAAGGAGGCAGCGCTGGAGACAATTCTCTGGCAGTGGTGGGGACGCCCTCATCACTGTTTGAGCACTGAAGCCCATTGCTGCAAGAAAACTCATTTGCAAACCTGTAAAAATGGTATTTCTAAGGAACGGCGCAGTGGAGACCACGTCTAAAGGTAAGAGATGAATAGCCTTTGTAAAGGCTATTCCGACGTCTTATCCACAAAAAAAATGGTTTTAATGGCAGAATCCCTTTAAATATAAGTTTAATAAAATAGCAAAAGAAATAGCTGTTCTGAAACCTCGCAGCTTTGGCTACCAATCCTGTCTCAGAGATGGAATTTCTAATTGTTTTACTTTTTTGGGTTTAGTTGTACTTTAAAAATAGATTTTACTTCTCTCTGCCAACATAAACGGCTTCCAGTCTCAGTTTTGATATAAATCAAGCCCAGGATTTCTGAGGAGGGGACTGCACAGTGCAATTTCACGATCATTTTATTACACACTCTGGTTCTCAATACTGTAGGAGAAAGCTGGTCGAGATGTTTGTTCTGTAAAGACTCGGCATCGACATCCCATTTTGTTCCAAAACCTAAGTAGGTCACAATAACATACTTGTTGTTGGGGAACGACAGGTTAGCAGACGGTAAAGGCCTTCAGCTCGACCACCACTGATTTCCATAATGACTAAGGAGTAGCGCTCCAGAAAGCTTGAAATCTCTTTGGATTTCCATATCAGGAAACATTCCCAACCAAACATCATTGACTTGAAATATTATGACAGACATTTCCAATTATGTAAATCTCTTTGTGGTATTAGCCCTCCAATAGTGTATATACATATGAAGTGTCTAAATTCACCAGCACAATATACATGATATTCTCAAGTGTCCTTTCCATGTAATTCTTAGGTTACTTTGGTAGTTTGGGAGAGGAACAATTTAAGCTTTAGGAAGGAAAAGAAAGACACACAAATAAAATTCAAGGCTTATCAAAAATAATTTTTGGAATTCCCCTAGAGCCAGTGTATAAACTGTGGTTATAACTCAAAAAATGCATACAAGTGGCATACAACAACCAATCCAATATATCTGTAGGTAAAGCTTCACTCCCCCCCGCCTCCAAATATCTATGAAACCAATTTTCTCTTGACCCGCTGGATAATTGAAAATGTAGCAGCTTTCCCAAAGTCTTGATTAAAAATCACAAATTATTATTATAGGACTATTATATAGATAGCTCTTATGCAGTCTTATATGTACCGATGGTTACAAAAAACTATAGCTTTTTGCACATGACCGTGTGCTAACCAGCGGCCGTGAATGAACTGGCCATGCTTCCATGGCTCCTTTCATTCAATGAATAGGAGCACCAGAAGCAGGGCTGAAAAATCAGGCAGGAATAAGACCTGTTCCATATTTTGCGGCCCGAACTGTTGGCCCACACAAGGAACCGTGTCATTCACAATCACTTATATGGATCCATGGAAATGAATGGGTCAGTGTGCTATCCGATTGTCTGCAAGGGGCTATAACTCTATATAATTTGGCCCTGTAATTATGTATTAATGAGTCCCAAGGTCCCCTGTTCTTATGTTTACAGATAGGACAATAGTATCACCAACCATTCTAGAGTTTGAAAAGCATATGTCATACCTCAATGCTCAGATCATGCAATAGATTTCCTTAATTTAAACTGGATTATTAAATGGGGCTAATACAGTACTATTAATTTTAGATTATCATCATCTTATTCCAAATTCTATCTATATCCTTTAAGCATAATAGTCTCGTGATCAATCACGACATGTAAAAGAGTTATCCAAGGCTATGATATAGAACTCTACTTCCACTTTTCAGGCAGTGACGTCAAGTTCATTGGTCACAAGGTCATGTCGCAGCTCGGTCCCATTCCAATGAATGCAAGAGGTAGCACATCCTCTATACAATGTATGGCACTGTGCATGGTAATTACTGCAGAGGTCAGAATAATGAAGCTCATAGTCCCACATAACCTCTATAATGTAGGTTATTTAGGACCATTTATTCTGTATTCCATGATATGAGTGGTTGCAGAAGCAAAGAACAAAAAAATAATAATCCACTGAAGTCTAAGCATGATGAATATATGGTTAGGTGATTTTTACCTTTATAATGACGTTGTAGGGTGCTAGGTCAGAATTTTGAGTCCATAACAATTGGTTATTTTGTTTCCATAGAACAGTGATGTCCAGCTTGTGAGTCTCCAATTTGTGCAAGATTACCCTAGGCATGATGGCAGTTGTATCTTTGTAAATGTTGGAGAACTACAAAAAGAAGACAGCTTCTATAGAAAAATAAGTTTCTGTATAGTTTGTAATTTTCTTTCTAGCAATTTTCTTATTGAAGTCAAAATATGAAAATAGAAATCAGCATATTCAGCTAATTGCATAATATTAGTGGCCACAAAATGCTTATCCTCCCTTGCAGGAGATGTGCTACCATCATAATGTAACGGAGGAAGAGTTATTGCTATAGTCCCATATGTAGGCTAATTAATCCCATCTGAGCTTTGACCTGGGTTAACAAAACTTAAGGCTGAGGCCCCACATTGCAGAAAAGCTCCTTTTTGTTGCAGATTTTGCTTTATTTGAGCCAAAGCCAGGACTGGATTCAGTGGAAAGGAGATGTATAAGAGCTTCCTAGATGTTTCCCATTCCTCCTGTAGCCACTACTAGGTTTGGCTAAAAAAATTAGCAAAATCTACAACAAAAAGGCAGCATTTCTGCTAGGTGGGGCCTTAGCCTAAACGGGGTTTTCCATCTCAGAGTTTCTCCTGCTCTCCTGTCTCCTCTCCCCTCCACTTCTTGGTTTTCAGCTCAGGCCAGCAACATACTCCGAAAATAAACAGTATGCTTGCTCTAAATTGTACTGTTATCTCTGGATTTACATATAGAGATAATTAATCAAGGAACTAGCCTTATCAGGGTTAGCAACTGAGAGCACTTTGCAGAGAAAGAGAAGGAGAATATAGGTAGCCATGAACATGGAATGATATCTCTATTCCAACCATTGCAGTAAGATATGAGAGGTGAACAGAAACCTAGGCAGCAAGCTGTAAATGCTGAGGAAAATTATTACGTATCTGACAAACAGAGTAAAAGATAAAGCAATGTATCGAAAAGAAACACTTAGTCTAAGGCCCCACAGAGAGAGCTGCAGCTAAAAAGCTCTGCAGGAAAAACCACAGCAGAAATGCAATGCGGTTTTCCCATAGAGTTGTTCACAGAAAGTCTGCAGAGTTTTTCTCTGAGGACTTTCTGCTTCTTTTACAACTATACAGAAACAGCCAACGTTTCCATAGGTGTAAATGACATGCTGTGATTTACAAAACGCAATGATTTTTGATATTGCAGCATGTCCACTGCAGATATTTTTCTACAATGTGTGAATGTGATTAACTGGAATCCAAACCACTTCGCAGGTACTGTAAAACGCTACGGCCAAATTGCAGCATTTACACTACATGGGGCCCCGGCCTATAGGAGTTGTTCAGTTTCAGGTAAATATTGCGAGACAATTGTTATTGTAAGCAGAATGAATGACAGCAAACAGGGATCTAGGGAACCTTGAGGAATTGATAGAGAAATCACATTGGGAAATTGTATAACTTTTCAATGTATAAGCAAGAATATTTGTCTCCCAATATTTATCTCAAACTGGACAACCCCTTTAAATCAGCAGTTTAAATATAATTCTTGAGAAGGGTATACCCCTTTAAGTAGCAGTACCACACAATATCCAATATGATATGACTGCAATACAATGTCTAAATAACAAACTAAGGGCCCCTTCACACTACGGATATGCCGACTGATTCTGAACGTTAAAACACGTTCAGAATCAGCGCGTATAAAGCAAATCCCATTCATTTCGCGTGTACGGCTCGCTCGGCTCATTCCGAGCCGTACACGCGAGCGCTTCCCATTCACTTCAATGGGAGCACTCGTATAGAAAAAAAAAGCAGCACATTCATTTCAATGGGGAGCGCTCGTATGCCGGCTCCCATTGAAATGAATGGGATCTGCTTTATACGCGCTGATTCTGAACATGTTTTAGGGGGAGTTCACACGGAGTAACGTGCCGCGTGATGTGGCATGTATACGGCGTGTGAGACTTTGAGCGTAAAAGCTCCCATTGATTTCAATGGGAGCCGGGATCGTATACGCCACGTTATTTTGCGGCCGTGATTTTGCGGCCGCAAAAAACGCGGTGTATACGATCGCGGTGTATACGATCCTGGCTCCCATTGAAATCAATGGGAGCGTATACGGCACTCAAAGTCTCACACACCGTATACGTGCCACATCACGCGGCACGTTACTCCGTGTGAACTCCCCCTTAACGTTCAGAATCAGTCAGCGTATCCGTAGTGTGAAGGGGCCCATATGCAGTTAATACTGCATTTACTGCTGTGGACCAGCCTCAGGCACCACAAGCAGTGGCACTACAAGCAGAGGAAGCTAATGTGCTCAAAATCAAACTCCAAAACAGTGAATAGGATATTCCCTCTTATACTGGTGAGCCATAAACCACATCAAAATGGTTGTGTGAGGATGGCCAACAGCATCTGTATATAAATACATTTTGGGTGGAATTTCACTTTAAGCGGTCTTTACGTTACACCATTAAACAAGACACGTGTCTTCCTGTGTGTCACTCCGCACACAAGCAATTTTATATCAGTTGTGAAATAGTAGACTTTGAAGCTATCTGATTCTGGCTGCAGATCAACATATAATGCCAGTAAAATTGAAATCCCTTTCTTTATTACATGCATCATTCCTAGACATATCAAGTACGAAAGAGCAAATATGACCAGTTAGATCTCCTTAAATCTGGGCATCTATCAGGTGCCCTATCAGGTCAGCAGGTACTATTGCATCTACTAAATACACCCCTCCACTTTCCCTAAACTGCAGTTTTTAAGGCTATGAGAAAGAGATCCCCATTGACCAAAAGAGATCCCCATAGCTCTTATATTAAAAGGTGTCATAGGTAAGATCATAGTGTTAAAATAATGCCTCATCATTCAGTGCTCAAATAATACCATCACCATACAGTACTCATATTATACTTACATTATGCAGTGCTCAATAGTACCACCACAATACAGTGTACAAATAGTACAACCACCATACAGTAACCAAATAATATCACTCACTTGGATGCAGGAGCATAACTAGTAAAGTATGGGTCCCATAGCAAACTTTGACTTGGGCGCCCCCCACAGCATAGCATCCCCTTTCCTGGTTCCCACACAATGCCCCATTTACAGATACTATAATATCCCAAAGGGGCCTTCAGACAGTATAATATCCCATAGTAGACCTGACAGACATTATAATGTTCCATAGTGGTCCCTCCACACAATAATGTTCCTCAGCAGCCTCCATACAGTATAATGTCCCACAGTTTCCCTTCCATACAGTATTATATCCCATAGTGGCCCCTAATTTGTTTGTTGCAAATATTGCAAAAATTTGGATCTAACAGAACCCAAAATTTTGGGGGTATACCACCTGCAAACTATTATTATAGTCTGGGGTGTTTTCAGACCCAGGGTATAATGATCGGAGGTCCAGGGAAAGTGACAAACAAAAATACCAGTAGTACTCACCTCTCTTGAATTCTAGCATAACTCCTTGCTTTTTTTGGCCCTCTTCAATGAAGTCATAGATGTGGATTATTCCAGCATCATTATGCTTTGCAATGCAGGCCTGACCCACGTGACATCTGTGACATCACTACAGAGGCCCGAAGACAGCAGAGACTAGTGCTGGGGCCCAGGAGAGATAAGTAACAGGTTTTTTTATGTTCACTCACCTCCCTTGGACCTCCTATCATTATACTCCAAGGTCTGAAAAGACCCCAGAGTATAATAGCAGTATCTTGCAGGATCTTGCTCACAGCCTCTTCTGCTTCCCCTTCTTCCCTCCAGGGGGCCAAGAAATGGGAAACAAGGGTTTCCCTGGAGGGAAGAAAGGGCCATGAGCAGGAATGAGAAATGGTAAGTAAGTAGGGCCTGTTATGTAATGATCCCCCCCCCCCCCCAAAGTTCGCAGGTCCTGTAGCAACCATAACTACTACTTGGATGGAGCACCATGTCACAAGGAAAAAAGATAACCAAGTAATCTTGTAATTTTGAGTCCACAGCCAGGAAATTACCCAAAGCGTTGGGTGGACAAAGAAAACCACAGATAATTGTCAATAAAACCTATGAAATCTATGAAACCATAGAAATATCTGACTAAACCACTGAGGCAGTAAACTATGTCAAAAACAAAATTTGTATCACTCTAAAAACCTTTGGTCATGACTGTTCAGTGCTGAAAGAATACCACTACCATACAGTGCTCATATAGTACCACAGCTATCATATATATATATCAAATATGTTTTAAAACTCAAGCACCTTTTGCTTGAGTTGAGGATTTTGCTACACCATCTTATCAACTCCCAAATCTATGTAAGCAGAAGCATGTGGTTTCTTGCTTAAATTTGAGATCACTGGAAGTACAATTTTAACTTCTTTGCTATGTCACATTATGTTATTGTAGTTTAATTCCTTTGCTTGATTGGGACAGAGCTGCAAACAGGACATGTGACAGATAAATGTGATATTACAGCCTGTGAAAGGGGAACAGTATTTGTAGGACTGTGCGCTGTGACCTCTTCAGGTGTCATCACTCTTTTCAAGTGTCACTGCAAATCCCCATTAAAAATGACCACCATTCTTGGGAGCTGAAGACAACTAGAGAGAAGGATTCTTAGACTATAAAGAAGCCAGCATCCAACACAGTCATACTCATGGTTGGGCTCACATTCAATAACATGTTATAGTGTTATTTCATGTGGTGCATTATCACTGCCGCTTTCATGAGTCACGCACATTTACAATGCATGGTATTATGTTACTTTACAGGAGGTAGACAGTGAAAACAATTCTGCTTTTATAAAGTTAAATGTAACTTCAATCAAATATGCAAACAATTTTTTTTCAATTCAGAAGGAAATTTTTGGTTAATCATGAAAATTTGTGAAAATGGATGGCATTTTCAACACATATTGAAAATGTCACGTAACTCTCAAGAATATGTTCATCTCCAATCACCATGTTACACTTTAAATATAGGTTACTCTGCATAACTATGTCATTTGTAAATCCATTACATGAATTATCTTGTAGTAATCCAGACCTGCAGCCTGTATTATGCTCCAGAGCTGCACTCACTATTCTGCTGGTGGAATCACTTTGCACATACATTAAAAAAACTTCTTCTGTACTGATCCTGAGTTACAGCCTGTATTATACTCCAGAGATGCACTCACTATTCTGCTAGTGTAATCACTGGTATACAATAGCAGATTTGTTTCAGAAAAAAATCTGTTATGGAATTCACAGCAGAAATCTGATGCTGACACTAGGATTTCAACTGTGGATTTGTTGTTTCTAATGCCACGGACCCACACATGGATTAGTCCAAATCAATGACTTTTGCATGGATTTCACAATAAGAAGTGACTTGATTCTTTTAATTTTTATTCTGTGATGTATATTTTACATACACACATTACGGAATCTGCTGTTTATAAACTGTGGTGCGGATTCCCATTGAAAACAACAGGTGGCAGAATTCAAGTTGATTTTCTGCAAACTTCAGCACAGAAGGACTGAATGAGAGACAAAATGACAAATTTAGTTATTAATAGGACCTATACCCATCCAGCTCCTTTTGTGCCCCCACACAGTACTGTGCCTTTTAAGTGGCCCTGCAATGATATAATGTTCCCTTGTAGCCCCCACACAATGTAATTTACTCCTATTGCCCTTACTGCATAATACCTCCCTCATTGTGGCTTCCACATTATAATGGACCAATCAATGCAGAGTCTTCCATTGTAATACCCGTTAAATATGTAAACCCCTTAATATGGCCACCACAGCATAATGTACCCCTTAATGCGACTCCCACTAGTCTCACCTCCTTCCTTCCTCTGCAGTCCATTCCTGTATCTCCTACTGGCACCTTTGGAGCAGTAGGCATTTCTACTCTGCTAGAGGCAGAGACAGAGGCCAAATGGTGAAGCAGGGAGCAGATGGCTGCCTGCTTCACCATTTAACTCGACTCATCTGCATCGAGAGGATACAGAGGAGTTCAAGCTGGGACAAACTGAATGACTTCTGGGACAACAGTACAGTACTCAGAATCAAGGATTGTCCTATTGACTTCTGGATGTGTGCTAAAAAGTGGAAGCGACACGATTGTGTCCCTTTTCCTTTTCCACTCACCACTTTTTTCAAATAGTGGGAAGAGCAGGGAGGAGAACAAGCTGAGAGCCCAACCATGAATATGACTGTGTTGGATGCTGGCTTCTTTATAGTCTAAAAATCCTTCTCTCTAGTTGTCTTCAGCTCCCAAGAATGGTGGTCATTTAATGGGGATTTGCAGTGACACTTGAAAAAAGTTTGATGATACCCCCTGTAGGTACTGTTCCCCTTTCACAGGCTGTGATATCACATTCATCTGTCAGATATCCTGTTTGCAGCTCTCCATTCAAGCAAAGGGATTATACTACAATACCAAGCAGAGTCACTATACAAATGTATGGTACTGTACTAGGATTCAGTAAAGAGGCCACTGTTCTCACTTGGCTGCTGCAACCATTTCAAACAGCTGATCGGTGGGGACACCAGAAAACTTGATTTCTATTCGGATATAGGATACCTTCTAATAATTCTGGTGCTCCTCACACTAGCAGTGAATTAGATAGAGAAATGTCAGTCTTAATAAATTCCTCTTTTTGAATACATACATGATGTGAGCTCAATCCGCTCTAAAAATCGTCGTATTGAAGTCCAAATTAGTATAAAATGATATATGAGCCAGCTCAGAGAAACACACATAGTCACAAGGTGCAAGTATGTGACCAATATGGATTCTGGTCTTTAATGGTGGATATTTAGGTTTTTAGACATTGTAGGTGGAGTTATACATTGCAGAGACAAAGAGAAGGTGCGACTAGTATAAGTAACATAACATGATTAGGTATAAAGTTGTCACATAAGTTTTAACACATAATTATTGGCTAAGGCACGAAGAAGAAGTTTCATCCCATAGATAACAGTTCTCAGTAAAGGAGGGGATGAGCTGCATAAGTTGTATCATTCACACTGGCAATAGTTATCTTCTACTGATTCTGAGTTACAGCCTGTGTTATACTCCAGAGCAGTATTCACAGTTCTGCAGGTTGCTGTAGAAACGGTCAATAACCTTTTATTGCAATGCTTTGTATTGTATTGCATGTTATGTGTTCAGCTTTATGCTCACAATTGTACCTCAGCCCATAATACTGTTCTGTCTTTCAGCCTGTGCCGTTGTGTGTGTGTTTATTTCAGGCCACTTTCACACATCAGTATTTTGAGAAGTATTTTGCATCAGTATTTGTGAACCAAAACAAAGAGTAGGTTCAAAAGACAGAAGAGGTGCAAATCTTTTCATTATCATTTTTTCTCTGTAGGTTCCTCTCCTAGTTTTGGCTTACAATAAATACTGTTGCAACCTATTATACTCTGGGGTTTCTTTGGTATAATACTTTACTGAAATGCATGTCGCGGTGGCCATTTTAGTTCGCCTGAGATGAATTCCCAATTTTTCGGTTTAGTTAAAAACCAAAAACAATTCTACAATGACAAAGCTCCCATGCCATGGTGGTACGGGCCTTCCCAATTTATATCACTAATATTTAGCTTTTACTCTCAGTTACTTATAATTCTGGTGGACCAACTCCCATGATAAACTCTGGCTGGCACTGGAGGCTCAAGTAGCCCACATTTCTGACATGGGAACAATCTTGCTATATGCTCCTGAATCGAATTTGTCCTTATAATTGGTTCTCCCATCGGTTCAGGTCTCACTTGAGGCCTGGCAGGTGAGGTGCTCCTCATATCACTCCTCGCTTCCAAGGGTAAACAAGACTATTCCAATTCAGGCTCTGACACACCATATCCCCAATATTTCCATATCAACATGGATTGCTTGTGGAATACATCACATATCTTACCAATTCCACAATCAGTCCATCTCATCATTTCCACAACTTCAGCCAAAATTCTCACTCCCTTCCCAGATACAGTCAATTTAGGGACTCTCTGTTATCTAAACCTTCCACCACTTCCTCTATCCCTGCAGTCCAAGGGGATTACCTACAAAACCCTTTGGCTTCGAAATCTAGACGTGTGAAACCTCTCTACCTCCTAATAGCTAACGATCACCAATTTACTAAATCTCCTCCCCTCTTGAAGTGGGAATTTGATTTTGTTAATTATTTTAGCATGCCGGACTGGAATAGTGCCTTGACCTGGGCTCACAAATCTACTTCTTGTGCCGCTCATTGGGAACAATATCATAAACCCCTCTTACGCTGGTATAATACCCCACTGAGACTCTAAAAAATTTACCAAACAACTTTTTGGAGAGGTTGTGGCCAAATTGGCTCACCTTTACATATCTTTTGGAGCTGTCCGCACATTGCTTCATTCTGGTACGCCATCCTCAATATACTCAGCGGATACACACGCTGCAATATTATACCATCTGCCCCTTTGGCTCTTCTTTTACTTGGTATCCATAAGATCCCTCCTCGTTCTTGTACACTTAACTGTTATTTCCTCCATGCAACCCGGTTAGTAGTTGCTCGCCACTAGAAATCCTCTCCTATCTCATCCCTTGCTGAGCTTTTATATATCGTCTCTATTAATTGCATGCAAGAACAAATGATTGCTTATCGGAAGGGTAAGCTCAGACTTTTATCTCCATTCGTCCTCCTGGCTACATCATCATCCAATTCCTGGTTCCTAACTAAATAGTTCTGACTCCCTGGGCTTACACCACTCATTCACTTCTACCCTCAGTGTTGCGACACACAATACTTCCAACACTTGTGTCACATTCCCCTGTATGTTGGTCCCACCTCCCCCTTTTTCTTTTCTTTTATAGTTACTGTGTTATTTCTGCTATGTCATCGTGGCGTTCGATGAAACGCCTTTTCCTGCTCTTTTAGGATTTATCAGATTTATTGCACAGATTTTATCATACTCTTTTGATGCTTTCTTTTGTAAAACAAAAAAAAAATTCAATAAAACTCTATTTGAAAAAAAACAAAACAAAAACAATTTGGGATATCCGGGTCAAACCTGGCTCCTGCCAAAGCGGTTCGCCATCTCTATCTATTAGTGAAAAAAACAGACAGAACACTGATGATAAAAACAGATGTGTGCATGAGGTCTTATTACAATTCATTGGCTGGTGTAAAGACAATATATGCAAATCACCAGAGAAATCTTGGTTTGGACAATGAATAATCAGGGAATGTTGGCAATTGTGAAGTCAGCAGCTAGACAGAAGTACATCTGTGCAGGAGAATGTGCTGCTACAGGCTAATACTCAGGATCCGCACAAGATACGTAATGTTATTTACTTACTACATCACACCCTTCTGTAGACTGTAGCTATATGTAAGATGGTATTCATAGGAAAATCACCATAGTAAGTTTTTCATTATGGATGTACTAAAGCTTTTATTAGAGAGCAGAGCATCAGCAAGTAGAATTTTTAAATAAGAAAAGTAAAGCATTTATCATTAAAGGGGCTCTATCACTAGGAAAAGTCATTTTTAACTAATCACATCCTTGCATAGCCTTTAGAAAGTCTATTCCACACCTACCTTTAGCATATAGATTGCCTCAGTGGTTTCTGAATAAGTCCGTTTTTATTCATATGCGAATTAGACTGTTGCACAATACATCGTGCACACCTCTCCTGTTGTTTCCTATGCACAGGCTGCTGCTGATGATGATGACTCAGCTTCCTGATTGCACACACACATAGGAGATAATAGCAGAGACAGTGCTGCTGGGAACTTCCTGTGCTGGCTGGAAGCTCATTAGCATATGAATAAAAACATACTTATTCAGAAACCACTGAGGCAATCTACATACTAAAGGTAAGTGTGGAATAGCATTTCTAAAGGCTATGCAAGGATGTGATTAGTTAAAAATGACTTTTCCCAGTGATAGAGCCCCTTTAAGTAGGCCAGTAATGGAGATTGGCCAGATAACTACTACTTCTACCTGGAAGACTCTTGCATTGGTTTAAAATGAAGATATGAATAAGTGTCAGGGCGGGAGGGGAAAAGGTCACTGACTAGTCAGCTATGATTCACAAGGGTCACTTACTTGGTCAGACTCCATGTGAAGTACTCTGAATAATTCAGGAGCTTTGGACACATGAGATTGTGACACATAAAATACACATAGTTAATTTAGCTTTGGTCACCCAAAGCCTTCCTTAGAACAACAATTTCTCTCCTCCACTATACACTATATTAGCAATGGTTGCCAACTAAAGCATCCAGAGGGTGAGGGGAATTACTTTGACAATCTCAAAAAAGGAGGGCAAACAAGCGCTAAGTGCCTGGTGTTAAGTGGTCTGGTGATGGTACATAGCATCAGAAAGAGCCCTTTTTTATTATTTGTCATGGGGCCCCATTACCTCTATAGATGCCCTTGGTAACATACCAGCAGTTCATGCAAAAGTGCAGCAGGATAACACTATGCGATACCCACGACTTGGAATAGTGGATATAAGAGCTGCTAAGGCCTGAGCTACACTGCCAGGGGAGTAACTTGCAGGGGTGCAGAGTGCGCAGCTGCACCTGGGCCCAGAAACGTTAGGGGGCTCATAAAGTGTCTTTCCAATATAAGTAGATCAGTACTTTAAACACTACATTATAGTAGGGGGGCCCTGATAAGATTTTGCATTGGGGCCAAGGAACTTTATGTTATGCCTCTGTACAATGCTGTAGATTCAGTGGACTGGATATGGGAGGGGAAACAGGGGTATAAAAGGGAGATGCTTCTACACTCTAACTAAAAACATACAGAAAATATGTGTGACATATTATATATACTGTAGTTTTACTCTATAGTGAGCAATACTGTAGATCTCCAGCTGTTGTAAAAGTACATCTCCCACCATCCCACAATACAGGGATAGTGTACATAGTCATGTATAGTGCTACAGAATATGTTGGTGCTATATGAATAAATATATTATGTGATATCACAAAATACAGCTAATGTACACAGTAATGTCACAGTTTAGAGATAGCGGACACTAATGTCACAATACAGAGCTAATGTGCACAATGATAACATAGTGAAGAGATCACATACAGTAATGTCACAATACAGGGATAATACAAGCTGTGATATCATGTACATGTAAAGTGTGACAGTATGGGAAAAACATATACAATATATGCAGGCAGGTGTTATGAAGACATGACATCACAGCATAGTAAGGGTCCATTCACACACAGGAAAATGGTGAGGAATTTGGTGTGGAATTTCAGCGCTGAAATAAAGCCTCCCATTGACTTTGATGGGTTTGTTCTTTTACTAGCAGAAAGAGGAACCCATTGAAGTCATTGGGAGCCCTTTTTTTCAGTGCTGAAATTCCACACCAAATTCCTCACCATTTTCCTCCGTGTGAATGGACCCTAATAGTACAAAGAGCAATGCTGCCGAGAAGGGATAAAGCCCTCCGATGAGTAACCAGCTACCCAATTCACCACTCTATGAGCGGAGTTAGGTCCTCTTAGTTGCTGAGTATTTTGGCAACTGCAGGGTTTGCTATCCTAGTAGTTACGCCCCTGCAAATTACTCAATGATTTCAGTTTTTCCAGAAAAGAGAAAGTGATGAATTCTGAACTTTTTTCACAGATAAAAACTATAATTAAAATTTCTGCAGAACAGAGCCTGAGCTGAATAAGACTTCTGTAAACTATTCTTGTTCTCATCTTGAAAGGCAATATTTACACAGGACAAAGTGCAAGTCTGACTAACACGCAACATTCTTTTACAAGTTAGGGCATATTAAGAAAGTTGGTGAAAAGAAGCAAGGAGATTGTAAATGTCATTGTTGTTTTTTTTTTTTCTTCTCTCCTGGCTCAGTGAAATACCTGTACTCCGCTATTTGATGATCCAAAAATTTCATGATCCAACACTCAATAACCCAAAATAATAATCTGATAATCTGCCACCAGATAACACAGAGAATCTGATAATCCAACCCTTGTTTCTGACACAGAGATACAATACAATTAATGTGAAATATCTGAGACTAAGCAGAAAGAATATCCCTCTTATCAACAAAAAAAAAATAAAAAAAATCATATGGCCGATTTTGCTTTTTTTTTGGAAAGGGGGTGGTAATGTTCTAGATAAAGCAACTCTACCCTTACATATGATTTCTACCTACTCTTCTGTAACCATTCAATAATGAAGCATATCTGATAATCTGATAATCCTAACCATGTAAATAATTTCAAATACAGTAACACAAATAACATCATTACTATGGCTTTTAGTAGATATTTGCCTTCCCTCTGCAAATAGGAATATTTTCCTGGGACTTACCGTAGTTATGTGCTTTATTAATAAAACAAACAATGCGCACTGTATTAGACCAGAGAAAACTGTTTTGCAAAATATTACACACACTTTATATATGTGGCAAATATGCTTAACATTTCTACACCAATAAATTGCAACTGCCCCAAAGTCTACTCTTTCATCAGTCTGTCTAATGTATTTGGTGTCTGCTATGAGTATACAGTATATACAGTCCTATGAAAAAGTTTGGGCACCCCTATTAATCTTAATCATTTTTAGTTCTAAATATTTTGGTGTTTGCAGCAGCCATTTCAGTTTGATATATCTAATAACTGATGGACACAGTAATATTTCAGGATTGAAATGAGGTTTATTGTACTAACAGAAAATGTGCAATATGCATTAAACCAAAATTTGACCGGTGCAAAAGTATGGGCACCTCAACAGAAAAGTGACATTAATATTTAGTAGATCCTCCTTTTGCAAAGATAACAGCCTCTAGTCGCTTCCTGTAGCTTTTAATCAGTTCCTGGATCCTGGATAAAGGTATTTTGGACAAACAATTCAAGTTCAGTTTAGTTAGATGGTCGCCGAGCATGGACAGCCCGCTTCAAATCATCCCACAGATGTTCAATGATATTCAGGTCTGGGGACTGGGATGGCCATTCCAGAACATTGTAATTGTTCCTCTGCATGAATGCCTGAGCATTTGGAGCCGTGTTTTGGATCATTGTCTTGCTGAAATATCCATCCCCGGCGTAACTTCAACTTCGTCACTGATTCTTGAACATTATTCTCAAGAATCTGCTGATACTGAGTGGAATCCATGCGACCCTCAACTTTAACAAGATTCCCGATGCCGGCATTGGCCACACAGCCCCAAAGCATGATGGAACCTCCACCAAATTTAACAGTGGGTAGCATGTGTTTTTCTTGGAATGCTGTTTCTTTTTGGACGCCATGCATAACGCCTTTTTTTATAACCAAACAACTCAATTTTTGTTTCCAAAATGAAGCTGCCTTGTCCAAATGTGCTTTTTCATACCTCAGGCAACTCTATTTGTGGCGTACGTGCAGAAACGGCTTCTTTCTCATCACTCTCCCATACAGCTTCTATTTGTGCAAAGTGCGCTGTATAGTTGACCGATGCACAGTGACACCATCTGCAGCAAGATGATGCTGCAGCTCTTTGGAGGTGGTCTGTGGATTGTCCTTGACTGTTCTCACCATTCTTCTTCTCTGCCTTTCTGATATTTTTCTTGGCCTGCCACTTCTGGGCTTAACAAGAACTGTCCCTGTGGTCTTCCATTTCCTTACTATGTTCCTCACAGTGGAAACTGACAGGTTAAATCTCTGAGACAACGTTTTGTATCCTTCCCCTGAACAACTATGTTGAACAATCTTTGTTTTCAGATCATTTGAGAGCGGGCTGTCCATGTTCAGCGACCATCAAACTTAACTGAACTTGAATTGTTTTGTAGAAAGAAATGGTCCAAAATACCTTCATCCAGGATCCAGGAACTGATTAAAAGCTACAGGAAGCGACTAGAGGCTGTTATCTTTGCAAAAGGAGGATCTACTAAATATTAATGTCACTTTTCTGTTGAGGTGCCCATATTTTTGCACCGGTCAAATTTTGGTTTAATGCATATTGCGCATTTTCTGTTAGTACAATAAACCTCATTTCAATCCTGAAATATTACTGTGTCCATCAGTTATTAGATATATCAAACTGAAATGGCTGTTGCAAACACCAAAATATTTAGAACTAAAAATGATTAAGATTAATAGGGGTGCCCAAACTTTTTCATAGGACTGTAGGGTTGGTTCTAGACAAAGGTGTGGCCCTAGGCAAATTAACAAGCAGGGCCCCAAAACTGAACTATACAACAAACAACACTTCAACCTCCCCCTTTGCAAACAAAGAATATATATACAAATGAAATAAAACTATAATAGAATAAAATATTACCATAGTTCCAGTAATTTTAGATTAGTTCCATTAAGGCAAAAATAAAAAACTATTGATACTCAACTACTCTCGTTTCTCCATTCCAGCATCAGCTCCCCAATTCCATTCCATGCCCGCACTAGTACTATTATATATGTGTACATACTGCTCTTAGGCCGGGGCCCCACATGATGTAAACGTCGTGGTTTGCTCCTGGTGGAAACACTGTGGAGTAAAACACGGTGTTATACAGTCACAGCAAATCCCGCCCACCTTTGCGGAAAAATCCGTGCAGTGCACCTGCTGTGATTTCCAAAAACATTGCTGCTTTGGATATTGCAGCATGTCAATTATACCTACGGAAATGCCAGCGGTTTCCCTATAAGTATAACGGAAGCAGAAAGTCCTCAAAGGAAACAAATCTCTGTGCACTGTCTGTGAAAAGCACTGCAGGTAAAACCGTGATGAGTTGCCGCCGCAGTTTTTGCTGCAGTACATGGGGCCTTAGCTTTAAAGAGGACTTGTCACCTTGCACAAAAAGCTAAACACCATTCATCATTTGGGCAGCACAGTGGCTCAGTCCTTCCAAGGACAACATTTGCAAGGTGATTATATGTTCACCCTGTGTTTGCATTGGGTTTCCTCCCATACTCATAGACATACTGATAGGGAACGTAGATTGTTAATACTATATGGGACAATGACTGTTGATGTAAAGTGCTGTGGAATATGATGGTGCTATATAGGTAAGCAAAATAAATAAATAATACATTTGACTCATGAACAGTTTGGTAAAATTCGTCCACCTGTTCAAAAGATATGGCCCCCGGTAATACTGTATCTGTTACTCAAATCAGCTGTATTGCAAAAATAAACTGGGAGTGTTCTGTTATCATAGTAAGGCAATAAAATTCTTTATAGCATCACTCAGCCAAGGGAAAGTCAGATGACTCCTTCTCTCCCCCTTCCAATAGAGATGGCAACCTCTATCCCCTGCATGGCTGACATTTCTTCTATTGAGATTTGCAGCCAGATAACCAGTTTTATTCCATATAAATTGTAGAGATAAAAGCAGCACACGGTGACATCTCCTGTCAGGACACCAAAGTGTGGTATTTCTATATTCCTCTGTCTGTGCTGTGGGATTTCAGAGTCACATTAAGTCAGTAGGTCTGGTTGTTTCATGTCTACTTTCTCATCATCCTATCTACTTACAACCTATAGCAAGAGACTACAAGTAAAATGACATCACATCCTCTCCCTCTCCCCATTTCTCCTCCTGCTGTTCCCACTGCTGGCTTTGGCTCATAAAATTGCATCAAAACTGCAATGGTGTCTTTAAAAAAAATTTAAAGTTGAGTCAAACTACCATATAACGTAACATTTTGTTGGAAAAAACATTAGCATTCGCTTAGCATAGTTTTTGAGCCAAAGAAATAAACTAGTGCTGGTTCTTCCTGCTGGATCCACTTCTGACTTTGGCTCAAAGACTGCATCAATAACTTCAGTAGAGTTTTTTGTTTTTTTTAGAAAATTGCTGTGTTTGAAACCACTTTTAGCATATGTTCACACATGGGATTTCTCACTTAGAAATATCCAAAGTATATTTACAGAAGGATTTGCAGTTTGATATGTCGTACATCTGCATGCAGATTTGGCCCATTCAATTTAGCGCCAGGCACTGATCGTGGGCATTAGCGCCAGGTCTCTGCTGTATAATACTTTACAAAATAGAAATCTTATCATAATCTGCTCCATAATATCTGTGTCTCTCTGCTTCCTACTCTTCTCTTCCTATTCACCCCTCCATTCTCTTTAGACTTCTTTGAAATCACAGTCTATTTTCAGTAAAGACAAGTTTGAACAGTAAATTGAGCAGACAGGAGAGGAGATGATAAGGAGAGATAGAACCATTTAGATTAAAATGTTTCTTATCTTCACTTGAGCTTTTCATTTGCAACAAAAATTTTAAATAACTCATAAAATTCTGCAGAAAGTGCTCTGCTCTGCACTGTACTATTACATGCTATTACTATGGCACCTGAGACTAGTCGTCCGAAACAGAAAATACTCTGACTTCAGCAGCTTAGCACCCTAGATAAAAAGTCCTCAAACTTTCTAAACAGGGGGCTAGTTCACTATCCCTCAGACCATTGGAGGGCCGAAATTTAGTTTTAAAAAAATTGAATATTTTACGCTCCACAGTATCTCCCCCCACAGTATTATATGCTCCACAGCAGGCTCCCCCACAGTATTATATGCTCCACAGCAGGCTCCCCCACAGTATTATATACTCCACAGTACGCCCCCCACACACAGTATTATCTGCTCCTCTGTACACCCTCCACATTGTGATATAGGCTCCTCAGTAAACCCCCCAACACACACAGTATTATATGCTCCTCAGTACGCCCCCCCCCCAACACAGTATCATACCGCCCAACCGTCCCGATTTCTGCGGGACACTCATGCTTTCCTACCCCTGTCCTGTCATCCCACGCAGCTCCCTACATGTCCCGCTATGTCCCTTTAATGATTTACTGATCAGTCATTCCTCCGATCACCGCCTGCTCTTATAACAGATAAGAGGCTGTGGTGATCAGAGGAACGCTTTACTATGGTTCAAGGAACTTGTGTGACATCACACGGTCACGGTCAGAAGAGATCCGTGTAAGGTACTGAGAAGGGAGGGGGAAGGGGGGATCTGAGATGCAGGATGAAGAGAGAGAGAGAGTGTCTGTGTGTGTTTGTGTGTGTCTGTGTGCGTTTGTCATTATACTGGGGCAGAGATGAAGGGGGGCATGAAACTGGGGGCAAATGAAAGGGGATATGAAACTTAAGGAGAAATGGAGGGGGGACGATGAAACTGGGGGCAAAGATGGAGGAGGGGTCATGAAATGGAGTAGATAAAGGGGGCACTTAAACTGGGGGACAACTGGAGAGGGCATTAAACCATGGGAGGAGCTGGAGGGGGACCTGTATGCCTCTAGTTGCCCCCAGTTTAATGTCACCCTCCAGCTACCCCTACGGTTTAATGTCTGCTTCTAGTTGCCCACTGTTTAATGTCCCACTTCATCTGCCATTTATTTATTGCCCCCTCCAACTACCCCCATTGCTAATGTCCCCCTCCAGCAGATCCAGTTTCATGTTTAAATTGGGGCACCAGGAGAGGGCCTTAATACTGTGGGGCAGTTGGAGGGGAACATTATAGTGTGGGGGCATATAATGTACGGGTGACTGTAGGAGGATTATACTGTGTCGGGGGACATGAAAAATGAAAGAGAATGGGCAGAGTCAACATAAAAGTGTGTGGGGCTAAATTTGGTGCGCGCCACACATTTTGCCCCTCTTTCTGTTGTTCAAAAGCTGGGAGGTATGCAGTATTATATGCTTTTCAGTACCCCACACACACTTACGTCATCATGCCTGTGTCGGGGCAGAGGTCATACTCTGGAGTCAGTGTAGGCTGTGGTCTACACTGTCCTCGGCGGGCCGCATGTGGACCTATAGGGAGCCTATGTGCGATGTACTCCAATACAATCTACATTGCAGATCCTAGATTCGAGTTTATAATTAAATAATAAAAAGTTTTAAAAAAACACCTCTCAATGTAACAAAATAAATAGTATGAACTAAATAAAACAAACAAACATGTTAGGTATCACCCATGGTCATATATATCCGCACTATCCAAAAATAGTGTTATTTATCCTGTACAGTTAAAAATGTGATCAAACAGTCATACATACCAAAAATTGATCCCAATAAAAACTACAACTTGCTCACCAATAAAGGCCCCTGACACAAGTCTATCAACAAAACGGTAAAAAAGTTATAGACTTCAGAATGCGATGATTCCTGGCAAATCATTAATTTTCAAAAAATTGCAATTTATTTAGTAAAAATGGTGAGACATAATAAAACCAATATATATATGGTATGACCATAATTGTAATGAACCACCAGACAAAGTTGTTAAGTCATCTTCAATAGAGGGAAAGCCATAAAACAAAATGCAAGAAATAATCATATAATTGTAGATTTCTTCACATAAACCCCAACCCCCCCCCCCCCCAAAAAAAAAAAAGCTACTAAATGCAAATAAAAACAATATATGGACCCAAAAATGGTGACAAATAAAACTACAACTCGACATGCAAGGAATAAGCCCACACAATAATAGGTCGACAGAAAAATGAAAAAAATATGAATTTTGGAAGGCTGAGTGGAAAATATGAAAAAAAAAGCCAAAGAGCGATAATGTCCAGACTGCCTTCCCTCCTTAAAGGGGTAAATACATGTTTTTGGTTCTGGATTTATGTTGGGCTTATTTAAGAAAATGAAATTAGAAAACCTTTTCCCAGACAGACTAAATGGTTCTTTATTTGTCAGGCGTGTGCCGCCGTCTTATGTTAACGCACCGTCTGAGCAAGGAAAAACATGATCTAATGGGGAGAGATAATATCATCCTGTGGCAATTCAGACATTATACACATTAAGCTGGATGAGTTTTATGGTTATTTTCCAGCCTGTTAATGATGTTTTAGGACCATAAAGATGTCCAAAATGAATTCTCTCCTTATTTATTCATGAAGCTTGACTAAAACCCTTTTAAAAGTCAGTCTTACTGGAAAACACATAAAAATACGCCAGCTAGTTCTGATACAATATATAGGACTTGTCATGGCATACATAGAGCAAGCAGAGTTAAAGGGACATTGGTGCAGTGATAGGAACACCTCGTGGAGCATTTCCTTTTGTTCTCCAGTATAAGGTCAATTGAAGAGATATTTGAGTACGTTTGCATCAATAGATCATGGTACTATGGTACTAGGAGTGTGAGGATAAAAGTATTATATTAAAGAGTTATTGTTTAAGTACATTCACCTTTAGAAATGCTATTTCACACGTACCTTTTGTATGTAAATTGCCTCAGTGGTTTTTGAATGAGCCAATTTTTATTCATATGCTAATTAGCTTCCAGCCAGCACAGGAAGTTCCCAGCAGCACTCCTCTCTGCTATTCTTTTCTATCTGTGTGCAGCAGCAGCAGCCTGGAATATATAGGAATGAAAAGGCAGATGGTGCACAATGAGACTTCCAGGGTGCACCGAGAGGCTAATTAGCATATAAATAAAAACGGTTTCATTCAAAAACCACTGAGCGATTTGCATGCAAAAGGTAAGTGTGGAATAGCCTTTCTAAAGGCTATGCATGTATGTGCTTAGTTAAAAATGACTTTTCCCAATGATAGAGCCTCTTTAAATTCAAGTATGGTCTGCTCCAAATACATCTTGTAAACTTGGTGTCATTTTGCACTATATTGCATTGTTATGTGGTTACTGTGTGGCGCTGCAGTAACTGGACACTGTATAGCACTATTAGGTAGGCAGTGTATGATGCTATTATTCACAAGCTGCCCACATTAACTGATAGCGTCATCTTTGGCAATCTGAAGATGTGCCAGGTTTTTCACAGTGGCTCAGTATGTATGACACATCTGGCTCAACTTTAGAACATCTATCTAAAAGTTTATGCCACCTATTGCTTGGCATTGTTTGTGCCAAAATTTCGGTGTGCGATGTACATTTCCAGCGATACCCATATGTTCCAAGTGAGTGTCAAAGATGTGACATTATGCATCAGAAATGTGTAAAATTTTAGAATATTTTATGGTACAGTAGGTCTCTACCATTTGGACTGATGTATGTCAATGTACGAGCCCCTTCTTCTGCATCTGATAAAGTTATTATGTATTTTTATAACATATTAATGAAGTGTTCTGTTTTGATAAGTCAACTTGGTATCATCCAACCATCCTTACATGAATTGTATACTTTTTTTGTATATTTTTCAGGTACGAGCCTATATTAACAGAGCCAGTAGCGAGGAAGGAGGTGACAAAATGGACCTTTTAGCCTTAAGATTTTTGTCGGTCAATTGCATTATTGACCCATGGATTTTTACTATATTACGGCCTTCTGTTCTCCGGCTGATGCGCTTAGTTCTTTGCTGTCAGAACTCTGTTACCATGAAGAGCATCAACAGCTCTCCTTCCCTTAGTACTCGACTCTCAACCACCACAAAACTTAACTTTGTCGACACTACATATGGGATTTCCCAGAAGAAAAATTTAGCAGATGGTGACAAAATTGCATGGGGAGAAAAAATAGAGACCTAATAATGTAAAGAGTATAATAAACTGCAAATGTCAGTTCTATGTACTGTGCATATTCATGACAGATGGAGTTACAGAGGTATTCTCGTCATTGTCAAAGAAAGCCACTAGAAACTTGAGCAGTGATCATAAAATGGTGCATGCTATCACTGGTTGTAGAATCCATCATGGAGAAACACATTGGGGTTGTGACTTTAAGGAAAGATTTAAGGAAAGATCCACTGCTCCGAGGCATAATTATGGGTAATGAGGTATCATGTTCTACCTGTATATGTGGTCATCATTCTATCATTGCAACAAAGAGTTTTTCAGGAATCAGGAAGAACCAAAGTGCCTTGAGCCTTGTCTTCAGCTGTCTAGTAAATATGATAATCTCATTACATTGCAGGAAGATTGAACATTTGTATATGTTATTTGCATACATGCCTATGGTTTCCCATGGACAGTTTTACGCAGGTACCTCAATTTTATCCATCTTTTGACATGTCATGGACATTGAGATCAGTCAGATGATAGTTCTGGTGGGAGTCCACTACCTGCAACCTCCTATGAATAGTAACCAATAGTACCAGTTTGACTGTTCCATGAACCAGAACACAAAAAGCTCAGGGTTATGTTCATTTGCATTAAAACAGGTAAAAAGTATGATATCTGCAATAGTACAAGGTTTTAACAAAAATACGTGGACAGAGGACCCTCTAGTGGCCCAGATTCTGACACTATAACAGGGTTTATACTCAGCAAAGACATAAGACAACCCCATCTGAAACCAACTTTAGAGGAGATCACTTTCAGATATCAAAACTGCATGATGCTCCCTTACCTCTTGGAATGCAAGCTTTTACGACAATGTCTTTTATCAGTACAATATAGTGTCCTTATATTTGCACTTTATAGCATTAAGAACTGATGACAGTGCTGCAGGATACACTTATAATTATTATTATAGATTTATATAGTGTGCTATAATATGATGTTGACAGCCCAGCATGGTTGGGACCACTATGATTCTGGATTCTCAAAGGGAAATTCAGATCCTACGCCTTACAAAGGCATTTTCCTTGATTTTTGACCCAGACACACTGGGGTAGATTTAATTAGTAAGTTTATGCCAGATTTCTAGTGTAAAAAAAAAAAAGGTGCAAACCTCAGGTTTGTGACTTTATAATTGTCACAACCTTCGTTTTTGCACCTCCCATGCCACTGTCATAAAAATAGTATGGGAGTAGCACTACACTGAATATTTTTTACACCAGTTTAATGGTGCAAATGATCATTGAAATGTACGCCGGCTACAAGAGGGTGTAGATTTCAGCACAGGCATACAAACCATCACATTTATGGGACGGCACGTGCCTCGTCATAAAATGAGGCAGCTCTTCCTCTGTCTCCAGGGATATGGAGACTGGTGTTGAATATGCCAGTCTTCATAAATATCCCCATAATGTCTTTTCTTAAAAGTTAAGACTCTAAAAATGACAGACAACTGGACAATTTCAAATTAAAACGTTAGACCAGTTTTTTGGTATATAACAGACCAGTGGGATTAGGAGAATATTCACATTTGCTGCAGTTGTTTAAAAAAAAATGTGCAATACCAGACCTTGCAAATATACTGCATGAGATGCACCTGCACTATTAAAAGAATATCAACAAAATGTATCTTCACTTTAAGGCCGGGCCCCACATGGCGTAAACGCTTCTGTTTGCCCGCATTGTTTGACAGTCACCATGTAGTGGATTCTAGCAAATCCCATCCCCACACCCCACGCAATTATATCTATGGAAATGCCAGTGGTTTCCCTGTCAGTATAATTGAAGCAGAAAGTCCGCAGAGGATACCTATGAGAACATTCTGTGAAAAGCACTACGGGAAAAACCATAATGAGGGCCTCAGCCTAAGGCTGGTCTTACACGACCATAGTGGTTTTTGCGGTCCGCAATTTGCGGATCCGTAACACAAATTTCACTTTAAAAATTAATTCCGCAGACATCCGCAAAGTGCATCCGCAACGTTCCGTGTGTATCAGTATTATGCGGATCCGCAAAAAACAAAACACACCACAAAACACACATGTTGACATCCGCAATTGCGGATATACACTGATGTATGTTCAGTGTATATCCACAAAAATGCACGCGCCCATAGACTTCTATTGGACCTTCCGTGCCGTAAAAGCATGGCCATTACGGACATGCGGTATACTGTCCGGGCCATGGTTGCGGCGCGCCACACCACTGACAAAATCTACGGTCGTGTAAGAGGCCTCATAGAAAACTATGGGACCATAAATGGTCCGCAATTTTGAACCCGCAATTGCGGACCATTTGCGGTGCAAAACTACGGTCGTGTAAGACCAGCCTAAAGCTGTTTCCTGCATTTCTCGGATTCTGTGTTAATTTGGGCTTATACTGTTAACCATAACCCAGTGCTGTATTCAGGGGATACCATTGACATCTAATGGATCCTGTTGGAGTGTCAGTCATTTTATAAATAGCTCTTATTCTACAACAAAGCTTCTGACTGGAAGTAGAAGCACACGAGGTATCATTTAATGATGGGACCACTAGAACAATGGACTAAGCCCAAAGGGCCTCATATCAGTACTAGATCTGGTCGTGTTGCCTCTAGCTACCAGACCTCAGCAAACATATCTTAAACTCTTGTTGTAAAGTGAAAGCTGCACTGTGATTGGTTGCTATAGGCAATAAAATCAACAGCCAATAGCAATGCAGTTTTTAGTTTATCACTAAAGTTTAAGAAATGTAAAAGGGGTTTGTGCTGTTTATCCACAAGATGAGGAGAAGTGTCTGATCGCTGGGTCCCCAAGTGATCAAGGGAATGGAGGACCCTAACTCCCCATGAATCCTCCTCATGAATACAGCACCAGTGTGCTTACATGACCAGTGCTCCTTACACTTCTATGGAGCTGCCGGGTCGGTAGTCACTGGCAGCGCCCACAGCCCTATAGACATGTATTCCCTGCCCTGTAGATAGGGAATAAGTGTCCTTAACGGTACAATCCCTTTAACTCAGATTGGTTGCTGGGGCAAGAAGATCCCTGTGACAACATAAGCCTCATTTAGTGAGAACACGAAAAGGAAAATTAAAATGTGTGCATTTACGTCAAAAAGAAAAAAAATTGTGTTCAGAATTTTTAAAAAACGGAACTTTCCGAAGGCACTTATCTTGTATTTTTCCAGAGGCAGAAATTGTTTTCTTGACTATATGTATACAATGTTATTTAATTTAAAGTGTCTACGTGTTGAATGTCTCTTTTCTAATAAAATCATTTAAACTAAGGAATGTAAATGTTTGTTTATTAAAAGATGTCTCAAGCAAATGTCCAGCTGTTGTCTTAAGACTGATATAGATGATTTTTCTCAGTGCTTTAGTCTGCCTCATATAGACACCACTATGATCAATGACATCAGCTTAGCTGTATTATCTATTGAACTCCACCTAATTTCTCCATAGACGGGCTGCTCATCTTCCGGTACAACCATGCTTTATACTGCAGCTGTGTCTCTTCAGTTTGGCTACAGTGTATAAGACCAGATTTAACAGAAAGTGGATACAGTGTCAGCTGCTATTCATTATAGGAAGTGCAGAAGGATTCCAAAAACTGTAAGCAATTAGACCATAGTGAAAACCCAGTATAAATATGCAGCGGCATATCCAGCCATATCAAAACACAATCCACAATTTCCCATGACTCGAGAACATGACATGACACCAGAAAACTGACAATTGTAAAAAAACGAGTAAACAAGACTGATGTGGAAACCGTTCTATGATCTTAGATAATCATTATCTACACTATATATATCATGTCATAGTTTTACTGATCAACCAAAGGACTACAATATAGTGAAAAATGGACCTGCTGATCCTCCACCATGCAATACCACTAAGAACAGGACCCATGGTTACAAAAAAGGATGCATTTTAGTGGCACTATAGGATGCCACCATGTCTTCATAGAGTAATAACAGGTAAGAGAGACCGCAAGAGATTTCCATTCACTACAATGTAGCAGTTGATATCACAGTAAATAAGTATTTAATCAGGCACATGATCAGGTCATCTCCTTTACTACTGCTAGATATGCAACTATCCCACTGTTTATTACTCAGCAGTCCAAGTATCCCACCATTGGGTAGCTGATCCTTGCCATTCCAGTACCATTGGAAAAGCTGTGGTCAAACATACTGTAAGTTAGTGGTCTACAAACCTTAACTCTCCCCTGTTGCAAAACTACAATGCTCAGTATGTCCTGACTTTCCCCACTGGTTGCATTATAAAGTAGAAGTTACTAAAACAGAGATGACACATTTAAGCTATAATGACTTAGTTCCCCAAGAAAACTGAATCATCATTTCAGCTTACGTGACAACACGCAACTTGTCAGTCAACAGCTTCCTCCACCCGTCTTATCTGGCCTTGTCCCAGTATGTGCACCATATTAAGACCTCGTATATCTGCTCTGTGCACAAATGTTTAATAGGCGTCAGCAACTAAAATATGAGATGTGGCACCATATGTCAACATGCATTAGTAAGATAAAAGCAAGAATGTGCTTTTTGGCATTGTTAGTTGTCTCATATAGACCAGTTATAATTCTAAGATCCATGTAGAACTTCCTTTTTGTTACGGGTCACACTCTGAGGACTACATTTGAACTTATAATGTATGAGACTTTTAGTGGCATTAGAGATAGACAAGAGTGGGTACCGCAGCAAGAATAAAAAAGAGTAACATCTTGTTAGTGGTTTTATGTCCTTTATTTGCCTACATGTTTGACTGGTCAGTACCAATGTCAATGATCTCTACCAATCACAGTGAAGGTGCCTTGGAGATCAACGCATTTTGCCCTTCATTGGTGAAATAGATACAGATGCTGCAGATACTGTAGTCCCAATTCACTTGAATATATTTTACATGTACAATCTGGGGAAAACATAAATTATGTTACTTCTAGTGCAGGGCCAAAAGCTACTGAGCATGACAAAGGGATTCTGTCTTCATCCCAGGTTATCAGTTTTTCTCTTGGGTGTTCCATTAACAATTCTTTCACTGGGAGGGAGAATCAAGAGGATAACATGGATGTCACCAGGACTTGTAACGGGGACATTAGTGTTTGGAGTAACAAATAGTCCCTATAGAAAACCATGCAGTCAAAAGAAATCCAAATTTCTTATAGGATGAAGTGGCAAAGGAAGGAAAAGCAACTCCGTGCTCTATGTATGGCCCAGCTTGGGATCTATTTTAATGGCTTTCCTTTCAGTTCTTCCTTCAAGCAAGATGATGGTTATGTTTTTAGAAGTTTTTACAAGCAACAACCAAGAAATACAAGAAAAGAAGAAGCACTACATGACACTGGCAGCATATCAGGATTCTACTACATAATAAGCACTCACCATGTTTTTTTACCACTTGTTTCTGTTTTTACAAAAGAATTTTTCTTTTAAAAGCAACAGTAGGAAACATTTCAATGATGGGCGGTGAAGGATGCTTAAGATAGACCCGGAACATAGCATTTGTTTTATACAGCATAAGTTGACTTAGGTAACAACCATCAACCCGCAATAAGAATGGGGTTCACAAAGACTTAAATCAAGTAGTGTTCATGCGGATTTGTATGTCATAGAGGGGGGCTGTGCTTCAACCTTACATTATTAGCGGAGCGCCACTAGCAATGCCTCTGGCTTCAGTCATGCATATATTACATGTACATGAATCTGAAAAGACACCATGTAATACAACATTTTCCTTTCAGTGCTAGTCCCTTTAACATAACCTAATCTCTTTCTCATCAATCTGATATCAGCCATCAATGTGGTCAATCACTTTTGGCATGGTCACTACACAGAATATATATAAAACAACTTCCTGTCTGTAGCTCATCCACATCTTCGTTAGAATCAGAACGTCAGACCCATGTTGCAAAATATAATTGGAAGGTTTCCCAGAAGAAAAGAGGCTTATATAGTAGCAAAAGCGAAGACCAACTCCATGTCAATACTTACAGTATGTACAGAGATAATCATAAGGCTCACAGTCTACATTTAAAAAAAAAAAAGAGATATTCATAAAGTTCATAGGGTCTCCATAATTTTGTACTCACAACCGAAATTATGAAGTACCATCCTGTGTCCGCGACTTCGTCTGCATGTTGTTGGTGTTGATGATCTGCCTATATTCAGCAAATTGCTGCCGCCGATGGTTTGCCTGCTCCGGCGTTTTGGCAGCTCTTAAGCTGTCCTGCTGCTGAACTTATTCCTCACACCATGCCTGTGATTGTTCTGGCATCTCTGCAGCTCACTGGGACGCCATATAATGAGCGTGTTGTTGGCGTTGATGATCCGTCTGCTCCAGCGTTTTGGCAGCTGTCAAGCTGGCCTGCCGCTGAACTTATTCCTCGCGCTGTGCCTGTGATTGTTCCAGCATCTCAGCAGCTTGCTGGCAAGTCACACATTGAGCATGTTGTTGGCTCTGATTATCCACATGCTCCGGCATTTCAGCAGCTCTCAAGCTGGCCTGCCTCTGAACTTATTCCTCACACCATGCCTGTGATTTTTCTGGCATCTCAGCAGCTCACTGGAAAGCCATATAATGAGTGTGTTGTTGGCATTGATGATCCGCCTGCTCCTGCGTTTCGGCAGCTGTCAAACTGGCCTGCCGCTGAACTCGTTCCTCGTGCTGTGCCCTTGATTGTTCTGGCATTTCAGCAGCTCGCTGGGACGCCATATAATGAGCGTGTGGTTGGCGCCAATGATCTCCCTCAGCTCCACTTGAGGAGAACTCTGTTGACTTCTGGCTATCTTCATAGCTCTCATTGTTTTAGATTTTTGTGACAAATTAGATTTTCTTTTTCCCGGCATGTTTAAAAGTAGCAAACTGCCAATTTGGTTTAAAGTTTTTTTCCCATCCAGTGTGTCAGCATGTTGCCTGGAGCTGATCAGATAATTTTGCAAATGCATGTACACAATCCACTGAGGGTTAGCTGAGTGTTTACGCAGAGAGATAACAGACCTGCCTTTATCAGAACCTGAGATAAACTGCTGCAAAAACTGTTGAATATAGTATGTGAACATAAATTCATAACAGTCGTGAAGCCATGTCATTTACCAGGATAAAAAGTAGCTGATCTATGTGCCAAATTTTATTCAGCGGTTTTTGCGTGATTGAGTAACAAACACACAAACATCCAAACACACAAACTTTCACATTTATAATATTAGCAGGATTTGTAGTACTTATGGGTGTCCTACAAAACTACAGTCCTGGTCCTTGCCTTCATTTTTTTTCTAGCAATGTTTTGACAAACTGAGAGAATCTTAACGCTGACGGTTAACAAAAACCACAGGAAGCAAACTCTGACACACCATTCGAGCTGGATGGAATTTAATAATTCAAGCATGAACAACATCTTGATCTAATATTATGTTTGTCTCACTTGGAAGTTCTTTCTTCCACGATGTGGAAGCAGAATGCACGGAAGTAACAGCTGCACTGAAAACAAGTTAGACTGACACATTCATGACCTACAAAGAGGTAGCTATCAGAACATCTATAGAGAGGGGTGCCATATCAAAATAAATATGCCTCTGCCTCCCTTCCCCTCCCAGTGCTACTTCACACTTTTACACACTTCCTCCATTTATCCTAAAGACAGGAAAGTGGTGCTCGGTGTTTTGCACTTCTGGCCATCAATTTAAAGACCTTAGATACATTACAAGCCAACCATTGCACGGGGCGACTTCTATGAGTAAGTGCTAAAGAGCTCTTGCAAAAAGTGGCTTAAACTTTGGCAGACTCATTTAAAGCGAACCAGTCAGGTGTTTTTACCACCCTAAACTAACCCAAGCATGTGCAGCATCAAGCAATAACCTTTCCTATGGTTCCCTTCACTAAGCTTTCTGTCGCTGAAAAGTTAATTTATAAGCTTTTAAAACCTTAGATTGGCATATGCAAATTTACCAGAACTAGTCACAGGGTGGGGGAAGCTTCATCTAACCTGTTTCTCCAAAAATAAGCCCTAACCTGAAAATAAGCCCTGGCTTGATTTTGCAGGTTTTTTGAAGCGGGTTTGAAATATAAGCCCTACTCCAGAAATAACCCCTAGTTAAAGTCAGCGCCCTTGGTGCTATGTTAAGTCACTGATGTCACAGAGATACTGTAGCTTCCAAGCATCCTGGACAAGAATCCCTCTATCCTCCGCCACGGCAGAGTAAAATTCACTTATCCACATCAGAGTCTCACATCAGCCTCCCACAATGCTGTGGGTTTGGCTACCTACATGACCAGACGTCAGGCGCAACCCCTGCTCGCTCTCACAGACACAGCCGCTCCACTACAGCATACTCCTTAGCGGAAATGAGAGGAGATAGAGAGGGCACTGTGCCACTGCTACACTCTCTAAAGTGTTTAGACAGAGAGAGTGCCAGTAAGTTTGCTTAAAACCAGTGACACTGCACCATTAATTGTGTATGTAAGTTAGGGTTTTACAAGATTTGTCCAGAGCGAATCAGAAAAGACTGATTTGCTCCAATGCCAGACAAATAAGACCTACCCTGAAAATAAGTACTAGCCATTTTTTCGGAGAAAAAATAACATAAGAGCAGTAGTCATGCAGTCATCATATTAAATCATGTCCTTTGAGGCGTATTTGACATGTCTCTCACTGATGTCAGCCTGATACCCTGCCAATCTCAAATTAAAAGGTTTAAACGCCCATTAGACCTATTTAGGAATATATTTTTCTCCTTTTTTTTGGAATGATTGATCCAAAAAATAGCTTTGGAACACATCCAGCACATGATTATAAAGCACTTATGTAGATCTTGGGCTTTTTTATTAATTTAATAAAAAAATATGCCCAGAAGACCTGAAGAGCTCTGTCTTTTACCCTGCTTTTCTTTAAGCTTGTTCATATACATAAATTAAAAGAATGGAGTAAATGAGACACATTTATTAAGCTATATAGACCGTTTTTGGCATATATTGTGTCTTTTTCTGCACTCTGGTTATTTATTGTATGAAGCATTTTCACCGTTTTTCACACAGTTATGCTGCTCTTGCCACTTTTTCCTTTTGGGGAGAAAAGGGGGCATGGCCTAAATGCAGATCCTTTTTACGCTGGGTCCTCTCAAAGAAAAAGGTATATAGAATGTAGGTTAATGGAATCAGCAAACATATACTTCCCCAAACCCAGAAATAATCATGAAAGAGACAGAAAACATGCATTTAACACTTCAGTATATTATCACTTCAACGTATCACACAGAACCAGTCTTAAAGGAATTGTCCAGGCAAAAATGGACAACCCTTTTAATGTCTAAATCAGCTGGGGGTAGTTCAAAAATTGTAATAAATGCATACTCACCTGTCCCTTTTGCTTTGGTGTCTTCCCGGCGCCTCCTGGTTCTTTGGCTCTGGCAGCGTCTTCTGGAGTTGTGCTGAAGCTGCTGATTGGCCACAGTGGTCACGTGAATGCTGAGGCAGTCAGCGAAGGGCCTGAATGTCACTACCTATGACATCACGTGTCCTCTTCCTGAGGCTTGCTGAGGCTGCCAATTCAGGATATTAGAATCACTGCGATACTATATTTTAAGTCATTCTTTTATTTTATTTAGTCTACATTTTTATAATCATTTTTTTTAATCAGTCTTTACTGACAGTTATGCATTTTTAAAAACACAAAAAGGTACAAAGATATTTGCAAGCCCACAAAAAACCGTTATTGCAGCAAGAGCACCAAGAACGCCTATTAGCCACATATTCAGCATCTCTCAATTTATAAAAGGCCATTCATCCTCTTTTGGAAAAAAGTGTTTTTTTAAACGTTTTCTCATTATTTTGTTCTTTAACTTCATTTCTCTATCATTTATTTAAGTCCCTCAAGGGGACATGACCGTACAATCACTCATATCAAAGCATTATTATTGCCTATTAGTGTAAACTAGCAGGCATTCTATTAGATGAACCCCTGGTCTGGAGGTCTTTGTGAAGCCCCCAGCTGCTGTGGCACCTATGACCTCACAAGGCACATGACATCAGGAGTTCTGTCTATATCAGAACTTGCATCTAATGAGTATGCCAGTTTGAAGATGACCATTCCCTGTATATACTGCAGCTATAATCTCACTTAGTGAAAAAGATCTAATTTGAGTCTGATACTTTGCAAACTGCCATAATTCTCACATAACAGGACAACTGGTATAATACCTTATTTCACCATTTCATCATGAATTGGTTTATATGCTTAAAGAGGTATTCTCATCTAAGACCACATGATATGTCATAAATGTTCGATAGATGCAGGTCCCACTTTTGAAATCAATATCGAATTCCAAATCTGGAATAATGGACAAAGCCTATTAGCCTTCCAGCTGCCATAATAACTAGTCTGAATTCCAGGAAAGTTTTGGAGGCAGAAAGGCAGAAAATCATAAGCAGAAAGAGAAAACCCCTTCCTCAGCCATGGCTGCTAATGACAATAGCATCTAATGCTGGGTTCACACCAGCGCCTGAACTCTGTTTTCAGGTATCCGTCTCCTGCATGCAGAAGACGGAAACTTGTCATGCCGAGTCCGGCCGTGAGTGCCGGTGAGCGTTTTATGCTCTCCGCAGTGAAACCGTTTTTTTTTAAACTGGACACGGAGTACTGCATGTACGACTGTGTCTGGCTTAAAAAAAATGGTTTTGCCGCGGAGCGCTTAAAACGCTCACCGGCACACACAGCCGGAGACTTTTCAAGCCCATTCAAATGAATGGGCTTGAAACATGCTAGCAGGTTTCCGTCTCCTTTCCCTGTTTTGTGCAGGAAACAGAAACCTGCAGAACGGAGTACGGGCGCAGATGAGAACGAGCCCTAAGGAGTTATATGGTCATGATTTAACTTAGCTGATCCTAGCCAGTGCAGCAGGAACCCAACTCCCTGTGGTGCTGATGAAGTATGGATTCTTCCACGACTTGAAAGTCTAGTGGAATTCTGATTTTCCTGAACCTAGACCTGGTGTGGATTCTGTGCATTACCAGTTTATGAGCAAACTGTATTTATGCCAGTCCTAGAATAGATATGTTATTGAGAGGCATGGGAAAGTTTAATTATTTTGAGGATTAAATAAAAATACAGGATGAAGACAAGCGTCTGTAGTTTTGACTCGATTTCCCCTTTCTATGGGTGACCCCTCAATGTTCTGGAAATGGGTGGAGGACATTGTCTTCATTAGAATGGGCTTCCCTGTGATGTTGATGCAGTTTGAAGATCTAGTGGCATGGTGATTTCCCTTAACCAAGACCTGGCGTGGCTGCATTAGCAAGAAAAGTCTAATTATAGTCTAATGGGCAAGAAAGTCTAATTATATTGATGATAAGTAAAAATACAGGAGGGAGACAACAGTCTGCAGCTTTGATTTGAATGCACCTTTCTTTGAATGGCCCCTTAATGTTCTGGAAATGGATGGAGGACATTTTCTCAATTAGAATGGGGCTCCCCATGATGCTGATGCAATTTGGAGTCTACCATGACTTGAAGGTTTAGCAGGATGGTGATTTCCCTGAATGCACACCCAGTGTGGACATTATGAATTAGCAGCTCATAGGTAAACTGTATTCATGCCAAACCTAGGGTAAGTATGTTATTTGGAAGTATGGGCAAGAGCATTTAATTATATCAAGGATTAGGTACAAAAACAGTATGGAGACAACTGTCTGCTATTCGACTCCCTTTCTTTGAGTGCACCCTCAATGTTCTGGATATAGGTGAAAGATATTGTCTCAATTAGATTGGGCCTCCCTGTGATGCTAAAGAAGTTTGGACTCTGCCATGACTTGAAAATCTATCAGCATGATGATTTCCGTGAACCCAGACCTGGTGTGGGCTCTGTGTATTAGCAGCTCATGAGTGAGCTGTATTTATGTCAGTCCTAGGGCAAGTATGTTATTGAGATGAATGGGGTAGAAAAAGTAATATCAAGGGTCAAATAAAAATACAGAATGGAGACAACCATCTGCAGTTTCGACTCAACTGCTTCTTTTCTTAAATGGCCCCTTAATGTTCTGCAAATAGGTGGTGGACATTGTCTCCTTTATAATTGACATCCCAGTGATGGTGATGCAAAATTGGCTTCCAGCTAAGATTTGTCTTCATTTTCCAGCCCTTTGGCTTCCCAAAGAGGAAAACTGAACCAGAGCTTTTCCTTGCCTTTTCTGATTATACTGAGTAATGGGCCTAATCGGTGAGAAGTCTTACAATATGGACTCTGTGTCTGAATCAGCTGCAGAATTTGTGGCAAGATCAAGCAGGATGGTTGTGTTTGTTGTGTCCTGCTTCAGTCTCTGTCTCCCAGCAAAAATGGAGGTAAAATCAAGGTGGAATCTGGTGCTGATTTTAATGCCTCAAAATCAGTGTCATAGATCATGTGGACATTATTTCCCCAGTAACTGACTTCTGCTGTTCCATCAGATACAGCAATTCTTTGATACGTTTTAGTGATTTTAAATGATAAGTTTTGTAAGGTCCACAATTATTTTACCCATAAATACCATCCAGGTTAATATAGTAAAAAATGTGGGCATTTTAGGAACATTTTATAAACCTACAAATTTCCAGTAGTTCCACAAATATACCAGAACACATTCACTAACAGATATATTACCTACATATGTACTGCACAATAATAACACAATGTCATATTTTAACAATATGTAACTTTTTTAATATTTAGAATAAATAGACACAACAGTTAATCTATTAAAAAAATAAAAATGTGGAGGATAGAAGATTGTGGCTGACTGTACTGCGCACTTGGCAAAATGTCCTCACAAAAATTAATAAAATATAATAAATAAGGTCCACAGAAGTAATATATTGCGCAACTCATATAGAAAATAAGGTCCAGAAAAGTAATGCAATGTACAATTCATCTAGAAAAATAGTGCCAACACTATCCTTACGTAGTTTGCTTTGTAAAAATACCATTCACAAATTAAATACACTAAGTAGTATAATTTGTGGAGCACAATACAAACCAGGAGGAACATGAAGCCAGCAAACAGACAGCCACAACTTCCAGCCTCCTTCCCAATGCACATTCCACACTGCAACTTCCTCTGGGGAGGATGGTTATGCTAGGGTCACACTTGCATTCAGGTTTCCGTTCCTGGGGTTCGCTTGGGAACCCCCCCCAAACAGGAACCTAATCTGCTTTAAAAAGCAGCTACTCTCGGAAAACTGTGCACCCCATAGACTTTAAAGCAGAATGGGGAACGGAATTCCTGAACAGAGACCAGGCCCTAATCTGAACCTAGCCTGAGTCTGTATCTTCAATAGGGATGTAGTCCAGTTGCAGTTCATCGAAGTTAATTATTTTAATTAATTTCCGGGGAGCACAGGAAACATCTAAGTCACAAGGTCTTAGAGTCATGTAAGCTCCTGGCGCAACCTCCAAGAAATAGGGCAGTTTACTAGCATGGCCATCTTTATAAGACAAGGGAAAGCACAAACATAGACAAAAACAATACACGCACCAAAGCACAATATAAAACAAAACCATAAGTGATGCAAAATTATTTTAAAAAAAGTCACATGATACAGGTGATCAAAAGAAGTGCAGCTGAAAACAAGTGCATAGTCCACAAATAAAAAGTAAAAAATTCAAGAATCAACGCCTAGACTGGTGCTAATACAATAGCCATGCTACTTTACACACATCACTTAAACCCACACAGCATAATCATAGGGGCTCCAACTCTTAGTCCCCTAGTGACCTATACATTTCCTAGTTCAAGGTGGTCCCATCAGTGGGGTACCCGTTAGACCCCTACATCACTAGCATTCTTATTTCTGGTTCCTAGCATTGCTTCCCCCTCATTCCTAGTTGCCCTTTTCATTTCCCACTTCTAACCTTTAACCATACTTGCTGACATTTTATAGGCAAAAGTCCAACTTTAGCGCCCCAAAGTATATCCATTTTAGTTTGTGTTATACATAAAACCCACTCCTTTTGTGGCCTAATTCCTGAAATTTTCCTGGAAACATTGTGACTTTTGGCATGTATTCTCAGCACCTTGGTGGCAGATTGTCCTGACTATGACATGGACTCTCTTTTTTACTGTAGTAATGTCTTGTAATGTCTTGCTTGCTGCGGTCCAGTGATGCCGATGCCATACAATACAGAGCTGCATCTTTATCGGATTCATAGTATATGTAAGTACAACGTGTGGTCTTTTCAAAGTGGTTCCCATTGAAACATTTGCTCAAAAAAAATGGTCTTTGAATATGGGGGTGGTCTGCTATAAAACAGTTAAAAAATATGTATGAGTAACCATTTCAACCACAGCAAAGTTCACATTCCACATCATAGCCTGGTCTCAATAACCAGCAAGAAAGTCAAGGGCATAAAAGAAGAACACAGTGTTTCTTTTGGCTGGCTCACCTTCAAATATGAAAACCATGGGCACTCCAAGGACAGAAGGTCCAGACTTATTTACCCCATTACCAACTATGACACTCATGTCTGAAGGGCTTAAAGTGGTTAATATAGAGAACTGTGCACCATGTATCAATGACGGTGACTGGAGAGCAGCCATATCTTAATAATGAATGATAGTAGTCATGTGGCACTGAGCATAATGTACTTGGAAAACAGGAATATTATTACTGATGATTGGCGAAGTAAATGAGGAATTAAGGTAGGGGTCTTTTGATGTCAGTGAGAGCTGAGCTGCAGTAGTAGTGTCTAGCCAGTAATTTCGGTCATGTGTTGTGTATAGTACAGCACTGTATAGCTGATTCATGTGGGGGCACTCATCAGACCCAGGGGTGAACCTAGGGTTTGTGCTGCCTGAGGCGGACGTCAGAAAGCCCTCCCCCCTTCCCGGAGGAGGGGGCGGGGCCGAGCAGAGGGGCGGGCCGAGTGGAGGTGGTGGGGCCGAGCGGAGCAAGCATTGTAAGCAGGCAGAGAGCAGGCAGGGAGAGGACCTGCTCTCTGCTAAGCGTGAGGGGCGGCCGCTGGAGCAGCGCTGTGTCCACAGGGCCACCCCAATCCACCGCTCGCTTCCCGTGCCAGGCTGCTGAGACGGTGATGCTAAGCCAGTCCAGGACAGCTTGTCCTGGACTGGCTTAGGTCAGCAAAAATGCCATCCTCCCCCGGGGCCCTGGCATAGCGCCGCCTGAAGTGGTCGCTTCAGGTCGCCTCATGGGAGGTGCAGCGCTGGTCAGACCCTATGATCAGATATTTATGGCCTCACAGTTGGCTGATGAATATTTAGTGTACCTCAGAGGTCTGTCTTGGTTCCTAATCTTTTTCATGACACAAAAATGTGCAATATGGTTGATATTGCTGGAAGGGTAAGATAGTGCAGTTGGGGAGACATAACACTCTATATGAGTGCGGTATTGGCAGTTCTAGAAGGATCTAGGGGTCCTGATATGAGACAGCTTCAAAATCAGTGCACAGGTCAACCAGGCAGCAGGGAAAGCAAATCAGATGCTCGGCTGTATAGCTAGAGGTAAAACCAGTAGGAAGAGACAGATTGTGATCCCACTGAATGGAGTACTGGTGAGACTACATCTGAAATACTAGGGGGAATTCATCATTTCCTCTAAGCCACTTAAGTGTCATTAAAGCACTTGTTTGGTACAATTATCTTTTTTGCAACAAATGTGCATCTCAAGCCTCAATCTGTACCTTACCCGTCCACAATTCGCAGTATGTGGGGATCAGGGTGGGTCTGACTGATTTATTATAATTAATGCCAGTTTTTTGGCAAAATGTAGAATGGAAATCTACGTCAGTTCCAACCTGGCACACGGGACTTCAAACAGATTTATGAAAAGGCCAAAGACTTTTCATAAATCTCTGGTTCCCTGTGCCAGTCGGGCCGTTTATTATAGGGGATTTCTCATCTCTTGTTTCAGCAACTTTGCCTGCTGTCTCCTCTTCTCACTGAAAAGGACACTATGAAGTATAACAATATTTATGAATACTAGAACTCTAATATAAATGCAGATCAGGTAATATGCACATATTTGTAGAGAACGGACTCAGTGTTATCTGTGTGTTTACATAGAGAGATAACAAACACAGCTTTATCAGCAAACCGCAATTAACTGAACTGATTGTTCTACCCCTCCCTCCCACTGAGTGACGTCACTTGTCCTATCACACAGGTCCGTAGTTATGGAAATGCTGTGTAAAGACACATGCTTGGTTCACTACACTTGACTTTGGATATAGTCAGGCACAATTCTGGAATTGTACCACACAGACAGTTAGTGGCAACAATTGTAACAGAGGATGGAACACCTAAAGTTATGGGAAAGTATGACTTTTATATGAGAACTTTCCCAACCGACGTGACTACAAGGTGTCAGGTGGTAGCGTGTGCAGGCTATAAAGCAGAAGGAACAAAAAGTCCACAGCCCACTGGACAACCAGAAGGCTCAATTGTGTTTTCCCCAATTCCCCATTACAATATGGGCTTAAAGTGCAGATGCTCAGCTTTAATTTTAGGGTATTCACATCCTAAATGAAAGAAGGGTTTAGGAATTACAGATCATACAGAATTACAGATCTGTAATATGTAACTGCCTCTTTTTCAACAGATCAAAGGTAATTGGACAGTTATCTGAAAAGCTATTTAATGGACTGCATAAGCTAGTCCTTCATTAATTCATCATCAATTAAGCAGGTAAAAGGTCTGGAGTTTGTATTTGCATTTGGAAGCTGTTGCTTCTTTATATATGGGCAGTGCACAGTTTACTTCTCTAGTCCGGTATTCCCGGATGTAATGCTAGGTTCACACTAGCGTTCACCTGACCGTTCTGAGCTTTCCGTCTTCTGCATGCCAGAACTCGGAAAGCTCAGACCGGGTCCGGCCGTGAGCGGCGGTGAGCGTTTTATGCTCTCCGCCGCGAAACCGGATTTTTTTTATCCGGACACAGAGTACTGCATGTCTGACTCTGTGTCCGGATTATAAAACCCGGTTTCGCGGCGGAGAGCATAAAACGCTCACGGTTGGACAGCTTTCTCACCCATTCAAATGAATGGGTGAGAAAGTCTCCTGCAGGTTTCCGTCTCCTGCCTCTGTTTTAGGCAGGAAACGGAAACCTGAACTACGGAGAGGAGAACGCTGATGTGAACGAGCCCTAAGGTGCCATGCACACGAACGTATGCTTTGTCAGTATACCAGCTGTGTATTTCACGTCTAGCACACTGACTCATTATTTTGTATGACCCTATATAGACACCTAAGTATTTTGACAGGTTTGTGTAGGGGTCCACAAGCCTGGAAAGGTCCTATGCCAGCCCGTTTTTTGTCCCAGACTCATCGCTAGAAATTAAAGGATCTTTGGAGGACATGGATGGAACATGGATGTAATTCATGTGCCATCTGTGTCAGTTTCCCACAGACCCCACGATGCAAACATTTGTGTGCATGGAACCTTATTCTCCATATCTGTCCTCTTTCTTTATACCAGGATGGTGCATACAGCCAGTTTTCTTGTATTGTATGCTACATGCAATTCTCAATCTCTATTATTAAGGATGGGGTACAAGTTATCTGCCTATGGTACCAAAATACCTTGTCCCAGTCCTGCATATATAACTTAATTTATTATACACTGTAAATACTGACACCAATTGCTTGCATTACAGGAAATTTTGACTCATGAAAAACCCTTTAACTTTTGCCAAGTGAATCACCCATGGGGTCTAGGAACATCTGTCTATCTTGTAGTGGATATTTCAGCTGCTAGATGATATACTTCATGCTATATAACCTGTATGGAATGCAGACTCCTGCAAGGATCTTTTTAGAATTCCCACATATAAATAAAATAACAAATAAAGTATCTACAATTAAGGGGGAAGTTTAATTTTATTACAAATAATAAATATTAATAACAATAAAGTATCAAAGCGGTTCTATATTCACAATATAAAAATTGCATTTTTTTTCTAATTGCTTAGCTATTTTTAAAGTACCCTTTTAGGGCATCATTACATAATACAGGTATCCCACGTGTCATATCAAGCTAATTCCACAGAGATCTAAAAAAAAAATCACTGGGCCACTGGGTAAGAATATAGTCATGGGGCTTTTCAATTTGTGCCTAATATCAACCATATTGATAAATTATTGCCCACTTGCTACTACCAGTGGCTGGTATAGCTTTCAGGTCATGTACATGTGACCTCTCAAAAATGGTGTCATTACAAAAATGGTGTCATTACAAAAATGGTGTCATTACAAAATGCATCTCATCCCGCAAACAAAAAGCCCTTATATGGCCACGTCACCAGAAAAATAAAGAAAATATAGCATCTAGTAATGTGAAGACAAAAACCCGCAAAATCGCCAAATTATTAGAACACAACTGGCTGTGACAGGAGGGGAATATATAAGCTGTGTGATCGCATATCAGCAGACACGTCAGATTTACAGCTTATGAGGGAAAAAAGACACCAGAAGTGACCCCCAAAGTGACCCCAGAGTGACTCACCCAATCATAGGAGCTACTGGGACATAGTAGGGAATTTGGTGTTTGCAATGTTCTCCGCACACCTTATATATTCCCTCTTCAACATCAGCTGTGCATTCACACCTGGGATACTAATACTCAATAAATTCTTTGAGGGGTGCAGTTTTCAAAATGGGGTCACTCCTTTGGGGAATCCACTTTTCTGGTACCTTACAGGCTGTACAAACATGACATGGCATCCAGATACCAAACATCCAAATCTGTACTCCAAAAGCCGCATAGTGCTCCTGCCCTTCTGCGCCCTGCTGTGTGCCCAAACTGCAGTTTATGCCACATGTATGACACTGGTGTACCCAGGATAACGGATGTAATGTCATATGTGGGTATAAACTGATATTAGGGTACAGCCAGGCACAGAAGGGAAGAAGGGTTATTGGGTTTTTGGAGCATAGACGGTTTGGCTTTTTGGATGCCATGACACTTTTGTAGAGCTGAAATGCCAGTAAGGTGGAATCCCCTGATATGAGACCTTATTTTGGAAACTACACCCCTGAAGGATTTATCCAGGGGTACAGAGAGCAATTTTAACCCCCAAGTGTTGCTATAACTTATTATCCATAAATGAATACAAAGCTGTTTTTTTTCCAGGAATCGGTCATTTCAGTGCATAATATGTTGTGCCCGATTTGTATCAGAGATTCACGCTCTAAAAGCTGTTGTGCCCGGAATACCCGCTTACCAGTTTTTGGAGTGTGTATCTCTGCTGACATAAGTTGGGCACAACATATCGGGCACTAAAATGGCGAATCACTGGAAAATTTTCATTTTTAACTTCTCATTATCAGTTGCGATTTCATTTCTGGAAACTAAATAAATGCAACACTCAAGGGTTAAAAATGCTCGCTACGCCACTTGATAAATCCCTTCAGTGGGGTAGTTTCCAAAATGGGGTCACTTTTAGGGGGTTTCCACTGTATTGGTACTCTAGGGGCTCTGCAAATGCGACATGGCACCTAAAAATTATTCCAGCAAAATCTGCCCTCCAAAAGCAAAATGGTGCTCCTTCCATTCCAAGCCCTGCCATGTTCTCATACAGCAGATTATGACCATATATGGGGTATTACCGAGTTCAGGAGAGATTGTTAAACAAACTGTGGGGGGCCTTTACTCCTTTAACCCCTTGTGAAAATGAAAACTTTGGGAATAAAGTGACATTTTATTAATTTTTCATTTACACATCCCAATGTTAGTAAAATCTGTGAAACAGCTGTAGGGTCAAAATGATCACTATACCCCTTGATGAATTCTGTGAGGGGTGTAGTTTCTAAAATGGGGTCAATTTTGGGTGTTTCCATTGTTTTGGTACTCTAAGGGCTCTGCAAATGAGACATGGCACATTAAAACTATTCCAGCAAAATCTGCTGTTCAAACACCATGTGTCGCTCCTTCGCTTCCATGCGCTGCCGTCTGCCCAAAAATCATTTTAAACCCACATGTGGGGTATTTCTGTGCTTGGAAGAAATTGCACGATAAACTATCAGATGTATTTTCTACTTTAACCCTTTGTGAATGTGTTAATTTTAGGGCTAAATGAATGTATCAGGGGAAAAAAATGAAATGTCTAAATTTCACCTCCATATTATTTTTATTCTTATAAAATGCTTAAAGGGTTAACAAACATCCCAAATGCTGTTTTGAATAATTTGAGGGGTGCAGTTTTGAAAATGGGGTGATTTGTGGTGGTTTCTATTATACAGGCCTTTATAATTCCTTTCAGAACTGAAGTGGTCCCTAAAAAATTATTTTGTGGAATTTTCTTGTAAATCTTGAAAATTACTGTGACACTTGTAAGTCTTGTAATGTCCAAAATAAATTAAAAGACAATCAAAAGATGATGCCAATATAAAGCAGAGATATGGTAGATAATATTTATTCATGTATTTGGGTGGTATGACTATCTGCCTGAAAAGCATTTTTTTTTCCAAATTTCCATCAAATTTCCTATTTTTTTTTAGAAGTAAATACAAAAATATTGATTAGTGTTTACCACTAACATGAAGTATAATGTGTTACGAGAAAACAATCTCAAAATCACTTGTGTAAGTTAAAACATCTCAAAGTTATTGTCATTTAAAGTGACACGTCAGTTTTGACAAAAGAGGCCTGGTCCTTAACGCACTTTTGGGCTGTGTCCTTAAGGGGTTATATGGCTCCATTACAAAGTAAAATTTGTCCTGCAAACAGTAAGCCCTCATATGGCACTGTGAATGGGAATATGACAGGTAGAGTTATGTTTTTCATACATGCAGGTAATTTAAATTACGTGGTCTATGATTTATATAGAAGAAAAATGATATCCTTATCATGAGCATCTATTCCTCTCATAATGCAGCTATGATTTTATTTGCTTTGGCAGCAGCTGCCTGGCATAGGTTGATAAAATTAAGTTTATTGTCCCCAAGTCTTTTTCAGGAGAATGTTAAATTTAATTTCTACAGCATATCCCTGCCCAAGCTTCCATTTTCCCCAAGATCCTCTGTGATACTATTATAATCTCAATAATATAATATAACATAATATAATATCCTCATTGTCAACTATTTTACAAGGCTTTTAATCATTGGCAAATATCAAGATTCTACTTTGTAAATCCTCTATCAGGTCATTGATAAAAAGATCAAAAAGAAGGGGACCCAATGCTGACCTCTGTGGCACGCCATTGCTGACTGTGATCTAATCCTAGTATGTACCATTAATGACCACTCTCTGTTTCCTATCCAAGGGCCAGTTGTTAACCCAGTTACAATATAATTTCCCCTAGTCCCAGTATTGTCATGTTACATACAAAACAGTGGTGTAACTAAGTCTTGTGGGCCCAGGTACAAACGTTTGTCCGGGATCCCCTAACCTTTCCTAGAGCAAATTCTTTATAGAGGACATGAAAGGTCCTCTTCAAGTTCTTCCATGTTGGTGAATATTATTCTTCCTGAAGTTTTCTATTGTAACCCCTCTACTAAACGTCTGGGATAAATGAAAACTAAGCTAAACCCCCTCTCCCTGCCTAGCTTCTAATATATTCCCCTTAAAAAAAAATGTATATTTACCCATATAACCGCCCCAGGCACATTTTATGATTTCCTGGAGAAGTCCCATTTCGCTGTTTCCGGAGACAGGAGACCACCAGTACTCCTCCGGGTGTACGCTGGAGGCTAATTAGCATATGAATAAAAGCGGGCTCATTCAAAAACTACTGAGGTGATTAACATACAAAAGGTATGTGTGGGATAGCCTTTCTAAAGGCTATACAAGTATGTTTAGTAAAAAAAAATGGCTTTTCCCATTAACAGAGCCCCTTTAAACACTCCTCTGTTCTAGGCATCTTTTCCTTCAAAACATCTGCACTTTCCCCATTGAGATGCAGCCCATCCCTATCATAGCACCTGTAGCTCACAGCAAAGTCGGACCGATTCTCCAAAAACCAAAACTCCTCCTTCATACACCAGCTCTTGAGCCGCTTGTTTGCCTTCTTAATTTCTGCACTTCCCTGTCTTCCTTATGTGTTCCATGGTACAGGTTTTAGAAAATACTATCATTAAGGACCTTGCCTTCAGCTTAAGGCGTAAGTCTCTGAAACTGTTGTCAAGGACCTTCCATCTTTCTCTAACTTTGTCATTTGTGCCTATCTACACCATGACCACTGGGTTTTCATCAGCCCCTCCCAGTAATCTATCACCATATAACGGTCTTTTCCAATTGTTGTGCTCTCTCCAAGCAAATGTAGGCCTTGGTTTGCCTGGTTCAGCCCACAGAGCTGATGCACCCTTCCTCAATGTAACCTGAAGACCTCCTAAGTACACCTGTGAGCTCTCCTCAGCCAATTACAAACAGCTACTGATTATTTCAGTCTGTTCTGATCTCAGCAAAGTGCCCATGCAATATTGGATCTTGTGTTACAGATTCTTCAAGGGTTCTGTATCATTTTACTGCTGCTGATTCTCCTTTATTAACCTAGGCCTGTTTACTGACTATTCTATTGATCATCATCCTGCTCATTCTGCTGCCTACCCATATAGGACCTTTGCTTGTCCTTACCTTGTGTACTTGAGCAGTCCACCCTGACCCTTTGGCTTGTTTATCTGCTACCTACCACTGACCTTTGGCCATATCTGACTATCCTTCGTCTGACTCCCTGATGCTTTGCAAAAGTCTTTGTGGTCCCTAGTCAGCGAGCACCCTTTATCTGGGCCTCTCCAATAGGTGATGACCTTGTAGTCTCCCCACGGCAAAGATCACATCCTATTAAAGGTATTAAAGGGTGAAGACTGTGGAGGATTACCTTGATAACGTACTTGGGAATGGCCCAATGCCAAACTGGTTACGAGACACAGCACCACCGCAATCCATGATGTGTAGAACTTGGTCCCCAGGAAGACAAGACACCATTTGACCATCCCAGTCTTTGTGACAGATTGGCCTGTCTGTTCCATTAATAATTGAATCTCCCGCTACCAGCACCTTACTCACCTCCTTACTGGTCAGATGTTCCCCTGGCTGTCAGAGGACGTGTCTTGCTGCAGCAGTCTCAACAGCCCATTAGAAGTAAAAAAAAAAACACCAATCACACAAGGACATTGGAACGTCATTCACAGGGAGGATTCAAGGGGGCGTTCATTCCACATTTCCCTGATTGCTGGGGGTCCTAACAGTCAGACCTCCAGCAATTTCACACTTATACTCTATCCTGTGGTTGGTGGGTAAGTGACTTTAGTGGCACAACCCTTTTATAACTGAATGGGGCTTATGACTGGGTACTGTATGTTAGTTATTTTTACATTTATCGTAATACTGGACACTGTATGGAAAGGAAGGGGGAGGCTAGCTAACAAAAGCTTACCTAGGGCACCAAATATAAATAATTCTTGCAATAACTTTATACCACTGTCTTAGACACCCATGACTTAAAATGTTCTGCAGATATGGTCCCTTCAACCAAGTGTCTTATAAAAGTAAACAACTCTACGTATGTCTGACGTGTTTGGTAACTTTTAATTGAACTGTATTTACAGATCTCAAGAATACTCTAACTAATGTGAGGACACATAGCTTGCTACCCAAGACAACAAAGGCTTCTTCTAAAGTTATGTAAACTAAGCTGCACTTAATCATGCTATTTGGCAATTGACGGCTATTACACAGTTTTATTAGGAGAATGGATCTCTGGGTATTGTTACTGTTACGCCAATGAAGAACTAATATAAGATAATAACCAGGAGACCAAACAAGGTAGAAACAGGCTGTTTGGTTCTAAAATCTCACCAACATCTGCATGACTAAAATGTATATTCTGTTTTATTGTAATTCAAAACACATTGACAAAGTGCTCAGTTTGCACATAACATTGCACAATGCTATTTAATACCTAGAATAATGCTATTTTCCTTTATGTTATATTACATGTTTCTAGGCATATGATTACAGTTTCTCGACCAGATGTGCCTCACAGTACTTTTCAACTTTCTTTCCGGGTTGTGGATTACTTCTAGGGGTGCAGAGAAGCAGTCATTCCCTTTACTGAAAGGTGGGGACTAGTGAGCTGGTGAAATCTTTTCATTGGGGCTCAGAAGCTTTAAGTCACAACCTACTTACCATTTACTGAATTACTCACATCTCTACAATATAAAAAACAAAAAAAACTTTGCAAGTCTTCAGTAGGTGATACCTTTTTTAATGGCTAACTCATAATGATGACAGAATATGACGTTTCGAAGCTTTCCTTCCTGTCATCATTATGAGTTAGCCATTAAAAAAGGTATCACCTACTGAAGACTTGCAAAGTTTTTTTTGTTTTTTATATTTTATAACCACTGGCTAACACGGTACCAAAACAAACATTTTCCTTTTATCACATCTCTACAGTCATAAACTCTATTCAGATCACATTTATATCAACTTAAAAAATAATCGATCCATATCTGACCATTTTTTGAATGATGCAAAAGTATGGTACATACTATTATATACAGTGGGGCAAAAAAGTATTTAGTCAGTCACCAATAGTGCAAGTTCCACCACTTAAAAAGATGAGAGGCGTCTGTAATTTACATCATAGGTAGACCTCAACTATGAGAGACAAAATGAGAAAACAAATACAGAAAATCACATTGTCAGATTTTGTAAGAATTTATTTGCAAATTATGGTGGAAAATAAGTATTTGGTCAGTAACAAATTTTCATCTCAATACTTTGTTATATATCCTTTGTTGGCAATGACAGAGGTCAAACGTTTTCTGTAAGTCTTCACAAGGTTGGCACACACTGTTGTTGGTATGTTGGCCCATTCCTCCATGCAGATCTCCTCTAGAGCAGTGATGTTTTGGGGCTGTCGCTTGGCAACAAGGACTTTCAACTCCCTCCAAAGGTTTTCTATCGGGTTGAGATCTGGAGACTGGCTAGGCCACTCCAGGACCTTGAAATGCTTCTTACCAAGCCACTCCTTCGTTGCCCTGGCGGTGTGCTTTGGATCATTGTCTTGTTGAAATACCCAGCCATGTTTCATCTTCAATGCCCTTGCTGATGGAAGGAGGTTTGCACTCAAAATCTCACGATACATGGCCCCATTCATTCTTTCATGTACCCGGATCAGTCGTCCTGGCCCCTTTGCAGAGAAACAGCCCCAAAGCATGATGTTTCCACCCCCATGCTTTACAGTAGGTATGGTGTTTGATGGATGCAACTCAGTATTCTTTTTCCTCCAAACACGAAAAGTTGTGTTTCTACCAAACAGTTCCAGTTTGGTTTCATCAGACCATAGGACATTCTCCCAATACACTTCTGGATCATCCAAATGCTCTCTAGCAAACTTCAGAGGGGCCCGGACATGTACTGGCTTAAGCAGTGGGACACGTCTGGCACTGCAGGATCTGAGTCCCTGGCGGCGTAGTGTGTTACTGATGGTAGGCTTTGTTACATTGGTCCCAGCTCTCTGCAGTTCATTCACTAGGTCCCCCCGCGTGGTTCTGGGATTTTTGCTCACCGTTCTTGTGATCATTTTGACCCCACGGGGTGAGATTTTGCGTGGAGCCCCAGATCGAGGGAGATTATCAGTGGTCTTGTATGTCTTCCATTTTCTAATTATTGCTCCCACAGTTGATTTCTTCAATCCAAGCTGGATGCCTATGGCAGATTCAGTCTTCCCAGCCTGGTGCAGGGCTACAATTTTGTTTCTGGTGTCCTTTGACAGCTCTTTGGTCTTCACCATAGTGGAATTTGGAGTCTGACTGTTTGAGGGTGTGCACAGGTGTCTTTTTATACTGATAACAAGTTTAAACAGGTGCCATTACTACAGGTAATGAGTGGAGGAAAGAGGAGACTCTTAAAGAAGAAGTTACAGGTCTGTGAGAGCCAGAAATCTTGATTGTTTGTAGGTGACCAAATACTTATTTTCCACCATAATTTGAAAAAAAATTCTTACAAAATCAGACAATGTGATTTTCTGGATTTGTTTTCTTATTTTGTCTCTCATAGGTGAGGTCTACCTATGATGTAAATTACAGACGCCTCTCATCTTTTTAAGTGGTGGAACTTGCACTATTGGTGACTGACTAAATACTTTTTTGCCCCACTGTATATACTACTAATAACACTACATTGTTGTGTTATTAAACAGTTCCTATTTTTTAATAGTGATGTCTATGTAAACGTTATCTGAATGGAGACTTCCATCGCTCTTCTGCTCCCTTGTCAGTGTTTCTCTGTGCTTCCTGCCACATTCTTTTGCTATAGCAAGCATTATATGGCTGGTGCTAACCTTGCCTAGGTCTCCTAGATACTTCACCCTACAGGGAGTCTTTCACCTTTACTTCCAATCCATGATGACACAGGAGATACTGAAATGTGGCCAAGACCATAATATGCCAAGTGGATGCACCTTCCTGTCCACCTTAGTAGTAAAAGCAGCCCTGTGCAGATGCCATCAAATAAGTAAAAGAAGTGAATAGAGACTAAGAACCAATGTGAACAAGACATATATGACATATAACATCTATATTAAAGGGGTTGTTCCCATGTAATACAAGGATAGCCACATCTGCCAGAGCAAGAGCCACTACTATAGAGAGGTTTTCTGTTCTGGCTTAGGATGGGTTCACACAACCTTTTTGAGCCGATTTTGAAGCATTTTCTGCCTCATAATCTGCTCCAAAAATGCCCCAAACTGCCTTCCGTTATTTTCAATGGGAGGCAATGACTGATGCTTTGTTTTCCTGCACACTGTCCTTCTTGCCCTACCTCACCATGATTTTATCATTGTGATCTCTCCTGAAGCCATGGTAGGTGGTCACAAATTGATCAACCCCAATTGAAGAAGAGCTGAGAATAAGAAGAAGAATACTGCGAGCAAAGCAGATTTTCTCTCTATATTTTGCAAAAAACACAGTGTAAAGTCACTCATATAGAGAGGATCTCGAGTCCAGGACTTTTCACTATGAAGTCCATATGTTCTAATTGGGCATATGAACAGACATTGTTTTCATAAGGCAACCCTTTTAAATTGACTTTTTTAAGATAATGAGTGCTCCTTTAACTTGCATGCCCTCATTATACAAATATAACTGGAGCTACAAAACCATATTTTGCTTTTCTTTGGAGGGCGGGTAGTACAAGTACCAATAAAAATTCACTATTATTAGAACATTAGCACATTGATATAAATAAAATGGCTTCAGGCACAGTTGAATGTCTGTGAACGTTCTTTTTTGCTGTCAGTAACCCCCTCCCCCCATCTTTCTCACGCTCTCTGGTCATCTTTGTTGCGTTTTTGATTTTTTAATGACAATATTTATCTTAGTATTTAAGGTAATATTTTAACTTATGAGTCCCAATTTATTATGGCCACATACCAAATAAATGGAATAACAATGTATCTTTTAAAGGGGACCTGTAACTCCGTTTTCCACTATTAAACAACAAGGCATACCCAGTCCTGGTTTTCATCTATTCTGTATTCCTAGTTCCCAGGGGCACATTGGAGGATAGAAAAATCAGTCATCTAAATATGGCTTAATTTTTTTCCTATGAAATTAGGAAGCTACTTTATGTATGCAATGGACCCTGTAACTGGTTCCTATTATGTCCTCCCCTGCTTAAGTTGTTCATTTGTCATGTGACTGGCTCAGAAGCTGTTCAATAGAAGGGGACCCCTCCTTATATTGGAATCCTGAAAGTATTATAGCATGATGGTTGAGGAACACTGGTGTAGAAGACCTCCATATACACACTCTATGCTTATGTCATAGAGATAAAAGTTGTGTGTGGTCCTCTTTAAACTAACAACTATATAGCATTGTGCCAGTCATAGGGCAGCCACAACAGTAAAATATCCAGAAATGACAGTCAAAACAGTGCCGGCTCCATACATGAAAGCCAAGCCGCCTACCATAAAGAAGTTCTGAAGTGACAGGATAGTTTGGATCCTCATATAGTATCAACACAAGCTACAGCCATTACCCTTTAACTGAATGGCCCTTGGAATGTTGTGTCAGATTTCTTCTAATAGAAATTTCTGTGCAATGCCAAAGCAGCCCAGTTTCTCTATTATAGATTTAATTCTAGAAACCAGTATATTTAGATCTCCTATGTTACTATGGTCACAAGATCACTGTGACTGGATTTACCCCTTTAAAAGGGATTGTCCAGGATTAGAAGCACATGGCTGCTTTCTTCTGGAAACAGCACCACATCTGTCCTCGGGCTATGTGTGTCTGTATTACAGCTTCATTATAATAAATGGGACTGAAGTGGCAAGTCATACTGAATCCATGACAGGTGCCGCACTATTTCTGGAAGAAAGCAGCCATGTTTTTCTAAACCTTTAAAATCCCTTCCACCATTTACCAATGTTTTATGTTATCCAGTGGGTCGGCATGGAACTCAAGAATGATCTTTTAAAGTATCTGAGAGGAGAGGAAAACCAGGTGTCAGAGACATCCAGACTCCCCATACTGAAGGCAAAGATGGGTCAAAACCGCCCCTGTCTTCTTAAGAGCTGTATTCAGGAAGAAGCCTTGACTATTTGTGCTCCTCTCCTGGCAATCTTGTGATCATGCTGAATATTAGCAGACCCAGGTCCGCTCTGCAGTGAGTCTCAGAATGCTGTAGTAAGCAATAAAAAATACTGTAATATTAAAATGCACCCTAAGGGTGCATTCACACTACGTTTCCTGAAGCTTATTCTGAACGTAAAACACGTTCAGAATAAGCAGCGTATAAAGCAGCTCCATTCATTTCTATGGGAGCCAGCATGCGAGCGTTCCCTATAGAAATGAATGGGCTGCTTCTTTCACTGCGAGCAGTCCCATTGAAGTGAATGGGAAGTGCCGGCGTATATGGCAAGCTCTGCTCATGCCGAGCCGTACACGCCGGCACTTCCCATTCACTTCAATGGGACTGTTCGCAGTGAAAGAAGCAGCCCATTCATTTCTATGGGGAGCACTCGTATGCCGGCTCCCATAGAAATGAATGGAGCTGCTTTATACGCCGCTTATTCTGAACGTGTTTTACGTTCAGATTAAGCTTCAGGAAACGTAGTGTGAATGCTCCCTAAGGGGGCATTCACACGGAGTAACGCTGGGTGTGTATCACAGCCGTACACACCGGCGTTACGGCAGACTGCCGAACACTTCCCATTCACTTCAATGGGATCGCTCGTAAACGCCGCTGTTACGAGCACTCCCATTGAAGTGAATGGGAAGTGTTCGGCAATCTGCCGTAACGCCGGCGTGTACGGCTGTGATACACGCCCGGCGTTACTCCGTGTGAATAGTCTTCATGACCACATACTACTGTATAACATAAAATATAGAAGACTGCAGTGGCACTTTATGTTGATAAAAAAAAAAAATAAAGAAAAATATGAAAGACTTTTTAAAAAAAAAAATTCCCCCCATTTAAGATTCATTTAGAAAAAAAAACTAACATTGCCCGGTCCTGAACTGGTTAAAGATAATGAAGTATAGCAGCCAGTTTAACACTAAATGCAGGTGTACAAGAACCAACATACAGTATATATGTTATTCAGTTCTTCTACGTGACCAGTGACCATAATGCCGCATGTCACTAGAAATCCATGACAAGAATGTATACAAAATGTAAGTATAGGAAATGCCTGACATATTTTCCTAAATCCTATATTTCTTATGAACTTAAAGCAAACTTTTGGACAATTTTTTATTTTTTTGGTAGTATTTGTGTAATTAAAAAATGTTGGATAGTTTCTGTGAAATCCTGCATTCTTCACTCTTTCCCTTGTTTCTGTATGGAGAGCAGTTTCTTAACACATAGTAAGTATTCTTACTTATGTTAGGTTCAAGCTAGTGCCATGGTCCCTGTCATTCAGGCATACCAGGGGACTCGAACAACAGAGAGCTGGACTGCTAAAACAGTGTTTATAGATGGCCACCGGCGGACCCCATTTACTATAACGAGGTCTACCAGGAGTCCACAATTTTGAAACTGAAAGTGGCAGAGAAAAACGTCCTCCATGCAGGATTTATCTCTGTGCCAATTTTTGGCAGTTGCTGTGATGCAGTATACAATGAGGATGTCAACCCGACACAGATGTGAACCAAAGAAAAAAAACCTCATGCTGACCTAATACATGTCACAGCTGACTTGTTTGCTACAATTGTATCCATTCTAGACAATATTGTGTAAGCTAAGCACATTACCAGCACAAACTTCTCTCTTCACTTGGTTTTCTACAGTGTATAAGTGCATGTAAATATATCAGTTTGGTTCAGTCCAAGCAGTTTAGTTCTCAGAGGATTGTCTAGATTGGACATGTACTCATTGACAAAAAAGAATAACATACCCAGAATGGAATGAATCTTTCTATATGTGTAACAATGATATATGTAAGGCTGGTCTTACCGTAGTTTAAGTCCGCAATTGAGGGTTTTCAATTGCGGATCATTTGTGGACACATTATAGTCAATGCGGCCTTGTACACCACCGGATATTTTATCCGTGGTGTGCCAGGCCGCAACCGAGGTCCGCACTTTTTGGAACATGTCCGCAATGGCCGCAATTCACGGCACTGCACGGACTCACCCATAGAACTCTATGGGCGAGTGTGGCAGCTCACGGACATCTGCGGAGTGTAAGTTGATGATCAGCAACTAGTGTTGCTGATAAGCAACTTGTGGACCGCAAATGCATTACAGTCGTGTAAGACCAGCCTAAGTGATAACAATAGTAGAGAACATGGATACGTTTATTGAGGAAAACTGTACAATTGAAAGGGAGCTCTACTACCTTACTGGGCTGCTTCTAGCCTAGACACACTATGAGATACATGCAGGTATTTTGAGTATCCAGTGGCGTCTCAGCTGGTATCATAAATGCTCCATTGACGATAAATCTGGAGACCCAGCAGGTAAGGAAGTGTTACATATGGCGGAGACATTCCTTACTGTGAAATCCTTACTGTGTGTGGGTGAGCAGTGGAAAAACGCCAGTTGAAACCCTGCTATGAGAGGCAACACGTGGCTACAGAATCTCCTGCACATAGCTCTGAGCTGTTAGTATCCTCATATCACTACTGGTTTCTCAAATCATCACACCAGCAGATGTGGCAGCATGTTGTTCCATGGCAAAGGCACACCATGGGGCCTCCATACTTGAACCTAAATGCAATTGGATCATATCACTAATGACAGGCTCAGTCTGGCCCATAGATGAACAGGTGAATGCCGTGGTGGGTCCCTTTACCAAGTTGGCCCCCAGCTTACCCTGACATGGCACATACACGCATCATACTTCACACAGATTCTCATCATAAAGCATTTTAACCAAGCTATGCACTACATTGGGCAGCTGAGATGATCTCTCTTCTATATGACACTGCAGGGGCCTCCATCATCTAGTATCTTTCTGCTGCTGTGTGGAAACATATCTGGATATATATCCAGTGCTCCTAACATCTCTGAATAACTAGGTCAGAATGGGCTAGATGGTAGTCAGTTCTGCTTCTCTTAGAACCTTGATGCATCCCCGTCGCAAAGTCTGCAAACTGGACAATTGACTTTGATGTCCCTTTAACTGCTTTGGATTTCAGCTCTGACATGTCATCCATTATGCAGTAACAACTAGTTATGACCAAAGGAAATGCTTAGGTGTAGCCGTAGGTTATACTCCTAGACACAAGCTGCTGGGAGTTGTTCCTGCTGTGTTTACTTGTTGGGAGTGTAACACTAAGGTGAGATAAAGTTGTCTGAACTTTGTATCCCTAAAAGTTACATTTCACATAACTCATTGTGTAGTATATCATAAAATGTGAATATTGTCAGATTATTGTGCCAGCTCATATTACATTAGATAGTAAAATGCTTAATAAGGACTATGTCACCTGTGGGCTTTGATCATATCCGTTTTCTTTATTAGAGCATAGATATGATCAGTAATTTAGGTTCAGGCTGCTGCCTTGTTACCTCCCCCCTTCCCCCATACAATACATGGCAGCTCTGCTTTTTCCACTGTTGTGTATATGCACAAACTAGTCAGGATGTCAATGCATGGAGTGGCAATGTCTATTAGAAGATAAGGATTATAACCACACACACAACTAAAAAAATCCTTATCTAATACACTGCTCAAAAAAATAAAGGGAACACTTAAGCAACACAATGTAACTCCAAGCAACACTGATTGACAATCAATCTCACATGCTGTTGTACAAATGGAATAGACAACAGATGGAAATTATTGGCAATTATCAAGACACACTCAATAAAGGAGGGTTATGCAGGTGGGGACCACAGACCACATTTCAGTACCAATGCTTTCTGGATGATGTTTTGGTCACTTTTGAATGTTGGTTGTGCTTTCACACTCGTGATAGCAAGAGATGGACTCTACAACCCACACAAGTGGCTCAGGTAGTGCAGCTCATCCAGGATGCACAGCAATGCGAGCTCTGGCAAGAAAGTTTGCTGTGTCTGTCATTGTAGTGTCCAGAGGCTGGAGGCGCTACCAGGAGACAGGTAGTAAATCAGGAGACGTGGAGGAGGCCGTAGGAGAGCAACAACCCAGCAGCAGGACCGCTACCTGTGCCTTTGTGCAAGGAGGAACAGGAGGAGTACTGCCTGAGCCCTGCAAAATGACCTACAGCAGGCCACAAATGTGCATGTGTCTGCACAAACGGTTAGAAACCGATTCCATTAGGATGGTATGCGGGCCCGACATCCACACATGGGGGTTGTGCTCACAGCCCAACACCGTGCAGGACGCTTGGCATTTACCACAGAACACCAGGATTGGCAACTTCGCCACTGGCACCCTGCACTCTTCACAGATAAAAGCAGGTTCACACTGAACACATGTGACAGACGTGACAGAGTCTGGAGACGCCTTGGTGAGTGATCTGCTGCCTGCAACATCCTTCAGCATGACCGGTTTGGCAGTGGGTCAGTAATGGTGTGGGGTGACATTTCTTTGGAGGGCCATATAGCCCTCCACGTGCTCACCAGAGGTAGCCTGACTGTCATTAGGTACCGAGATGAGATCCTCAAACCCTGTGTGAGACCATATGCTGGTGCGATTGGCCCTAGGTTCCTCCTAATGCAGGACAATGCCAGACCTCATGTGGCTGGAGTGTGTCAGTAGTTCCTGCAAGAGGAAGGCATTGAAGCTATGGACTGGCCTGCCCGTTCCCCAGACCTGAATCCGACTGAGCACGTCTGGGACATCATGTCTCGCTCCATCAACAAACGTCATGTTGCACCACAGACTGTCCGGGAGTTGGCAGATGCTTTAGTCCAGGTCTGGGAGGAGATCCCTCAGGAGACCATCCGAAACTTCATCAGGAGCATGCCCAGACATTGTAGGGAGGTCATACAGGCACATGGAGGCCACACATACTACTGAGCCTCATTTTGACATGTTTTAAGGACATTACATCAAAGTTGGATCAGCCTGTAGTATCTTTTTCCACTTTAATTTTTTTTTTTTTTGAGGGGGGGACTCCAAATACAGGCCTCCATTGGTTAACAAATTTGATTTCCATTGATGATTTTTGTGTGATTTTGTTGTCATCACATTCAACTTTGTACAGAACAAAGTATTCAATGAGAATATTTCATTCATTCCGATCTAGGATGTGTTATTTGAGTGTTCACTTTATGAGTATACTGTATCACTTTTTTGAGCAGTGTATTATGTCATGGATTGGTGGCATTTTGAATTTTATGTAGGGACCCATAGCGAAAATAATACTGGGTCACCTGTGTTGTTTAAATTCATGAATATATCTGGTGTAAATTCAGGTTTCTGACTTGATCTATATTGGCTATTAAAGGGAAGCCAACTGTATATGATTTAAAAAGTATTTAAATCAATGGCAACTGTCTAACTCTCTATTTAGTGAGCTCCCCTTATTGGAGGCTGCTTTTGATGATACGGCTAGCAAGGCTGATCAGCATTGGCCCCATAGTAGTCCTTACGGTAGGTCTAATCACAAAGAAATATGGACATAATTAAAAGAATGAGCTGATCCTATAATACATTATACAAATGATATAATAAAGGGGTTATCTGGGGAATAATAAAGCTTTCCAGTGCACTCGATTATTTACTTTAGTAATAATATATAAGCTTGTTTCCTGGAGCCCCAAATTTTACCTTTGTAGAGAGGGCAGCAGGGAGGCCACAATTCTCATTCCCCTACTGATGATCTGACTCTTGGTTGCATGACTGATTCCACTCTATCAGCAGAATAACAGGTAATACAAATAATATTTTCAAAGCGGTCAAACCTTTTCCAGGATTACAGAATTACACAAAGGTAATTATAACTGCATTATATATTTGTGCAATGCCTGCCTAAAGATAATGCAACATATCTCATATCCCAGATGTACTGACTAATTTAATAGATTGAAAACTTAGCACTTAGCAGGAAGCAGAGTCATTAGCAGCTACATTACAGCTTAGGACTATAATAAGGTTTAGCATCATGTGATGTAGACCCAACTGGGGAAGGGGGTTGCCCTCCTGTTACAGAGAATTTATGTTGCTCAAAAAAGTGATGCCCATGATCAACAACTTTAATGCTACACTGCTCAGAGACACATAGGCCCTGCCATTGTTGGTCAGAAATCAGCAGGGGCGTAAAGCCGTAAAACCATAGGGCTCAGTAGCAAACATGCCACTCCAGTAAAACTACTGTAATTTTGGTGCAAAATTCTGTGCCAATTAGTTTAATTATGTATCTGTATAGGGGAGAAGCTTATTAATTCATAAATGTTAAAAGTCTAACTGCCTAAAGTCACCACTAGGGTGAGTTCATGGCACAGAATAATTGAATAGGAGTATGGAATAAATGTGTATGTGGTATGTTAAAGGGGTATTCCCACGTCGCATACTTACCCGTCTTCGTTCCTCTAAAATCTTCTGTCTTCCGGGTTTTGTTTCGTCATTGGTGGGTGGGGTCACATATGCAAAGCCAAGCGGCGAGATGCCGCCGGCCCTGCGTGCGCGCTCATACACCAGTCTACCCTTCACAATGCGAATACAGACCCGACACCCTGCGGGTCTGTATTAGCATTGTGAAGGGTAGACTGGTGTATGAGCTTGCACGCAGGGCCGGCGGCATCTCGCCGCTTGGCTTTGCATATGTGACCCCGGAGCGGAACAGCATCGCTTCTGCCGCTGCTGTCTTCATGCAGGGCAGAAGCATAGCGATGTGCCTGTGCCGGCGTCTAACAGTCCCCAGCATCCGCCTATTACAGCGGATGCCGGGGAGTTAGATGCTGGCACAGGTGAAGCCAGCAACATCGCTATGTGCCTGCCCTGCATGAAGACAGCAGCGGCAGAAGCGATGCTGTTATTCCGCTCCTCCGCCCCCCCGCCCCGGAATAGCAGCATCGCTTCTGCCGCTGCTGTCTTCATGCAGGGCAGAAGCATAGCGATGTTGCTGGCTTCACCTGTCCCCCAAAGGGTAAACTACTCCCCCCCCCCTCCAGGCTCGCTCCCGTACACTTAGCCCCTCCTCCCTCCCCCCTGAGAGCAGGCAGACACATCACTTGACTCAGGTCAGGGCTGTGGCCACAAAAAAATGAATAAAGTAAGATAGTGGCCAAACAAAGCAGTTTTGCTGAAGCATTGTATTTAGGAAAAGCCTTACATCCACATTTACAAGCATTATAGATAGGATCCTTGTGATGGGACAACCCCTTTAATGGCCATACTACACAGACCATATTATGTTTGCAAATCCCATCCTGACCATTGGTCTAATGACCTGAACTAGTGGAATCAAAGAACCCTATGATATAGTTATTTCAGGTTATTACACCAACAGTCAGGATAGAATTCGGGACCCTAATGCAGTATGTATAAGGCTAGGGTCACAAACAAGAAAGAGAAGACAAATTTTAGATTTCTCTTCAAAATCAGCCCCGTCCTTTGCACTCCAGCCCTGACACAATGGGACTAGTCAGGCAGAGTCTCACGCCACAGAGTCTGTAACTGAAACAGCCCCAGAATCCAATGTGGGATTGAGAAGGACAGTTATTTTGTCAGCATCCTACAAAAAGAAGTATCTGTCTATGCCTCCCACTGACCACAATGGAAGGCAGATTCTGGCTGAAGTTGGCAGGTGATTTTGAGGAAAGTTCAGTTGTCTTACCCCGACATGGCCCTATTTATTTATTTCTTTGACAGTGTCTCAGAAAGAATATAAAGCAGTGCTGTGCCCACTACAATCGTTTGCCTATCTTCTATGATGCCATACCTAGTGTTGTTCTCACGCTGTATAAATATGCATTCAATGAGCTTCCCCTGGTGGTGTGTCAAGCAGTTCAGTTCCCAAAAGGAATTACACCAATACTTAGGCTCCATGCACAGTAACGTGTGCCTTGTCATGACATTAGCTATGGGTTTTTTTTGTTTTGTTTTTTAATGTAGATTGTGAGTCCCATATAGGGATCACAATATACTTTTTTTTATTTTCCTATCAGTATGTCTTTGTAGAATGGGAGGAAATCCACGCAAACACGGGGAGAACATACAAACTCCTTGCAGATTTTGTTCCTGGTGGGATTCGAACTCAGGACTCAAGCGCTGCAAGGCTACAGTGCTAACGACTGAGCCACTGTGTAGCCTCGTTAGCTATGTTTTTCAGCTAGCACACACACCCATTATTCTCTATGGCCCTATACACACATGAATTATCACAAGTCCATGTACCTGTCCGTTTTGCTGCCCAGGCACACTAATAAAAATCAGCAGGCACTGGTGATGCACAGAAATCATCCATATGCCATCCGTGTCATCTTACCATGCACCCAGGACATGCATGAATTTGTGTACAGGTAGCCTTAGAAGGGTTTTCAGAGGTTTTTTTTTTATATATTGATGACCCTAGCTGGTACCCGCGACTTCGTCTGCGGTGATTGTAAAAGTGGGTATATACAGGCGCGGGTAAGGTTCTCGTACTGTGTATAAGGTATGGGATATGAAATGTAACTTTGTATCTTGTTTTTGCTGTAATTCTGAGAATACGTGAGACTTTTGTGTTGAAGTTAATTTGTATTTCAGCTGCTACACGGTGTTGTGAGAAACTGTACATAGTGTCTTTGGGACAGAGGTATTTCAAGTTAATATACTTCGATATACGACATTGTATGCTTTGTTATTTTCTGCCAGTAGTGTGTTGACATTTTTATGTTTTTAAAAGTTGCCATATTCTGACAGCAGTCACTTTTTTATTTGTCTGTGTCGGGGGATGTGTTTTTTTGCGGGGCCGGGTGTAGTTTTTAGTTGTTGCATTTTCGGGAAATTCTATTGGTTTGATCACTTTTGATTGATATTTGTATGATAATGAAAATAGTGAAAAAACAGTGGTTTTGGACTTTTCAGTATGTTTGCCGCTACGGCATTAACCCCTTCCCGACATGCGCCGTAATAGTACGGCGCATGTCGGGTCTGTAACTATGGCGACCGCCATAGCCGCCGTGTGTCTACTGCTTTAAGCAGTAGACAACCGGCTCTAATGCCTCCTATCGGTCCCCGGACCGATCGGAGGCATTAACCCCTCCGGCGCCGCGGTCAAAGGCGCCGGAGGTACCATTTTCCCTGCGGCGCATTTGGCTGGGATCGCCGGCTCCTGGAGCATGCTCCAGGGCTGACGTCCCGTTGCCATGACAGCCGGGAGCCTTGTACAGGCTCCCAGGCTTGTCTGCAAATCCTCTCTTTTGCAGGCTGGTCTACGCAGCCTGCAAAAGAAAGGATGCTTTTTTGCAATGCATTGCAATGCATTAGCATTGTAATGCATTGCATTAGTGATCAGACCCCCTGGGGTTCAACACCCCTAGGGGGTCTAATAAATGCAAAAAAAAAAATTTAAAAAAAAAGTTAAAAAAAATATAAAAAAATATAAAAAGAATTAAAAGTTCAAATCACCCCCCTTTCCCTAGAAAACAAATAAAAGTAGTTAAAAACTGTGAAACATATACATGTTAGGTTTCCCCGCATCCGAAATCGCCCGCTCTACAAATCTATAAAAATATTTTTCCTGTTCGGTAAACACCGTAGCGGGAAAAATAGTCGAAAGTGCCAAACCGCCGTTTTTTCACTGTTTTGATTCTGATAAAAATTTGAATAAAAAGTGATCAAAGCAATAACATTTCCCGAAAATGGTAGAACTACAAAGTACACCCGGCCCCGCAAAAAAAGACGCCCTATGCATCCCCGTACACTTACGTATAAAAAAGTTACGGCCGTCGGAATATGGCGAGTTTTAGAAAAAAATTTTTTAACACAGTTTTGGAATTTTTTTTAGGGGTCAAAATGTAAATAAAACCATATAAATTTGGTATCCCTGGAACCGTACCGAAACACAGAATATAGGGGACATGTCATTTTGGCTGCACAGTGAACGCCGTAAAACCAAAGCCCGTAAGAAAGTCGCAGAAATGCATTTTTTCTTCAAATCCACCCCATTCTGAATTTTTTTCCTGCTTCCCAGTACATTATATAGAATAATTAATGGTAGCATCATGAAGAAAAATTTGTCCCGCAAAAATTTAAGACCTCATATGGCTCTGGGAGTGGAGAAATAAAAAAGTTATGGAGTTTAGAAGGAGGGGAGTCAAAAACAAAAAACGAAACTCAAAAAATGCCATCGGCGGGAAGGGGTTAAGCGTCCAGGCAAAATATTTGTATAGCTTTGTAGAGCGGGCGATTTCGGACACAGGGATACCTAACATGTATCTGTTTCACAGTATTTAACTACTTTTATATGTGTTCTAGGGAAATGGGGGGGATTTGAATTTGTAATACTTTTTTTTTTTTTTTCTTTTTGCATTTATTAGACCGCCTAGGGGTATTGACATGGGTGGGCGGTGTCGCGGATTGTCAGAGCGGTGGGGGTCGGCAAACATGGCTGCTCCGGAGCGTTAAAGAGAGCCTCCTGGAGTATCGATAAGGTAAGGGGCAAAGTGGTAAAGTATATGTGATTGTGTGGGGTTAGGGGCTAGGCTGTAGAGGGCAATATGAATTTTGGGGCTTGCTATGGTCCAAAGTGTGTGAGATTGCAGAGATGGTGGTGTGAGTTTGGGTTTTGTGGGGGTCCTGGCACAAACGCATGTGTGCTATTGTGACAAAAAGTAGCCTATTGCGCAATCGGGTGTATTAACTATGTTTGTGGAAACTTTCAGCCAAGTCGGTCGAGTGGGTTTTGCGTGATTGAGGAACAAACATCCAAACACGCAAACCCACAAACTCACAAACTTTCATTAATAGGATTATTGGTGATCTGACACCAGCACTGGACCTTCACAGTGAACAGAGCAGGAAACAGACATTTCTGTCCACTTTCTAGTGTCTTTGCTAGGTTACTGCAGTTCAGATCCCATTCCCATTCTTCCATTGGTCCAGCTCCCATTGGTTGAAGGAAAATGGGGTACTGAGCAGCCTGTCTGTTCCAAAAGTATGAGCATCACTAATCGACATTGTACACCTGACATTATCATGCAACTAGCCCCTTATATAAGTTGTTTCTGTATGCATTTGGAACATTAGCCATCCCACCTCCTCATGGATTGTAAGAGTGTGAGGTGTTACATTATCAGTATTAGCACTTGTGCAATCTCCATATTATACCATTCATGCCTGTCTGCATCCAGTGGTGAATCACCAGACACCATTGTTTCACCAGACATCAGATAAATATGGACTTTTGTTCAGTGAAAGCTGAAAATATACTGTACATTATGTGAATGACAGACCTGATAAGCACAATGCCTACCTTATCCTTCTCACTTTCTCCTTTAGGCTAGGACTATAATGAGACAATATATTAGACTTAACAAGTGCATAAGCTCCAGCCAAAAGACTCATTCAAGAGAGGCAATCCCCTTGGTCTTAAAGACACAATTTACAGGGATCTTATCATTCAGACGACATTTTTCTAAATACCACGTCGGAATAGCCTTAAAGGGGCTCTATCAGCAAAATCATGCTGATAGAGCCCCACATATGCGTGCATAGCCTTTAAAAAGGCTATTCAGGCACCGTAAAAGTTATATTAAACTACCCCTCAGTTTTAAAATAAAACCCTAAAAAAGAATATGATCTACTTACGCATTGTGCACTCTGGGCGGGCATTCAGGGTGTGTCTTCTTCTTCATCCACGCCTCTTCTTCCTCCGATGTCCTCCGGTTCCGTCCTCCTCCGGCGCTCGCGAACTGACATTGATATAAAAAAATGGCCTGGGCGCATGCGCAGTAGCATGCGGCTTCTACTACGGCTACTGCGCATGCGCCCAGGCAATTTTTTTTTAAATCAATGTCAGTTCGTGAGCGCCGGAGGAAGACGGGACCGGAGGACATCGGAGGAAGAAGAGGCGTGGATGAAGAAGACGACACACCCTGAATGCCCGCCCAGCGTGCACGATGCGTAAGTAGATCATATTCTTTTTTAGAGTTCTATTTTAAAACGGGGGGGGGGGGGGGGGTAGTTTAATATAACTTTTACGGTGCCTGAATAGCCTTTTTAAAGGCTATTCACGCATATGTGGGGCTCTATCAGTATGATTTTGCTGATAGAGCCCCTTTAAGAAAGGCTATTTGTCTCCTACCTTTCGTCGTCTTCTCCGTGCAACCATTTGCCTACAATCCCGGTTTCCCTCAGTATGCAAATTAGCTCTCTCACAGCACTGGCGGTGGGCCCCAGCACTCAGACAGCACTGGGGGCGTTCCCAATGCTGCGAGAGAACTCTCTCCAGCGCCGCCTCCACCTTCTTCAGGAACGGCCTTCATTCTCTTCTTCCGGCGGTGTCTTCCTACTTCTAGGCCTCGGGCAGAGCAGACTGCGCATGCCCACAAGCCCCGAGAAAATGCCCGCTTACAATACTATGCAAGCGGCCATTTTCTCGTGGCCTATGGGCATGCGCAGTCTGCTCTGCCCGAGGCCTAAAAGTAAGAAGACACCGCCGGAAGAAGAGGCTGAAGAGGACGCTGCTGACGAAGATGGAGGTGGCCCTGGAGAGAGTTCTCTTGCAGCATTGGGGACACCCCAGTGCTGTCTGAGTGCTGGGGCCCGCCCAGCCCCGCCCAGCCCCAGCTGCGAGAGAGCTAATTTGCATACCAAAAGAAACTGGGATTGTAGGCGAATGGCGGCACGGAGAAGACGACGAAAGGTAGGAGAAGAATAGCCTTTCTTAAGGCTATTCTGACATGGTACTTAGAAAAAATGTCGTCTGAATGATATGATCCCTTTAATGCTCCCAAAGCAATATATTGGAAGAAAACATTGATCCTTCGGACTCAAAAACTCAAAAGTGCTAACTGATCCTCTAAGAAACTTGTATATTATTTCTTAGGAGAGAAATTTCTTTACTTTTGCCATAAAAATGTAATTTTATTTAGAAGTTTGTGCTCCTAGATGTGCCTTGCAGTGAAGTCTGCAGTTATCCGGATTTATTACAGCAGGCAGCACATGACTCCACCAGGACACAGCGGACTAATGCTCTGTAAATACTCTCTAGGGACTGGGCATTGCGGTGATCTTACTACAGTAACTAAATTAGCTATAATGTCACCCAGGGGATCTGAATCTCATATTAAACAAAAAATTAGCCACATTCTTCCAAAAACACACCTGTCAATAAGCTGTCTTGTATTACACCTCAGCTCTATTGACATGAGTGAGACTCAGCTGCAATACTCCACACAACCCATGGACAGGAGTGGCAGTGCGATTTTGTTAATTCTGGAGGTCCCTTTAAGGCTAAGGCCTCATTCACATCTGCATTGGTATTCCGTCCAGGGGAGTCTACATAGAGACCCCCTGGACGGAGTACCAATCGCAATTGCAGGCGCATTGCAGTAAAAGCACAAGGATCCCCATAGACTATAATGGGGTCCGTCTGCTTGCCGCCAGATCTCCGCACAGAATATGTGGACAGGAAAGTACTTCACAATCTACTTTCCTGTCGGCATGATTCATGCGGGCAGCGCGCGGCAAGCACACGGACCCCATTATAGTCTATGGGGTCTGTGTGCTTTTACTGCAATGCGCCTGCAATTGCATTTGGTATTGCGTTCGGGGGGTCCCCATGCGGACTCCCCCAGACGGAATACCAACACAGATGTGAACGAGGGGGTCACAGATCACAGAAGTATCAACTAGAACAGTCCATATAATTCTATGAAGAGGGTTAGAGGGAGGAGAAGGAGCCAAGTGAGAGTGAAGGAGAGATCCATAGCATAAGATGAGAGGCTGCTGGAGATTACAGAGATTTCTCCCAAGAGTTATATTTATATCCCTAGTTTCTAGTACTTCTTTATAATGTCCTATATGATCCTACTGCAGCTTTGTAGTGAGTCAGAGAGAGTTAGGGAACAGCACCTTACGTTTGTTCCATCTGCCGTCTTTGGGAGACATTGTAATAGCTAGTCTCTATCCAGTAGCTCTGGGACAACTAAAAATTATAGAGTATGAAGAAACAAAAAGTGCTTAAAAATGCAAAATACTAATTCTAGAATGGCCAGAAATAGTGTTACACCACATGGACACCCACGGCAGCTTATGCTTTAAATTTTTCAGAAGAATTGGCTACACTGCCAGGAAAACCTTTTAATAAGCCTCTTTTAGGCTTAGGCCCCACTTAGCGGGCTGCAGCAAAGAAGCGCTGTTGGAAAAACCGATGCAGTAACTTTGCAGACTTTCTGCTTCCATTATATCTATAGGGAAACTGGCAGCATTTTCATAGGTATAATTGACATGCTGCGATTTCCATAACCACAAAAGTTTTGGAAACCATACCATTTCTGCTCCGTGTATTTTTCTGCAATGAGTGGATGGGATTCATTACAATCCCATCCACTTTGTTGCTATTCGTGACACACCTCGACACAATAATAAGATTGGAGTTACACTTTAAATTTATACTACTCTCTAATATTGCAGAACCTTCAAAGGTACAAATTGTGCCCTTAGAAAAGTTTGAGTTATAAGTTAACCCCAACTCCCTTTTCCCCTGTTTAAGGAAAATTTAGGCACTGGATAAGGAAAACCTAATGAATCACCAACAGTTTAAGCCCCTAATATGTTTTAATTATACAAGGAGCAGATACATGGTAATCTCCATGGATTAGTACAGATGGTCGCATCTGATGTTTACTTTCCGATGTAGCACCATGTAAACAGCGCGCAGTCCTCACATAAAGCTGTTCTACAAATATTAGTGATTCACTACAAATGCTAATCTAAAGCAGCGGTCGTCCCCAACCTTTTTTCTACCAAGGACCACTTACATATAGGTCAATTTTCCGGTGGTCGGCAGAGGGCGGGGCTTTGGGGAAGGGAGTTGTGGTCTGTGGTCCCCACCTGCAGAACTCTCCTTTACTGAGTGTCTCGATAATTACCAATAATTTCCATCTGTTGTCTATTCCATTTACACAACAGCATGTGAGATTGATTGTCAATCAGTGTTGCTTGGAGTTACGTTGTGTTGCTTAAGTATTCCCTTTATTTTTTTGAGCAGTGTATAATAGTGCGCGGAATCCACCTCAAAATTGGCCTGCAAAAATGGCTCTCATTGACTTCAATGGGAGCCGCTCGCTTTTTATTCCACTAGCAGTGGAAAAAAGAAGCGACATGACCTATCTTGCCGTGGATTCCGTGGCTGAGACAGCCGCGGCGTCCGTGGCTCGAGACATGCTCCTGCTTAGGCCCATTCATTTGGACCTAATCAGGAGCGGGATGCCGCAACGTAATGTCGATGCACTGCATCGGAAATCCATCACGGCTAGCCGCGCCAAAAAAACACACAGCGGAAAAATTTTCCACCATGTAAACGAGCCCTTAATAGTGCCCCCAATTAATAACATTACCTGTGTGGGGACTGTTATTAGGTCTTGGAAGAGCACCATAACTGTAATAGTGATCTAGTAGTGCCCCCCACAGGCAATATTACCTGTGTTAGGGTGCATTCACACTACGTTTCCTGAAGCTTATTCTGAACGTAAATCACGTTCAGAATCAGTGGCGTATAAAGCAGCTCCATTCATTTCTATGGGAGCCGGCATACGAGCGCTCCCCATAGAAATGAATAGGCTGCTTCTTTCACTGCGAGCAGTCCCATTGAAGTGAATGGGAAGTGCCGGCGTGTACGGCTCGGCATGAGCAGAGCTTGCCGTACACGCCGGCACTTCCCATTCACTTCAATGGGACTGCTCACAGTGAAAGAAGCAGCCCATTCATTTCTATGGGGAGCGCTCGTATGCCGGCTCCCATAGAAATGAATGGAGCTGCTTTATACGCCGCTTATTCTGAACGTGATTTACGTTCAGAATAAGCTTCAGGAAACGTAGTGTGAATGCACCCTTAGTGTGTGTGTGGAACATTAGCTTTGGGGGGGCAGTACTAGGACACTATTACAGCTATAGCGCCCCCCCCCCCCAGTTTATAGCATTAACTGTGTAGAGGGAGGCTGTTATTGACTGGGGGTAGCGCTATAACTGTAATAGGGCACTATTACATTATTAACTGGGGGGGCACTATACTTGTCCCCTCCCCCACATACTATGACTATAATTAAATTATACTTACCTGGTCACTAATGCAGCTATCCAGGGATCTGGTCTTGCACACAGGATGTATGTACCTTCTATTCTATTCCCCGGCCACAGCAGCACCAAAGTGAAGGTTCCGGCAGTAACATAGAATATGCCTACATTTTGTGTGTCTGAACAGATCCCAGCAGCTACATTAACCCCTTAAGGACCAGGCCATTTTTTGGTTTCGCATTTTCGTTTTTCCCTCCTCTCATTTCAAGAGCCATAACCTTTTCATTTTTCAGTTCACAGAGTCACATGATGGCTTATTGTTTGCTGGACAAATTGTACTTTGTAATGGCACCATTCAATATGCTGTGCAATGTACTGGGAAGCTGGAAAAAAAATTCAGAATGAGGTGCAATTGGAGAAAAAAAATGCATTTGCACCATTTTCATATGGGTTAAATTTTTAAGTGTTCACTGTTTGGTACAAATGACATGTTACCTGTGATCTACGTGTCAGTACAAACATGGTGATACCAAATTTATATAGTATTTGTAATGTTTTGATACTTTTTAAAAAATGAAAAACTTTGAAAAATAGAAAAAAAAATTGTCGTCATGTTCTGACACCTGTATCTTTTTCATAATTACATACTGTATATGGAGCTGGGTGCGGCGTCTTTTTATGCGGGACAAGATGACATTTTTATTGATACCATTTGGAGAAAGATCTGATAGTTTGATCACTTTTTTTTCAATTTTTTTATAGGAGGCAAAGTGTTGAAAAAAACGCTATTTGGCTATTTTTATTTTTTTTTGCCGCTACGCTGTTCACCGTATGGGATAAATGTTCGGGCATTTTGGAGCGCAGGGATACCTAATGTTTAATGTTCTTTATTTACTTTTATATCTGATCTAGGGAAAGAGGGGTGATTTGAACTTTTATATTTTTAATTTTTTTTTAATACTTTTAAAAACTTTTTTTTTCTTCTTTTACATTTATGATCAGACCCCTTAGGTACCTTGAAACCTAGGGGATCTGATCGCTCGTACTATTCACTGCAATACTACAGTACAGGTAGTCCTCAACTAACGACGTTGATCCGTTCTTGCGTGGCGGCGTAAACCGAATTTCGACGTAAGTCGGAAACATACCATACGACGCCGTGTAGGAACGGATCAACGTGATTTAGTGCGGAGCGGCTCGGAACCGAGAGAGACTGTACCATATACAGTACAGTACAATACCGTCTTCCTCGATTCTGAGCCGCTGCACACTAAATCACGTACTGTACAGGGAGAGCTGGCAGTTTGCATTTATGTGAGAGCTTACTTTTTCTCATAGGAATGCATTGGCCAGCGTTAATTGGCCAGTGTACAGCATTCAGCCAATCAACGCTGGCCAGGAGGCGGAGTCTAATATCGGACCACAATGGAGACTGCTGTGGTCCGATCTTAGACTCCGCCTCCTCACAGACGAGCCTCTGGCAGAACCAGCGTTGATTGGCCGAATGCTGTACACTGGCCAATCAACGCTGGTCAATTCATTCCTATGAGAAAAAGTAAGCTCCCTTGTAACAGCAAGCTACCAGCTCTCCTGACTAGCAAGGATGAGCCTGCTGCAGAACCAACATTGATTTGCCGCAGGCTCATCCTTGCTAGTCGGGAGTGCTGGCAGCTTTCTGTTACGAGGGAGCTTTACTTTTTAGCTCATCTCTAGTCGTAACCACAAAACGTTGTAACCCCAGGACTACCTGTATTGCAGTGAATAGCAAAATCACAGCAGTTCTATTAGACGATGCCTCTGGCCTTCAATAGGCTTCCAGCTGTCATAGCAACCCTCTGGTGACGTTTAGGAGGGCGGCAATTGGCAGAAAATGGCGGTGCTCGTACCGCCTGCACAGTTTACACGCTGTGGTCGCGTTTGATCGCAGTTTGTAAAGGGTTAACAGCAGCGATCGGTGCGGGCACCGACCACTGCTGTTAGTGGCAGGTCCTGGCTGTATTATAAAGTCGGCATGTGCCCTGTATGGAGCGAGCTCAGCTCCTGAGCTCGCTCCATACATCCCCATGCGACCCATGAAGTAATAATACGTCATGGGTCGCAAAGGGGTTAATACTAGGTAAATGGAAAGTGATCTGCTGGTGTAGGCTACACCAACAAATCACTCTCTAGAACAGGTTGTGTACCAGGTGCCTGCCGATGATCCTATTTTATGTATTACACGCAGCTTATGAGCTTCAGCTACATCTAGTAATCAGAAAGAGGTCCCCGATGTCCAAGCCGTCCCCGCACCAAGTGATGAACAGCCTGGTAATGGTCCACGGCCCTGTGGTTGGGGACCTCTGATATAAAGGATAAATGGGGTTGATCTTTGGGTAGTGACGATTAGTAGCCTGTTACTCTCCATTATGCTCAATATGTTTTTGTCTGTACTTGAACCCTTTAAATCGTACAGTGCTGCGGAATATATTGGTGCTATATAAATAAAATATATTATTATTATTATTATGTATATTTGTGCTGATTCTGTAATAAGAGCTTAGCTAATTTAGGGATCTGTGGAGATGTCAGTATGGAGATCCCTACTAGTAAGACATGCAGGGCAAGAATATCTATGATGGGAAAATCCTTTTAAAAGGAACTTGTCATCATTGGCTGCATGTTATAGAGCAGAAAGAGTTGAGAAGTTTGAGATATATATATATATATATATATATATATATATATATATACACACTAGAGGGAGGACCCGGCTTCGCACGGGTATATTACATTTTATGTTTGTGTATTGGCCCCATAAGAATTGTCCAGTTTTGCACTGATGTATTTTGTATGTGGTTTGTGTGTATGTCCATAAGCGTCATGTGATTATGTGTATCTCATTTTGGATATCGGTGAAAAACCTGTCATTAGTTGTTATGGATATCTGGAGTAAAGCTGTATCTAATCCTTCCCCGTGTAATACTGTGTTTAGATGCAAGTATCCAATCCTTGTTGGTGTGGTACTTTGTGCAGATACACATATCTAATCCTCCGGCGTGTGGTACTGTGTGCAGATGCGTGTATCTAATCCTCCCCATGTGGTATTGTGTGAAGAGGCGCGTATCTAATCCTCCAGTAAGTGAAACTGTGTTCAGATGCATGTATCTAATACTCTGACATGTGGTATTGTGTGCAGATGCACGTATCTAATCCTCCCCATGTGGAACTGTGTTCTGAGACGCGTATCTACTTCTCTGGCATGTGGTACTGTGTGCAGAAGCCTGTATTTAATCCTCCAAAGTGTGGTACTGTGTTCAGATGCACGTATCTAATCCTCCCCTGTGTGGTATTGTGTTAAGAGGCACGTATCTAATCCTACGTCGTGTGGAACTGTGTGTAGATGCGCGTATCTAATCCTACAGCATGTGGTACTGTATGCAGACGTGTGTATCTAATCCTATGGCGTGTTCAACTGTGTGAAGATGCGTGTATTTATTCCTCTGGCGTGTGGATCTGTAAGCAGACGCAGATATCTAATCCTTCAGCATGTGGTACTGTGTGCAGACCTGCTTATCCAATCCTCTGGCATGTGGTATTGTGTGCAGACCTGCTTATCCAATCCCCCGGCATATGGTACTGTGTGCAGACGCACGTATCTAATCCTCCAGCGTGTGAAACTGTGTGAAGACGCACGTATCTAATACTACGGCATGTGGTACAGTGTGCAGACGTGCGTTTCTAATCCTCCAGCGTATGGAACTGTGTGCAGATGTGCATATCCAATCCTCTGGCATGTGGTACTGTGTGCAGATGCGCACATCTAATCCTTCCCCGTGTGATACTGTGTGTAGAAACGTGTATCTAATCCTCTGGCGGTGGTACTATGTGAAGACATGCATATCTAATCCTCCAGCATTTTGAACTGTGTGCAGATGTGTGTATCTAATCCTCCCCGTGTGATACTTAGAGCAGACACACGTATCTAATCCTTCAGCGTGTGTAACTGTGTGCAGACACGCACATCTAACCCTCGGTCATGTGGTACTGTGTGCAGATGCATGTATCTAATCCTCCCCTGTGTGGTATTGTGTGAAGAGGCGCGTATCTAATCCTACGGCATGTGGAACTGTGTGTAGACGTGGATATCTAATCCTACGACATGTGGTACTGTGTGCAGATGCGCGTATGTAATCCTACGGAATTTGGTACTGTGTGCAGACGCACGTATTTAATCCTCCCCTGTGTGGTATTGTGTGAAGAGGCGCGTATCTAATCCTACGGCGTGTGGAACTGTGTGTAGACGCACGTATCTAATCCTACGGCATGTGGTACTGTGTGCAGACACGTGTATCTAATCTTATGGAATGTGGTACTGTGTGTAGACGCGCGTATCTAATCCTACAGCATGTGGTACTGTGTGCAGATGTGTGTATCTAATCCTATGGCGTGTACAACTGTGTGAAGACACATGTATCTATTCCTCCCCTGTGTGGTATTGTGTGTAGACGCGCATATCTAATCCTCCCCCGTGTGGTACTGTGTGCTGAGATGCGTATCTAATTCTCTGGCTTGTGGTACTGTGTGCAGAGGCATGTATCTAATCCTCCAAAGTGTGACACTGTGTGCACACACACGTATCTAATCCTCCCCTGTGTGGTATCGTGTGAAGAGGCGCGTATCTAATCCTTCGGCGTGTGGAACTATGTGTAGACGCGCGTATCTAATCCTACTGCATGTGGTACTGTGTGCAGACACGTGTATCTAATCCTATGGCATGTACAACTGTGTGCAGACATGCGTATCTAATCCTCTGGAGTGTGGAACTCTGTGTAGACGTGTGTATCTAATCCTAAGGCATGTGGAACCATGTGCAGACACACGTATCAAATCCTTCAGTGTGTGGAACTGTGTGCAGAAGTGCGTATTTAATCCTCTGGTGTGTGGGACTGTGTGCAGACCCGTGTATCTAATTCTACGGCATGTGGTACTGTGTGCAGACGCGTGTATCTAATCCTATGGCGTGTACAACTGTGTGAAGACACGTGTATCTAATCCTACGGCATGTGGAACTGTGTGTAGATGCGCGTATCCAATCCCCCGGCATGTGTTACTGTGTGCAGACGCACGTATCTAATCCTATGGCATGTGGTACTGTGTGTAGACGCGCGTATCTAATCCTCCCCCGTGTGGTACTGTGTGCAGACATGCGTATCTAATCCTCTGGAGTGTGGAACTGTGTGTAGACGCGTGTATCTAACCCTACGGCATGTGGTACTCTGTGCAGACGCGTGTATCTAATCCTATGGCGTGTACAAATGTGTGCAGACGCGCGTATCTAATCCTCTGGAGTGTGGGCCTGTGTGTAGACGCCTGTATCTAATCCTTCGGCATGTGGAACTGTGTGTAGATGCATGTATCAAATCCATCAGTGTGTGTAACTGTGTGCAGAAGTGCGTATTTAATCCTCTGGTTTGTGGGACTGTGTGCAGACGCGTGTATCTAATCCTGTGGCGTGTGATACTGTGTGCTGATCTGTGTATCTAATCCTCTGATGCGTGTATCTCAGTTTGGATATCAGTGTTGTATTGTGCATGTGGAGTGACCGTGTGTATTGCAGTTGAAATATGAGTGAAAGACTTGCAGATTTGTATTGGATAAGGGGGGGGGGGGCACTGTGTTTGGAATGCTGTATCTCAGCAACGCTACGTCCGAGCGAGTTGGAGTCTCGTCTTAAACCTTCCCGGATATCTAAAGTATCTCTGTACCAAATTTGGTGAAGATCGGTCCAGTCGTTTGGTTCGCATTACAGCACAGACAGACAGACAGACAGACAGACAGACAGACAGAAATTCATTTTTATAATATAGGGAGATATATATATATATATATATATATATATATATATATATATATATATATATATATACACTCACCGGCCACTTTATTAGGTACACCTGTCCAACTGCTCGTTAACACTTAATTTCTAATCAGCCAATCACATGGCGGCAACTCAGTGCATTTAGGCATGTAGACATGGTCAAGACAATCTCCTGCAGTTCAAACCGAGCATCAGTATGGGGAAGAAAGGTGATTTGAGTGCCTTTGAACGTGGCATGGTTGTTGGTGCCAGAAGGGCTGGTCTGAGTATTTCAGAAACTGCTGATCTACTGGGATTTTCACGCACAACCATTTCTAGGGTTTACAGAGAATGGTCCGAAAAAGAAAAAACATCCAGTGAGCGGCAGTTCCGTGGGTGGAAATGCGTTGTTGATGCCAGAGGTCAGAGGAGAATGGCCAGACTGGTTCGAGCTGATAGAAAGGCAACAGTGACTCAAATAGCCACCCGTTACAACCAAGGTAGCCAGAAGAGCATCTCTGAACGCACAGTACGTCGAACTTTGAGGCAGATGGGCTACAGCAGCAGAAGACCACACCGGGTGCCACTCCTTTCAGCTAAGAACAGGAAACTGAGGCTACAATTTGCACAAGCTCATCGAAATTGGACAATTGAAGATTGGAAAAACGTTGCCTGGTCTGATGAGTCTCGATTTCTGCTGCGACATTCGGATGGTAGGGTCAGAATTTGGCGTCAACAACATGAAAGCATGGATCCATCCTGCCTTGTATCAACGGTTCAGGCTGGTGGTGGTGGTGTCATGGTGTGGGGAATATTTTCTTGGCACTCTTTGGGCCCCTTGGTACCAATTGAGCATCGTTGCAACGCCAAAGCCTACCTGAGTATTGTTGCTGACCATGTCCATCCCTTTATGACCACAATGTACCCAACATCTGATGGCTACTTTCAGCAGGATAATGCGCCATGTCATAAAGCTGGAATCATCTCAGACTGGTTTCTTGAACATGACAATGAGTTCACTGTACTCCAATGGCCTCCACAGTCACCAGATCTCAATCCAATAGAGCATCTTTGGGATGTGGTGGAACGGGAGATTCGCATCATGGATGTGCAGCCGACAAATCTGCGGCAACTGTGTGATGCCATCATGTCAATATGGACCAAAATCTCTGAGGAATGCTTCCAGCACCTTGTTGAATCTATGCCACGAAGAATTGAGGCAGTTCTGAAGGCAAAAGGGGTCCAACCCTTTACTAGCATGGTGTACCTAATAAAGTGGCCGGTGAGTGTATATATATATATATATATTAGAACTGATTCATAAAAATCTCTGCTCTTTCCATGTGGTGAAGTTGAGGTGCGGGTCCTATCAATGATTGACAGCTCATAGATAGGAGGCTGTCAGTCACTGATAGCACAGACTCCTTGACTCCTCACATAGAAAGAGCAAAGATTTCTGTGAATAATGATAAGAAGCGTATAAGGAGATACACTCACCAATAAGTGTCTGCAGTGCTTCTCATTAATATTTATTAGGAAATCTGCTCCTTCTTCAAATACCACACCAAGCCCTACGGTTCTAAATACCAAATGTGCAGGAGCGTTCTACATACATGTAACATTGGAAAAGTGCAATTCTGCTGTCAAATATTTTCACTGACTTTTCCTTAATCGATTTCACTCTTTCCCAGACCTTAACCTATAAATATGCATTGCATAGCCGCTGTACATAAATGCGAGAAGATTTTCAATCTGAGACCCAGATTATGAAGAGCTGTTTCTTCTTTTAGATGCAATAGAGCAATATAATCGTATAAAGGGTTAATGTAAGAAACTTAATAATTTGCACGAAGCACACAACCATGATTCCCCTTTGTGAATAGTCTCCAAATTATCATCAGCTAAAAGAACAAATACGTGTTGTAATGTTGCTGGGTCCTTATATAGACAGACCGCTGGCTCTCATATGTACACAGATGTGGTGGAAACCTCAGGTCATAGGGGTTGTGTGTTTTCCCATTGCTTCTACAACCAAAAACCAACTTTAATTTTATTTAAACAAAGATTAACTGTATCCCAGCAGCAGATCTTGGCTTCTGCTTTCTGGGCTGTACCGAGCGGTAGCAATCCTGACCCTTAGAATAAATATATACAGCAGTCATGTCTTTACATCCTCTTCAGAATCAACCCTAACTGCACGTATGATCTGTATACAGTATATAGATGTGGTAAAAAGCTCCTCAAATCAGCACCTGTGCTTCACTGTGTGGGGTCTTAGCTTTAAGGGGGTTGTCCAGTTTCAGCAAATATACTCGTATATACTCGAGTATAAGCCGAATTTTTCAGCCCAGTTTTTGTGCTGAAAAAGCCCCGCTTGGCTTATACTCGAGTCAGCAAAGAAAAATAAAATTATTATTTTTTTTTAGGGGGAAGGGGGGGGGTGTCTATGACCTGCCACAATATTAATGTAAAGACTCTCCCATAAAATAGTGCAAAAAAAAAAAAGATTTGAAAAAATAAAAGTTCTAAATCACTCCTTTCCCTAGAATACATACAAAAGTAGAAAATTAAACATTAGGTATCCCTGTGTCTGAAAGTGCCCGGTCTACTGAATATAGGGTATCTGCAGTGCTCCTGTTCTGTCAGGAAGAGGTTAATAGGAACACTGCAGATACCCTATATTCAGCCAGGCTGAATTCCAAGTGGGGGAAGAAAAAACAGTCCTCAAGCTCAGGGAATGGGCAGACAGACAACCAAAACACGCCCTCCCCTTCCCCACCACTCAGCAACTACTGCACTCAAAAACTCCGACCATTTTAATTTTTGAAATTTTCCAGTAGCTGCTGCATTTTCCCCCCTCGGCTTATACTCGAGTCAATAAGTTTTCCCAGTTTTTTGTGGTAAATTTAGGGGCCTCGGCTTATATTCGGGTCGGCTTATACTCGAGTATATACGGTAAATGTTATTGTTTGTTGTACAATTTTCAAATTTATTTCTTTATCAATTCATTACAGTTTTCTAGATCTCTGCTTGCTGTCATTCATACCGCTTACTTCAGTGGATAAAAATCAGCCCAAAAATCAATACAGTACACATACAATAACTTATTTTCTGAAACTGGACAACCCCTCTCAAGAGGACCTTTCATCAACTCCACCAAATCTAGTACTTAGTGTCTATTAGTAGGTGCTAATCCACAGATCTCAGCACAGTTGGAATTTTTTCTCTAGCCCCACCAATCCTCAGCAACAAGCGCACTTAGTTTTATTGCCTAATGTGCTATTTAAGATCTGTAATGTCAGAAAGGTGGTGTCAGGGCTCAGAATCACACCCCTTGTCTGCTCCTATCTGACACCACCCTCCTGACAGCAGAGAGCCTAGACACCAAAACTAACAGAATTGATTACTCAGGAAAGGTGAGGGCTAGAGAAAAAAATTCCAACGGTGCTAGAATCATTGGAACAGCACCTATTAATAGATTCTAAGTATTGTAGATGGTGGAAGTGCTGAAAGATCCTCTTTAAGCCTCTGGATTTTGCTGTGTTATTTTTCTGCCTTTGCTAGATCACCTTAATTTTCTAGTGAAATATTGTGGTGAACAAGCTAGACTGAATATGAAAATGTAATTGAATGTGCAACGCTTCCTTAGGAAAATGACTCTGCCAGTGGAAAGATCGGATTTCTTGTCTCACATGACAAAATGTGGGTATATATGTACAGACGCTAAATAAAGCTTGTTTATTGTAAAATGAATATATTACACATTTGGATAATTTCTTTGTGTATACATTATTTCCTATTTGCAATATCTCTGCTTGCTGTTATCGAGTAGGAACCTTCATTGTTTGTTTTTAGATGCTAAAACAATCTGTTCTGGTCTTGTGATGGACACAGGCGACCTAGTTAGTACAGTTTCTAGAGCAGCGTCTTGTAACAAGTCCCACTAATATAATCACATGACTAGGGAAATCTTCCAATAAACAGCTGTGGACAGAGGAATCTTATTATACTGAGGTGGTCCTGTCATTAGACTACCAATTTTTTGAGTCAGCAGGGGTACTATAGCAAATCAAAGAGACCATTGTATCAGTGTGGAGACACGTAAAGGCCATACATGTTCCCCTAGGTGTTTTAGGAAAAGGTATGCAAAGGTATTTTTCTTCCTGGAAAAAGTAAACCTATGACTTAGACAGTGTTTATGACTAGACACAAATGGAAACGTGGTGCATCTAGTTTGCGGCACAATGTACCAAAATTGTGTTGTAAACTTCTGGCTCAAAGGTGGTATAAGATACGCCAAATTTATCATCCAGAATCAGCCATTGTGATACATCAGTCATATTTTCAGACTCTCACATTTACAGCATTAATACTGTATTAGATATCCAAAATGTCCCTTACCCACCTAGAGGGGTGCAGTATGGGCCTAAAGAAATCTATTGACACACGACCCCAATATGGCAATGTACTGTATATAAGATCCAACTATTGACAGAAATGCCAAACATGGCTTTCAAAGAAACTGCCTACCTTTGCCTAAATTATTAGATCTTTCCTAGATATATAAATGGCATGGATCAATGCTAAAGTCATGGATGTGATGGGCAATATTATATCCAATCATGCTAAGCAAGTCCCCTCTCATACACCACTCCCATCTAATATAATGGGGCATTATTGTATATTTCAGATCAGTAGTAGTGTATATTCCATAGACGTCATACTACACAGCTCACAGAACAATACTTTCCTTTATAATAAAAAGAACAAGACAGTACCGCTATTTTAAGGGCGTTACCATGGCGATTCCCAGGCCCCGCCATTCAAAATATAAAATTATCTCTGCCTTAGTACATGGCCTTTTATAATAAACATTCCCATTTTGTTCTAATTTAAGCCTAAATCCGGGGTACCACATCCTTCCAGCTCCAAGCACATTGTTGTAGAAGATACATTATCAGCCCAGTCCAATGCAAAAGAAAGAGGAAGGGAAACAACCATTGTAATTCACAGTGGCCGTATCCCACGCTGCAGATAGGAGGACATTTTATATAGCAAGACAAGGACAGGTTTTGAAATAAAATAGGAAAAGAATATTTCCTTTACATCAAGGGCACAAATAAATATAAAAAAGTGGGAGAAAAGTCACTTGTGTCACTGGTAAACAAAGGCACAGATGGTGGAGTGTTGTAAGGCATTATCCACGCCATACTGTGGTATATTCCCTATTTCAGACACCCTCCTATCACAGGCTTGGGGAGATGGAACAGTATGGCTGCATAGCATAGTTCTGGTTTGCTAGACCTCTACATATGGATGATGATAGAACAAGGTAGGATTGTTCTTTTCAGACAGACTTCTATGTATAATATTGGAAGCATATGGCGATACAGTAAGAATCACACACTTATATGGCTGGAATCACTACAGATTTTCATACAGTTTTTACACCAAAGCCAAAATATCTGCTTTTAGTCTATGGGCATATCATTAATTCTGTATATGTACCCATCCTCAATATAAACTATTAGCTAAAGGTACAAGGTAAGACCAAATCAAATCCTTTCTTAAGACTAAGGTCCCATGTAGCGAAACAGTTAATAACACTGTAGAAAAAATAGGTATTGAAAATCGCATTGTATTTTTCATTCTGTTTTTGATGCATTTTCCTGTTTTTCTTCTCTTCCCCTATTAAATATACACTCACCGGCCACTTTATTAGGTACACCTGTCCAACTGCTCGTTAACACTTAATTTCTAATCAGCCAATCACATGGCGGCAACTCAGTGCATTTAGGCATGTAGACATGGTCAAGACAATCTCCTGCAGTTCAAACCGAGCATCAGTATGGTGAAGAAAGGTGATTTGAGTGCCTTTGAACGTGGCATGGTTGTTGGTGCCAGAAGGGCTGGTCTGAGTATTTCAGAAACTGCTGATCTACTGGGATTTTCACGCACAACCATCTCTAGGGTTTACAGAGAATGGTCCAAAAAAGAAAAAACATCCAGTGAGCGGCAGTTCTGTGGGCGGAAATGCGTTGTTGATGCCAGAGGTCAGAGGAGAATGGCCAGACTGGTTCAAGCTGATAGAAAGGCAACAGTGACTCAAATAGCCACCCGTTACAACCAAGGTAGCCAGAAGAGCATCTCTGAACGCACAGTACGTCGAACTTTGAGGCAGATGGGCTACAGCAGCAGAAGACCACACCGGGTGCCACTCCTTTCAGCTAAGAACAGGAAACTGAGGCTACAATTTGCACAAGCTCATCGAAATTGGACAATTGAAGATTGGAAAAACGTTGCCTGGTCTGATGAGTCTCGATTTCTGCTGCGACATTCGGATGCTAGGGTCAGAATTTGGCGTCAACAACATGAAAGCATGGATCCATCCTGCCTTGTATCAACGGTTCAGGCTGGTGGTGGTGGTGTCATGGTGTGGGGAATATTTTCTTGGCACTCTTTGGGCCCCTTGGTACCAATTGAGCATCGTTGCAACGCCAAAGCCTACCTGAGTATTGTTGCTGACCATGTCCATCCCTTTATGACCACAATGTACCCAACATCTGATGGCTACTTTCAGCAGGATAATGCGCCATGTCATAAAGCTGGAATCATCTCAGACTGGTTTCTTGAACATGACAATGAGTTCACTGTACTCCAATGGCCTCCACAGTCACCAGATCTCAATCCAATAGAGCATCTTTGGGATGTGGTGGAACGGGAGATTCGCATCATGGATGTGCAGCCGACAAATCTGCGGCAACTGTGTGATGCCATCATGTCAATATGGACCAAAATCTCTGAGGAATGCTTCCAGCACCTTGTTGAATCTATGCCACGAAGAATTGAGGCAGTTCTGAAGGCAAAAGGGGGTCCAACCCGTTACTAGCATGGTGTACCTAATAAAGTGGCCGGTGAGTGTATAGGAAAGAGTTTGTGATTCCACAGCTAAAATTAATATACTGCATTTTTCACACTGCTTTCCACAGCTTCTTTTTTTCCCCACAATATGAGATTAACCAAAACATCATTCATTTTGTTGGTACTGCAAGGCTAAGGCCCCACGGGACGTCCTGCAGCAAAAAAGCTCTGCGGTAAAATCCACGGCAGGAACGCAACGCAACCCGCAGTGCTTTAGACAGAAAGTTTAGTTTACAGAGATTTCCTCTGCTGACTTTCTGTTACAACAAATCGCGGCGTTTACGTCCTGTGAGACCTTGGGCTAAACCAGTATTTTCTTCTTTTTTTTTCGCATTGCCCAAAAATACTGCGTTTCTGCAACGTGGGGCCTTAGCCTTAAGTACTTTTCCCAATAATGACATGTATCCCCATTCATAGCACATACTATAAATGTCTGACTGCAGTGTCACTCCCACAACAGCAATCATGAAATTGGGGATCTGTAAGTACCCATATGAACAGAACAATGGAGAACATGCTCCGTTACTGCCAGAAATGGCCATCCCTGAAATCCTACAGAAGTCAATGGAGTGGAGGCACACTCACATAGGTGCACCGTTTGTTAAAGTTCTCGTATACAGGAATATTCACATCTAGATATGAGCGAACACTGTTCGGATCAGCCGATCCGAACAGCACGCACCCATAGAAATGAATGGAAGCACCTGTGATGCCGACCGGCCAAGTCAGCGTCACAGGTGCTTCCATTCATTTCTATGGATGCGTGCTGTTCGGATCGGCTGATCCGAACAGTGTTCGCTCATCTCTATTCACATCCTAGTTATATTTCAGTTTTTCAAGCAATATTTGCAAAAACTGAAGCAAAAAAAAATTGAGAATATTACCTCTTTTGCATGTAGAATAGCATAATACCTCCACTGATACAGAGTCTGCAGTAGCTTGTACAGCAGCGCACAGCGGACTGCTGCATGTATAAGCTTTATCTGTAAAGTGGAGAAGATCAGGACAGGTTTTCACTGACAGCCAGCAGAGAATATACAATAATTAAACTTTACTTAGAGAAAACTTTATAACCCATTTAATAAGAAAGCAGTTTCTTATCAGATGCTTAGGAGCAACCTGCGATACAAAGTTATGCTTTACAGAACAGTAGTGTCAAGAATGAGAAGAGTGCGTGTAACCGTTCCCAGGGGTGCATGTCTGCACATAGAAACACAGCCCTGTCACACCAGAAAACATGTGGTTTTGAGAAACAACAGAAACAGACATCTGTTTTTTGCAGTGTTTTTTAGTAACTGTCTCATTAGACTTTCTCCATCTGCCAAGTCTTTCAGGATTATCTAGAAGCAGATCCACAATCGCCAATACCATGATACCATGTGTTCCAATTACTCTGCATTGTGTCATTCCTCTGTTATTCCTCTTGGAAATCTATTTTTAAATTAACAACCGGACATTAGTATTTCTCTCATGGGGATGATGGTACGACCAGTCAGCCTCTGTAGGGACACACCCTAATAACAAGGGTAATGGTAACATCCAATTGTCAATTCATTTACATATTTCCAGGAGAATGAACAAAGGAAAGGCACAATGATCACATTTGTTCATAGGGAATACATATATTGACCAAAACAAACATGTCAGGAAGGTCGACGGGTCATCTTGAAATATTTTTGACATGTTAACAGGACAATGGGATCTAGTCACTGGGACCACCATGTTTCTAGAAATGGGCCTAGATTAGTCCCCAAAGCCAGCCTCACACTGATTAATATTTTAGGATTTGATCTTATTTGAGACCCAAGGCTAAAGACACACACTGAGGCAGATTTATTAAGAATGGCATCTGGTACAGCAGTCTTAAAGAGGTATTCCCATAACTCTTGTTCTGCAGCCTGAAGGCTCTGTGCTCTCTTCACTTCCTGGATTTCTTGGCACATTGGTGGGTGGGGTTTCACTTGCTCTGCTATCTGCTATGTTTGCGGTCAGTAATGAGGGATTGGTTGTAAATGCATTACCACAGTATGAAGCTGATGTAGAAGCTGATGTAGCAGAGCTGGATTTGAGTCAGCTTGCATTACATAAAGAGGTAACGGACTCCCTATCTCAGCCAAATTCAATTAAACCGGCTGATAAGTAGAAAAGCTGAAGATAGACAGCACAGTAATCCCAGGAGCTCTCACCTCCCCCCTCCCCTATCAGAGGAGCTCCGTTGCTTGTCAGCCCCTCCCTCCCCCCTAAGAGCACCTCCCCCCCTGAGAGCAGGCAGCTACATCACTTGGGAACTGAGCAGATAATCCCAGTGGCCATAGACACACAGTGTCAACAATGAAGTGAATAAATTAAGATAGCGGCCAAACAAAGCAGTTTTGATAAAGCAATGTATTTAGGAAAAGTCTTAAATCCACACAAACTAGCAGTATAGATAGGATGCTTTTCATGGGACAACCCCTTTAATAGATGGCCTGACTGGTGCAGGGAAAGAGATTTATGAAGAGGTCGCAGCCTCTTGGACGTCCCTGAGCCATACCCCAGCTATGAAATGGCATAGATTTCCATTATTACTCATACCAGAGTTTTGGGCTGGCTTTGAGGCTTGGGCCCCATGGGTCAGAAACGCCGCAAATTGCCCGTGATGTTTTACAGTAACTGCAAAGTTTCCCCATAGATATAATTGTATCAGAAAGTCCACGGAAGAAAACTCTGTGAATGTTCTGTTTAAAGCGCTGCGGGAAAAACCGCGATGCATTGCTGCCGCATTTTTTGTCACAGCACTTTACTGCTGCGGGACGTCCCGTGGGGCCTTAGCCTTACAGTTTTTGACCTCAACATATCGAGTCACCCTAAGAAAAACAAATCCACATGGTAAAATAAGTTTATTAAGGATGCAAAGGCACAGACCAAATGGGTGGGACAAGTGTTCCAGTTTTGATGCAAAGGCTTGACTTGAAGTTCCTGGGTCCCAGTGGAAAATGTATACCAGGGGTCCCCACTTAACATGTACCGTTTATAATACTGGTGTCTTATCTTGTCTTTCTTAGTAATAATGTGGTTTTTTTTTTTTAAGACATTGACCTTTCATTGACCTTTGCTGTCCTTTTTTCAAAGCTCCTCGTGAGGATTGGATTTTTCCTCGTTGTCTAAGAATTTTGGAATAGTTCCACGCAGACTTGTCGCTGTCCTTCTATTCTTCTCCTCCATGTCATTGGTGGACAGTGCAGCTTTTTTACTTCTGCCAGCTTTCATATGAATCTGAATTTTCTGAGCAGCTAAACTGGGATCAGCCTCATCCATCATGGCAAGGAAATCATAGTGTGGAAGTGGAGCACCCCAATCATCTTTAGACAAGAAGTCTGGAAAGGTAACAATAAAAAGATTGGTCCACATCAGAAGACTACAACCATACAATAGATTTAGAGGTCCTAAGCCTATTACCCTCACTGATCACCACACAAAGATGGTGTGTGTTGTGTGCCGTCCTAATCCACACAACGGTGCCTGGTGCTGCAGCTCAGCTACATTCATTTAGAGGGGTTGTAGGATATTAGAAAAACATAGATGAGAGCCACTCTAGTCCATGGGCTGTGAAATGTACTGCAACTCAGAGATGATATGAGGCTAAACTATGGATGAGCAGTGCCGCTTCTGCAACAATACAGTCATACTTCCATACAAACATGGATGGCACTGTATCAGTAACGGCAACAAAGGTGGAGGTTTTGGAGGGTACACTGATGGTCTCTTCTAATAGAAGGTCACAAATGGTCTTTAATGTTTGGATAACATATTCATCCAAAGTGAACAGAGAACAATTCTCTCCATGCAGCACAGACACCAATGAAGCTTCATTGTTGTCTGCAATGAATTATTTAGAATAATGTTTCAACAATATCTCGGCAGCATCTACAGCGCTTCCTTTCTTTTAACAAATCTGGAGTAGACAGAAATAATGGCTTAATGGCCAATTAGACACAATTAGGTTTAGTGGAAGGAAACGAAAGTATTCTGAGGAAAACCACAGGTACACAGATGGGGCCATAAACACTCAATACACACCAAGGAGCTGAAATGTTATAGATGTTTCTTGTTCATTTTTATTGATGAGCTATCCTAAGGCTAAGTCATCCATAACAGATCAGTGGCAGTCCAACACATGGACTCCGCCGACCAGCAGTGTAAAGGGGCCACAGCACTTTTTCAAGTGAACTTACTTCTTCACTGTTTTACACTGCACACCATCTGATTCATAGCGGCTGTGAGATAGGTCATTAGTAAAATTTATAAGTCACCAACAAAAATGAACGGGACAATCCCTTTAGGCTGAGTTCACATGGAGGTTTTTTTTTTTGTAGATTGTGAGCCCACATAGAGCTCACAATGTACATTTTTTTCCCTATCAGTATGTCTTTGGAATATGGGATGGAAATCCACGCAAACACGGGGAGAACATACAAACTCCTTGCAGATGGTTTTTTGCCCTTGGTGGGATTCGAACCAAGGACTCCAGCGCTGCAAGGCTGCAGTGCTAACCACTGAGCCACCGTGTGGCCCCTCTCACATGGAGTTTTTTGGTCAGGAATTTGGTCAGAAATCGGACACAGAGTACTGCATGTCCGACTCTGTGTCCGATTTTAAAAAATCGGTTTTGCGGCGGAGAGCATAATGTGCTCACGGCCAGACATCTTTCAAACCCATTCAAATAGGCGCACATGTGAACGAGCCCTGATTTATATATTTATAGATTTTTTTTTCAGCTACATACATAACATATCTTCAGGTAGTTTCTGCCTTGAAAAACCCATGGAAATCAATGGGAGACACAAAAATGGCCTCACAAAACCTCTAGTGTTTTACTAAAGCGGATATACCAGGTCCATACAGTGTGCTGGACTAAAAGAAAAAAAAAAAAAAAAAAAAAACATGACAAAAAACATGTCCAACACTGCATTTTGTAACAAAAAAGCATCAAAAAAGATTTCCTAATTGCTGTAGCAGATTTTTTTAGCTAGAAAAAAACTGTGCAAACATAACTCAAAGGTTTTCCAGCAGCATCATATTATGATATAGTTGAGCTATCCTTAGGATCAGTGAGGTCTGACACTGTTTGAAGAGGCTGGTACACTTGGGTAAGCGCTGCTACCTCATCTTACGCCAATGACATGATGTTCATAGATCATATGATGGTAAAGTACACTGTACGCAGTAAAGAGGCTACAGTACCTGTTCAAATGATGTGGTCTATTAAATCAGCTAATTGCGGGGATGTCATAAATCACTAATATTGATAAACTTAAAGGAAGCGGTCATTAATATCATAGTACCAGAAACCACCTTTAGGCTAAGGCCCCACTGGGCGTCCTGCAGCAAAAAAGCCCTGCGGGAAAAACTGCAGCGGGTTTCCATCCCCAAATAAAGTACTGGACATACACCAAAGGTGTCCTTTTTTCTATGTCTTAGTTGTATATGCAAACAGTTTGAAAAGTGTAGTAGAATTGTACATGTTGGGTGTCTATGAGGATGATGCATGAAACTCTGTCATACTGTATATATGGGGCATTGTATATCAGAATGTGAACAGGGCCCAAAACTTAAAACCCACATTAGAAAAGCATGGTATGATTTTTACTCACAGACAGGAACTTCCTCCCCCGCTTTTATCATTTCCAGCCAATATAAGATGCTGACTTCATTGGTCTTCTGATCTACAGGAAGAGCAAAGACCTGTCCCAGAAAATCGTAAGTGATCAGGACAAGCTGAGGTAAAGGCGGGATTACACTAAAATACGTCTTCAGTATCAGGAGCCCCGATGGAGTGTTTATTCTGTGAAAAAGTGGAAAGAAAGCTGCTGTTAGGGTAAGTGGACAGATAAAAAATACGGCAAACACAAGTGACCCTTATGATTTCCATTAAGTCCTCCAAGCAGGAGGGACTGCAAAAGCTCCCAGTTCTGACTACTAAAGAGGGGTCCAGAGCAGGGACCTGTAAAATATTCTGTACTACGGTGAAACTTGTGATCACGTGTTGAGAGGTCTTATCACGATAGGAGGAGTCAGCTTGTTATGAAACATGTGGTTGATTTATTAACATCTTGAAGGAAAACACAGGAACAGGAAAAATGTCCAAAATAACATAAATATCAGTCAATGCCTCAATAGCTTACATCTTCAGAGAAGTTAGATTATTTAATCTGGATGTCCTGTAGTTACAGTTTGGTTCATGCTTGTCATCTGGTTGGTGGACTTGGGCTGACCATCTATCAGGGTCACCCACTCTGGTCTTCCCACCCCCAGACATGTGTATTTCATACTCATTTATATTCATGAGAGGGGGTGTTACCTTCCATCTTGTTGCTATGTAAGGAGATTTCTAAAATGGTGTACTCTAACCGCACCCATGTTCCCAGAATATAGAAGTGTGATGTCAGTAGCGTATTGACCCTTTGTGTGCCAGAGAATATTGTAATTTTATAATATTTAACAGGACCCTCCTCTAGGTAGTCTGTATGCCTAAGGTCTTATTCACACAAATGTCAAAAATGGCTGTGTAATGGCAATGTATAAAAGACTTTGGTTTTAATAGGGCAGATTTATTAAAACGATCTAAAAGCAACCCTGTCTAGTTGTTCATGGCAACCAAGCACAGAGCAACTTTCATTTTGTATTCTGTTCCTGGAAAATGAAAGCTGAGCTGGGATTGGTTGCTATGGGCCATTACAACCGGCTTGATTTTAGACTATTTCAATAATGTGTCCCATTGACTGTTTTGTTTTTTTAAGTTTTATCGGACCATCAAATAATAAGACTTATCCTATATTTGTTTGTTTTCTTAGATCCCTCAATGGACGCATGTTGATGAGGTATTCGTGAAAACAAATGCCCCATGGTTGTATAAAGCGGCTGTGAAATAAAACCTCCATTTTTACAGCTGTTCTTTTAGAGTCCATGTGAATATGGTCATACTAGCCATTCAATTATTTTCCAATAACAAGTCCTGCAACTCTATAATACTACAATTTGTCACCATTTCCAACACGTGCTTGTGTTCAGTGAATGGAATCAATCTTATTAAAAGGGGCTATGCAGCGACCAGTACATTCCCTGCACCGGCTAAGCTTTATAACCAGGTTATAGATTAGCCCCAACTACTACCTTTGCAGAGAAGTTCTCTGTGATGTCACCGACTCCACTCTACTCCAGCTGCAGGTCCATAGAGTAGTGCAGAGATGACCAGGTGACCAAGATTCTAAGCATCAGCAGGAGAGGCAGAATGAGGCTAAGTTCTCAGGTTCTAGACCAAAATACGGGTAGCCGCGACTGAAAGCCAGTGCACTGCACCGGCATCCAGCTGCGCACTCTGCTCTGGATTAGGTCCAATGAATGGGCCTAGTCCGGAGGAGGGAGTGTCTTCAGGCCGAATCGCAAGGCGACTCTGCCTAAAGAATGAGCATCTCACTTCTTTTTCCGGGAGCCAGAACAAACCGGCTCCCGGACAAAAGGACTGACCAGCTCCCATTGATTTCAATGGGAGCCATTTTTTTGGTCAGGATTTTGAGGCAGATATGGCATCAAAATCCTGACCATAATACTCTGTGTGAACTTAGCCTTACAAGACTTTGGGCCTCTCCCCACGGCACTCTGCACAGAAAATAATAGGGCTTAGGGGACCTAGTTATTATTATATATTAGTAATAAAGGTCACCTAGTACAGGGAATGCACTGCTAAACAGGATTTCTTCCTACACAGCCCCTAAGAATCTGTTCTTAAAAAAATAAAAGAAATCTGAAACATTCTACTATGAGACAATGGGATATGTTTTCGTCCACTGCAACAGAATTGTAGCCTTCATACCAATGAATATAGCCTACAAATGCTAATTAATACACTGCAAGGAGAGGAATATGTCCTGCTACTTACACATTTAACCAGCAAGTCACATACTGCTCCAGGTATTTTCCTCTCACCAAACTTAGAATATGATTTTCATGGCGGGAGCAGAGGTCACCATTGGAAAAGAAGATGAGCAGGGGCTTCTGGCCCTTCATGAGAGTAGGGAGTGACTCCACAGTGACCTCTGGCTGCAGAAGTAAGAAAAGTTGTGTTGAATTAATGATTGTTAATCCAAATATAATGATATGGTCTTAAAGGGAACCCGTCAGATCCTCTTCAACCCCCCCCCCCCCCCCAAAAAAAAAAAAAAAAAAAAAAACCTTGATCAGAACGTCATAGTACCTCTTATGTGTTCTGGTATCATGCCTTTATTTTCCATTACGTTGAGTCAAAGAAAGGGATCAATCATTCAGATTAAGATATCTGTTAGCCATAGAAACTACAAAGAGTGTCTTTCACTTAGGAGAATCTAACACATTAATGTATTACATGGACGGCCCACTAATTTCGGTGGAAACCGTGTAATTCGTCATGCTCCCTGTGGTGGCGCTGTACACTGACAGGTTCACCCACAGATTAAATTTCTCTGCATGTAAAAGGAGCATGCTGAATAGCTTTAAATAAACTGAATGCTCATTCTTTCAGTGAAATACCACAGATTTTGACTCAAATCATGCAAACAGGGATAAAATCCGCAATGAATTTTCAGCAAATGTACATGTCACACACTCCCATTTACATGTAACTCCCTTTTTTTTTGCTATTGTGTGGGGGTGGTGTTTGGTGGCTATTTTTATAATATACTTTGTTAGCCTATGTAACTTCTGTTTTATTATAAAGCAGGTTGTAACATTCTCCTTAGTTACCCTCTAACTGAGCTGTTGCTAGGGAAAGTCTCTACACAGTTGGGTTGTGAATATGCAGAGCTAAAGAATTCATAAAAGGAGGGGAGGGATGGTTACTGCAAATGGCTGCATCAGTTTTATATAACCTAGAAAAAAGGTTCTGGTATCACAAGAAAGCTGTCATATGCTGCCAAGAACCTGAGAGATAACTAGTTAAAAACACAGTCAGGAATTTGAACTTTATATGCAGTAGTTCGCACTGCACATAAAACCATATTCCAAGGCAGCACAGTGGCTCAGTGGTTAGCACTGCAGTGCTCTAGTCCTGGGTTCAAATCCTGCCAAGGACATCTGCAAGGAGTTTGTATGTTCTCCCCGTGTTTGTGTGGGTTTCTTCCCACGCTCCAAAGATATACTGATAGGGAAAAAAAAAAATCATACTCCCAACAGTGTTTTTAAACTAGAGATATATCTTATTCTTTTATAGCTGATATTCCAATCTCAGCTTTCTTGTGTTACCAGAACCATTTTTCTAGGTGGTATAAAACCGGAGATACAGCTATTTATAATGACCATCCCCCTTTTGTAAATGCTTCAGCTCTACAGCTGTACATGTGTATGGGACAGAGTCTCCTTGGCAATGTTGAGTTAGATCATTGCTAATGGGAACTTAACAGCCTGTTTTCTATTAAAAGGAAATTAGGTTAATAAAATATATTGCAAAAAAGTTCACAACAACATCCTCCTCCACCCCACCATCCCCAAGCGCAATAGCAAAAAATAAAACAAAAAAATGGGAGTTACAATTAACCCACAGGTCTATGGGAGATACAAGCCCTTTAAGGTTTGCATCTGATATATTAATGATTTTTTTTTTATTATTAATAAGGGCTCGTTCACATCTGCGTTGTGAACTCCGTAGTTCAGGTTTCCGTTTCCTACCTAAAACAGAGGCAGGAGACGGAAACCTGCAGGAGTCTCTCTCACCCATTCATTTGAATGGGTGAGAGAGATGTCCGTCCGTGAGCGGCGGTGAGCGTTTTATGCTCTCCGCCGCGAAACCGGGTTTTATAATCCGGACACAGAGTCGGACATGCAGTACTCTGTGTCCGGATAAAAAAATCCGGTTTTGCGGCGGAGAGCCTAAAACGCTCACCGCCGCTCACGGCCAGACCTGGTCTGAGTTTTCCGACTTCTGGCATGCAGAAGACGGAAAGCTCAGAACGGACAGATGAACGCAGGTGTGAACCTAGCGTCATAATTATTACTATTACTCAATTATGTCATGTCACATAACTGCATTAATCACAGCGTGATGGATCTTATTGGTCCATGTCAGATCTCATCGACAGGTTATAAACGTTGTCCTGTATTAGTCTAAACACAAAAAGTTGTGTTTGGAAATGGAAAATTTTATGAAAAGTAAGGAAAGCCATTAAATGCCATTATTGTGTGATCTATGATAGGCGGGATGTGTTAATGATATAAGAATTTGCAGATGTCCCAGAAGAATAAAAGCGCCATAATTATCTCCCCTAATGAAGCCCTTGGCAAAGTTATGTCAGGAATGAAGATATCCTCTGTGTACGCAGTTATACCATGGCTGAGGCAGGATAATTACAGACTCCCTATGGTGTATGTATGATCACTTTAATTACAAGATCCATTACTGGAAGATGAAAATGATAGGAAGCAGCCAAGACATGGGTCGATATTTTAAAGTCAGTCTTACAGCTCGGATATTTTAATGCCTTATTATTCAAGACTAATGTACAGAGAGGTAAATGTAACTTCACAGCAGCATTAATGGACAATAGTATTATTCTGGGAGGAAAACAATGATCATCTACATAGTATTTTATTATTATGTGTTAGAACTATTATTATTTATTAGTTTATTTTGCTTACTTATATAGCGTCATCATATTCTGCAGAAGGTCTTGTACTTATTATTATTTCTCCGCAACTGTTTAACACTGGTTTGTGTGCACAAAAGCATAAGTATAAAGCAGCACAGACGGTCTCAAGAGAGTGACCCATCTACTTGTCATTATTTCTGAATATGACGGGGCAGTGAAATAAGGGGAGTTGGTAGAAAGGAGACAAGTGGAAGGTCACAAACCGGAGACCAGTGGGAATGAGAAGTTGTTCTTTGCTGAAAGCAAACATCCACATAATAAAATGTCGGTTTTTCTTCTTTCCTACTGCTTCCAGCAATTCCTAAACAAAACCACATGCCTCATTTGCCTGCTTTTATTCCTAGAAGAGTGAAAGATGCCATGGTATAAAAGGTTAGATTATGTGGGAAGGGGACCACATGTGGTCTGTAATTTTCTTTCCATTCTTTTTCATCACTGGAAACATATTTTATTACATGCAGAACACTCACAAATTCTCCAAGAAGTTCCCATCTTAGAAGTGAAAGGATTTCATCCGCAGGAGTGTTCTGGATGGAGACCGCACTGACTTTCTGCAAGTAGTGCCTGGAAAACAGGACTGCGGGTGGAAGCGTGCCATATTGCTGTGCCCTTAAGAAAAAGACAATGTTATATTAGTCATAAAGAAGACTAGGGAAGACAATCGAGAGTGATCACAGATGGAATTAACTATTATAAAAGCTAACTACTTGACAAGATCCACACAATGTGTACAATTGCTTAAAGGGAACCTGTCAGCAGGAGCAGGCACCCCAAACCTGCCATGATTTCTTAGAAAGCATCAAAATAATCCCTATCTTATGGCCCAGTGTTTCTGCAATATGTAGAAATATATGTTTTATTCCATATGCTGAGTACTTTTATGACGTTAAGAGGGTGGAAACTCAACTGATAAAGTCAGGATTTCTATGCCCTTAAACTGCCCCTGTGGTTTAGGAGCGTGGAAATCACTACACAGCTTTCCTGAAATCCCAGCCAATGTGCCAAGGTGATATGCCTGAGAGTGGTTCACTCCTGATCCCGCTGGCATCTACCTCTGCTGTCGTACACCAGAGGGGACAGCACAGGCACCATCAGGAGCATCACCACAGTGCATGGGGCAGGATTCCAGGTAAACTGTGTAGTGACATCTGTCAAATCACAGGGGCAGTTTGGCGGTGGGAGAAGCCTGACTTTATTGCTTGAGTTTCCATGTAGTTTCCATAAGAAACTACATGGAATATATGGAATAAAACCTACAACTGCTGGGCCATCAGAAGGGGATTTATTTGACTATCTCCAGCTACTTTATAACGTATTAAACTTGGTATAATCCTGATGTAGAAGATCATAGCTAATACATATGTTACAATTTCTCACCATTTGTAAAATCTCAACTTCAAGCCAGTGAATGAGGGTTTCCCTTTTTTCATTCATTGGCACGCTGCGGCAACATAGGGCAGCTCGCTACTAGCTAGCAGAAAAAAGAAGCAAGCGGCTCCCATTGAAGTCAATGGGAGCCATTTTTGGCAGCAGATTCAAAATCCACTGCCAAAAGACTCCCTGTGAACTAGCCCTTATACTATCAGGACAGGAGAGACTAGATACAACTCTAGCAAATGCTAAGCTGTGAGAAGGATTAGCTCTGTAAACGTTTCCGGTCACTGGATGTAAACATACTCTATGGGTGTCACAGTATATATATATATATATATATATATATATATATATATATATATATATATATATATATATATATATATACACTGTCATTCTGGTAAAAGTGAGGGGGTCACTATGGAGGCGTACTATAACTATATGGGAAATGAAGGGGGGTTACTGTAACTTCTGAGGAATTGATGGACTCCTGTTGTGACTAAAAGATCAATGCAAAATGAAAATCAATTCCTGACAAACTTGCAAGATCTTCTGGAATATATTCATTGAGGCAACAGTTCCCACGTCTGTAGTCCTCGCTTCCATCGTATTTCCCAGATCTTCCGTTGTCTATATGATCTACCCTATTCCTGTAGTCCAGGGAATTCAGACTTAGAAACTATATCATTTAGAGGAACCAGACACCTAAATTATACTATAATCTGGGGTCAGGAGGATGCAGGAAAGCCATATGGCTGATCCGCATGTCATGCTATGAAAGTTTACTCAACTCATTGCTGGCATTAAATCAATGCAATCCAAATTTTGACAGCAGCGAGAAAAAAAAAATCTTTGAAATGAGGAAACTTACTCCAATTATTTCTTTCCCTGTATTCTTAAGGGAAAACAAATCATTAGTCAAACTTCAAAAGGTACACCATAAAGTAGTCCTGCCACTATATTGGCGTCAGCCACTGTCTATAATGGATGATCTGGTTTTGATTGGTTGTGCCCCATTAACCTGGGGTTCATAACATCCGTCTCTTGTAACTAGCTGTTATCACGCTGCATGGAAATACGAGGTTAGCAACTAAACCACAAGAGTGCAACTTTTGATGGAAATTTAATGAAGTGCTTAGTGCTAATTGATACAGTTCACATATCTCATATTTTTATTCTCCCCCTTATCATGTTGGATTTTTCCAAATGCTCCTGTTTCCACTTACAGACAATGGATCCTTAATTTGCAGGACATGAAAGCCAACTGGCCATGCGTGTGTGGAAATGAAACTGTAAATGTAAATGCAAAGTTTAAGGCATGGTTTTAAAGGGAAAAGGGGATAATCAGAGTATTATTTAGGCAGTGTATTTTACATGAACGTATTTCAGTGTTATTTGGACAACAGATGAGTCATGTATTTTTGGGGGGGTTTTTAAATGTAGATTGTGAGCCCCATATAAAGCTCACAACGTACATTTTTCCCTATCAGTATGTCTGTGGAGTACGGGAGGAAATCCACACAAACACGGGGAGAACATACAAACTCCTTGCAGATGTTGCTCCTGGCAGGATTTGAACCCAGGACTCCAACGCTGCAGTGCTAACCACTGAGCCACCATGTTGCCCAGTCATGTGGTTTGTTTATGGTAGTACTCTATGGGTACTACAGTATAAGGCACTACTATTGGGATATTGTCAATGACAGGATGAAGTAGGTTGAGTATAGCAGTATTACACATCAGAGTTTATGTATCGCAGTATTGTGTAGGTACTATATGGCAGCATTGTTACAGCACTTTATGACAGCATTATATAATAATAATAATACATTTTTTTATATAGCACCAACATATTCCACAGTACTTTACAAACTGCAAAGTTCAAATACAGACAAAATGAGAAATTAAGAAGTAATAAATCAATTTACACAATAGGACTGAGGGCCAGTATTATTTGGACACTATATAGCAGTATTATTTTCGCACTAGATACCAGTATATTTATTTATTTTAATATTAGTTGCCACATGGAGAAAACAGTATATGTATTATATTAATATAACATAACCCTGTGGACAGGGATAGCACTGTTATATGTGTATAAGAAATAATTGCCTCTCATGGACTTACAGGACAGATGATGCTTCTCCATTGTAAATTCCCACTACTGCAAAACCTCGTAGATTTCTTGCTGCACTGATAAAATCTTCAGCTGTTTCACATAAAAACAGAGGAAAGCAAAAACTGATCACAGCATATCAGTATGGAACAAAAACCATGTTTGTAATATTGGTTATGTTACTAGACAGTGCACAAATACATATTGGTAAAGGTGAAAAATTCTGAAACTGTCCAAAATATTGTATGTTTGCTTTTGTCTGCTTAAGTCAGGGAAGGTGTCAGCGTAGGCAGAATTAAAAGCCATTCATGGATTTTGGGGGAAAGGTATGCAAATTAGTTCTCCTTCCTAGAAAAAGAAAAACTGAGCCTCTAGCACCACCTATTGGAAGGTGAAAATCTCTTCCAACAGGAAAAGACGCGTGTGTAGACTGCTGTCAGCCATCCAGCACCTTTCTCTTTATGGATGACAAAGTTAGAGCCCATTGATGTGGGTCAAAGGTGGCACTTTGTCTCTTTGTAGACTGCCATATCAGTGTTGGAAGACTTAAAGGGGTTGGCCACTTTCAGACCAATATTGACAAACAAATGTACAATAAAAAGATATACAATTTTCCAATATACTTTCTGTATCAATTCCTCACGGTTTTCTAGATTTCGGCTTGCTGTCATTCATTCTGTTACTTCTAGTGGATAAAACTCTGACCATGGTCATGTGATTTACAGTCCATGGTCATGTGATGAGGACACAGGTGCACAGCTGATTACCAGGCAGATGTCTGATTACTGCGCTGTGACTGTAACGAGCAGCACTTGTGTGCTCATCACATGACCATGGACCGTAAATCACATGACCATGGTCAGAGTTTTATCCTCTAGAAGTAACAGAATGAATGACAGCAAGCAGAGATCTAGAAAACAGAGAGGAATTGATACAGAAAGTATATTGGAAAATTGTATATCTTTTTATTGTACATTTGTTTGTCAATATTGGTCTGAAAGTGGCCAACCCCTTTAAAGTTTTCTTCGAGTTTCCTTGATGGAAAAATGAAAACTGTGCCACAAGTGCCACTATTTATATCAATCCAAGTTGTTTAGCTCATAGGAATTTAGTAATTTTTATATGTTCTTCCAATTTTCTACTTTGAACTAATACCTTGAAGAATTGAACCACTTTAAAGTATGTCTACGCAGGAATACTCCGCAGCTGAACTTCTTTGAACTTTGGGTTGTCTGAAACTCGCTACTACAAAACCTATCCAAATGTGGTGGTCTTTGCGGTGACGTTCCAGTGGCAATCACAGCAGATGTACCCTGATGTTAAAGGGAGTCTGTCAGTTCTAAAAATGGCTTCCACACCAATAATAGTGCAATATGGAGGTCTTTAGTAGGAACAGAAACACGCCTTTGTGGCCACAAATCAATGAAGCAATTTATAAATAATAATCTTTTAATGGCTATCCAAGTACACTGGAGGTGGGGCCTATTTGCCAGATTTGCATACAGACAACCACGTCCTCTAAAATCATTTCTCAATGACCCTCCTTTAACTGTGATTGACATTTTCAGGCTCTGTAGCTCTCTGTTGACAAATCAGGCCCCACCTCTTGTGCACTTGTAGGCTGATGTGTATATCCATAAAAAAATTATTGCATTTTTGTATTTGTTACATTAAAGGTTTCTACAGAGCACTATTATTGGTTGGGAGGCATTTTGAACCTGATTTGCTCCCTTTACCCTTTAGATGGCAATGGTTTTAGGTCACAAGGAAAACCTGCAACATAAATATTCCATATTAACAGAAAGTTTGTAAGTGGAAATGTGCCAGTATATGAAATTCCAGACAAAGTGTAAGTTCACACAGCAGATTTTGTAACAAGGTCTGTAATGTAAAATTCACTGTGCAATTTTTCATGTCGGCAACAGTAAGATTTCCTTCTCCTTTTCAATTAAATTGGCGTTTTGGCTGAAATGTACGTGAAGATCTGTCAGAACACTTTTATCCTGCTAGCTGATTTTTTCAGATAGTGGAAACAGAAGCATCTGCCTCCCCTGTAACCTGTCCTAATAGAGTTTTATCATAGTCTGTAAAATAAACCCAAATGGAGAAACACTTGTAATTTCCCCTTCATATGAATGTAGCATTAGAAGATGTTTAGTTAAATGGATGTCCATGTAACATATGGCCATACAAAATCTATCAGAGCAGGAGATGGTCTACTTAGTGGGACTCTGCTCCCCTCTATGATATCCACATGCCCATTTTGGGGTTGACCGAATTACCAACACCAGTACCTTCTTTCATGCCAGGGGTAAATAATCCTAGTATAGAGACGTTATGGTAGGGCAGCAATTGTTTGTGCATTGTCCCACGTATATAGTCTTCTGTTTCTTCCACGCTGTGTAACTGCTGGGGACATTCCAGTTTATACCTATTGAAAACAACAAATGATAATTCGGCCTTTTTATTCTGCAATACAGAAGAGAGAGATGTAGCACCGCATTACTGGGAATGTTTGTCATTCTGTAGTCACGGAAAGCTGAGTGACTACCTTCAAAAGCTGTAATGACAGATATATTAGATGACAGCCTGTTTTCCCAGATACAGATAGGAGAAAACATTATTGGGATGTTTACCAACCTGACAACAGATGACAACTTATGCATGTTTTTTACATAAGAAAAACAGGTGTCAGAGATGTTGCTCAATAATATGGTAGCAATCTATCAGATTCCAGCTCTCATTTTCTAGAGACCCCCCCTCCCCCCCCCCCCAAAAAAAAAACAAAAAACAAAAAACGCTGCAAGTCAATTGGTTTCTGTAGGAAACTGCTCCTGTGTTCCTTTGCACCAGTCTTGATAAATATCCCTCACTGTATTCGGCTACTAGTGTAACAGGATAGAATGGGGCACATGTAAAACATGGGCAGCAGTGACCGGGTCCTCGCATTTATAATTATATATAATACCAAGTGCCTGCAAACGTTAACCCCTTTAATTTGCAGCAAATTAGGGGAAGTCTGCCATTGAATCAAACCATAATAAAATAAGGATGTGAGGTCCTGAGAGGAGCAGACTCCCGGTATAATGCATCATGCTCGGATACAATTAGATATCATTGGATTAAGAGAGAATCGTAAAATGACATGTCTCTTATGTGAATTATTCTGGGAAACAGCATTGTAATACTTTAAGAGCAGACTGTTTTAAAAATTGGTGAACTAGTATTAAGACATTTTCATATATTTATATTTTCAACTTTATCCATGGGAAAATTAAGAGTAAAACAAGATGGCTACCATCATACCTATCACATTTGCTAGACACCTGCATAACTTACATGCCTAGTTGACGAGAAATGAGGATGGATGACTAGATACACAGGCAGTTTCATATAACCATTCTCTGTAGTTATTTGGACATGGGCACCATTGTGGACTTCACTTGGCATTTCAACTAACTTCTCAGGCTATTAGACTGCAAATATGTCTAGTTCTGTATTGTTACATTCTATTACGGTGATATGAATGAATGAATGAATGAATGAATGACTAAGTGATTTAACATTCAGGATTCTGGGAAATCTGAGCTACCCCTACAGTAACTGTAATGGCCATACAAAAATAGATAGATGCATGCAGACTTACAACATGAGAAACCTTGCCAGTTCATCGGTGCCCATCATGCCTTTGTAAAGCAATGGCTTCTGTCCTGACTGGTATATCTTCACTGAAGGAAAAATAGTGATGTCCTCTTTAGTACAAACGTCTGTCCAGTCAGCACAGTTCACTGTGGCCAATGATATGTCCAGCGTCTCTATAAAAGGATATGAAAGACGGATTAGACACACCACTGCATATTCTCATTAAAACAATCCAGTATCATTGACCATAATGTGGCGCTCTAAAATATCCTGGTTTTCAATAGTCATCCTACTATGCAAATCACTGCTGAACCACTTATAACCTGTTGTAGGGGAGGTTAGTGAACATGCGTTTCTTGTGTCAAAGTGCAGGCTCGCTGATGAGAAACTCAACTTTTACACTATATGCAAATTATTTTCTCGGTGCAGTCAGGGTTAGGTCCCATTTTTTTTTTTTTTTTTTTTGTGGTCACCATCCAGTATCACCCCAAAACCAGAAAGACTGAAATGTCACATGGATACCAATTTGCAGTAACCACAAAAGATAGTGCTGCAGCAGGTGTGGCCCTGCCCCAACTGTACGACTGCATGTAAGTGGATTAAAAGTGGTTTTGGTGGTGGCAGACCCCTTTTTAATTAAAGTTAATTTTAATGTTAAAATAACGGAACACAGTGGGGCAGACTGACAAAGAATGACAGTCTTCATAACCTCTGAGCCGGCGGAGGGTGCGCTACGTCAAAAGTGATTTGCCAAAATATATTTTTTATACCTTGTATTTCAGAAAGCTGGCATAATAAATCTGCCCCATTGTCTTAACATTGATGAAGATAAGGCTATGGCTAAGATATGAAATAATTAGGGAAATACTAGACCACTGTATATGCTAAATCTCTGATCTGCTGGACTTTTCGCAGCCCTTCCATCCTTCTCTGGTATAGTTGTAGATGCAACAGTCAGACACCATAATGGTCTATAAGGGCACTATAAGGGCCTTATAGTGAAGACAACCATAGAGAGAGGGCTGCTCATGATAGAGATCTGAGATTTTCAGCAAATGGCAACTAACTTTTCAGCCAACATGTCATTCTGGGCCAAAATGTAATGCACTTTGAATAAAAGTGTGGCTGCTTTCTGATCATAAAACCTATTACTTTAATGATTTGCAGAAATTAAAGGCCCCCTTACTAAGTATATCAATGATCATGTCATGTTAACTTCAGCTGACTGCCAAAAAGGAAGTAACACACATTATCATCATTGCAATGTGCAAATCTCAGCAACCTCTGCCAAGATAAGCATGGGAAACCATAGTATGACATCACAGATGTATGTATCACAGATGTATGCAAATACAAGACAAGCCCTTATCAAGACAAGCCCTTACAAAATAGGGCCAGTCCTGTCAAATTCCACACTGTATGCGTGTATGCATGGGCTATGTCAGGTAATGCAGTCAGCTCTATTGAAGTGTACAGACCTGAGCTGCAATAATTCCAAAGTTGCAGATTATTGGATCTATATTTACCTTTACATGGTATCATCTGAATATGGCTCAAACACTGAGACAAAGCTTCAGCAAGAAAATATATAAATTTGATCCTTATGTGTAATATCGATCTAAATGGTCTGCGACATTTTATTATTAATACGTTAAGCAGCGTCATTATGTGGTAAGCGGAGACCTGTGTGACTCACTGAGCTTTTCATCCTGCTCATATAAACAGCTGGTCAAATAGTGAGCTCTTCTGTATGAGTCAGATAAACACAGCACTGCAGCTGTGAACAGCAAGACTGGAAATTCTGCACCAGTGTCAGCTATGAAGCCATCTTAGGGTGAGTTCACACGGAGTAAAGTGCCGCGTGATGTGGCACATATATGCCGTGTGAGACTTTGCGGGCCGTATACGCTCCCATTGATTTCAATGGGAGCGTGGATCGTAAACGCCGCGTTATTTTGCGGCCGTGAATTCAACTAGTCACCTGAATATTCATCAGGTGACTAGTTCATACCTGATGTGGAGGATTCTTATAAGAGACAGGGACATGCTCACAATCGAGCCTTAGAAAGATATCTTTGTATAGACATAACTTACTCAGGATAGTCACAGGGTCAGATTTGGACTGTCCTTATTAGGACAGGAGCTATGTATGGAATGAGAGGATTTAATATGGATAGACCAGATAGAGTCTCATGATCTTGTACTTGTAGCAGAAAATGAAAATATCCACACCAACAACTTCTTTAAAGAGGATCTTTAAGGTTCTCAGGCACCTGCGGGTTTAAATGCCGCTAGAAAACTGACAGTAAAGTCCAGAGCGCTGTACTGTCAGAAGGGGCGATCCTTATCGCCCAGCAATGATGCTGAGAACCACCAACCCCCCCCTTCCCCGAGTACTGGGCAGGGATGTTCCTCACCACTCAACGTCATGGCTGGGCGGTAAGGAACGCCCTCTCTGACAGTACAGAGCTATGGACTCTACTGTCAGGAGGGGCGTTCCTCACAGACTGTTAGAAATGCCCTTCTGACACTGAAGAGCTATCAGTAACGGCACCTATAGCTCTTCACCAGGGGCACATAACAGGAAAGCCGATCAGTGCGCTGAATTCAATGCACTGTCGGCTTTCTAGTGGTATATAAAATCACAGTTTTGAAAGGTCCTCTTTAAGAAGGTCAACTGTAATAGTCTTTTAGAATCTAACATCTTTCATTTGAAAAAATTGAAAAAAAAAAATCCATCAAGCCCAAATCATCACCATGTTTTTATATGTACAGTATAATATTTTTATTCCACATAATATTTACCCCTCCAATACAATACTTTTGCCCAATAATAAGCAGATTGTGTATTTCCCAGATGCTTTTTGTATTTCCCTGATGTCTCACATTCTCCATTGATCAGCCTGAATGTTCCTGTTTTCCCAGGCAATGCTTTCTTGAGTCTAAAACCGGTCCACCTATTTCAACAATGCACAGGCACACCCAGTCATCTACTAGCAAGCAGCTAACAATCCCTTTGTGGCCGCTCTGACTCAAAGCATGTTCGCAAGCTCTATTTCCCAAGTGCTGAGCTGCTTCTGTATTGAACACATGTGCGGGTAGTGTAGTATAGCGTCAACCCATGTCCCCGAGCGGCCAAATCTCCCCCATGTGCTAGTTTATTTATTAAAGACGATCCTTCAAGTAAGTTTTTCTCCCCTTCCAATACTTGATGATCTGGTGGGATTACTTGAAGAGGTAGAAGAATTTGAACAAGCCTACATTCACAGAACATCTGTGCTTAGTTCTATAAGATGTTTGAATAGCTTTTTTTTGTGCCCAATCTGCCTAAAACTTTTGCAAAGTACTATATACCTCACACAAGGAGCATAGAAAACTCAAGTGGATCATTTGTGGGGAACAACAGGAACACATTTTGAGAACTAGTCGAAAGCTGAAATCTGATTGGTCACTGTGGATGACTGCTTGGCACGCGTCACATTTCTATACGTCTGTGTGCCATTGTGTGTATTTAGTACACATGGGGGGGTAACAGAAAGATTCTTACACCTATAGTCTTCTAATTCTGCAACCTTTTTTAAGTTTCACGCTATGTCTGTATCGTGCCTGTTTTGCAGGTTTTTTACACTAGGTTTGTTACTTGGCTTTCATATGGGGGCATTGGGCATAATGCATTTTTTTTTTTCTTATTTTTTTTTTTTTCTTATGGTAGAGTTGGAAGGGACCTCAAGGGCCATCGGGTCCAACCCCCTGCGAGTGCAGGTTTTCCTAAATCATCCCAGCTATATGTTTATCCAGATTCCGCTTGAAGATTTCCATTGATGGAGCGCCCACCACCTCCCGTGGCAGCCTATTCCACTCTCTCACTACCCTCACTGTCAGAAAGTTTTTCCTAATGTCTAATCTGTATCTCTTTCCCTTTAGTTTCATCCATTTGCTTCTTGTACTTCCTTGTGCTAATGAGAATAGGGTAGATCCCTCTGCACTGTGACTACCTTTCAGATATTTGTAGACTGCTATTAAATCTCCCCTCAGCCTTCTCTTCTGCAAACTAAACAATCCCAGTTCTTTTAGCCGCTCCTAATTACTTTCAGATAAGTTATGAACTACACCTCAGTGCATGGGCAGTATAAAAAAGCAGAAATCTAGCAGAAGTGGAATTACAAATTCCTTAAGGTAAATTTGCATAAAATGTATTACACAGTCCTAGTTCCAGAACCTGCTGTGGATTTCATTTTCCTTTCTTAGTATAAATTTTCATTATGGAAATCTGTACAATGCCTGACCTCTATATCGTAGGTGAACTTGGAGCTATAGCAGTGCATCTACAGTGACTGCTATTCAACCAGCTATGCATCAGTTCATGTGTAAGAGATGGCATGTATTATTTCAGCTGTGAAGAATCTATCACAAAATCCTATACCGCTCCGGTTTCCCTCATGTCTTTATAGGAACTAAATATTTACTTCTCAGCAAAAAGCCCTTGTAAGGTGAGAGGATAGCGTCTCACAGAGACAAAGTGATGTCTGTGAAGTCCAATTCCTGCACTTCACCCTTTTGTTGTTTCAAAGAAGAAATAAAATCCACGTTGAAGCAATTTCCAGGAAGAAAATTTCTCCACTACGTCAAGTATAATATACAGATGTAACAGAGCAAAGTTCATCATTTGGCATAGGCCGAGGCCCTATTTTGCAAAAACACAGTGTTTTGTACCTGTAAAGTGGTTAGGATTCTGGCTAATCCAATCCACACATCACAGAAAAAATCTTCAGCGGAAATGCTGCAATTTCAAAAACACCCACATTTTTTAAAATCGCAGCATGTCAATTATACCTAGGGAAATAGTGGTGTTTTCTGTATAGGTACAATAGAGGCAGAAAGTCTACAGAGGAAAACTCTGCAGACCTTCTGTGGAAAAAAATGCGAAGTGTTTCCACAGCGTTTTCTTTTTTGCTGCAGCTTGTTACATGGTGCCTTAGGGCGGGTTCACACCAGCACCCGATCTCCGTTTTGCAGGTTTCCGTTTCCTGCCCGAGAAACTGGACAGGAGACGGAAACCTGCAATCACTTTTCAAACCCATTCATCTGAATGGGTTTGGAAAGTGTACAGCTGTGAGCGCCGGTGAGCGTTTTGTGCTCTTTGCAGTGAAACCGTTTTTTTTTAACCGGACACAAAGTCGGACATGCAGTACTTTGTGTCCGGTTAAATAAAGAAAACGGTTTTGCCACGGAGAGCACAAAATGCTCACAGGCGCTCACTGTCTGTCAGGTTTCCGTCTTCTGTTGGCAGAAGACGGAAACCTGAAAATGGAGATCAGGCGCTGGTGTGATCCTTACACAGGATCTGCCTTAGAACAATACTTAGCTTGCTTACATTCGCCTCTCCTTCAAGGTTTTTTCACCCATGAACAACCCCTATCCTTTAGCTATATGGGATAGGTCTACTGGCAGGTCTTTAAATTCAGTAGTACTAGGCAAGTGCAATCATTGCTCCATTCACTGCTATGGGAGTAATGAAATATATACATACACAGTACATTCCCTTGTCTATATATTGTATTTTTTTATAAAATAGTATAGTGTATTTCAATCAATTTTATGGCAACTTTAAAATTTCAAAGATATTGTAAGGATATGTTCACACGGAGTTTTTTGCAGGCAGAAGATTTTTGAAATCTGCCTCAAAACAATTGTCCCATTCATTTCTATGGCAGTCAATTGAAGAGCAGTCTTTGTAGATAGAGGAAAAAAAAGTGTTGTGACCTATCTTCAGGTGAATTCTGCCTTGCAGAATTCAACTGAAGATAGAAATGAGTGGGAGCTGGAAAAAAAAGTGATGCAGTTTTTAGGCACGTTAAAAAAAAACAAAAAACACGTCAGAAACCACTAGCATTTTTTTTGTAGCAGATTTTCCAGGCCCATTTCCAAAACAGCTTGCGACAAAAAATGTGCCAGAACAAAAACTGCTTCCCAAACCCTAAAGTAGATTTTGACAGTATCCAAAAAAAGCTCAATGTGAACTTCCCCTAACTCTGGGTATAAATTTCACCTATTACAATCTCAAACATGGGTTCTAAATAAGAATGAAGCCAGTTTTGTGGGGGAAAGTGTAGGATAAGGATGTGCAATGACTGTGGGAGTGAAGCAGGAGAGAAAAGAACTGCATACCTTTGTATTTCTTGGCCACCTCTAGATAGACTTGTAGAAACGCTAATGACACATGTTCCCCTGAAGAAGACAAAACTTAATAAATCATCAATAACATAAATTTCCCATTTACTTTTTTTTTCAATATTTTTGGAAAATTTTCACCTAAAACTAAAAGGGTTATGGCATTTAAAAAAAAAAAAAAGAACAGTGAAAGTTAATGGGTTTACATGAGATAATCAAATGACAATCAGTCTATGATTTCCACAAAATGCATGCATGGAAGTCCCAGTGGGACTCAACCAGAATTAAAGGGGTTTTCCAGGCTTTGTTAATTGATGACCTATGCTGAGGATAGGGCACCAACTGAAGGTCATCTGGGATGTGACACCCTAGACCCTGCAGATCAGCTGTTTCATCGCTGCTTTCACTTCACAGGCCAAGTGACATTCAGTCATATGGCCTGGTCGCAGCTCAGTCCCATTCAAGTGGAACTATGATACCATGCACAGCTGCTATACAAATGTATGGCACAGTGTTTGGTTTACTGTGTAGAGGTTTCCATGCTCACCTGAACTCTGTGTTCTCTTCAGATATGTGATGGCAAGGGGGCCTGGGCATCAGATCATCAAATTTTAGTTGAAGACCTATCCTGAGTATAGTTCATGAATGAAAAGGCTTGGGAAACCCATTTAAGGACAGACAGTTGGATGACATTGACTCCGATCCATAAAATGTAACCAACATATTATTACCTACTACTGCTATTCAGGCTACATGTAAAGAGGATTGAATTACATGCATATTTTTGCAGATTTGCACAAGGTTTTCACAGCAAAGTCTTTCAAATGTGGATGTTGTTGCAGTCTATGGATAGCAAAGAGGGAAATCCACGCTGAGAATCTACTTAAAAAACTAATTAAATCAGATTTACAAATCTGAACTTCAGGTTAGCATAGGCACAGACAATATGTGCAGATCAAATTTTTACCTGGTACTTTATTATGCTGCAGAATTTATATATGCAAATCTACAGCCAATGTATAACATGAGGCCTTGTGCACATGGGTGTACTTTAGCTCTATTTTCTACATAGTCCTAAGTAACCTGCTCACTCTTCAAGTTTCTTCAAGGTATAGTATCCATATATATTTAGTTTCTTCCATTAAGGACCCCCTTGTAGATATGACTTATTTGCTCCACTAAAGCTGGATTACAGAAAAGCTAAACATTGTGACATACATATAAATTGTAAGATCACATCGACTTTTACCACCAGGAAAGAATGTATCCGGGAACTCACAGATCATGTAGAAAAGGACGGCTGTAGGACGAGAGCTGGTGGAGATCATCTTGAAAGTCTCATCTGTCAGTGAAGGTACCAGCTGCAGGGGTAGCCTGGGCCTTCTGTTCCTGTATACGTCCTTTGCTACCTCATCATCCTGGACCTCTACAGTAAGGAAAGTATGTGCAGCTTAAATATTTACATGAAGATGACATGTTTAAAAAGAAAAGGAAAATTAAATTGCAATTGTTCAATCAATAAGACAGGACAGGAGCCACTCAAGGGAAGGACTAGTAAGATGGTATGTATATACAGCACAGCAGCCATGGGGAGGGGGGCATGTATTCTATTTAAAGTTTTTCCCTAAGGTGTAATTCCATGGAAAAAAAATATTTTTTATTATTAAATTTAAAATATTTCATAAAAGAAAAATTAGGGTGCAACCTGTTGCTAGATGCCCCAAAGAAATGGCTGATATCAAGCATATGTTCAAGACATGGGCAGTACTCTGCGACAATACATAGCCATCTCAGAAGGTGCCGCCAATGCATTCTTAGCTGATTTGCATAGTAATAAAAAGCAATTTTTCACCAAAGCCAAGTGGCCATTCTACAAACAAATTATAGCACTGTGCTCATGGCTCTGAGTACTATAAGGTTTAATCATTTTTTGGTGCCGACAGACTCACATTAAATGGCTAGAGACATAATATGACTAAAGAGAATCTGCCACTGGTGTACAACATATTTATTACCTGTTATAAACGCTTTCTGCTCATTGTCTGGCAACAGCACAGTGCTTATGTTGAGAAACAGTGCACCCAAAAAATACAGAAATTTGTTGTTTGTTTGGTTTGTTTGGGTTTTTTAAGAGAAACTATGCCAACTAATAGGTGTTAAGTTAGTCTAGACTGTGTAAAAGTGCATCAGATTCCTCACCTAGCATCAGCCATCACAAACTGTGATGATACATTTGCCACATTTAGACTGTCTAGCCTAAGTTTCCATTGTTTAATCATTAGACAGGTTTAATAAATCTTTCTCATTGTATGGAGCTTATTATTGGACAGATGTTGTCATTGTGTCTCAGTCCAAAGGAACACATTTTCAATGTTCCCTCTATGTGGCAAACATAGGGTGAGGGCTAGCACACAGGAAAAACTAAACTGCATGGACTGAGGTGGGCAATGGTCAGAGGATTGCCTATGGTGCATGCGACTGGTAGATATAATGCACCAGTATCCCAAACTGCAAGAAGGGATAAGTAGATTACCTGGGTCACCATGTTGTTCTTCAGGCTCCCCAGATTTCTCCTCATTTGTCACATGAATTAAGTCTAGAATTTGCTGAGTCTCTTCCAACATTAGGTACTTTACTGGTGAGTTCTGTCAAAAGGAAGATTGATGAATCCACTACAGCCGACAATAAAGGTGGACTTTTATGGTAGCCAGGCTATATTGGGATGTAGGGGAACATTGTACTGAAGAGGTAGATACTCAGGAACCACTTACTTCATCTGGTCTCTTAACAGCAATGTTGTAAGTGAGAGGAATGGTTACCGCAGCCTTCTCTCTGTAAAATATAGAACACTTATCTCACACACAAAGAGGTAAAGTTTGTATACCCCTTTTACCCCTAACAACAAATATTCATGTTATATAAGCTGTGCATTCATATGTACATGTGATAAGTGGCCACCAGACCAATTTCATGCTGTTGTTCCACAGGGAAATAAATGATAAGGCTTATTGAAATCCTATGTGTCTGATCCTTGTACTAATGCCTGGCTTAAAATTGGACCTAAAAGGCCACAGAATTTTACCTTAAAACTATAGTTATGCCAGCCTTCCCCAGTAGCTGCCAGGCTACATCCTCTGCAGTCTCCATGTCAAATTCATAGGTCTCTTGCTGGCTCAGGAAGAATATTACAGGTAAACCAAGCTGGAGGTGAACGCTACTATATTTATCAGGATCGCCTGAAACCTCAGCCTAGAAAAATAGATATAAATGACAAATAATTCCAAAGCACAACACATATCCACTATATTACACAGAGGTGTCACTGTTATGTCATATAGAGGATGTGCAACAATTGAATTTACAGGATTCCCACCAGAGTAATCTCTTTAGTACTAGAAACTCCTGCAGTACACATACATACCACTAGAGGGAGGCCCATGATTTTCAGAAAGCGATGTATGTTAATTGTAGTAATGGGCTGATCTGACAGTGTTCTCCGACATTTTTCATTAATATTTGTCACTGATTTACAATGGATGAATGCCAGTCTTGCTGGTATGAGGCTGGGGTCTTCAGAGCTATAAAGAGATAACCAATGCCTTAGTTTTGATTTGTAAAGTTTTGTTGAGTATGTTATACTATATAAATAAAAATTGTATTCTTCTTAAAAATCATATTACATTAGAAATATTACGTTATATTTTACAGTAAAATCTGTTCCTGTTCTATTAATATGTATTGTATTTTCTTCCTATGTCAGTCAGTTCTGGTAAGTGTTTGGTCTGGTCCTGTGTCCCTGTGTTTGAATGAAGGGGAGACTGGAAGGGCATTGCACTTGCTCATTCAACTCTATAGGACTAATGAAGAACTGTGAGTAATATACTCGGCAGTCCCACAGAGGTAAATGGAGCAGCAAAATGTATACTGGCCATTTTTAGTACTGACTGATCTACGACTTAGCCACAAAGTCATCTAAACTTCACTCCAAATCATAGCCTATGATCCTCCACTGTGATAGTCTGCTATTGAATAGGTAGATTTTTTTTTATTTTTCTCAAGAAATCCATACATTCAACATAGTATCCCTAGGAACAGCTCCACATAAAGAGTAATAACTAGAGATGAACCTAGAGTAAAATCAAGTTGCAGAAAATATTCTAAAATATTTCTTATATCCACAACTAAAGAAGACAAAGCTGCATTTAACATCACTGAGAAGAATGACAAGAAATTGATCTACAACTCCCAGCATGCCCAGAATGGAGAGCTAGCGGCTGCAGACCACTGTATAGATCCAGCTCACTGCAGTGATGTGATGAGTTATGCAATCATGCCCTCTACTGGCAGATAGGGGAGCGTGCAACACAAGCAAACAAAGGGAAATCCATTGTATCAAAAAAGAGAAACATTGTCCTAGTAATACAGCTAGTATTCCAGTCATAACTGGAACAGTATAAATGACTAAAATTATAATAGCTCTATAAGTACAACTGAAAAAAGTTTCAAAGCATAAAAGACAATGTCAAGACAATGTTTTACCTCATATTCTTTAGTACATTGCTCTCTGTGGTTACAACAAACTGGTGAGTCGATCCATGTGCAAAAGCGGCTTCCATGACATAGCGGTGCTCTAAGGTCACAAGGAGGGGATTAGAAACCACTGAAAACCTGTATATCACTGTATGGTAGTATATAATACATATAACAGATATTCAACTTATTAATAAAATGTATGTGTATAATCTACTATTGGTTATTTCAGCGGTTCTTAACTTGCAGTATCCGTACCCCTAGGCATACATTCGGTTATCCCCAGGGGTTACACACCATAGTGAGAAGTACTGTCCCCTCCACCGACGCCCACTCACTGTCCCTGGCGCCATTCATACATTACAAGTGAAATAAGCACTTCCATTATTGCTGATGGAGGCATTCATTACAATTACTGGCACCCTGGGAAGCCAACGGTGAGCTACATTCACTACGTACCACTACTAACTTACATGCCTGCTTTGGGCACTGAATGCTGACGTCACCACAAGCCGCAGTGTGTAGAAGACACATGGTGCAGTGTGGTAAGAAATGAATGCAGTTTACCGCTCACTCCTTAAAGGGGTTGTGCAGAACGAGAGGCATGCCTGATTTCTTCTTCTCAGGAAGTGACATCACATCCGTTGGTCATATTTCTATGCTACAGTTCGATCTGTAGCATGGCCAAGTGACCAACAAACATGAGGTCATTTCCTGAGAAGAAAGGAGCCATGTTTTCTACTCCTGCACAATCCTTTTAATCACTGAATGTTGAGTCACTTTTGAGGGCCATTATTTTACAAATGGGGCACTGTGGGGACATTCTACTGAGTGTGGGGTCATTATATTACATGTGAAGGCTCTGAGGAGGCCAATGAGGTTGCCACTTTGTGGTTACTCAATTGGGACGTTTTCTCACTATGAGTACTTGAAAAGGAGGACTATACCATACCTGGTGTTCCAATTGCCTGCACGTAAGCAAACAGAATATTTTTCTCCCCTTTTGTTGCATCTTCTACTTTCTTAAGTTCCAAGATGGAAGTAATATATTTAACTTCATTATAAAGTAGAACACTGAAATATATGGATGCATGTGTGTTAATGATTGTCATTTTCTCCACAAAAGCCGATACCTTAAAGGGTTTTTTTGGACTATATATACTGATGATTTATCCTAAAGATATTAGTGACACATCAGTAATATATCTGATACTACTGAAGTGATAACCCTTAACTAGTTGTTCTGTTCAGGTGATACACAGAGAATGGAGTAGGAAGCAGACAGCTATATTCTCTGTACTGTGACAGAACTGAGTTACTAAGTTACCGTATATACTCGAGTATAAGCCGACCCGAATATAAGCTGAGACCTCTAATTTTACCACAAAAAAACTGAGAAAACTTATTGACTCAAGTATTAGCCGAGGGGGGGAAATGCAGCAGCTACTGGAAAATTTCAAAAATGAAAATGGCCGGAGTTTTTGGGTGCAGTTGGTGCTGTGGAAGGGGAGGGGGTGTTTTGGTTGTCTGTCTGTCCCTTCCCTGAGCTTGAGGACTGGGTTTTTTTCCTCCCACTTGGAATTCAGCCTGGCTGAATATAGGGTATCTGCAGTGTTCCTATTAACCTCTTCCTGACAGAACAGGAGCACTGCAGACACCCTATATTCAGTAGACCGGGCACTTTCAGACACAGGATACCTAATGTGTATGTGTTTCACAGTAATTTTCTACTTTGAGGGCAGGTTCACACCAGCGCCCGATCTTCGTTACGCAGGTTTCCGTTTCCTGCCCGAGAAACTAGGCAGGAGACGGAAACCAGCAGGCAGTTTTCAAACCTCACGTTACTCATCGCTCGGAGTCATCAATGGGTGGTAAGGAACGCCCCCTTCTGTCAATACAGTGCTATGGACTCTACTGTCAGGCGGGGCGTTCCTCACAGACTGTCAGAAACGCCCTTCTGACACTGAAGACCTATCGGTAACGGCACCAATAGCTCCCCCCCCGGGCGCAAAATGGGAAAGCCGACAGTGTGCTGAATTCAGCGCACTGTCGGCTTTCTAGGGATATATAAAACCGCAGGTGCCCAAGGACATGAAAAGGCCTCTTTAACAGAAGAGATGCTGCTTTGTATGTTAAAGTTAACTGTCATTACTTACAATAAAACATTGGCGACGATGGCATTAACATCAAACAGCGTATCCGTGGGGAATTCCCTCAATAACTTAGAGCCCCTGAAGAAGGAAAAACAATGCTGTGATTATACAGTACTAGGAGGGACAAATGAAGTGGCACTGGCATAACAAGTCTTGTCCAACCTCAGTGGCCACCAGTTGGAACGGCAATGACCACCACAGCGTGTAGATACCACCACTGTGCACTGTGTGTATGCTGCCAGTGCCGCATTGTGTGTACTCGACCCAATATGCTGCACATGTCATTATTTGAGCACGTGTTAAATTACACTTAACTGAATAATAATTTCAGTTGGAGAAAACATTGAATTAGTGAAGTAGTATTTGGCAGCAGCAGTATTTGCAGCAGATTAGCCAACACAAACTCGCTATCAGCAAACCTGCTGCAATCTATGTCAACAGCAAAGTGGATCCCATTTAGGCTCTCACACAAACAATCCATTTTGCAGGCTATTAAAAAAAAAAAAAAAAAAAAATATATATATATATATATATATATATATATATATATATATATATATATATATACACACATGTATTTGATGTTTGATGTTCTCCTTGTGTATTTGTTGGATTCCTCTGAGTACTCCGGTTTCCTCCAACACTCCAAAGAGATACTCATAGAGAATCTAGATTGCCAGCCCTATATGGGACAGTGATTGACAATGTCTGTAAAGCGCTGCAGAATATGATGGCGCTATATAAGTAAACTAAATAAATACATAAATAAATAAACTTGCCCTGTGGGTTTTCAATCCGCAGCATGTTAATTATTCCTCGGGGGTTTACCTCCGGCTGTCAAGCTTTTCAATGCAAAGCTTGTAAGGCTGTAGAGGGTTGGCGGCGAAATCAGAACGAGTTGCAGTTAAAACCCCCCACACTGTGTTTTTCCTACGTGACCCCAGCTTATAGGTGCTTTCATATGGTGCAGTTAAAGTGCAGTTCATACTACATCAAAACAACAGAAATATACACCAATTTAGAAACTTCTTTTTAAAAAAACATACAAGTTTTACAATGAGATTTTGGTGCAGTTTCAACCGCCAACTGGCCACATAACCACCATATATACCTCCATAAAGTAGTGCTTATCAAACATGAAACATGTGAAAAACAGACAAGTCTCCCCTTCTTTTTTGTTAACATATTCCTGAATATATATTAAAAAAATGGAGGTTGATATACTCGCACTTTCACTTTAACCAGTGTGTATGAAAACACGTGCAGCTGACAGTACAGGGAGAGGAGAAAATGATTTTTATTATTCTCCTCTCGCTATTACTTCAGATAACCCAGGGGAGGGAGAGCCATGGGCTTTTATCCATGATATCACCCTCCCATTATCAGTCAGAAGCATACTTGCCGTTTAACCCTTTATATGATGCGGTCATCACTGACTGCAATACTTAAATCGTTTTACAAAAAAAAAAAAAACAGGCTTTTTTCCACCCTGGTTAATGAAACATTAATAAATAAAAATACACAATTGGTATCATCACATCTGTAACAACCCCTGAAATAAAATGATTGTGTAATTTATTCTACATATTAAATGTCATAAACCTAAAAACTCAGATACTAGAATTGATGTTTTCTGATCATCTCGCCTCAAAAGGTAATTGAAAAGTCTTATGTACCCACAAAATACAAGGTAAAGTTACATTGAAATAAAATAAAAAAGGTTTGAACGAGGGAATGGAGAGAGGGAGAAAATGTTACTGGTTTAAGGCTAAAATGTGGTAGGTCACTAAATGGTTAAAGAGAACCTTTCATGGATTTGGGCATAGGCAGTTCTATATACTGCCGGAAAGCCGACAGTGCTCTGAACTTTCGATCTGTGCCCCTGGTAAAGAGCTATCGGTACCGGTACCGTAGCTCTTTACAGTCAGAAGGGCGTTCCTGTTGAATTCAGCGCACTGTCGGCTTTCCAACAGTATATAGAACTGCCTGTGCCCAAATCCATGAAAGGTCCTCTTTAAAACACCCATTAAGGCACCAAAGTTATATGCCAGTAATAGTTATATGAACCATACATTCAAAATCTGCAATAAAAAAAAAAAGGTGACTGAACTCATTTCAGGCATCTTAATAGACTCTAAACCATTTAAGATCCCCGCCCCCAATCTTTTCATACCTGAATAAATAGGCACTTTCTGCTTTACAGAACTTTAGTGTCGCCTCCTCTAGACAGCTGACCTAATGGGTAAAGACAAAACTTATGAAATGTTCCAAGAAGAAAAGAAAGAACGTCTAACCTTTAGCGTGTTATCCCCCATTGTATTATTCCAGTCTCAGGTTACCGTAATTTAACCTGAAGTCTATTTAACTCTATTTGCAGTAATGCTGAAAAGTTATCTATTGTTCCATGTTATCAGCCATTTCAGGCAGTGAAGAGGCCAAAACTAATGATCTTTAATGGGATGACTGACAAAAAAAAAAAAATAACCTCCTTGCTCCAATGATCCCTCCTTTATCTTCCATCTCTGCAATGTCACAGCATGCGAGGAGTTGTAGTTTAGTGCAATAACAATATAATGGGGATCGTACATTTAGCTCTCTCTTTACCTTGGCTACAGAAATCCCGTAGTCTTGCAGAACACTGGATGACTTTTGTAATTCTTCCAGGAATATGACATTACTGGAAAAACCTGCAATGAAACATATCATAAAAATACTGATAACACAAGTTGTTCCGTATACCCAGCGACATCTACTATAAATATAAGCCGTTAAGTCATCCTTGTAATAGCAGTTATTATATAGAAATATATTATATGCATTGCTGGAAAAGCTAGGAGACAAGTAATATGACTGCCATTACAGCTGTCATGGAGTTTTGCTATTCAGCTCTCCTAAAACCCTGACTGGTTAGTCATACACCCCATCCCCACTTCTTAACTGCTGCATAACATGTGCCATACTGACGTCTGGGAAAGCTGAGACATACCTAATTTTCTCCAAAACAAATATATAAGTGGTGGAAAATAAGTTTTTCCAACTAGACAGGATAGAACATTTGCTTTATAATAGTTTAATATTTATATTGTCCCATGACTGCCAAATGAAACAACTACTAAGTGAGATTAAAATAATGATGTAACCAAAAATACCACAAATAATACTCGATTCATATTTATTACTTCACAACATAAAACATAAATATGGTAGAACCAACAGAAAACACATAGCTCAGGAAAAAACTACAAGACCACATTTGTCACACTATATAGTAAGTCAGACACAAAGACACTATCGCATATGAATAAATACATCATCAAATAACATACAAATAATCTACATAAACAAATATAACATTCATATGGAAATAATGTGTATTCAAATCATATACATACAATAGATTCAATGATATAGACTGTGTCAATAAAGTATAGTAATGAATAAATAGAGGCCTAAGGCTAGGTTCACATCTGCGTTCGGGTTTCTGTTCCGGGGGTTTGCTTGGGGACCCCCCCAACTGAAACCTAATTCTCCAAAAAAGCGGTTACCTTAGGAAACCCGCAGACCCCGTAGACTATAATGGGATCCATGTAGTTTCCGCGGGGTTTCCGCCTGAAAGGGGCGAAAAGGGCAGAGAGAAAAGTGCTGCTTGCACGAAGCGCTGGTGTGAATCCAGGCCAAGTCCATAAACAGTGCAATAAGAATAATATATATCAATAGCTATTTATATCATAAATATATTACTCAAAAACACGGCAAGAAAGGACCCGCAGAGCTCCTGAGCGCAAACCTTGATGCAAATTTAACCATAAAAGATCTGTTAGGAAGTATCATGAAAAACAGACAGTCTATGGAAATGTTTCTTATACAGATCAAAAGAACAGACGTCTGGGGCAACATGGTGGCTCAGTGGTTAGCACTGCAGCCTTGCAGCGCTGGAGTCCTGGGTTCATATTCCGCCAGGAACAACATCTGCAAGGAGTTTGTATGTTCTCCCCGCTTTTGCATGGATTTCCTCCCATTCTACAAAGACATACATTCTCACCGCTCAGCGTCATAGCTGGGCCGTAAGGAACACTCCCTCTGACTTTATAGCGCTACACACAGTAATGTCAGAAGGGGTGTTTCCAGCTAGACTGCCAGAGACACCCTACTGACAGTGAAGAGTAGGGTTGAGCGATTGGGATCAGAAAAAAATCGGATCCCGATCGGCGATCGAGTAAATTTCACGATTGCAATCGGTTTCCGATCCCGCCTAAAAAAGATCGGGAACGGAATTCCGATCCCAATCGCTCAACCGACTTACCTGCACAGAACCGCTGTCGCTCCCCGGAGCTCCGGGCCATTGTTTTCTCCTCTCATCTCTCTCTTCGCACGCCGGCAGAGCGCTGTGCGCGCCCCTGCCTCCCTAGGCTAGTGTTACTGCTGGGAGTAGGAGGGGCTTGTTGTGGCTTAGGAGAGTGTGGGCGGGTACAGGGAGGAAAGACGTGAGTGATGAACTCACATCTCCCCGCCCACTCTCTCCTAAGCCACAACAAGCCTCACCTTCTACCAGCATCAGTCACTCTAGCCTGGGAGGTGGGGGGCGCATACAGTGCTCTGCCGGCCTGCGAAGAGAGAGAGGAGAGAACAATGGCCCGGAGCTCTGGGGAGCGGCGTACACATCTGAAGAGGAGGCAGCAGCAGTTCTGTGCAGGTAAGTGGGGGGGACTAAGTAGCCGTCGGATTTTTTAATCACTACACAGCTTGGAGGCTTCCATTTTTGGACTCCACGCTGTGTAGTTAACAGCATCATTTTAAAAATCCGATCTTTAATCATTAAAAAAAATCCCATTGACTTACATTAGGATCGGAATTGGGATTTGGATTGGTTTGAATGGAAAATGATCGGAAATCGGATTTTTAATCTCAAGATCAGCTCAACCCTAGTGACGAGCTATCGATAATTGCACCAATATCTCTTTCCCCGGCGCACATAACGGGAAAACCGACAGTGCACTGAACTGCTTTCTAGCAGTATATAAAGCCGAATGTACCTGAGGACATGAAAGGGCCTCATAACCCCCTTTCCCCTCGTTTTCTGCCCCCTTTTATCTTGTTAAAACTTACATTTGAAGTTTCCTATTTATAGGGTTATATCTTTGTTTTGTCTGATTTTCAGGTAAATGGCAATGCCTTATAATTGTTTGTTTACTTTGTATTTTTCACAAAACTTTTCAATAAAAATTAGTTATATAAGAGTGCAGTTTATTTAGATTCACTCTTAAAGGGGTTGTCCAGACTAAACTTTTAAAGTTTAAATACGTTGGGGGCAGCAAAGAAAATACACACTCACCCGTCCCAGTTTCTCCACTGTCGTCCCATGGGTCCCAGTTCATTTGCTCTCCCGGGTCACTTCTGCATTGTGCCTCAGGAAAAGGACCCATGATGTCACAGGTAATGAATTTCCAGCCCCTCGCAGATTGGCCTCAGCAGTCAGGTGACTGCTGTGGCCAATCAGCGGCTTCAGTATAATGCCGGAAGATGCCGCGGGAGCAAATGGCACAGGAGGACACCGGAGCAGCGGGGACAGGATAGTACACAAGTTGGTTTTTTTTTAATTCTCACAGCGTATTTAAACTTTAAAAGGGTTGTCCGTTTTTGCCTGGATAACCCCTTTAACTGTACCAAACTAAGTTGTGTGAATGCACCTTCATACTTTGTCTCTGTGTATGAGCCATGCCTTGTTCTGGCTTCAAAACTGCATCAGAAAAGCTGATACTACAAGTGCAGCCTTACACGTTGTACTTGCACTGATGTATCGTGTGTCAGTCCTAATATTAATATTTCTGGTGGCAGATGCACCAGAATTATTAAAAGGCTGTGACAATTTAATAATATGGGAGCACTGTGGGGTATTCAGACCCCGTTCCCACGGAGTAATGCACTGCTCATTTAGACATGTAAACAGGTGTCAGAGCGAGGCGCTTCAAAACAGATCTCATTGACTTCAATAGGTGCCGGCTTACGCGCACTACACATTGAAATCAATGGGTTATAAAGCCTCCCATTGATTTCAATGTGTAGCGCGCGTAAGCCAGCACCCATTGAAGTCAATGGGATATGTTTTGAAGCGTCTCGCTCTGACAAGTGTTTACATGTCTAAATGAGTGGCGTGTTACTCCATGGGAACGGGGCCTCAATGTGCCAAAATTGAAATCTATGCCAAACAGGAGCTGGCACAGATTTCAGGTATAACTCACAGTAGTACATTTCTCAGGCTTAAAGGGTCACTGTTCTGGCCCACTACCCACCACCACCACCCAAACTGGCAAGCAGAAAATTGGAAAAAGTGTTGAATTGTTTGCAACAATTTTGAGACAGGAAACTGCCATGACAATATTAGTAAAGTAAAGGAGAAAAATATCTGAACAGGAGAGAAATTTGTGCTGTATAATGTGTTAAAAGGAGTCTGTCAGCACAAAACTGAGATATAATCTCAGTACCTTGTAGGGCTGTCAGCACAGTTTACAATGATGTATTTCTTATTCAGGACCGCTGCTCCATTCTTGTAATTCTTATATCTCTATGCAAATGAGCAGAAAATGGCTTTAGGGTCATTGTTTATCATCAATGAGCTATAGAGGAGTGCTTTCCATCAATAGGCTTCACTATGTGCTACTGCTAACTGCGGGCTCCACCAAAGCCAGCCTCCTTCACTTCTGGGTGCAATGTGTCATCAGACAGTACAGTACAGTTAGCAGGCGGAGCTGAGCAGGAGTTAGCAGCAGCAGATAGTGAAGCCCATTGATGGAAAGCAACGCCCCCCTAAGGCTCTTTTCTGCTCATTTGCAAAGGGATAAAAGGATGATTTTTTTAATAAAATGGCACAGCGTTCCTGAATAAGAAATACAACATTGTAAACTGTGCTGACAGCCCTACAAGGTACTGTTATTGGTTTATATCTCAATTTTGTATTGACAGACTCCCTTTACGCACATACAGAAATACTACAGACCATTCACCTACCTGAGCTGGTAAAATACAGGAGTGAAGTCTTCCCAGGAGCCAGACTGTCTGAATAGTTATCTGTGGTTAGTTCAGATAGGATATGTTCAGCTTTTATCATTAATGTTCTATTTAAATAGAGAAGCAGCATTAAAAATCCACGGAGTATGATCATTTTCTGATTTGTGAGGGATTTTGTGGCGGCAGATACATAGAAGAAAGCTGAAAAAGAGAAAGAGGGGATGAAAAGTCTGACTGGGAGAATGAAAACGCATAACATTAATATATAGCATGGCGTTGCTGAAGATCATACACTATAACTAATGAGCAGCAAAGCTAGACAGATTGAATGGTGTACATATACAGGGTGATTTTGACACTGAATCCACCTCAGAATCCACGTGGAAAAAAAAGCCTCCCATTGACTTCAAGCTAGCGGAAAAAGGAACCCATTGAAGTCAATGGGAGGCTTGTTTTCCACATGGATTTTCAGTGTCAAAATCCTCGCCAAAAAACTCTGTGTGAATGGACCGTAATAGTTAGAAGGTGTAAACAGTGTAACAGTCTGAAAATTCACCAGATTTATCACAGTGACTTATGCTGGATGATAAATCTCGCCTTTTAGTGGGCATACTTTTAGCCATAATTTTATGTCACAATTTCGGTGCATTTTTTTTTTGCAGAAAGATTTTGAGGCAGAATCCACCTCAAAAAAACATCTTCTATTTATTGCAATAGGAATCAGTAGCAGTTTCTACCTCTAGCTAATTTTTTTCAAGCAATCTAATCTCTTAAAAAACTCATTGAAATGAATGGGAGGCAAAAAAAAAAAGTTTTTGGATAAGGCCCCACAGGACGACAAGCAGCAATAAAGCGCTGCAGGAAAAAACGTAGTGGCAATGCATCACGGATCTTCCCGCAGCACTTTAAACAGAAAGTTGGCGGAGTTTTCCTCTGCCGACTTTCTGTTACAATTATATCTATGGAGAAACCGCTGGCGTTTCCGTAGTTATCATTGACCTGGTGTGATTTCCAAAACTGCGCTGGATCTGGAAATCGCAGCGTGTCCGCATGGCAGTTTTTACCACAAAGTGGGCATGGGATTTGCTAGAATCCCATCCACTTTGCCTGTACGGGGCAAATCATAGTATTTCCAGCCCGTGGGGCCCCGGCCTATGACATGTTTTTTTTAAAAAAAACAAAAAAACAAAAACGCAAGTGTTTTTTTAAGTGGAATTCTGAAGTCCATACAGTGGTGGTGGAGTAAGAAAAAAAAAAACCTTATGTCTCCAGGCATAGGCCTAAATTACCAAAAACATCAACAATGACAGTATGACGACCATTTTTAGAACACAATCGCGCAGATTTACTATTACTAATATAGACACTGGCATAAATGTGCCCGCATCTTCCACCATGTGCTAAAATTGTGCTGCAAAATTCTAGCTCATAGTAAGTCATCTAAAAAGTGGTATATACGTAGACTAGACGGTCTAAAGATATACCATATTATTACTGTAATAAAACTGGGGAATTTTCAGACTGCCAAAATAGAACATGTACTATGTTTGTCTGTGTTCACGAATCCCTCAATAGACTCAAATCAAACAATAAACCAATTCGGGTGAAACCCCCAAAAAAATTATATAGAAAACTGCGCTGAACCAATATCAGTAAAAAACACAGATTTTTATTGAAGACACTTGGTAAAAACACACACGACGCTGATATGCCAGCGTTTCGGGGTAACCACCCCCTTTGTCAAGTGATACAAGGTATAGAGCAAAGTTGAACCTTAAAAAACATATAAAACAAAAATAAAAATAAAAATAAATTCCTTAATAATTGGTTTCCTGCATCAATTATAAATATTTGATAAATAATTGATGCAGGAAACCAATTATTAAGGAATTTATTTTTATTTTTGTTTTATATGTTTTTTAAGGTTCAACTTTGCTCTATACCTTGTATCACTTGACAAAGGGGGTGGTTACCCCGAAACGCTGGCATATCAGCGTCGTGTGTGTTTTTACCAAGTGTCTTCAATAAAAATCTGTGTTTTTTACTGATATTGGTTCAGCGCAGTTTTCTATATAATTTTTTTTTTGGGTTTCACCCGAATTGGTTTATTGTTTGATTTGTGCCGCTCTCCTGCCTAAGGGGGCGTTAATAGAACTGCCGCTCATAGGAACCTTTTTTGGTATATCAAGCTGTGGTGTATCCACTTTAATTGTAGATCAGCTCAGTGCACCCTTTTTTTTTTTTTTTTTTTTAATATTTACTCAATAGACTCAAGTCCATAAGGGATGAATATAAAATGGTTGTTTTTTTTGTTTTTTTTAATAAGCCCATTTTTCACTGCTGTTTCACAGGCATGTGAATTTAGCCGGAACTTCCATGCCACAAATGTGAGCTTTGTCAGTGTGCTGGCCGTGTTTTTCATGGCTAGAACACTGACCCATTATCTATGGGCCCAAACAAATGTCATTGTATTTTCACAGGAGTAAGGGCCCATTCACATGGGCACAGAGGGGGCGGATTATGGTGCGGAATCCACGTCATAATCCGCCCCCTCACAATGGTGGTCTATGGAGACCGCTAGCGGAAAAAAAGAAGCAACATGACCTGTCAATAGAAGTGAATGGGCGAAAACTGCATCGCGGTTTTTGGTAAAAACCGCAACCAAAACCCGTGAATCATTTTTTTACAGTCCATTCACTGCCCAGCAGGGGAAAACCGCCTGGCGTTTTTTTGCTGCCTTTTTTTTCCAGATGTTATACTGCCCTCACCATGTTTTAGCCATGGCCTAAATGGAGATCCTTTTCATGCTGTATTCATGACTTGCACCTTCTTAGAAAGTGGAAAAAAAGGTCGCAAATACACTCTAGTACATGGGAAGTGTAATAAAGCCCATAAGGTCAGAAAGCATAAAAAAGGGGGCAAAGTGCACATAGCTTATAAAGGAGCATCTAAACTAACACATGTGCACAAAATGTAACAAGGAGATGTGCCTACATCATAAATAGACACCACTGTGAAACTAGACTAAACTAGGCACATATGTTAAAAATATGTCCAAAAAAAGGGACAATAATAACCCCCACTATGTACCATGAGCAGTCAAGCTAGAGCCACACTTTGACATTTGTTGTACGATTTTGCTGCAACGTGCAAGCATCTGTAATTGCATATTGTATATATCTATATTGGACAGTATTGTCCAATGATAGAGCAATTGTAGTCGCATGTAACACAACTGATGTGTATGGGGGCAATGTCGAATGTGACATTGACATGTGACATAAAGTCGAGTAAGGTTTGATTTTTTTGGATGACTATCAGGTTGCAGTACGTCACATGTAACACCATAAAAATGTCACGTAACAAATGTCACTGTCCCCCTAGCCTTACCCCCCCCCCCCATTCACATGACTGTCTATGTGTAGGCCAGACTGAATAGTATGTATGGAGAGGGACTCCGATCACAATCATTATCTATAGTGCTAGTGTCCCTGCCTCCCAGCGACATTCTGTCCCATACTGTATGTCACTGGGAGGGAGAGTCACCTAGCACGAGAGATAACTATTTTGCTAGGACTCTCTCTGAAGATATACTGCTCAGGCTGGGAAATATGGCCAACACACAAACCGAGTTTCACAGCATGACAGTGATTAATGGCCATGATCACATCTAATTTTTTTTAACAGATGTCACATAGCAGTATTACATTCAAGATCAGAGAATGGGGGCTATTCACTTGACCACTATTTTATAGGTCATGTCCTATTTTTATTTGTTTTCACGGATCCCTCCATACACATGCACCTAGCCTTTGAATGTAGCCTTAGGAAATTGCTCTTCCTATTCCGCTGCCGTATTTGGTCGCCGGATTGCCGCAATGAATGCAGGACATCAGCATTCAGCAGTTTTCCTCAGACGAAAGGTCCTAAATCAGCAGGGACCCCCATGCTGCAGAAACCATAGTAAGATCGAGCAGAATGCTATTTTTTTTTGTGTGTGTCTTGCTGCTATCTCTGCCTCCTATAGAAAACAATGGAAGGCAGATTCAGGGCCACTGCCTTATAGCTGCAGTGAGTTCAAGTGCTTTCCCTTATGAGTAAGTCAAACATAGAATAATTTATTCCAAGCCACTTCTTAGTACTGATCTGGTTAGCAGCAGAACTTCAGGCAGAGTTTACACAGTGCTTTTTTGCTGAAGTACAATGACACCCTAGCATTGTACCGTAAACCTGAGATGGAGGCCGCCTCAGGTTCCAGACCAAAAGCCGGGTAGCCGCGACTGAAAGCCGGTGCACTGCACTGGCATCCAGCCGTGCACTCCGCTCCGGATTAGGCCCAATGAATGGGCCTAGTCCGGAGGAGGGAGTGTCTTCAGGCCCAAATCGCGAGGCGAAACAGCCTGAAGAATGAGCATCTCGCTTCTCTTTCCAGGAACTGGAACAAAGCGGCTCCCAGAAAAAAAACCTGAGTGGCTCCCATTGATTTCAGTGGGAGCCGTCTTTTTGGTCAGGATGTCAGCTGTAGGTGCAATGTGATGACATCACTCACATCATGCCACCAGCTCCCTGAACAATCCAGGAGAAGAGACTGCAGATTGGGCAGCAGAGGAGTGAGGAGAGGTGAGTATTTTTGTTTTTTTTATTTTGAACTGTAGCAGATGGAGGGGGACATTAAACTGAGAGCAAATGGAGGAGGACATTAATGTCCCCCTGTAGTTACCTCCAGTCTAATGTCCCTCTCCAGCTGTCCACATTTTAATGTCCTAGTTTAATGTCCCCCACCAGTTAACTCCACACTTTAATGTCTCTCTCCAGCTGCCCCACTGTGTGAATAAGCCGTAAGATTTGGTTTCCACATTCAGGTTTTGTTCAGCTTCTTTGTTTTGGTTTTTGATGCCAAGACCATGTGTGAATCACAAAACAGAATGGGAAAGAGATTGTATAGAGGATAGTGATACTACACTTTTATTCTATCTACTCTTGAATATACCGTATATACTCGAGTATAAGCCGAATTTTTCAGCACAGTTTTTGTGCTGAAAAAGCCCCCCTCGGCTTATACTCGAGACAGCAAAAAAAAAAAAAATTTTTTTTTTTTTTTTTTTTAGGGGGAGAGGTCTATGACCAGCAGCAATATCACTGTATAGAACCTCCCATAAAATAGTGGGGAGAAAAAAAGAAGTTTTTAAAAAAAAATAAATTAAAAGTTCTAAATCACTCCTTTCCCTAGAATAGACACAAAAGTAGAAAATGACTGTGAAACACAAACACATTAGGTATCCCTGTGTCTGACAATGCCCGGTCTACTGAATATAGGGGATCTGCAGTGCTCCTCTTCCACCGGAAAGGGGTTAATAGGAGCACTGCAGGTACCCTATACTCAGCCAGGCTGAATTCCAAGTGGGGGAAAAAAAACAGCAGTCCTCAAGCTCAGGGAAGGGGCAGACAGACAACCAAAACACCCCCTACTCTTTCCTAGCACCCAGCAACTACTGCACCCAAAAACTCCGACCATTTTAATTTTTGAAATTTTCCAGTAGCTGCTGCATTCCCCCCCCCCCCCCCCCCCCAGGCTTATACTCGAGTCAATAAGCTTTCCCAGTTTTTTGTGGTAAAATTAGGGGGGTCGGCTTATATTCGGGTCGGCTTATACTTGAGTATATACGGTAACTTAAATTTGTAACAAAGCCTTAGACCCCATGCGCATGACCAAGTGGGCATCTGATATGGGCCTGAGATTTCAGTGGAATTCACTTGGCTGACACTAGGAGTGACATCAGAGTGCATTCTGTGATGCACTTTCCTCTATGAGGGCTTCCAAACTGTTCTGTTCCGATGACACAGAATAAGGTATAACCTGCAGCAAACCCCCCTTACAGGAGCATCGGATGGAACACTTGTGGGAACCCCTATGTCAGCCAATGTGACTTAAAATGAATAAGACATTTAATGACTACATTGGCTGTTTAGTAATACTATATTACCCCAGCTGGGCTGGCAGATTTCCCCTCACCGCCAGGTATTCAAGCAACCAGCATGGGAGATCTGCTGCACTAAATGGGGGGTGACCTAACAAGACACTCCCTTTAAAGTCATTTATCATGTTTCACATAGCCACAAGCACGATATGGCTGAAATACTACTGCACAAAATAAAAGAAATCCATTCATTCTGTGGATGCTTTAACTTTAAATGGGGATATTATGTAGAGAATTGCTTGACGCCTGCATGTAGCTGTAGAGGAGCACGCTATGTACATGAGATGCTATGTGTAACATGGACTGTTTAGTAATGCAATTTTCATGACACTTTAGGAGGCATTTTGGTGCTATGATCTATCACTAAGGCTTTGTTTTCTACAGTGTAAACATTCCAGCAAGTTTTTAGTTGACTTTTATTGGCAGTAAAATAAGGGTACATTCACATCATGGTTTGTTTTTTTACATCTGTTTCAGTAGATCCATTTTAAAGCAAAAAATGGATGCAAACAGATGGCCATACATTTACATAGAGTAAAAATCTGATCTATTTTGTATTCACTAATTCACGCAAGTTTCGTTTGTCCCACATTCAATATGTTGGGTGCAGATTGGGGCTTTAGAAAAGGACCTTGTAGCAAACATTTGCCCCAATATCCTCCCTCAACACCAGAAAACTGATGATTTTGCCCCAATGTGTTTGCACCCTGAGTGCCTAAAAAAACCCCACTGTAGAAAAGTACCTGCAGTACCACGCATTATCACTAGGTGGAGGAGAGAGTACCTTTCTTTGCGTTTGCCAACGTCTTCTCCAAGATGTGCCTCTTCAGCTGTCCTAAAGATACTACAAGGGTGGAGCTGAAGGTTCATGGGCAGTGGTGGAAAAAGTATGCTTCGGACCCCTCTGCCCCATGTAACGTCTCTGATGTGAAGGAACCTCCAGCTGCATCAGGTTAGAAGGTAGGCCTGTATTGTTAAAATATCAGTTAGACGCTGCTTGTGACAAAAATTGTCATAGACAGAATAAAAACATCAGTTGCAACACATTCTGGAAAGGAAGTGTGATGTGGGCGTGCTGGGGGTGAGGCTGTTTCCCCCATCAAATACATTACCAAATATATATACCCTCATGTCTATGCTAGCTATGAGTTGAAGAAGATTGCAGTGCAAGTGCTTTGTCTTCTCATACTTCATCCATTGCAGGAAAAATGAAAACACCAAAAGGCTTAAGGAGATTATTCAATACCCCAAACATTTTGGATATTGATGACCTATTCACAGGATAGGTGACTAGTATCTGATCAGTGAGTGTCTGACCCCTCACCAATCAGCTGAGCTGTATACAGTGTATACTCTCATGAGAGTGGAAGCTGAGCCGCAGTTTTCAGGTGTTACTGTTACGGTAGTAGCTGGAAAATTGCAGTGCGGCTTCCATACACTGAATACCACTTCCAGCAGCCAGATCAGTTGATCGGTATGGGGTCCAGGTACCAGGCTCCCACCGTTCAGATGCTGGTGACATATTCTTTAAATAAGTCATAAGTATCCAAAATACATGGGGTCTTGTAAAACCCATTAATGCTGCAAATCTGTTACCCACCTCTACAGGATCCAGTGCTCTTCTGGCTGTAACTTCCTGTTTCCTTCCCAAACAGTTCTCTCTCTATGAACAGAAAGAGTGACTCAGAGGCGCTCTACCCAATCACACACAACAACAACAACCCCAATAGCTGAAAACTGTATTACCCCTAACATGCATCCCCAGGCTCTAGCTGTCATGACATCCTGGAAGGTGTGATATCACAAAAACTGGACAATCACATGTTGGAGACCTCTGACCTATAGAGAACAATGTTTTAGGATTAGGTTATGGTATAAATCCGAGGGGACTTCTTCTCCACCTACAGGCTCCAGCCAATCCCAGTTTTATAGCAAGCCATAAAAGCCTATGAGCGGGAAACCCCTTTAATCATTAAACACAGCCACTTCCTTCATATAGGGAATAAGAAAAAGACTCCATAAACCTGGCAGGAGATGGCCGTTATCTGCTTTCAGCCATAGGTTCTCTATTGGACACTGTACTTTAACCTTAGGATTTGTCTGTGAACCTTACCTATTTGTGCAGCACTAGACCAAACACAGCTCCACGCCTGTGCCGTCATCCGTCACCATGCAACAGCCTGGAAACAAAAGTAACAATGCTCTATTTCCCTGCTGTATCTAATATAAGGGGGAGCACCAGATATAAGAGACTGAAATTGCCATAGGAATTAGCCAATATCTTAAGCACATCAATATTTAGGCCTCTCCCCACTCTAGCTACATATGGGGGAAGAACTGCAGAAGTGCCAAGATCACCGGGCACTGTCAATGCATCATACAGAGGATAAAGGGAATCCCACACCTAAATTTAGGACACCAAGTCACCAAGAGGTCTTTATGGATTGGTAGATTAGTGCCCCAAATAGTGCTATATGATGCCTGTCTATGCTTGCCTAGAGATAAGGCTGATGAGTCTCTGTACACCATGGCGTCACTAGGTGTGCGCCAGGCACTGGGGGCATGAGCTGTGGAATAGGGTGTACTATATACTTATACAGATAGATAGATAGATAGATAGATAGATAGATAGATAGATAGAATATATAGGTATAGGTGCCAGTCTCACTGCTACACTGCACATGTGCTGAGAGAGCAGACGTTGGACAATGAGAATAAATCCCCTGCACAAATAGATCTAATATATAACATCAGTGCATAAGGACCAGCTCGTTGTTTAGTGCCCCAAATGTAGGTAAAAGGCTTGGTTCCTCTGTGGATTTTCCCAAAGTCTACCACAGCAAAAACATCTGAAATTATTTTTACAGCAGAATTTAACGTAGATAAACTTTTGATTTTCTGGCAACTTATACGTCATTAATACATTTTCTAATATACGTTAGTAACATATTGTTTCTCCTTTCTGTGAAATCCTGCATTTCTTTATTCTTTTCCTTGCCTCTCTATTGACGGCTACACCTGCCATTGTGCGGCCTGTGTGTAATAATGGGGGGGGGGCACTTTATAGAGTAATATCTCAAGTATTATAAAATGTAGGAATGTGCTTCTGGTGTCTTATAAAAGAGGAGATTCTCGTCCTTCATCTGACACTAGGAATGCTGTTCTAACTGTATAAATTCCAGAGATATCACTGGTTAAAAACACAGATGGCACTGGAATATTTATATGCAACTGCTCCGAATCCTGACCGCATATTCAACCTGTAACATTTCTAATAGTAATCCAGGTAGAACTGCAATCTGAGAACCTCCTCTTTCAGACAATACCACATGCAAGTTTATATAATCTGTGTGCTGTGGAATATGTTGGCGCTATATAAATAACATGTATTCTTATTATTATCTGTCTGAGATATAACTGAAGTACCCCATAGACTATAACGGGATCCATGTGGTTTCTGCTCGTTTTTTATATGAAAAACGCAGAGAGAAAAAGTGCTGCTTGCAGCGCTTTTCTTTCCGCATTTTTCATGACACAAACGCAGATGTGAACTGGGCCATACACCTTACACAGTGAAATGCAGAGTACAGCTCTCAATCCTATTAATTAATTAATATTATAAATGTGAAAGTTTGTGTGTTTGTGTGTTTGGATGTTTGGGGTTGGGGGCCAGAGGGCAGAAGGTAAGTAGGGGGGAGGGGGGGGCAGATTGCACATGTGGAAAGGGGGGAGGGTAACCGGGGTCATGGGTGGGTGATGGTGGGGGCAAGGGGTAGATGTAGGAGGTGACTGTAATCTCTAAAGGGGGGGAAGGGGGCCGGGGGCATGGGTGGGGGGTAAGGGGAGGGCTGGGAGGCGCGGTTGGGGGGAAACGGGAGGGCCGGAGGCGCAGCAGCGGGGCTGTGGGGTCCCGGCCCATGATGCTGTGTGAGGGGCAGGGGCCCGCACCGACCGCAACGAAACGGCTGCGGGGGGGCCACGGGCTGCGCAAGGGTGGTTCACGCAAGGGTGAAGGGACAGCGGACGAAGTCGCGGGTTATAGCTAGTAAATATATAATACAAGCAAGGAAAGAAGAATGTTTTTAAACTGCAGGCAGTGGAAAAAGTTTCATGGCGCATATGTGAACGTAGCTTTAGTGTTACAAATGCTGCCAGAAATTCAAACGTTGGAAAGTTTAGTTACACATTAAAGGGAAACTACTGCAAGCATGTCGCAGATTTCACTTGGTGCACTGCAAAAGCAAAGGTGAAAAACCAACAAACTGGCATTCTGTAGTTAGGGATCAAACACCGCAGGTCAGCTTACATTGCAGGTTTCTTTGTGGATGAGATTTGTTTAGTGACACACGCTTTGCAGCAGGATATCAGTAGCAACATCCCTTAGGCTAGGTTCTGCGCTCAGATTCCTTTCACCATTTCGCTTTAAAAATGTAGAGAGAGTAATCCTGCAAGCAAGACCCAACAAACCCCATTATAGTCTATGAGGTCCGCTTTTTAAGCAGATTGGGTTTCCATATTTCAGGTCCCCAATTGGACCCAAAGAACGGAAACCCAAGCGCAGATATGAACCTAGAGTCAGCGGACACAGACGGTAGTTTCCTGCGCAGCTAGTCCAGGTATGAAAACCACGGCCAAACACGCAGGAGTATTTGACACGCTGCAAGCTCAAAACCTGCAGAGCAACGCACTTTGCACTTTGCCTTTTTTTCTGAGTGTGTGGATAGGATTCTATGACATCCATCCACTACACTCGTACTGTACTTTACATGGTAGTAATCACTAGCGAATCTCATTACAAAACTCATTGACTGAGTGCCAATAATTGTGGCAGTTGCCATATTTGTGCCTTCAATGCCACTTTCATAAGAGGAAGAGCAGCATGGGAGCTGAGATATATTTAATACCATTTATGTCAGTGACCTGACGCAAATGATCACCAAAATCTACGCCAGCGAGAAGCCGGCACGGAGACGATACATAAATGATGCAGCTCTTCTGCCGGGCATAGGATGACTGGCTCTGAACATGCCAGCCTTCATAAATATCCCCCAATGTGTTCTACATCACTGTGTGAATAAGGCCTTAGCGTGAATGGAAATCATATATTACACAGAACTTAAAAACACTCTAATGACCGTTAAACAGGAATATCATCCTAAATATCATTTTCAGACGATATTTATCTCCTCCCTACAGTCCGGTTAAAGGGATTGTCCGACAAACAAGTCTGTCACACTGACACTCCACTATGGCAATGGTGGCGTTAGCCAAGTACGATGATTTGGGGAGGGGTCTGTCCACTAGGATGTCAGGAATAATAGAGGAGAGGCTGTCATGTATCATTCTTCATACATACACAGTAGATTGGTAGCCGCACTTGCTATTGGCAGATCAATGCTCCAGCCATGGATGGCATACACAGCTGCCCATACTGTGCCATGTCTCACTTACCATCTTAGCACACTCACTTCCTCTGATGCTTGCTTTCCCCCTGCCAGCCGTCATGTCCCACTTCCTTCCTCCTCCAGCTGTGCTGCCCCCTCCTCGCCCACCACCACCAGCTACAGTCAGGGTACCACTAACTACTAGATTGACAGCTGTCCCAATCAGCGCCCCCTACAAGTCCCGCCCACCCGTCTCCATAGTAATCACCTCAGACCAACCACCATCCGGCAGTGGGCGGATTCTAAGCTTAGACAAAGAAGTAACCGACATGTTAATTAGCCAATAATATCATTTATTTCTGCTGGGCGGAGTCGTCTCAGTCCAATGACTAGTTAGCACCGTCCATGCTCTAGGGAGGCAAGGCGGAGCTGTTATGATTGACAAGCACTGAGTCCTGTAAGAAAGCGGAACCACTAGTGGGCGGGACTTCGAGTAACCAATCAGCTGGCCGCAGAGTACCTCAAATGGTCGGGCTCAGCTGATGTCTTCCAGTGGAGTTGTTTTGAAGAGAGCGAGAACTGCAGAGGAGGAGAGCGGGGGGCACGGTGACATGCTGTGTCTTGTCTGACTCAACATGAAAGCTGCCATCCCGTGGGCAGTGGAGCTGGGACTGACGGTGCTATGCACAGTGCTGTGCTCCTTGCTCTTCCTGGCGGTGTACGTGCAGCTCTGGCTGCTGCTGCACTATAAGCAGAAGAGGTTCAGTTATCAGAGCCTGCTGCTGTTCCTGTGCCTGCTGTGGGCCGGCTTTAGGACCGTCCTGTTCTCCTTCTATCTTACGAACTGTGCCCAGGCCCATGCCCTGCAGCCCTTCCCTCACTGGCTCCTCTATTGCTCCCCCATCTGCCTGCAGTTCTTCACCCTATGTCTGCTCAACCTCTATTTTTCACAGGTGAGTTCTACTAGGTGGCGTCTCGACTGACTTTTTGAGGGGGGTGCTATTCTACTTCAGGCCGGCAGGGGGCGTGCTGACTCCCATCAGTGATAGAGGATGCTGTCGTTTTGTGGTCCCCCCCCCCCCCCTCCCCTTCTCTTTCTCTTCACTGTCCTAGGATTATATTCTTAGATAAATTAATGTCTTCTACAATCTAGCAGGGGTGACACTGCTTAATGTGTAGACTGTATTCCTTTTGTGACCTGCAGGGGGCGAGCTCGTTCCCCTCGGGTCATTTGTAGAGCTCTGGGTCTGATCACTCACTGCTCCCTTTATGTGCATGTTCACACTATGGCTTGCTGGGGACTTCCTGCAGCTCTTTAGTATAAAATCCGTAGTAAGTTATTGGAGTCTTCCTCGTGTAACCAAAAGGGGGCGTGTTGCTCTCCTCTGGGATGTCAGACTATTGTTTTCGTGCATACCGCCACTGCTAACTGGAAGGCTTCAGTGCAGTTGGTAATCTGACCCTTAGGGGTCGTGCTAACTCTCATGTTCTCCTTTTGCATAATAAAAGGGTTAATATTGTGTGTCTTTCATAGATCTTCTTTGTTCTTGGTAAGTTCTTGTTTTTCCCTCTGTGCAGCAGCAGTAGGTGATGTCACTGCTTGACTCTATGCACCTCAATGCTTTGTAATGAGTTTGCTCCTAGGCCTGCAGGGGGCGTGCTGTCTCACTGATCAGGTAAATCTGTGCAGTAAAGATGACCTCATTGGTTAACCCTCTCCTCCCTGTGGTGCTGTAGGCTGCTTATTCATGCTTTGTCAGGGCTGTGATGATTTCCTGCAGAGTAATAGATGCTGAGTTACTATTGATCCTCTAAGTAGCAGCTATCTCTGTGCCTCAGCTGCTGCGAAGCCTCTCGGGGGACAGGATCCTTCTCATTTCCATTTATCTGGTTATTACCATATTTTCATTGCTCCTGTCTTGCATAAAATGTGAAGCTGACCGGTTAATCCATAGCCTTATCTAGATGGGTCACTTCATTGTGCTCTTGTAGATGTAGCAGAGTTCAGTATGTCATTGGCATTGCTAACTGTGGATGTAAAACTGACAGGCAAATTGAAGAGTGTTGATTATCAAGGGGTGGAATACATTAGGCCACATCATCTGAAGGTGGTATTAGAAGCCAAAGAAGGGGCTAGTGTTGGGATCTAAGCTGAAGGGGCCAAACTATGATGCATAGATGTCTCCACGATGGCAGGGCTTGTGGGGTGTTCCTGGTATACAGTTGGTCAACTGCATGGTGAGCCTGGCTGGTCCAATCCCACTATTGTAGCTCATATGGCTGAGTGACTGCTTGCGGTGATAGGAACATATGGTGACCACTGTCAAGCGCCCACAAGGGACACTTGGGGTTTTAGAACTGGACCATGAGGCAGTGAAAGATGGCCTGGTTTGATGAAACATATACACAACAGTATTTGTGCAAATCTGTGGTAGCCCTGGAAGAGCATAACTTAATAAATCTCCCCACTAGTAGTGGTCTGGCACGTTCTACCAGGAATACTGGGGTTCTGGCATTCATGTAAATGTTACTTGCCACCTACCTTCACACTTGTACCTCTTCTCGGCTGTTTTGTATCCATAGGCTTTCAGTGGCAGTTGGATCTGTGAAATTGGTTTGTTTTTGTTTGTTTGTTTTCAAATCTGTCAAAGTATGTTCTGATCTTTCACAGATCACAAACATTAATTAATTTAGGAACACGACAGTTCAAGGTAACAAATTGGCCTCCACATTCCCCAAATGTCAGTCTGATCACCCACAAACAAGTCTCTCATGTTCCCAATTCATGTTTGGCTTCAGCCTGGGACATGAGACTTTCTCTAGTAACAGAGCAATGCCTGCAGCAGACTGTAAACAGATGGAAGTTTGGATCCAGGGTCACATTGTCCCGTGGGCTGCTTATTATGGTGTGCGATCAGGGACATGGAGTTGTCATTCTGCAGCACTTGCAGTCTTCAGCAACACAAATTTGCTCACATGCCTTTACATCACTATTGGGATAACCTGATCATGATCAGCAGTCTAGGTACACAAACTGACACTAATTTTTTTTATTTTTTTTTCTTGGGATTGTCCACCTAGATTTGATGATCCTCATACAGGGTAAGCCAGGGGGTCCTATTGATAAGCAGTGGAAACCTGTAGATCAGTGGTTCTTAACCAGGGTTCCTTCGAACCCTAGGCCCTATGCACGGTTCATTTTGTGTACCAGTAAAAAAAACATATACCTAGGTCTTGAATTTGGAAAAAAAAATCATATTTGATTTATCACTAAAGAAGGGTTTGTTTTTTTTCCTAGCGGCACACAAGTAACCAGTTCACATCCCCTATGTATATTTCAATAGCACACACTTCTGATGTTGATTCTTGGTAAGAATTTATTCAATTTTCCTTGGCTAGAAGGCATTCTTCAACGGCTGATCTGTCCCTACAATGAGACTTGCCCATAGGGAGACTGAGTTGCTGTACAAATATTTTCTAATCCCAGGTCAATATTATGCCTGACCAGACAATTCCCCATGGTTGCCCATATTACCGTATTTTCCGGACTATAAGCCGCACATAAAAACCTACGATTTCCTCAGAAATCGTAAGTGCGGCTTATAGTCCGGTGCGGCTTATATATGGATGGAAGCGGCGGCAAAGACTGCGTGCCGCTTCCATACATACATAAAAGGCACCGTAAGGGTGCATTCACAGTACGGAACGCCGGCGTGTATCACAGCCGTACACGCCGGCATTACAGCAGGGCTGCCGGACACTTCCTATTCATTTCTATGGGAGCCGGCATGCGAGCGCTCCCTATAGAAATGAATGGAAAAAAGCAGTCCATTCATTTCTATGGGGAGCGCTCGCATGTCGGCTCCCATAGAAATGAATAGGAAGTGTCCGGCAGCCCTGCTGTCACGCCGGCCTGAAACAGAACGTGAAACTTACCCAGCGGTGCAGGGCGGGCGGGCATTCAGGCCTCCTCTGCCTCCGATGTTCCGTCCTTCTCCTCCGGCGCTCGCTGATAATGGCCGGGGCGCATGCGCAATATCATAATGCTTCTACTGCGCATGTGCCCTGGCCATTATCAGCTTGCGAGCGCCGGAGGAGGACGGAACATCGGAGGAAGAGGAGGCCTGAATGCCCGCCCACCCTACACCGCTCGGTAAGTTTGACATTCTGTTTCAGGCTTTTATTTTAAAACGGGGGGGGGGGGGGGGGGTAGTTTAACCTAACGTTTACGGTTGGGCTCTATCAGCATGATTTTGCTGATAGAGCCCCTCCTCGCCTGCCGAGCGCTTCCAATAGAAGCGGCTGGCACGCGGGGGGGTTAAGCGGCCGCTGGCAAAGTCTGCCTGCCGCCGCTTTCAATAAGATATAATGCGCACCGGACTGCGGCTTATAGTCCGGTGCGCCTTATATATGAACCGAGACGACTATAAGGCGCTCATGGGCAATGCGGCTTATAGTCCAGTGCGCCTTATAGTCCGTAAAATACGGTATGTTTAGTAGAGGGGACTCAAAGATAAAGGTCCAGTGGTATAAGAAGTGCACAGAGGGGTACAACTGTCTTCTCTTTAGTGGGAACAAAGTATCAGCACCCAATGTGACTATAGTTGTCAGCCTGCTAGCCATTACGTCATCTGCTCAGGCTCTGTATTTCAGCTAAGGTGTAATCTCCTTTCCTCCTCCGTTCATTGTGCTAAATTGAGGGTTTAGTGTCAGCAATTGGTTAAGTGCTAGAAACAAGGATACTGACTGCTACCTGGTTAACTTGCATGCAACAGATCTTGGAAGTGTGACTTTAATGATTCAAAAGTGGGTTTCTGTGACCAATTTATTAAGATGGTGTATATAAGGATTATTCATGCTGAAAAGACTATTGCAAATATTACTATGCACTCAAGGATACTGCCTGGGTATATGACCTGGATGTGTTATGTCTGAGATGTGATTGGGACCAGCTCCAAGAATTGGGCAATCAATGCCTAGTTCTTATTCCTGTTTCCTTAAAAAAAAAATATATATATATTTTCTGTACACTGGGCTTAAAAAAGATATATAGCTTGGACAGTTCACCCATGGCCAGTTTGCTATAAAGGAGCAAATGTCTCAGGCTGGTCTTACATGGCTGTAATGTAAGTCCGCAATTGAGGGGTTTTCAATTGCTGATCATTTGCGGACACATTATATTCAATGCGGCCTCTTACAGCACTAGATATCTTATCTGTGGTGTGCCGGGCCGTAACCGTGGTCCGCAGTTTATACAACATGTCTGTAATGGCTGTGAATTGCGGCACTGCACGGACTCTCCCATAGAACTCTATGGGCGAGTGTGGCAGGACATGGACCTCTGCGGAGTGTATGTTGCTGATCAGCAACTTGTGGACCGTACATTCAATACAGTTGTGTAAGACCAGCCTCAGGCACAATAGAATCTGCTTCCTGTACACAGTGAAATGAATGGTCCCCATCATACTGAGATACTAGCTTCTATAACTATCTGCTTGTCATATGGTCACTTACTGGTCTAACAACCTGTCATACAGCCTTTATCCTCTGCAATGGAATCTAACAAAATGGTGGACTTTACACTTGCCCAGCCATCCACAGAATTTGGTAAATGTCTTGTATACTATCTTGTGACTTTGGGTGAGCCAGGCATCTGGTAATGTTCTCCTCTTTCTGTACAGGTTATCTTTAAAGCTCGCTGCTCCCCGGAATTCAATAGATACAAGTAAGTATTAATATCCAGGTAAAGTAGACTAGAGGTTTGGGGTGGGGCATGAATGACTATAGTGAAGTAACTTAGTCTGTGTGGTCTGCCAGGCCCATGACTTAATGGGTCATCTGACACCAAAAGGTTTGATACAGATGACTTATCCTGTGGGGATTGAACACAAAGACCCCTCTCAAATCAGCTGTTCTGGCAGCCTCCATTTGCCAAAGCTGGTGCAGGCTGCTCCTGTTCAAATAATGGAAATGTGACAGGCGCATCAGCTATTAAACTAGCGATCAGCACCTGATATGTGAAGGTCTGACATCCAAACCCTGTGCACATGTTATCTATTCTGTGGATAGGTAATCTGTATGAAACGGTCTTATGGGGCCAGACAGCCACTTCCAAGAATGAAACCTAGACTTTCTCTTTTGAGTGGCTTTATAAACCAGATAATTTTTATTCTGATGCTGCTATGTAATGTTTGTACTTTTTCCAGCATTTGGGACTATATACAATGAATATAAAACATTTCTCAATGTTCCCTTTGTACAGGATCCCGCTACACTTTGGCTTTCTCCTCACTAGTCTTGCCTTCCTAATAGTGAACTTGTCTTGCATATTGATTGATAAAGGGGCCAATGATCAGCATGGATGGATCACAATGATACGGATGATATTTAGTGACTGTCTCTTTGCTATCTGTTCAATCTCCCTGGCCAATAACACCTATAGGATTGCCAACATGTCTCCTGCATATGTCTATCTAGAATCAAAGGTATGGGTTCAGCTATGTGTTTTTTGTTTGTTTGTTTTTATACCTGTGCTAGAAAAACACTGCAATCTGATTCTTGGTGGGACAACTTTTCCAGTCCTATGCCTTAGCTTTAATACAAAAAGGCTATTGTGTAAATCCAAATATTCATCTTTATCAATGTCCACTTTGTAGCAATAAGTGTTTGTCCCTCTCTCCTTTAGGGCAAAGCCGTTTGTGATGGCTTGACTCATTCCATATCTAAAAGGATTGTCCCACCATTTAAAATACTGACGTTTATAGACCATAAAAACTAACACTAAACAAAACTTGCTATTTACATGTGGGGGGGGGGGGGAATCCAGTGATATGAGATTTACTTGCTTTGCTTAGCCAGGTCTCTGCATAGTGACCAATGAGTGCTTTTTGAGAGGGATGGATGGATATAGTGTGGTGTGGGTTTCAAAGATTTGCTGTTGTAAATAGGTGTTTATGCATCTTAACTTCCCCAAGAGCTACAAAAACAGACAAGCAAATGTGCTCTGTAGGTTGGGGTGGGGTGCCTCTTCCATTCTGGAGAGTAATGCCGGTCAGCAACAGCATTTATAGGCATGCTAAACAATAGATGAAATCTAGAGCAGTATGGACTGACTCCTCTGCATTCTGAATAACGTAATGTATAGTTTTAAGGCTGTCAACAAATCTCTTCATTCCTCTGTCCATTTGCAGCTGCTGCTGAGGTTTAGATTATGTCCTTGCTGTAAAGGAGCTAACGTCTACATGTCCATACTGAGCTTGTCGTCAATATAGATGAAGCAGGGCTGCAGTGTAAAGGATAGGGGAAGGACCAAGCCGTAGTCTCTGCTTCTGATAAGTGCATTTCAGACTTGGACTCTGACTTGTTGACTCCAGTCTTGCATGGCCTGTCTACTGCAGGGGTCAGCAAACTCTGGTACCTATGCCAGTCACCACTTCAGGTATATCTTCCATAGGATGTCCCCTCCAGGAGAGGAGGTAGTAAGTAGGAAAGCATGAGTTGTGACACTGTCTGGGTGTGTCATAGGCTGCTCAGAGGGCAGTAACTGTCTTCTACCTAGAAGCAAGTGTAAATGTATAATATGGCAGCAGAACACCCTTGTTTCACTTCAAAGCTGAAAGTTTGCATGCATTTATTCAGCATAGAGATTGGACTGTGTAAATGTCTGAGTCCTATGTTCATACCATAGCTGATCCTATCACTAGTTAAGAATCTTACCAAAATATAAGCTTAAGCAACAAATTAAGTGGGTACTGATATGGATTGTTAATTCGTGTAGAGGTCAATATCTGATATGATCTGCTCTGTACTCTGTCATAGTGGGTTTCGTAGCTCAGTGCCACTACAAATGTATGGTACTCTATCTAGGAAACAATAAAAGGGATACTGTACTGGGTGCCTGAAGTTGGACTTTCCCCATGAACCTCTACCTCCTCCCATTTTCTTCCCACAATCCAAGGGAAAAACTAATGCCCAGCTCTTTCTTTCCTTTAGGGCACCTCTGGAAGCCAAGCTGTTATAACTGGCTCCATCATCAGCACACTGTATATCCTGAGAGCCTTATACAACTTGGTTGTGGTTTCCATCCAGCCAGAAAACAAGCCAAGTCCCTTCAGCTATGGCTGGAGGGGGGTCTTCACTCATGTGAGTATGTCTATAGCATTGGAATACTGCAGGTTTTTCTTATAGATGTTCATTGTCTGGTCACACTCCTACAGAAGATAGAACATCCCGATGGGACTTCCAAAGAGAAGCAGAGCATTGTTGGTCTCAGAGTGAACACCCAATTTTGTTTCTAACAATGGTCCTTGGCAAATGACTTCTCATCCCCCCCCCCCAACCACTCCTGGTACCATAGAAATTTTTTGCATCTTGTGTCTCATCATTTTCTGTGTCTAATTTACTAATCAAGGCATCAAAGCTTGTGGAAAATTCACTTCAAAAGGTGAATTCCCCAGTCATATGCTGGAGTGCAGTTGTGGCTTTAAAAAAAAGCATATCATATAAAATGTTACTATAAACCATGCCCACTTCTGACATAAAAGTAGTGGTGAGCCATGTGAAACTAGGGGCAAATGCACTACTTGCATCTGTAAAATGAAACTACTTTAAAAAGGGGAGCAAAGTTTAAAAAAAAGTGCTAGACGCTTGATAAATTCCCCCATTGAGTATGAATAACACTTGAATCGTCCATGTTAAATGATCTGCGTTGTGGTATAATGGGTTTAAAGGAGTTAATTTCAAGCCCCAATCTGGTGTATCTTATTCAGGCTGTTACAGAAGAGACAAATAGTCTGGAATATCTCCTCTTTGGGATTCTGCTCCTATTCTGTGAGTTCCTGCCAATGAGCCTGATGGTATACTTTTTCCGTGCTAAGAAGCTGAGCCAAAATCTGGTGAGTTCATGTTTAATATGTTGAAGAGGGCCTGTTTCACCATAATGGAGGCCCAGTTACAGGGGCGAATCTACAGTGTTTCTCCTGAAAGTAAGACCTACCTCAATTTCTTATAGGCTAGAAATAAAGGCCTCCCTTGACAATAAGACCTAGCACATCTTTAGGACCAAATTTTAATATGACACATTATATATATATATATATATATATATATATATATATATATATATATATATATATATATATATATTTTCTTAATTCTCCTTTCAGGGAAACACAGTAGCTTCCCTGTTGTCTGGGGGTGACCTTTTCCTCTTCTCTTTGCTCACCCCCCCCCCCCCCCCCCCCCAACAGTGCTCTGTTGAACTTGGATTTAGCCTGAAACTTTTGGAGTTAGTCACCCATGAAGCACTATTTTTATACTCTACAAATGTCTCATGCCCTAGAGTATAGTAAGGGGAGGAGGGGGGGGGGGGGTAAAATAATTTATACATTCTATCTTCCTCTCCTGGGCATCTTTGCAGTGTCTGGTGGGGCCAGGTGTCCTCTTCAGGCCTTCATCTGATGTTATGTGCATGACATCAGGTGGAGACAAATAGGATGCCTAGTGACCACTAGACACCCATGAGAGGTGAGTTTACCTGGTATAACTGTTCTTACCTTTTCCCTGGGGCTGCACAAGTTTGGAACAAATCTGCTGATGTCTTACTCAATAATCTCTGCTCCTGTTATCTGGCTCCTGCTTCTACCTAACCCTCCACCCCCCAAAAAACAGGAGTTGCCACCTGAGGCTGTTTCCTGAGATCACCTCGTGGCAGGTGTGGCCTTGTCCAGTTATGTTCTCTATGTACAATACAAACTCTTCTTCCTTTCTATCTAGGAACCTGCTGGTATGGTGAATAGCCACAGCTTTGGATCACGAGCTTACTTTTTTGACAATCCCAGAAGATATGACAGTGATGAAGACTTGCCCAGGCTGGCAGGTACAAGAACAGAGAGGGGAAGGTGAGCTCTCTACTGAATTAAAATTTTTCTGTTCAAAATCTAAACAGATGAGAACTGTGATTCCCTTTATTCTTAAATTCAGTAGGGGTCCCAGAGCCAGGACTCCTCCGCCACTCAATGTAACAGCATATTTTAGCAGTATACCTTAAGATGCAATACCACTTTAGGCCAGGCCCCACAGGACGGAAACGCTGCGATTTGCCCACGGTGGAAACGCTGCAGGAAAACAAATTGCAGCGTTTTACAGTACTTGCAAAGTGGATGGGATTCATTTGAATCCCATCCCCGTTTTGCGAAAAAAAAAATTACAGCACGGACACGCTGCGATTTCCAGATCCGTAGTGGTTTTGAAAATCACAGCATCTCAATTATATCTATGGAAATGCCGGTGGCTTCCTGTAGATATAACTGTAACAGTCTGCGGAGGAAAACTCTGAACTTTCTGTTCAAAGCGCTGCAGGAAGAAGTGCAAATCATTCACACTGTATTCCGCCAGTTGTATTTCCCGCCATATACTGGCCCAGTCATGTTCAGTATGAAGAACTTTCCTTTGAACTGCTTCCCTTCTGTAATCTTTCTTTTGCTTCAAAGTGAAGTTATGACTTTTTAGGCCTTCAAACATTTATGTAGATTATCCTAATAGGGGGCAGGAAGCAGCTTCAGCCTAGTCATGCTGTCCCCTTGTCATCACATCTGGGAGGAGCAATTGGCATCTCCCACAGACATTGGGGACTGAGGGAGATGTTGGTCATGCTCTGAAGGAATTATTAATCCCTTTGTCATCTGCCATGCTGCAGATGCCAGGTCTTTAACGATGGCGGCCACTCTGCTGCAGAGTGGCCACCATAGCTATTGGGTGTCCACTGCTAATGCCGCTATCAGAGTTGACTCTGATCATGGGCATTGCACTATGGTTTGGCCTCCAAATAACAAATAAAAAAGCGCTATACCTTTTCCATTGCACAGGCCAGTACATACCCGCATGTAAAGAATACAGGAGCCAGCCTGTTATGGAAGCCTTATGAATTTCTAATTAAGCCCCCCCCCCTCCTTTCCCTAGAATACATATAAAACTAAAATTACTGTGAAATGCACACATTGGGTATCTGTCTATAAGCACACGATCTAGAAAATTAAACCTTTTTCTCGTGCAGTGAACAGGTGTCAGAATATGGCAACCTTAAACTGCTCCCCAGCACACTGAACAGAATATTAATGGTACCATTTATTAATGTCCTGCAAACATTAAGCCCTTCTTTGGCGCTATGTGAAAAATAGTTACTGGGTTTGGAAGACCATTCCCAATTTGCATGGTATTAATTGGTGGTTCTTTTCTCTTCCAGTTTGTCATCTACTCCAAAAACTTCTGGATGGTATGGAGCAATATGTCCCACCAGCAGCTGTGCACTGGTCCCACCACTACTGAGGGAGCCAGCATTAGGGACTCCTATCATGTTCACATGTTGAACTAATACACTGGCGTGACCCTACTGACAGGACAGTTACTTGTGCACCTTCTGCAGCTGTCTGCTGCAATGACGCAGTAGGGCACGTCATTCTTTGTTTACGTTAACGCCGCATTTGCGAATACACATTCCGTTTTTTGTTTTTGTTTTTTTTTCCTTTCAAGACTCTAGTCTTGGATGTGAATTTCCTTAAGACTTGCTAAGGTACTAGAGAGGTCTTCAGGAGTGGAATAGCAGCTGGCAGCTCTTGCTTAAGGAATTCTGTAACCGTGCGATTTTTGCACATAAGTGTTTCATGTTGAAAGACTGAATCCCTACATCTCTAGACACAACAGACCAAAAAAAGGATTAAATTGCATTAAATCATTATTGCAGACAAAAATCTAATCTTCAAAGGGTGTATCTTCTATATTAGTAAGTTAACATAATTTTTTATTTTTATTTTTTGACAATTCTGATCTTTTTAAAGCAGTATTCCGATCAGGTAAATGACATGTAATATCCTTTTTAGGGAGTAGCTTGCTATGTATATGAATTCCATAATATGTGGTAGACTCCCTCTAGTGGTTGTTGCATCCAGGCTTTTTGTTTTTTCTGGGGGGGTTTCTCCCTAGAACCACACAGATGACTTGGTGCTTTGTCTTTAGAAATATGTTAAGATTTATCTGCACAAAAATGTTGGACCTTTATAATAAAAATAAATTAAATAAATAATAAAAAAAAATCTACTAGTGTTTGCCCATGGCAACCAATTCCATCCCTGCTTTGGTATTAAATTAGCAGAATCTCTTGCAGGGATTTACCAGGTTCAGTATACTGATGCCCTACTTTAAACTCAAGGGGCTGCTGCTGATAAACTGTTTGACGAGGCCATAGTGCTTTTGAGTGTTATGGCCTCTTCAGTGTCTGCATTGTACTAGCTACTTGGTAGTTGTAGCGCATGGTATTGCAGCTTGTCCATTCACTCTAATGTAATGAAGTTACAGTACCATATACTGCTGTTACTATGTAGCCTACTCATTGTAGACCCCTTCTAACAGCTGATCAGCTGGGGTGCCAGGAGTTGAACTGCTATTGAGGACCCATTTTAAATATAGGCCATTAGTATTGAGCCCAAAAGCCTCCAATAGAACAAATATTGATCTGCCACTGTGGATGCTAGAACTGTAGTATGTGAAATGGTAGCCAGAGTCTAAAGCTATAATGTACAAGTGTCCCTTCTACAGGTACCTCCTATGTTTCAGCTACATCCTTTAGAAATGGTCTGTCTTCTTGGCACATTGCCCCCACACACCTGCCTTGAGGAGCCTTTACACAGAGTTACACTCCGCTCATTCTGAACGTAAAAGTCGTTCAGAATGAGCGCATAAAAACCAGCTCCCATTGACTTGAATGGGTGCCGGCATGCACGCGTCTCACATTGAAAGCAATAGGGGAAAAAAAGCCTCCCATTGATTTCAATGGGTAGTGCTTGTATGCCGGCACCCATTCAAGTCAATGGGAGCTGTTTTTTATGCGCTCATTCTGAACGACTTTTACGTTCAGAATGAGCGGAGCGTATACTCCGTGTGAAGGCTCCCTTGGTCTGTTTAGCAATATTACATTTCTACTGCAATACTAGGCCAGCTTCCCATGGGGTGGATTTGGTCCATTCTGATTCCACACAGAGCTGGTACCAGGACTCCAAATAGCAGTCATCCTATGATGCCTCGAACAGAGTACAGTCCTTACCTGAAATGATTACAGGACACTAGACATGTGGGGAGGCATAGATGACTATGAAGCTTAGTCCAAATCCCAGCTCATTGTTCAGTCCAGGAAAAATAGCCAGCATGCTCTGTATGTCAGACGTAATAGATACTAGTGACTCCTTACCCTAGGGAATGGCCTACCCTGATCTGAGTGAAGGTAGATGTATATCCTCTGTAACATGCACTGAATATTGCAGGGTTGAAAGCATTGACCTCACCATCACCTCTTCCAAATCAGGTTACACACAATAACTGGAGAGTTTTGTAATCTAGCATTAAAAGTTGTACAGTATTAGAAAAAAACATGGCACCATACCTGTCCATGGGTGTCTGGTGTTGCATCTGATTCAGTGACAAAACCTATAGACAGATTGAAAATATGGCGGCTTTCTCCCAAAGTGTACCCTGGCTTTAATTTAAAACTTGTAGTCCCCATATAATGTAAGCAGCAATCTGGTAGCTTAATAGCCTTTCCCTTTCTGAAGATTGACAATGTTCAGGAATGCTGTAACCAGAATTCTATACTTGACTAATATACTGTATTGGAACATGTTGCAAAATGGCTCCCTCTGCTGATTGTGCAGAGTATTGCTCTAGTCATGAGCCAAGTGCTTAAACTTCCCAACCTCCCCATTTCTCGTCTTAGTTCACATGTCTTTTCCAAGGAAGAGTTGCTTGCTGCTTGAATATTCTAGAAATTCTGCAATGCAAACTAACGAACAAATCCTGCATTGTGTGGTGTGTACAAAGCCGCCTTAAGGTCAGCTGGTTAATTTGGGGGAGGGGGTGGAGGAAAGATATTTAAATGCTCATGCATATATGCAAGTTGCAGTGGATACTTGTGCTTTGGAGGTAGCCATTTTGAATGCCCAACTAGTACTTGGGCTGGGTTTTGGGACAGGAAACGTACCACAGTTAAGAGAACAATTTCTAAAACTGACCTGACACAAGCAGCAACAGGTCCCTCTTAAGATTTGTCTGTAAATGGTCACAATGACCTATGTAATGCTGCAATACACTCGGGTCTGTAAACTGACCATGCCTTATACTTGGAGAATAACTTGCACTGATCTTAAATTTGTCCCGTGACCTTGTAAGCGCTGCCTTCTAATAGCTTTCATCCATGAGTATCCATGTCACCAACCCTTACCACATGGTCTCCTTTTATTGCTGGGGTTCCTTCGTATTTGTCACACCGTGCACTAAACAAAGCGAAACTATTACAGAAATGTCAACAAGCTGCTGTCCATGGATCATCAAATGCTGTCTCAAGGCTGGTGATACATGGGCAGAAGCTCCACAGGTTAGCCTCCACAAACTCAGTGGGGATTTAGACATGTAGAATGGTGGATTGGATTTAACAAATTCATCTACTTGCTGCAGGCGTTACCTGTGTATTTCATACTTTGCACTTCAGAAGATGTAAGCCATATGGAAGGGGGAGAATAACCAAGAACCTTGCGTTGCAGTGCTGATCCACAGGGATTTGCTGTGTGTGGCTGTGCCATAAAACAGTTGGGGTTTCTCCACTTCAGCCCAGTCAAGAGACTGGGACTCTATGTCATGGTGATCTTTCAGCATCGGAAGTCACTGAGGTAAGGAGTCGGTCTCCTGATTGGGTTTAGGCTAGAAATCAAGACTAATTTGTGGACTGGTTGACACATGTTTGTGGCGCTGAAGGGTGCTAGTGGTCATAAATCACCCTTATGGGTTAGCGTACCATCCGGATCATATCCATGTTTAGGGCCTGTGCATCTAGCCTTGCCTTCCAAACTTAAGCTGAGGAAAAAAGTAAAAAAAACTTGTGAAAACTCCAGTCAACAGCAGTGATTAGTTCACGTTTTCACGTTTTATCTAAGGCAGTGGTGTGTGTGATATATATATATATATATATATATATATATATATATATATATATATATATATATTTTATTAAATTGTTTGCTAGTTTCTACTCTTTTCGATGTGCACTAGTAATACACCCTATTTGAAGGGCGACCTACTCTCCAGAGACCTAGCCCCGTTCTTCACAGCTTTTAATTGTTGCACTAGATCCAGTGTCCATGTGGATGACGTTATAACGCAGCCTAAACCGCAGCTCCTTTGTTCTTGCGGTTTAGTTACATATGCAGTTGCACCCTGTTCAGACTGGAATATGGTTGCGTTATGTTTATGGCCAAAGAATTTTAAATTGGCTACTTAACCTGTGTTCTGATGCACTTTAAGAAAATGGTGAGTTCAAGGATGTGTGTAAAACTTTTGTAGTAAATTTTCATAGTAGCGCCTCCACCTACTTAAGAAATGCCTGTATAAATACTAATGTTAGTTTCTTGATACTAGGGCAGTCTTACAGAGCTGCTCCGCCAAGAGTGGTGGTAACCATTTTGTGACCCTGTAGAAAATGGGGCCACACTTATGTAATTGGCACAAGGGAAGGGGGGAGTCTCAAGGCAGCCAATCAGGTTCCAGTGATCCTTAGTGCATGTTGTAAAATGAGAGCTGTAATCTGATTGGCAGGTGTGTGACTACCCTCTACCCGCCTCCTTTTTGTATCTGCTTGTGCTCATCTATAGCGTTTTATTTTTAAGATGTTTAACCCTGTGACTGCCAGCAACAAACTGCAATGTTGTAGGCCCCTCTATTAGCAGGGGTTTTTACTAGTGTTTTCTACTTGCTGGTGTTGACCTGCAGTGGCCAATGAATGTACTGAGTAACTTCACTAGATCTGTAAGCACTACCATACTGAAATAAACTTATCTGCACTAAAATCTCCTGTGTCCGTGTATTTGTAAGTGCTTGAGTGCCCCTTCCACTTCAAGAGGAGCCCTCTGATTCAATGTCAAATCCTATCAGAGCTCGGAGTCTAATTCTATGTTCATGCCTGGCGTTAAGGAAGTGAAGCCAGTTTCCTCATTATGGTGTGTACAGCACCATAGCAACTCAAATTGGAATGGGTGACTGGCCAACCTGGATGAGCCATCTGTCAGACTATCAGAGCTAAACATCTCTCAAGGTCCAGGTGTGACCCATAGGACATGTATGCCATCTTTGAATCCCGTAATAGTATGACTTGCTGGGTTATGGCCACTAAGTAATCTACATGACGTACTGTTGTCTGATGTGCATGGAAACACCTTAACAATAAAGCACATTTAAAAAAAAAATAAAAATAAAAATGCGGCCCTTTACAGGCATATCTGCGGCCCTCACAAAAGTCTCAAACTTTGTCTCTAAACTTTAGAGACAAAGTTTGAGACTTTTGTGCGGGCCGCAGATGTACAAAACTCACGATCAGCACTTCTGGCTCTTCATTCATTGGCCCATATCCCTGCATATGACCTGCTTACTTGATCAGCGGCTGCTGTTCACGTAAGCAGGTCATATGCAGGAATATGCAGCGCCGCACCTCTCATGAAGCGACCGCTTCAGGCGGCGCTATGCCGGGGCCCCGGGGGGGGACGGCATTTTTTGACCTAAGCCAGTCCAGGACAAACTCGACAGGGAAAGTGAGCGGTGGATTGGGGCGATCCTGCTGGACTCAGCGCTGCTCCAGCAGCCGCCCCTCACCCTTCGCAGAGAGCAGGTCTCCCTGCCTGCTCCGCTCCCTCCACTCCGCCCCCTCCGGGTGACGTGGCCACGTAGTTAGGCCCGCACCCGATGTGTGCCTGCGTCCTACGCGGTCTCACAAGACCGCTGCGCATGCTGAAGAGCAGAAGCAGGTAAGCTTCTGCAGAAGAAATTGTGTTTTTTTTTTTTTTTTGTTTGTTTGTTTTTGTTTTTTCTCAAGTATTTAACCCCTATCCTACGGGGGGTGCTGGGGGAGGGGGGCTTTTTGATGTCTGTCTGGCCCTTCCTTGGCTTGAGGACTTTTTTTTTTTTTTTTTTCCCCCACCCACCTTGCAATTCTTTCACTTGCAGGTTAATTGGACCATTACAGTCTGTAGTGCTCCTATTAACCCCCAAGTGCAAGAATTGCAAGTGGGTGGGAAAAAACAGTCCTCAGGCCCAAGGAAGGGCCAGACATCCAGAAGAACCCCCTTCCCCAGCGCCCTTCCCCAGCACTCTAACCCGCCCTTCCCCAGCACTCTAACCCGCCCTTCCCCAGCACTCTAACCCGCCCTTCCCCAGCACTCTAACCCGCCCTTCCCCAGCACTCTAACCCGCCCTTCCCCAGCACTCTAACCCGCCCTTCCCCAGCACTCTAACCCGCCCTTCCCCAGCACTCTAACCCGCCCTTCCCCAGCACTCTAACCCGCCCTTCCCCAGCACTCTAACCCGCCCTTCCCCAGCACTCTAACCCGCCCTTCCCCAGCACTCTAACCCAATAATGGTGTCTGCCAGCTTTAACTGAGGTGCCATTTAACCGGCAATCGCAGGCACCCGGAGCAAGATTCAGGGCCTGCATGCATTTTTATGGCATCCGGGAGCCTTGTGAGGCTCCAGCCTGTCATTCTATACTTTCTATTGTAGGCTACTCTATGTAGCCTGCAATAGAAATGCCGGATTTTTGCGATGCATGGTATTAGTAATCAGTCCCCTAGGCCCTAGCCATTAGCTGCTGTGTGCGGCCCTCGCAACAACCTCTTGTTACTCATGTGGCCCTCGGGATACCCTGAGTTTGTCGTGCCTGATATAGGCCATATAATGAAATGGAGGGATGTGTGATATGCAGAGAACAAGACTTTTAAAACTGAAATGGGAGTGTACACCCATCCCCCTCCCCCAAAGGCATTTGACCACATATGGCCAGTTTAGGGAAGGGAGGAAGCATAGGGGTGACCTCAGGACTCTTAAAAACCATTTCAATTAGGGAATTAGTGTTCAATAACTAACACAAGGGCCTGAGTCTTCATTCTATATGTACACAGGCTTTCCTGAGGCTACATTTATCCCAATGACCATTCCCTAGGTCGGGTAGGGAACCTTTGGCTCTCCAGCTGCTGTGAAACTACAACTCCCATCATGCTCCATTCACTTCCATGGGAGTTCCCAGAACAGCAGAGCCAGTATGCATGCTGGGAGTTGTAGTTTTGCAACAGCTGGAGAGCCGTACGTTCCCTACCCCTGCGCCTAGGTGATGTGAGAATGTTAGGGTAGTTATAGCCATTGTGCACACCTTACACTGTGAGATGGGGGATAATATCCCCAAGTGAGCTACAGAGTTGTTCAGTCTCTCCTATATATTGGCTAGAACAAGTGTAGATGTGTAAAATATTCTCAAAAGGCCAAAACTACCTTACTAGTGATATCACTTCAGATTTAAGACCTACTGTACAATGATCACAGTGAAATGTACCAACTGGTGTCCTATCTAACCAAGCCCCATATTGTTCTGGAGGTTGGTGAGAACCTGACTAATCTTTTAAATGCTCTCCTCCTAAACATCACTAGGATTTGCATCACTATCAGTTTGATAACTTATATCTAAATGTTCCTTACCATCACAAGCTGATGGCTGTGATACCAGGAGATGATCTGTCTGAAGGGTTCAGGTAGCTGAAGTTTCTTAGTGTGAGGAGTGGGTTCTGTGAATCTGCATATACCATGCCTTTAAGGTTACTATTCTTGAGTCACTTGACAAGTTCAATTAGATTCAAGTTCAATCACCACTGCGAACAAGTTCATCTCTCAACCTCCCTTAAAGAGGACATTTCATGTCCTTGGGGCACATGGTGTAATACACCGCTAGAAAGCCGACAGTACGCTGAATTCAGAGCACAATGTCAGCTTTCTCCTTGTGTGCCCCCGCTGAAGAGCTATCTGTGCCGTTACCGTAGCTCTTTAGTGTCATAAGGGCGTTTGTCAGTCATTGTTGGGTGATAAGAAATGTCCCCTCTCACAGTACAGCGCAATAGATGCTACTGAGGAGGGGTGTTCCTGACACTGAAGAGCTACAGTTAAATTCAGCGCACTGTCTGCTTTCCAGCAGTGTATTACACCGCATGTGCCCTGCGGATGTGAAAGGTTCTCTTTAAGGCTAAGTTTACATCTATGTTGGAGTGTCTGCCACAGACTGTCTAAAATTGGCAGAAATAATTAGTCTGTGGGGTCTGCAGGTAAATTTTTTTTTTTTTTTTTTTTGGAGCTCTGAATTATGCCCTCCCACCCCACCTGCCTGACTCTGTCCTGGCATTACAGAGTGTAAATGACACATCAGGCATTATGACTAGAGATGAGCGAGTAGTACTCGATTCGAGTAGGTATTCGATCGCATACTACGGTATTTGAAATACTCTTACTCTATCGAGTACCACTCGCTATTCGAATGGGAAAAGTTCGATGCAGAACCAGCATTGATTGGACAAATGCTATACAGTCGGCCAATCAACGCTGGTTCTTCTCCTACCTTTAGAAGTCTTCTCCGTGCAGCTTTCGGCTCTGAATACACTCTGCCAGGCATCGGGCCTGGGCATAGCCGACTGCGCATGCCCACTTGTAGTGCGGGCTTGCGCAGTTGGCTCTGCCCAGGCCCGATGCCTGGCAGAGTGAATTCAGAGCCGGAAGACGCCGTGGGGACGCTGCACAGAGAAGACTTCTCGGAGGATCCAGCCCGACCCTCACTCGTGGACTTGGTAAGTATAATTTGATCGAACGTTGCCTATCCCTGAAACGAGCAATTTCCCCCACATAGAATATAATAGGATTCGATTCGAGTAGTCTAATATTGAGGGGCTACTTGAAACGAATATCGAATCTCAAACATTTTACTGTTCGCTCATCTCTAATTATGACTAACTGCGGTTGTTCAGGAATGGTGGAGACTAGAGAAATTCCAACTGTGCTGGAAGTGGTAGAACTACACCTATTAAGAGATGCTAAGCACTACAAATGGTGGAGGTGGTAAAGGGTCCTCTTTACAGGGTTAGCCAGGACTATATTGATAACTTCACTACATATAAGCACAGCACCATGCACCGAAGTGACTGTACTTTCAGCCCTTTTCATTTGAATGGGAGTTTTCTTGCAGAATGAACACGTGACCAATAAATGTTATTGTCATTGCCTGAGAAGAGCAAGTGGAGCTTAATATCATGATTTAAAGGAATTGTTTCTAGAAGACTGGTTGTTGGACATGCACTACCTGACAACCATATTGAAACGTCTGGTGGTTATGCAGTTTCTCTAGCAACTAAGGCTGGGTTCACACCAGCACTTGAACTCCATTTGGGTTTTCCATCCCTCAAACCCACTTAAAGAAAAAAAAAAAAAAAGCAGCCCTGGAACATAGTAGGCGAGACATCTTATGAGGGTTAGTAGCAATAAGTGAATTCATTTAAAGATGAAACAATTTATGATCAACATGGAATTTATTTCAGTGTGCCAACAGTGTAACAGTTCTGTACAGCTGGAGGGGAAAAAGGGTTAATAAATACACAAACATTACATACAAGTACAAAATGGTGCAGACTGTCCTACTCCAGGGAGCTTGCAGGCTACAGCCAGAACCTGGTGAGGTGGTTGTTGTGCCGTGCCTGGAATTGCAGATGCTGTGCACCATACGGAGCTGGAGAACAGTCATGGGGCCTGGACAGTAACACACGGCTGTTAAAATAGAAAGGACTCCACTTTAAGGATGTGGATTTTTTTTTTTTGGTTCTTATCCTGGTCCTGTCCCATACTTCCCTGCTAGCCCACCATTCCTCTGTCTTGGGTGTAAACAACCATGTGAATGTCTTTCTCTATTGCTAAGATTTTGTCTGACTTTCTAAAACAGTTTTTCAACATTCAAAAGGTCTTGGGGTGTTAGAGGAATAGTCCAGGAAGAATTTATAGACGGCTATGGCTATTGTGTGGGTAGAGCTTTACACATGCTATGAGGCGGGTGCTTGAAACCTTCATTTGCCCTCAGTCCCTGCACTAGGGGTAGCTGTATTACATTTTTCCTGCAGTGCCCCTTTAAAAAAAAATGAGCCTTCGAGGAACTTGCTCATGCATGCATTAAACTATGTACAGATCTCAATATACTACCCTTTAAGAGGCACAGTAGGGGAGATGTTAAAACTAGTACAGTAGTTGCCCATAGCAGCCAATCTGATTCCAGCTTTCAGAGGTTCCTTGAAAAAAGCAGCATCTTGATTGGTTACTACAGGCAATTTTTTGCACTAATTTTCATAAATCTCCCTTGGATGGATGTATCAATGATGGGTGTTTAGTTAAAGCTAAAGAGGCACAGATTAGAGATCACTACTATAATGAATAAAATAGCGGATGGGCCGCTCTGGAATTAACAATGAAAAACATCTCTTAAAAATATAAAGCTGCAGTGTAAAGCACAGTGGTCAAATATGATTGATAAGCTTGAAGATGTACAAATATGGAGATGATAGCTGGGCAAACAACAAGGGACAACGTTCTATAGAATTAGCGCGAAAATAAAATATGCTGCACTTGCCAATGGCTGGTGATAATTCTGCACGAATAGATTACTGGAATTGGTGATGTGATGTCTACAGATGTAGCAGGGATGAAGCTCTTTGCAAATGCACTCTTAGTAAGTTCATAGAATTTAACATGTTTACCTGTAGCCCTATATAAATCATATCACATGGCAAATTCAACCCTACTACATCTGATGTAAAAAGTAGCAAATTACATGGAGGATTTCCCCATTTCTCCACTCTTGGTCTTAACAGACTTTACGTAGTAGCTGCAAAAAATTCAAGTCATAGTTAAAAGTAACAGCAATAAATGGCACAATAGACATATACTGGGGAGATATAGAGTACACTATGCCAGATTTTGATTGATGGAATAGGTTGACAGATTTGACATTATTTGCTCCAGAAAACTAAAGCAAATTATGACTGAAATATATGCTATATATTTCTGCCTCTGACATGTAAAATGTATAATAAATCTCCTCAAATGGGTTCACAGCTCTTACAAAGCCCTGAACAAAAACAAGGGAATGAACAAGGGGAAAAAAAAAAAGGTTAAAAAAAACAAAACACATGCAGACACTAATTAATAGGTAATTAAGTACTTGTGACATTTGTTCTTGAATGCTCTTGCAAAAGCTTGCCATCTAGTGGTAAAGTTATGAAACTGCATATTAGTGAACTGCAGTTTCATAGATTTGCCACTCGGTGGCAGCCTTGACACACATCAATTCTTATGCTTGGTAAGCAAGACGTTGCAAAATCATGCGGAAATTTATTTTTTTTCTTTTTACACAGAACAAAAATTGTATTCTAACAAGAATCTGAGCTGTTAGTGGTCCCTGAGTACCAGTAATATGTACAACACCTTAGATCTCTCCCCAACACCTCCGCAGGGAGAACAGATTTACAGAAACAAGTAATGTATATGTAACAAACCTAAAAATGCATTTATTCGGGATGTTTGGCATTTTACTAGTTGCTTGTATGGGATCAGATTACATAAGCCAATCGTGTCATTTACTATAGAGAAGGCCAGTGCTATGGTCATACTACACTGGAGTTATAGTTCTCGTGACGCACCCTATTCTATTGGTAAGCCACAAGAGTTATGATCCGTGTTGGTGATGCAAGATTGGAAACTATATATTAGATAATGGACACGAGTTAAGGGTTGGATGAATGACACTGGACAGAAACAAGCAAGGTAAAACAGGCATAACTCTCTAGGATAGAAAAACCTATCCCAACTTTAAAAAGGTGATAAACGCTTCATCAGGTGATTCAGTAGAAGTGCAGCTAAAAGTCACACTAAATAGAAAATCTGAAGCATATTTATTTTACAATATACACAGGAAGGTCCTTTTAAAGGACCAGTTTTCACAGTGAGAATGTAAAATTCTCAGACTTTGACCAAGAGTTATTGTCAAACATGTAGGGGCATTGATAGTGCAAAGATCTGTCCTCCAAGGATCCTCATCCTTTGTCACACATTCTCTAGAAGTCTTTTAAAGTTTTCCAATTCCTTTATACTTGTAGAGATTCTGCAGGAAAGGACAAAAAAAAATAAAAATTAACGTACATCAATTAGTAAATATACCGTAGATGTAGCCAATAGCTTGGCATTACACTAGATTTGTCTACACCACTCATAACTAACTAGAAAGCAGCCACATATACAAGGCCACAGAGTATCCAAGTTTAGTGTGATAAAGGATATTATTAATGTCTATTCTTAGTGATCTAGGGCAGTAAAAGGGTTAACATGAAACCTTCTGGTAAGCTACAGCAATGGTGAAGTTTATGTAAGGATCCCTAATGGTCTAAGCAGTTAGATAAGATCCCTGGCAGAAGGAAGAGGAAGGAGTATTGCTGCATACTTGGAGCCAGCTCTGAAATCTACAGCATTTCCCTGGCTGCTGAACAGGTTCCTGGTTTTCCTTCCATTAATACAGAAGTGAGAGATCTGCAGTCCTCTATGATCAGGTAGAGCAACTCAGAAGGGCTCATCAAGTCTGTATAAAGACATCGTGACCAGGGTGAGGGACGAGTGGACAGCAATAGATGGACGTAGCAAATAAAAGTTGAAAAAAAATCCTAGATATTATGAGTGGCTGTTATATGATCCGAACGTCAGTGATCTAGAACTGCTTTAGGGCGGGTTCACACCTGCGCTCATCGTCCAATTTGTGTAACCCGGCCAGTTTCAGTCTTCTGCCCCGCGAAACTGGACAGGAGACGGAAACCCGGCGGTCAGTTTTCAAATCCATTCACTTGAACATGCCGCTAGCAGAAAAAAGAAAGTTAGCGGTCTCCATAGACCACCATTGTGAGGGGGCGGATTATGACGTGGATTCGGCGCCATAATCTGCCCCCTCTGTGCCTGTGTGAACGGGCCCTTAGGCCAAAGCCCCAGGTTGCAGAAATGCTGGAGTGGGTTTACTAGAAGGGAGACGTATAAGTGCTTCATTTATATTTTCCATTCCTTTTCAAGCCACTCCTGACGTTGGCTCAAAAAAACGCAAGATCTGCAACAAAACAACCCCCACCCATCCCGAATCTCCCAACACCAACCTTCCAAAAGCATTGAGAAGAGCCACAATTTCCTGACGCTTTAAGTGGAATCCATACGAAGGTCCAGTCTCTGGCATGCTCTGAATTTGTTTTTCTGAGAAAAGGATTTTCAGTGCCGTACCCAACCCCTGAGTCTGTGGGATGGAGAATGGAAATCTTTGTTAAAAAATAGTTATGATTGATCTTTGAATTGCAACCACAGTATGTTACCCCCCGCCCCCCCCCCCTCACTAAAAGGTACATTTTGTTTGTCCGTTGATACCCAGTTTCCTGCAGCCATATTGTTTTCTGGGATTGCATTGGTTTTCATGGCAAGAATCAGACACCTTGACTTGTTAGTTTAGTGGCGTTTTTTTTTTTTTGTTTCTTACAATATATTTGGAGTCTACCTTTAGAAAGCAACCCTACAGTCTAATCCTGGAGTCATATTCCCTGTTATTCGTCCTCTACTTTAGGCTAACCTACTAAAATGTTAGCACAATGTAGACACACATAGAATGAAATAAGACTGCAGGAACAGGCTAAAGAGTTTTATCTTTTCCAGTGGAGATGCATAGTCCACAAAAGGAAATCTTTAGTGTAAATGGCATCTGTTTATTTAAATAGCACCATTAATTCCATGGTGGGGTAGAGGGCCCTGCCCACGAGGGCTTACAATCTATGAGGGGCTTACAATCTATGAGAAAAACTTGAAATATTGCATTAACCCTTTGGTGACTGGCTTGTTTTAGGCAATATAGTTTTGTTTTTTTTTTATTTTGCAGGACAGGTTTAATGGCACTATTTTGGGGGATAATATAACTTACTAATTAACTTCTATTAGCTCTTACTGGGGAATTTGCCACTGCTTTTTTAGGATACAAATTTTTCCACCATTTGTAGCGTGGTTTAATCCATAACTCATTTTCTGACTGGCTAATGGGGTGATCTGTGATCTCATTTTCAGGGGTTCTGATGGAACAGGCGTCTTGCTGTGTGTACATGGCAGGGGCACCCACTTCTGAAAGTGCAGCAGACGCCACAATATTCCCCTGTAACAGGCATATAAAGTCAATTGTGGCACAGTAAGGTCCATTATTGACAGATGTAGAAAGCGTGTTAAATATAATCTCTTTCAGTCGCTATAGCACTTTGCTCCACTCTCTGAGTAGCTACTGCCCTTTTGTTTTAGGTATTGGTGGTGGTCCCAGCACCAAGATATGTCAGATGTTTTCGATGGATACCCTTATTAGAATTTTTGTGAAGAAGTACATGGACTTTAAATGTCACATCTTCAAAATACTGTAGCATCCTATATAACCAATCACCCACCTGTAACTTTCCCCAAAGTCGACATTTAAAGCAGCCAACACAGTCCATTATCCTAGAGATGTTTCGAAAATGATGTCGGAATTCATCCTATAAGAACAGATAAAACACAACTTAAACACTGCATCAATAATCATCAATGAAATCATTGTGGTACGAGGCAAGAGAGGAGCTATACCCAATGCAACCATTTAAAGGGGACCCTTCACCACCTGCAGCAACTCCAGCTCTTTGAATCCCTCAATAGACGTTACTCTACTGATTCCTCTGCAGTTGCAGATTTCTCTCAAAATCCCACGGTTTCAGAGCAATCATTTCTGTTATTTTCAGCTCTATGCTCCCTACTGTTTATATAACTCACCCAATTTCCAATTCGCTTAAAATTTTTATATTTTTATGTGATTTTATAGCAAATAATTCTTCCATTTTGTAATTTGAAAGGGAGAATTCTTTTAATTTCTATGGATGGTTGGGAGGGAGAGTTCCAGTCTTTTGCGTAATCAGTTTGGCTGCTAGGCATACATCCCAAGTATTGTTTGTCTTTGGCTAAGGCTCCACGGGACAATATGCAGTGTGGGAACGCATCGTGGTTCTTCCCGCAGCGCTTTGAACAGAAAGTTCACTGAGTTTTCCTCCGCGGACTGTTTCAATTATATCTATGGGAAATCCGCCGGCGTTTCCGTAGATATAATTGACATGCTGTGATTTCCAAAACTGCGCCGGTTTTGGAAATCGCAGCGTGTCCGCACTGCGGTTTTAAATGCAGAATGTGCATGGGATTTGCATGAATCCCATCAACTTTGCAGATACTGTAAAACGCGGCAATTTTTCCTGCGGCGTTTCCGGACCATGGGGCCCCGGCCTTATTTATTTTAACCCATTACCCCGTTATATTCAAAGTCCTAACTAAGGTTTCATCTGATGTACCATGCAGCCGCACTCCAGGATGATACCCACCAGTGAAAGCGCTGATTGACTAGCAATTTTTACTCTTTACAGGTAATAAAAGAAATCCCATATTCGTTTAGTGCCTTAATTTATTAAGTAAAAGAAAAGGCAGCCACAGCTTGACACCGCTTGTCACATGGCAGAACCCTTGTCTGATACAGTTGCATGACTTGACAACATGAATGCCATTGCTTCTGTGTACGTCACTAACTGATCTCACTATTTACCTTTAATCTGTCAGCTTGTTTCTTATCCCCGGCAAAAAGCGAGTTTTCATCAAAGTGCAAAGGGAAATCTCTATAATAAATATGAAAGTAATTTTTACATTTCAGAACACAGTATATTGTCATGTAAACACTACAGAATATGTGCAAATGTACTAAAAAAAAAAAAATAAATTATCTGGCACCTAAAACAATCCTAATAATTAGAGATGAGCGAGTAGTATTCGATCGAATACCTCTCCTGCATAGTTATTGGTGTAAAAAAGCACCAGGGAAGGTGGGAGGGGAATCGAATTTTTACTGCGTTTACCACGTGGTATGCGACCGATTACACCAATAACTATGCAGGGGAGGTATTCGATCGAATACTACTCGCTCATCTCTACTAATAATAAATAATCTGGCACCTAAGACAATCCTAATAAAGAACAATCCAGTGAGTCCTACCACTGTCTACAATTATATAGAAAACCTTGCAGAGTCCTTAAGGATATCTGACTTGGGAAAAGACGTAATAAATGTACCCGGCAGGATACAGAATTCTGAAGCAAAAAAAAAAAAACAGTGGGAGTGACTTTGGCCTTACCTGGTATCCCGAAGAATGTCGAGCAGAAGTTTCTTGGTTTGCAGGTCTTGTGTTTTATTTCCGGTGTACAGCAAATATGACTGCCGCTCAAAGAAGGGCAGCACCTTGGATATGGCTCGAAGCTCAATCAGATAAATAAAGTACAAGTTCTTCAGTCTCCTCGGGCCTTCATTCTGAGTGTGTGCAGCATCAAAGCGGATCTGAAATTCTGTGATGTTGTGCCCCCAGATTTTATTCATCCATGTGTCTGTGCAAGAACATAGAGCAGTTATGTACTGTATTATACCTGTGAACTGTGGTACGAAAACTTTCTGAATCTCTGAGCTATCTTCATACACAAATTGAGCTCTGCCCTATCAATACATAGCCATGGATGTCTGAGACTATAATTCACCTCTTGCTTCATGAGAGGCTCGTGCAACTGGGCTGTTCCTCTCCCATGCTTTATGCTGCAGCTCTGTGTGTTCAGATTGTCTCCTACAGAAGAACAAGCCCACCAGGATGGATGGTTTTTGTCTAGAATAACTGTATACAATTTGTAATTCAGAGGCAAATGCAGAATTCTGAAGTGGGATATTTCAATAATCTACAATGTACAATTACCTACACCATATATAACATTGTTATAGGGCAACATCAGGCCTGGTCTAGTGTCCCTGGTCATTACCTTGCATCAGATATCGTGCACTGAGATGAATATTGATGCTGGCATGCAATCCCGAAATGAGCCTGTAGAAAGCCCTCTTCTCAACACACAGGCCTAAAAGAAAATAAATAATCAATATCCTGAACCCAGAAATCCCTCTTTTTTTTTTTGTTCATTTTGATACCTGATGACCCATCCTTAAGATAGGTCATTTAAGACCACACTCTCCTCCGCAAAGCAGGTCTACTTCACCACACTCATATCTGCACTCTCTCGCAACCCCAAACAGCTATTCTCCACCTTCAACTCCCTCCTCCGTCCTCCTGCCCCCCCCCCTCCGACATCACTTATCTCAGCTGACGACTTTGTCTCCTACTTCAGAACTAAAATTGATACCATCAGAGACGGTCTCACCCTACTTCCCCGACAATCCATCCACCCAACTGCTCACTGCTCCTCATCCTTGACCTGTTTCTCCACCATCACTGATGAAAAACTCTCCTCCCTAATCTCCAAATCCCACCTCATCTCCTGCGAGCTTGACCCGATCCAGTCACATCTCATCTCCAAACTCACTGAAGTCATTATGCTGGCCCTAACTCATCTCTTCAACCTATCCCTAATCAATGGATCCTTCCCCTCAGCCTTCAAACACGCCACTGTCACTCTTATACTTAAGAAATCGTCCCTCGACCCGTCCTCTCCAGCCAACTATCGCCCCATCTCACTGCTCCCATATGCCTCAAAACTGCTTGAGCAACACATCCACTCAGAACTCTCCTCCTATCTCTCGTCCAACCTGCTCTTTGACAGACTTCAGTCAGGCTTCAGACTCCAGCACTCCACTGAAACTGCCCTAACAAAAGTCACCAATGACCTTCTAACTGCCAAAGCCAAGCACCATTACTCTGTCCTCCTCCTCCTTGACCTCTCCTCTGCCTTTGACACAGTTGACCACTCCCTCCTGTTAGAAATTCTCTCATCCCTTGGTATCTTAGACCTGGCCCATTCCTGGATCTCCTCATACCTCACCGACCGCACATTCAGCGTCTCCCACTCGCATACCACCTCCTCACTACGCCCTCTCTCTGTAGGTGTCCCCCAGGGCTCCGTCCTAGGACCCCTCCTGTTCTCCATCTACACCCTTGGCCATGGGCCAACTCATAGAATCTCATGGTTTTCAATACCACTGCTATGCCGATGACACCCAAATATACATCTCTGGACCAGACATGACCTCCCTGCTGGCCAGAGTTCCAGATTGTTTAGCAGCCGTAGCCTCCTTCCTCTCCTCCCGCTTTCTCAAACTCAACATGGAGAAAACAAAGTTCATCATCTTCAACCAACCCTGTATAGCACCCCTGACCCATCTATCAAAGTTAACGGAACCACAATTACCCGTCTCACAGGCCCGATGCCTTGGGGTTACCCTGGACTCCAACCTATCCTTCAAGTTACACATTCAAACCCTCAACACTTCCTGCCGCCTCCAACTCAAAAACATCCACCGAATCCGCTCCTTCCTCACCCCTGAAACTACTAAGATGCTCGTCCAGGCCCTCATAATCTCCCGCAACACCCTTCTCCATGGACTCCCAGCAAACACCCTCGCCCCCCTCCAGTCCACCTTAAACTGTGCTGCTCGTTTAATTCACCTCTCCCCCCGATCTTCATCGGCTGCTCCCCTCTGCCAGTCCCTCCACTGGCTAACCATAGCCCAGCGAATTGAGTTCAAGCTACTAACGTTAACATACAAAGCCATCCACAACCCATCCCCTCCATATATCTCTAACCTAATCTCTCGCTACCTGCCCACACGTAACCTCAGATCCTCCAAAGACCTCCTGCTCCGCTCTGCTCTCATCCGCTCCTCACACAACCGTCTCCAAGACTTCTCCCGTGCATCCCCCATACTCTGGAACTCCTTACCAAGACACATAAGACTGACCCCCACAATCACAGGATTCAAGAAGGCCCTGAAGACTCACCTATTCAGGAAGGCGTACAACCTCCAATAACACTATCACCGCACTGCCATCTGAACTGTCTCCCCCCTCTCCTTCTGTCTCTACCCCCCTTCCCTCATAGATTGTAAGCCCTCGCGGGCAGGGCCCTCTACCCCACTGTGCCAGTCCGTCATTGTTAGTATTATATCTGCCTGTATATTTTGTGTACTGTATGTAACCCCCAAATGTAAAGCACCATGGAATTAATGGTGCTATATAAATAAATAAATAATAATAATCAATACCAGATCAGTCAGGATCTGTTATTTAGCGACAGCACTGCTGCCATGATAATGAAAATCTACATTTTTCTCTAGTAAAACACTGTTTTAATCCCAGATTTTTCATTTTCACAAGGGTTATTAGTAGAGATGAGCGAGCACGCACGCATTGAAATGAATGGACGTAGCCGGCACGCAGGCGGTTAAGCGGCCGGCTGGCGTCAAAGCGGAAGTACCAGGTGCTTCCATTCATTTCAATGCGTGCGTGCTGTTCGGATCGGCTGATCCGAACAGTACTCGCTCATCTCTAGTTATTAGGAGAAAAAGCACCTCACCACTTGTTACAGCAATATCCCATATTATTTGAGCATACAGGCAGGCTCAGAAGGGAAACAGCATTATTTGATTTTTTTGAGGACAGGATATTGCTGAAATAGTTTCAGAGTGCCATGTTACATTTGCAGAGCCCATAGCGTACCAATGCCAATAGTATGCCCATTTTGGAGAGTAGTATGCCTAGTCAGGGGGAAATAATATTGTATAGTTTGTGGGGTCACTGAAAAACATTATACTGTACCAATTCCCTGTTAGGGCCTACTACACAGTATAATGCTCCTAAATGCCCCCCATAAAGACCCAATAGCATTGGCAAGTTATTCTCAGATAAAGTGACACATACCAGATTTCAAAAATCTTGCTTTATCCTAAACGTCTAAGGCTGGGGCCCCACAGGACGGAAACGCCGCAATTTTCAGTACTTGCAAAGTGGATAGGTTTCATGCGAATCCCATGGCCACTCTGCGCAAAAAAACGCAGCGTGGACATGCTGCGGTTTGGAAATTGTAGCATGTCAATTATATCTATGGAAACGCCAGTGGCATTCCCGTAGATATAATGGTAACAGAAAGTCCACGGAGGCAAACTTCGTGAACTTTCTGTTCAAAGCGCTGCGGGAAGAACCGCAATGTGTTACCTCAGCGCTTTAGCGCAGCGTTTCCGGCCAATAGGGCCTTAGCCTAAAATGGCTTAATCCAACAGAAGTTAATATTGACAGCCTACCCCTAGGATGTGTGTGATTAGTAAAGGGTCTACCCCTTAGTACCTCTCTGGTCAGCAGAAATAATGGGCTCTTCTTGCCATCCCTTTTGCTACAGTAACTAAAGCCTTATTCACACATTTAACATTTCAGTCAGTGATTCGCATCAGTAATTGTGTGCCAAAACCATGTGGTTGAAAACTCAGAACAGGTGCCAAGATTTCCATTTTACCTTACATTTGTGACGTCTCAACTCCTATCTTTAGCTATTCACATGATTGCCTTTCTTGGTCGCATGCTGTCCATGATTCGTCAAAAAATAGGGCATGTGATTTTAAAACAAACCCAAATCCTTCACTGATGTGAATGATCTGTGAAAATGAAGGATTCTGTGTGGATCTATTAAACATATGGCTGAGTCTGCAGAGTGTTACAAACACTGATGCAAATAAGGTGTCAAAAACAGCTGCTTTTGATGGTTGATTTACATCAGGGTTGTCTGAATGGAGCCCAACTCAACTCTGTCTAGGTCAATGCATATGTGACAGAAACCTATCAAATTAGGGGCCACACGGTGGCTCAGTGGTTAGCACTGCAGCCTTGCAGCGCTGGAGTCCTGGTGTTCAAATCCTGCCAAGGGCAAAAAACCATCTGCAAGGAGTTTGTATGTTCTCCCCGTATTTGCATGGATTTCCATCCCATATTCCAAAAAGACATACTGATAGGAAAAAAATGTACATTGTGAGCTCTAAGTGGGGCTCACAATCTACATAAAAAAAAAAAAAAGAAACCTATCAAATTAACATACTTCATTTACAATATGGAAAGATTTATAGTATTTAGAGAACCTACCTTCCAACCAATTGTAGAACATGGTCTCTGCAAAATACCAGAAGAAAAGGTTATATGGACATACCGTGAACTTGGTTCTAATCATTATTATATGCTATAATAATGATGCTTATTTTTTCCTCTGGAGGATGCAGCAATGCAGTAAAATAGGCCGATGCTACACTGCGTCTTGTTTCATCCAACCTTGTACCGCAAAGCCCAAAATGACTCCCCCTCTTATTTCATGTTGTATAAACAGAGAAGTCTCAATTACAGTGAAACCTTTTTTGAAACAACCACCCAAAATTGCAAAGAAATGGGGTTTCTTTTGGGGTCGGGGGAAAGGATACTCTTCTCAAAGAAGATGTCCGGCATGCATAATATATGGTAGAACTGAATTTGTCAAAGCAACTCTTTGTCTGAACAAGGGGACGTTGTTCTTCAAGAGGTGGTCTTTTGGAGAGGTTTCACTGTATTTCTGCCCAATCTTCTGTTCCTTGTCATGTGAGGTTCCAAATTATGTTGCAAGATTACACAAGAAACAAATTTTTGGACTATGACAGTTTCTGCACAATTGGATGCCAGATTGTCAAGTAAGTAGACGTGGGCCGGTTGAGGAAGACCTGTTCTTTTCTACAGGGCCTGGCTTGTAGCAAACACTTCTGGGAAGCAGGCTCAATATGAAGCTTGTTATATTATATTCGCCTTACCATCATTTTCACCTGAAAGCAAACGCAAAAAAGCAGCCTTATAATATATGTAATATTCAAAAAAAAAGTATATTCTCCACTGTTTGTTGTGCAACATCTCATAAGATAATGGGAAGGTGGGGTGTGGGTATGCTAGGAGTTCTTCCAGAAAATACAAGCTACCACTCTTGGTATAATAAAATGACTATGGCAGCACATACCGTCGGTCCCATATCAGCTTGTCACCCAAATTTCCTGTAGTCATACATTGGTATATTCCCACACTTTCATAAGTAAGCAGAACTGCCAATAATTGCAGCCACAGTGACTATCATCCATCTTTCCCAGGAAAAGACACAGGCCAACAGAATTTTTAAAAGAACTCGAAAAAAGGTAACAAACCAATAAAATTTACTGAAACTAATAATCGGGGCTGCGCTTACATAGGTTATCTCATGAGACGTTTTTAATGCACATAAAAACAAACAATCTAATAGTAATCATAAAACATATATGGCCTTAGATATAAGGAACTTTTTTAAGAAAAACTGTGCCCATAGCAACCAATCAGATCACTTCTTACAAATACAAACCTGTTCCGGAGGAATTTAACCTGGTAGCTGATGGGTAACTATGGCAACACTAATATGACTTCTTAGAACAGTGTTCACACCTGAGGCCTAATGAGACTGTGCTTATATTTACCTCGTGCAGCCACCAGAGGGTTTAACGGTCGCTTAACTGCTTTTGGCCTGGGAAAAAAAATATATATACACATTAGACACATTGACATGTTGAATAATTCTGAATTTGGTGGCAACTAAGGCCCTGTTCAGACGTCGGAAAATGAAGAGGTACCGTATTTTTCGGACTATAAGACGCACCCAGGTTTTAGAGGAGAAAAATAGGGAAAAAAAATTTTCAGGCAAAAAATGGTAAAATATTTAATATATGGGAGTTGTAGTTTTGGAACAGCTGCAAGGCCACATTGACAGGTGACCCTGCAGCTGTACGGGGATGTATAGGGCGTTTTTTTTGTGGGGCCAGCTGTACTTTTTAGTTATACCATTTTGGGAAATGTTTATTGCTTAGATCACCTTTTATTTAATTCAGAGGCAAAACAGAGAGAAAAACCCAGCAGTTTAGCACTTTTGATTTTGACGTTCACTGTACATAAAAATATTAGTAGACCGGGCATTTTCAGACACAGGGATACCTAATGTATATGTTTCACAGTAATGTTATACTTTTATATGTATTCTAGGGAAAGGAGGTGAACTTTTATTTATTTTATTTTTTATTATATTTTTTTTAAGTGTTTTTTTTTTTTTTTTTTTTTACTATTTTAATATCTCCCGCCTAGGGGGCTTGAACCTGCAATCATTTGATTGCAAGTCCCATAGACGGCAATACAAGTGTATTGCCGTCTATGGGAGATTCTATACATTACTATCGCGGAGGGTCATAGACCAGCCGCGATAGTAATATATATCTATGACAAGCCTCGGAGCCTTCATTAGGCTCCCGGCTGTCATCGGAACAGGTCGGCTCCTGCGGCCTCGCCGTGCAGGAGCCGGCCTGCATCACTAAAGGTATGGGGCCGGTGGGGGGGGCTAACTGACTGCCGGGACCTGTGGAGGAGGAGTGGATTTGCAGCATGGCCGCGCTACTGCCACCGCTGGTTTTCTTCAGCGGCAGGAGCGTGGCAATCTGCAGGCCCCGGCAGCTAAGACAGTCCCCGGCATCTGCTGTAATAGACCGGCGGATGCTGGGGAGTGTCTTAGCTGCCGGGGCCTGCAGTATAGTCACGCTCCTGCCGCTGAAGAAAACCAGCGGTGGCAGTAGCGCGGCAATCTGCAGGCCCCGGCAGCTAAGACACTGGCCCGGCATCCGCCGGTCTATTACAGCAGATGCCAGGGACTGTCTTAGCTGCCGGGGCCTGCAGATTGCCTCGCTACTGCCGCTGAAGAAAACCAGCGGTGGCAGTAGCGCGGCCATGCTGCAAACCCACATTCAGACTATAAGACGCACCCTCATTTTCCTCCGAAATTTGGGGGGAAAAAAAGTGCGTCTTATAGTCCGAAAAATACGGTACTTGAGGCGGACATTGGCCTTTGGTTCCTCTTCGCTTTGGACTAGTCACTGAGGAGTCTTCAGTATTTCAATACTTTACTTGTGATACCAGAAGGGTTGTACTCTGCAATACAATATATCTTATGTGCCTACATGACATAACTGCTATGGTAATGTAGGAGGGAGACCCTAGATACAAATAAGGCAACTAACCATATTGCATCAGTAAAGGGACAGGCTGGGTGATGGGTGAAGCAAAGTGACTCATTCTATCACAATTTGGTAGATAACGACAATTACTTAAAATACTGGAAAGTGAGGCAATAACAACAAACGCCTTCTGTGGCAAGTCTGAGCATTGAGAAATACCCCTCAGAAGCCAGTGCTTGTTATCTGTACAATTACCGTTATCAGGTTATATATAAGCCACACAATTACTCGATCAGCATTAGATATTAGGTTGTGGCGGCCACTGGTTCAGCGACGTTGTAGAGACGGTCAGTATATGCCTAGAGTTCACACTGATGTCGGGTGGTAAACGCAATATGACTTACTGTTATCTCCAGTGTTGGTGTGACATCCCAAGGCAAAGCCTAATGCACAGATCCTATATAATTCACATTTAGGACACTAAACCACCAGCATATCCTTTGCACTAGTGGTTTTAGTGTTCCAAATAGGCTTATATTAATCCTGTTCATACACGGGTTTTAACAGATCCTAAGCGCTCCCAGATCAGGTACAGGACTCCAGAAGAGCTAGGGAGGTACACCATGGCCTCACCTCACGGTACACATGCTCCGGATGTTAAATGCATGCTCAGTAAAGCCAAGCTGTACTTCCCTCACTAAAGAACCACACATGTGACGGAGATTGCTGTATTCTGTACACTGCTGGCACAGAGAAGTGTACAAAATTGCTGGTCCTAAAAGGACATGCTAGTGGTGTAGTGTCCGCTAAAGCCATCTATGCAGTGAATCTGGAACTTCAGTATGAGAGTTTATTTAAGCTGCAAAAAAACGTTGGACCTGGAACATTTGATTTTGTCCTGAAACTTCCGACTGACATTGCAAACACTAAATGTAGAGTTCCAGATAGACAGAAACCCCCTTTAACTTGTTATCTTCTACTTTTTTCTTTTTTTTAATGTAGATTGTGAGCCCCACACAATGTACATTTTTTTCCCTATCAGTATGTCTTTGGAACATGGGATGGAAATCCATGCAAACACGGGGAGAACATACAAACTCCTTGCAGATGGTTTCTTGCCCTTAGCAGGATTTGAACTCAGGACTCCAGCGCTGCAAGGCTGCAGTGCTAACCACTCAACCACTTTGTTATCTTCTACTTTTTATCCAATCACATAATACCTAAGGAGCTTAGGAATAAGCAAAGTGTACTTCACTAAAAGAGGTTTCAAGTCGCTGTACAAACCACAGGGTTACAGCAAGCTTACTGCAGATAATGTCGCCCTATGGGGGGGGGGGGGAAGCTGCACACAACTAAGTGCAATGTTAATTGGTATTTTAAGAAGCCAGTTGTATACTGTGGTAGGGGGATTAAATAGTAAAACTGGGGCCACCATGAATGGATGTATCCTTGCCACAGCTGTTCAAGCTCTGATAATACAAGATACCAAAACAACTTTTACTCCAGAGTCACCCAAAGTCCTGCTCAGAGCAGATTCGAGATCTTTGTGAGTTGCTATTGTTTACTATCCATTAGGAGTAGTTACATAGGCTTCTGACAAATGTTTGCTTGACCTTCCTGGAACAGACTTCCCCTGACACAATGTTCATAGAAGTAACGGCTGCCAAACGGTTAATTCCTATTGGCTGCCGCAGTCTCACCCAACCCAATGAAAGGGCAGCAAGCATTGAGAAATTATTCTGGACGTTTCTCAGGAAGCCTGCTGAATGAAATAGCAGAAGTTTCCAGCACAGCTAAGTGTTCGCTTTAGGTTTCATAGAACACAGTAATCGTGTGCAACACACACACACATACACTCAAAGAGAAAAAAAAAAAAAAAAAAAAGCGCAAGTAGCTTAATAAATGTGCCCCAATGTATGAAAGTAGCATAAGATAGTTGTCTTGGGACAGAAGTTAATGGCATACTGATATAACGTTATAACTGAGCCAAACATTGTGCTCAGCACTTTCCTGCTGCCACTTTGGTTATGTAGGCTAACCATATGCTACCAATATTTATCATGTAATAAGTACAAACTGTCAGTAGTGAATTCAATATAAGCCTAATCACAATACCCTGTACAGGTTACTCTATAGTTTCCAAATATGCTCCTTTCTCGGAAATCCTGTACTGCAATCCACATTCGGTCCCTTTTTAGGGAAGATGAGGCTGGTGGGGTCACTTTAGACAGATATATCTTGGGCAAATTGAAAACTAGAACAGTGCTTCTGGTGTCATGTGAAAGAGCGCAGTTCTACCTGTATTGTATCCAGAGGAATCTCCATTTTCAAGCATAGTTCAGATTGGCATATTTATATGCAGCTGCTCCCAGGGTCCCATGAAAGTTGGGTAATACAAATTGCTGAAGCAAAATCTATACATCAAGTTATACCACAAATAACTTTCTCAAAAGTCTGAGAAAGCTGGGTGATTTGCACAAAGTAAATGAAAACCTCTCTCTGCTAGAATTCCTGCCCTTGAGTGGTTTTGCTCCAGGGATATGGGTAATTATAGATTTTTTTAAAAAAAATATTAAAGTAAATTAAAAGTTAGGTGGGGGAGGGGGTTTGATTTAGGGGTTAATTCTTACTTTATCCTGGACAACCCCTTTAAGCATTTTATGTGATGGGTCCACTTTAAATCTGGTATTGTGTCACAAACCATGGCTGTAGCACATGTGGAATTATCTAGCCATATTCAAAATTTGTTGTTTTTTGTTACTTTTTAGGGGAGGGGGGAGAGATTCTTCATAGACTATGTTTTTTACAGTATGCAATCTTGGGATTTATAAGCAACAACAATATCAACAGGAATAACCTGGGGCTATTTTTGCACCTCCTGTTGATGGCAGGTTTTCATTACTTATGTTTGATTTGGACAGATGCCCTCCAGTTTTATGTTTATTTAAGCAGCCAAACAATATTAAAAGAAAAAAAAACAGAGCAGATTGCACACCCAACACGCTCAGATACACAGACATTCAATGTGGCATCAGATCTCTCTAAATCAGTTAAAGTGTACCCGGATCATCATAAAAACTTCACGCGCTATGTGAGATTTATACAGCAACCTCTGATTGCTGTTGCGAATAAGGGTACAGATGCTGCACATTTGGTGGAAATGCACCCACCACCGCCCCTTTCGGATAAGAGTGTGCAACCTCATTAAGAGGGTCACTAGGGTTACTCTGGATGATGCTGCAGTCCCTTTCCTTCTTTGTATGTTCCCATGCAAGATTCAAAAACATGTGCATAGGCGGATTATTTTCCTGTTGGTGTCGGCTAGATTGGTCATACCAAGGCTATGGAAGTCCCCTGCACCTTCTACTATGGCATCCTGGCTGCAGGAGGCTTTGTACATCCACCGAATGGAGGATCTGTTAGCTTTCTATCTACTATCTATTTTTTCTATCTACTTGATCCTCCAAATCTTCATTTAATACATGTACCCCCCTCGTGATTGCTACCCGGACTTTGTCTGCTAGGAACCAATGTTATCTTAGTGGTTTGTTTACTTGTGTTATTTATTTTACTTGATGCTCTGCTGGGACAGAGTGACACACGACCTGCTCCCCCGTTTTGCCCTTTCACTCCCACCTAACTGGTTTCTTTTTCCCTCCAGTTCCTACCTTACATACCCTTTCCCCCCTTTAGAACCATGTATATACTCTTCTTTACGGTAAAACCAATATAAACTTTTAATGAGAAAAAATTTTACGTGAAAATTAAAAAAACTTTTTAATATATCCTTAAGAAATCAGTTTCCTTCTCCATTTATTAAGAAGAGTTAAAGTGATAGCGGAGATAGGAAAGATGCTGTTTCTGCTGCAAAAGTCGCACTAATAGCTGCAGTTGCTACACTCTAGTATTCTGTAAGTGAGGGAACCGGTCTAATTACATAGAATAAGGGAGTAAATCAGATAACAGCCTTCAAATCTCCATAGTTCTGTGTGCAGCGGGCTACAGACTAGATGTAAACAAACATTCTAAGTGAAGCCAAGGAGGAAAGCAGCCTAATAACAAAACAGATTTTCTTAAAAAGGACCTTTCACGTCCTCATAGATGTGCAGTATTATATACGGACAGGCAACTAACTGTTGGATTCTTTCTCCGTATGCATCCTAGTGCTGGAGATATTGGTGGCATTAGTTTTGGCACCAAAATCTCCCCACTGTCAGAAAGAAGGGTCTTGCAGCTCAGCGTCATCACTGGGTTGTGAGAACTGTTCCCCCGACAGTGCAAGACTATGGAAGAGCTGCGATGACACTAAGCTTTAGGGCCACCCCTTCTAACAGGGCGCATACTGAGAAAGGCGACAGTGCCCTGAATTTAGTATATAATACCACACATCTAGGAGGGCATGAGAGGTCCTCTCAAATAAAGATATGGTACAAAGTTTCTTCTTTTGACATGTGCTATTCAGTTATGAAAAGTTGTGTTATAAATGGAGGTACAAATAAACATAGATTTCTAAAAAAACTAAGCACCTGGAGGATGACCTTAAAGTGGTCGTCCAACTGTGTTTTACTGACACCCTAACCTTATAAAGTCATAAGAGTGTGGTGTGTTTGTTTTCTATTACAGCATTCACCATTTGTGATATTATTAGGTTGGATGAGACCATAGCCAATATATCTATATTAGTTATCAGTTAGCTAGTTTTATACGTAAAATGGGGAAAGTGGGGGTAACAACCTTTTGTTATTCACTAGGCCTCTGGTCACCATGACAACCCCTTGTCTCTCTGTGATTGCATCAATGGGGATAGGGATGTAGTTAATAACACAAGGCACTGTATGGAGCTATAATGAAGTGCCCATAGCCTGCTACAGTCTCATACAGTGTTGCTCCAGAGATCGGAAATATTCTTGTCTATATGTAGATGCTATAGCCTGTACAGGCCTAATACTATTCATCATTAAAGGGGCTGTATCAGCAAAATTATGCTGTATGAGCCCCACATATGCCTGAATAGCCTTTAAAAAGGCTATTCAGGCACCGCTAATCTTATTTTAAACCCCCAGCCCCCGTTTTAAAATAATACCCTAAAAATGAATACGCAAATGATACTTACCCGTGCACGGTGGGCGGTCGTGCACTCTCCGACATCATCTTGCTATCATGCCTTCCTCTTCTTTCTTCTGCCAGCGACGCCCTCTCGTTCTGGCTCTTCCATGCCTTCATCTTCTGTTATTCCAGAATGAAGAGGTTCGCAAGTGTACTGCGCATGCAAGGGGAACTTAGAACTACTACAGAAATGGCCCCGGAGCGCGCACAGTAGCGCTCCAGAGGGAGCTATACTGCGCACGCGCAGGATTTGAAGCAAACCCGCCGGAAGAACAGAAGATCAAGGCGGGGAAGAGCCAGGCCTGAAGGGCATCACTGGAAGAAGAAAGAAGAGGAAGGCATGACAGCAAGATGACGTCGGACAGTGCACGACCACCCACCGTGCACGGGTAAGTATCATTTGCACATTCGTTTTTAGGGTATTATTTTAAAACGGGGGAGGGGGGTTAAAATAAGATTAGCGGTGCCTGAATAGCCTTTTTAAAGGCTATTCAGGCATATGTGGGGCTCATACAGCATAATTTTGCTGATAGAGCGCCTTTAAAGATTTGCTACAATTGAACCCATTCTAGGCCTAAAGTTTACTTACAGGTCATACCTTTTGCCATGTCAGAGAGAGTGATGGCCTTCCACTCAACATTAAACATGCCTCATACATACATATAATATACACACACACTCTTTTTGTTAAACGGTAACATACTTGAAACAGTTTTCCTCATAGATACTGTTCCAGACCTTCCAAGCGTCAGCTCCTTTGTAACCAGTGTAACGTTCAGGATTAATGAGCAAGTCAACGTATTCTGCATCTGGTGACTCCTCATCTGAAAAGAGACAAGACAAGTGGACAGCCATTCAACATTCACTTTACATTAGAGTGCAACACAGATCAAGTTTACAAATTATTATATTATATATTTCACTTAAGAAAACAATAAGAAACGCCCAAACTCCCTGTAACCTACCATCATGCTCACAGAAGTTATCATCTGTAGAATCGTCATGTTGATTCCATTGAAAGAAAGCCTCCTGGGCCGCTTCACTGTAAGAAGACACAGAAATGAAGATTTTATGCCTCACAGTACTGACATGCAGATTATATCTACTATATTTATCATGTACCATTGACCAGAAGTGATTCAGGGGCGTCCACAGCACATTTATCCAAAACAGAAGTGAAATATAGTCATCTTACAACACAATCTTTTAGTAGGCCCACTTGAAACTGAGGAATTAATCTGACTGTCTGGGATATCGCATTTCAGAGAACTGGTGCAGCTCAAAGAAAGAAATATTGGAGTCAGAAGTGGAAGGCTATGATCATGGAGGAGGTATAAAGTTTGGGCCCTTCGTGAAGAGCTTCCCAAAAAGTGATGTAAATAGTGTATAGAAAGAAATCACTACTGACAACTTCATATGAAAAGCTTGGGACTCTTCAGTACGGTCTTTTTCAATCACTGTACATTGTTCCCATCAGGAATATGACCCTGATGGAGGGGTATGTAACCCAACATCTTTATCAGTGGCCTCCATACAGTTTATAGATCAATGGAAGCTGTTGCCTGACTGGTTGGGTCACACAGCCTCCCATCAGTAGTCATGTTCTGAACAGGAACATTGTACTAAGTGAAGACTATACGGCTATGGGGGATTAGGGGGGCACTTCTCGTATTTCCGCCATTTGTCGTATTAACTTTAAGAAGAGCGACTTCCAGTAACATTTACAGCACTTACAGGAAAATCTTGATAAAGTAGCCAAACCGATATACGTAGAGCACAGGAAGGGTGGTAGACAGAGATGAAGAAGATAGGGAGGTATAGCACAGTGGAGAGCTTTGTGGGTGACAGTGGAAGGTTATTCCGTGTAGAGTAGTGGTTGGACAGAGGAGCCTGGTGCATTCAGAATAGGGGATAGTTCAGCCAGGGGAAGACACATTAGTTGCAAGTTACAGTAGGAGAGACCAGAATGACCCAGTGCTGCTGCTACAGTGAAAAAGGACAAACTCTAGAGATATTTGTGAGTTGCATCTCACATGAGCGTGCAGATCTGAGCCAAACATAATCTCAACACAGTGTGTGTCCTCCTTAGGTTTTAGTAGAGGATTCTACGTGTAACACAAGGAACTGTTTTTTGTTTTTGTTTTTTTTTAATCAGAACAACCCCATCAGGTGGCGGCATTGGCAATCAGCTAACTGCAGGACATACCACCAACGATACTATCCATGATACTGTGGACAAAACACATTACATACCCACCAGTCAAATGAGTGGATGCAACTCTTTGCAGTGGCTCTCTACTCTGACTAACCGAGTGAGTGTCCTTTGCCTATAGGACAATGAAACACTCAAAATAGAACAGCCCCTTTAAAGGCCCACGGTTTGGGGTTTTTTGTTTTTTTTTTTTTTAAATGGAACATGCTGCCTTTTCATACTAACATGTGTAAAAAGGGATTTCAAAATGAATCCCTTATATTAATTTTAAAGGGGTTTCTGGCCCTTTGATATTGATGTCATACCCAGGTGTTAGACCTCACTAATCCTAAGGATAGGACATCAAAATAATGAGAAAGTAAAAAAATCAATAAATAAATACAAACAACCTTTAACTTTTTGTTTTCACTTTATTGGTCCCAGAATGAGATAAATAAGCTTGTTTGCTCCAAAATAACAAGCGCCTCCTGCTGTGGTTCATAGAACCCATTACAAAATGAGAGCACCATACTCCTGAGAACACTGTATATAAGCTGCTGAGAACAGCTATGCAGAGAATGATGCAGGAAACAGACAGCGCTGTTCTCTATAGTGGCCATATCAGGTACTGCAAATGAGCTCCTATTTATTTTAATGGGAGCTAAGCTGCAGTGATGCAGTTCAGCCACTACATGTAGAGCGGAGTTGGCTGCTTCATTCTCTGTGCATCAGCTGCTGAGAACACCTAAATCACGCCAATGCTGGTAGTCAGATCCCCAAAAACCTGATATTGTAGCTTACCCTTAGGATAGAGCATCAATATTTCTAGCTGGGAAAACCCCTGTAAATGTAAGGGACTATCCTGGGTATAGCCCTTCACTGTAAGTAGGTCCTTCAAGATTCACACTTACCTCAAGGACTCATCCACTGCACCCAGTCTCTGCTCCTTCTCACACTCCAGTTCTCCATTGCCCATGTTTGCCGTTTCTGTATACTATAAAATACAATGGAAATCATATACTATTATTAACTCACAAAACAAATACCAGAATAGTACAGCTTCCAGTTAGTCAGCAGATTCTTAGGATTTATAGCAATAATGCTTCATATGTCATATACTGTATAGTAATTTGGGTTTCAGTTCCTCACTATTTCCAAGGTACTCCAAGGATTATTTCATGTACAATAACACCACCAAAGTACAATGGCCGGCATCACCCAGTTTAGTTAAAACCACATACCCAGGGGTGTCACTTTAAAAGCGTGCAGAAGAAGCAGTTGCTACCAGGCCTCAGAACACATAAAACATTGCACTAATCCAAATGGCACTGGGTAACTTCAAGCTATACCTCTGCCTACACCATAAAATACAATGACAAGCAATAGCCAAATGGTTTATTTGTTGGCTCCAAAAAAAAAACCAAAAAAACATATTGTATAAAAAAAAATAAAATTCATAAAGATGGAGCTGTAATGCAGAATAAAAAAAATACATCTTTTGGTTACTGTAGAAGCAGTGCTACAAGGTAAGGTCATTAGTTTGATACTGATTTTGTTGCTGACAAACTCCATTTAAGTAGCACAAGTCCCTCTCCTGTCCTGATAAAAGGGCTGGGCAATTACAACCCAAACCAAAATGCTGATTAATTGAACATTTTAACTTAATTACAATTAATGAATGATTATTTTAGGACACTCCCCATTTCACATGCCACACCCTCTATTAATACACCGTAACACTGAAACTTGGTTTCCGTTATTCTCATATCAGTGATCCTGACCGGATAGTGTACAGTTAGTGACATAGCCTTTAGATCAGTGGTTCTTAACCTTGTTTGAGGTCCCAAACCCACCAGTTTCATATTCACATTCACCGAACCCTTCTTTAGTGATAAATCAAATATGATTTTTTTCTAAATTCAAGACATAGGTATATGGTTTTTTTTTTTTTTTACTGGTACACAAAATGAACCGTGCATATGGCCTAGGGTTCGATTGAACCCTGGTTAAGAACCACTGCTTTAGACAATGCCAGTATGGGACAGGATAGCATGGATGCAAAATAATTGAAGTCAATTGACAGGAGCAAGTTCACATTGATTAATGGAGATGATTTTCAATGTCAATTATTTTCAGTTAATTGTCCAGCCCTACCGGATCGTTTCCTACAGTTTATCAGTGCAGGTAAAAATCACAATTGGCAGCATCAAAAATGTTCCAAGAACTCTGAGGTCAATGATATATAAACACAGCTAGAACACCAGGCATGGATGCAATGGCTCATAAACAACTGGCGGATAACCTGCAAACATGGATTAGGCTTTTCTTTATGGCTTTCCAAAATATTCATTAAATCTCCCTGGCACCAGCCTTGCCAATCCTATAATCTTTCTAGAACACCTCAAAATATCATGCAATGTACACTTTACACGACCTTCACAAATGTGATAAACCCTCTCCAAATAAAATGCAATGTTAGTGACCCAAAGCCACCTCTTATCCTGCTATGGTTAACCCCTACAGACCTATTAGGTACATAAAAGGTTTATGGTACAGAGGCAGTAGCTCAATCCAGCTCACAAGCATAAACAATAGCAAGACTGCATTGTGTGAATATATCCCAATAATAACAGTGCACCCTATTCTTTGGATTACAGCAGAAACAACATCAGAAGTTACATTTCCTATCCGATACCTCTTGGACAGTAATAACATTCACCCAGTTCAAAATCACCGCAGACGAAGTCACGGGTAAAAGCTAGTACTGCATAAAGTCTTTAGGTTCTGCAGCAGCCAATGTCAGAAAGCACTGGAAATTATCATATACACTGCTCAAAAAATAAAGGGAACACTCAAATAACACATCCTAGATCTTAATGAATGAAATATTCTCATTGACTATTTTGTTCTGTTGAATGTGATGACAACAAAATCACACAAAAATCATCAATGGAAATAATAAAAAAAAAAAAAAAAAAAAAAAAAAAAAAAAAAAAAAAAATCAGGCCTGGATTTGGAGTTACCCCCAAAATTAAAGTGGAAAAACACACTACAGGCTGATCCAACTTTGATGTAATGTCCTCAAAACATGTCAAAGTGAGGCTCAATAGTGTGTATGGCCTCCACATGCCTGTATGACCTCCCTACAACACCTGGGCATGCTGCTGATGAAGTTGAGGATGGTCTCCTGAGGGATCTCCTGCCAGACCTGGACTAAAGCATCTGCCAACTCCTGGACAGTCTATGGTGCAAAGTGACGTTGGTGGATGGAGCAAGGCTTGATGTCCCAGATGTGCTCAATCAGTTTCAGCTCTGGGGAATGGGCGGGCCAGTCCATAGCTTTAGTACCGTCATCTTGCAGGAACTGCTGACACACTCCAGCCACATGAGGTCTGGTATTGTCCTGCATTAGGAGGAACCTAGGGCCAACCACACCAGCATATGGTCTCACACAGGGTCTAAGGATCTCATCTCGGTACCTAATGGCTGTCAGGATACATCTGGTGAGCACATGGCTGTGCGGCCCTCCAAAGAAATGCCACCCCACACCATTACTGACCCACTGCCAAACCGGTCATGCTGAAGGATGTTGCAGGCAGCAGATTGCTCTACACGGAGGCTGTGCTATGTGTTAAATCCTACAGTGTGGCAAAAAACATCAGAAAGTGTATTTCTCTGAACCAGTAGTCATTGTTTGGAAGTCATACTGAAGTTTGCATAGGAAGGCATGGAGTCTTGATCTCCAGTTCATTGAAAAACAGTGCGAATTGGCAGGTTAGAACAGAGAAAACAAGGGTCAGCACCACAGCAAATTTCTGCAGCAGGAACTGAACTAAGTTTTTTGCCAAAGAACCACAAATATAGAAACAATGGGGGTCAAAAAAAAAAAAAAAAGTGATCCTTTAAATTGATGTCTGCTAGCTTTAAGATTTTGCTTAAAAGCCACAATAATAGAAAGTGTCAGAACTTTCTAATATACTTTGTGCATCAATGCTTCACCATTTTAAATATATCTGTTGCATACAAACTTTCATTTCTTTTAACACCAGAAACCTGACACAAAACGTCATTCCTGTACAGAAAGTGGAGAACAAATGCAAAGATAAAATGCAATGATGTAAATGTCAGTCATCAGACCCCATCTGCTGATACAGTATATAAGTCATTAGGAAAGTACAGGCTAACCACTATATGAGCGAGGAGGACGGCATTCATAATTCTGCTGGTTGGCGCTGATGCAAGATTCAAGTATAGATGCAAGAGTCCGTATACTCTAAAGCCTGCAGCTCTGCAAATAAGAGAGGCAATATACACTACTTATATGTAACCTCGCACAATAAAAAAAACGTACTCGTCATGTAATAGATTTAGTGACATCACCATGCTAAACTTAAAAAAAAAACAAAAAAACGCAAATATTAACCGAGGCAACCAGCCAGCCAACAGTTCCCTGTTATTTCCCTGTTGCGGTTCTATTGTACTTATTACTTATTAGTAATGTAAACTGCAGATGAAACAATTATAGACAAGTAGCCTGGGGCAAAGGTTTTGTGTCTGAAGGGGCCCCCCTCCCCCATCCCTAAGACACAGAAGAAGATTTATACTACATACTTCCCCATTAAAAAATACAATAAAATGAAGTCATTTTTCAGTTCTACTCAGTCCATTTCTTCGAGAGTTGGGTGACTATGTCCAGCTTCCATTGGGTGTTATCTAACTATCCTCAAAGCCTGAACTACAATTCTGCTTAGTTACAGAATATTACACAACCACTGTGATATCCATTCATACCTAGGTATGATGACAACCAATAGAAGCACCATCATCAACCGGGAGGAATTGATACAGAAAGTATATTGAAAAAAATTGTATAACCTTTTATTGTGCAAACAATAACATTTGTCTCTTAATATTGGTCTGAAAGTGGACAACCCCTTTAATATTCTCCATTATGAAACATGGGATGTATTGCTGCAAAACTAACTTGTGTAGCAACCTATGAGGGTGCCGTAATAGTAGCAATGCCGATATTCACTTAGCTTTTCTATGGAAACAACTCTAACTAGGTTGAATAAAACCAAGGGAAAAAGGAATAACTTTTGTTCACAGCTCAACCTATGTTTCTTTATAAGAAATAGATTTTTAACCCTTTGAGAGTGTAAATACACCATTTGTCAGATAGGAGCTGCTTTATATCCTCGCGCACACAAAGCATCTTTCATGATTCATCACATCATTTATATCAAGTTACAGAGCGCTCCCATGATGACCCCGGCTCTTATTTCTCTTTAGGCTCCATTGCGCAGACCAATTTCCCTCCAATTGAGCAAAGCTGTGCTGCAATTGCTTGCACAGCGGGTGTCCAAGAGTGTCACTATTCCGGGGAAAACAAAAGGGACATGGGTCCTTTCCTCCTTGTGATTGACAGGAGGTCAAACCTCACTGACCACTTTTATAACATCCTAGCAATACGCCAGTACTACATACTGGCTTAAAAAAAACAAAATTAGGATGTGATGTAACCCTACTGTACTACTGCTGCAGGTCGTGCAAGGCTCGTGTAGTGCAGACAGACTGGAGCCCTGGCCTATTGCAGCCAGTTAGATTCCACCAAAGCAAGCTAAAAAATATATAAGCTGGAAGATGACTGGTTGCTGTTAAACTTCTTTTCTGCACTAGACTTCTTACATAAAGCCTTATTTCATTTGGTAGGACTCATAACACTATACGTGACCCTCAGAATACTATACGTGACCCTCAGAATTAGGTTAGATTTACACATGTCATCCAGCACACAACTGGAAAATGTGTGCCATTTGTCCACATCCTGCTGTCACAAGACCATTTTATAGTACAATTTAGCAAAAAAAAAAAAAAATCTAAAATGTCAGACATATCACACACACAAGTCTCAGTTGCACAGCACTTCCATTGCATTCTTTTTTACTGCGATGAGACCGTGCTGACAGCATTAGATACAATCTTGTCTCATGACCAACGTCACTGTACACTCCTAGACTCATTATCAAGCTTTACCAGTTCTTATTAAGCTGTAAGGCGATATTTAAAAAAAATAAATAAATAAATCACAGTTTATGTAGACGCATCCCTTATCACAAGTACAGGCCGTGTCTTCTGCTGCAGATTACCAAGAGGAAGGAAGTTTTGCAGAGATAATTGTCTTTACAACATACAGGAAAAAAAAGCCCACATGGTTATGAAAGGCGCCATTATTAGAAGATATTGATCAGCATCTTTACAAATGGATCTTATCTGCCCTCAATGTTCTGCAGAAGCAAGCAAGCAAAGAAGACAAATACACAAAGTTGTCACAGCTACAGCAAACACACAAGCCAGGGGCACAACCTCTGCAAACATTCATTAACACAATGCTTACAAGGAGGACTCTGCCACACACTCCAAAATGTAATATATTCAACAGGGCACACAAGACGCTGGACTACAACCTGTGACTCTCAAAACTAGGAGTACCAGTATTATAATGAAATATACAAATATAAAAGCAGGAATAGTGTGGCAAGAACGGAGAGGAACCATTCAGAGAAGTGTTTGAGGCATTCTCACCCTCTCCCAATTTTCAGCCCCTACAAGACCATTCTAAAAGTCCAATAACCTTTTTACATCTGAGACTACATATTGCTGAAAATCTGTGTTTTTGTTGCAGATTTTGTAAGCAGAAGATAAGGAATGGGAAATATATAGCAAGCAGCTATACCTCTCCCTATTGCAAAATCCACTGTAAACTATTAATAACTTATTCTTAGACCCAGATGTTCCAGAGATCCGCTGCTGGAAGACACCACAGTGCTCCTGCGCCCTGCAGCCTCAGCTTTGTACCAGTGAGGTCACATTTTTCAGTCACAGCTGCAGCCCAGGCCTATTGAAGTGAATGTGGCTGAGTGGTAATACTTACACCTACAATATGTGTAACGTCAGTTAAGGGGCCACACACTGGTGGGGGTCCCAGCAGACACCCACTGATCAGATATTGATAACCTAAGTATTGATATACTAAGTCCAAGCCATTAATAGTTCAAGACACTGAAACTCTCCTTTAGACTAAGGCCCTCGCTGCAAAAATGCAACTTCTTATGTTGCAGATTTTTGCTGTAATTTTTATTTTTTTTTAGCCAAAGCCAGGAGTGGATTGAACAGAAGGTGGAAGTATAAGAACTTCCTATATACTTCCTATTCCTTTTGTAGCCATTGTTAGCTTTGGCTCAAAAAACACAGCAAAATCTGCAACAGAAAAAGCCGTGTTTCCACAATGTGGGGCCTTATTAAATCTATAGGGAAAACACAAGCATTTCCACAGGTAAAACTGATTTGTTGAATTTTTCAAAAATGCATGTGCTCTTGGAAACGTGACGTTCACACAGCTTTTCTTTTATCTCACAATATGTGGATGGTATTTTCCAGAATATCCTTCACTTTGCTACTACTGTTAAACGCATAGTTTTTTTCTGCTGCATTAGTGCAACATGGGGCCTTATGCCAGAGCATGCAGGAAATATTTCAGGACTTGGTGGGATTTCTTTGGCAAGGTGTACTATCATGCTGACAGCACAACACTATGTCACATCGTTCTTTTAATAAACCACACCACTTTTGTACCTCATTTACTGCCTCAACAAATCAGCACATAAAAGGATGATAAATCAAAACTGGTGCAAAGAATAGTTGCTCATGGCAAGCAGATTCCACCTCTCACTTTGGAACAATGACACAAGCAGATGCCATGGACATATGAACCACTTTCCTCTGCAAACAGAGATGCTGTCTTTCTCGTATGCAGCAGATTCGCAGTGAGAAATAATGTCCACCACTTGCACGCAGTCGTTTCCAGGTTACACATGTGGGTATTCACTTCTGATAACATTATTAGCTCGAAAATATGGCTGAAACAGCAGCTGCCTCATTTATCTGATGGGACGGAGAACACAGATTCTTTATTTTATAGGTTTCTGCTGAATCTCAACTAACTGCTGCTTTGGAACACGCCACAAAATCTTGCCCATACACAACTTAAAACCATTACATGGCAAATGGAGATCAGTAAGGCCCGGTTCATATCTGCGCTTGGGTTTCCATTCAAGGAGTCTGCTTAGGGACCCCCTCCCCGAAAGGAAACCTAATCTGCATTAAAAAAGCAGTTACTTCAGGAAACCCGCAGATCCTATAGATCAGGGATAGGGAACGTACAGCTCTCCAGCTGTTGCAAAACTACAACTCCCAGCATGCATACTTGCTCTACTGTTCTTGGAACTCCCATGGAAGTGAATGGAGCATGATGGGAGTTGTAGTTTCACAGCAGCTGGAGAGCCAAGGTTCCCTATCCCTGCTATAGACTATAAAGGGGTCCATGTGGTTTCCACTCGGTGTCCGACAAAATACGCTGAGAGAAAAGTGCTGCTTGCAGGACTTTTCTATCCGTATTTTTCATGCGGAGAGGGGAACAGAATGACCTGAACGTAGATGTGAACTGGGCCTTAGTCTAGCCATAATTGAATAATGGTTCCAGATTATCAAATATTCTGGATTATAACAGAAGTAACCTGCAAGAAGGGAGTACACTGCACATGCACCAAACCTCAGACATATACACAGTTAAACCAAAGGTGTATTTCTCCAGCTTCAGAGAACAGGAGCACTTGAGATGATAACAATGAGATTCATCAGGCTCATCTCTTAATAAAATTTTATATAATATATATATAAATTTTTGGTTGCAAATTTTGTAGATGGTTTAATGTCATAAACTGTCCTGACAGGTCCCCTTTAAAATCCGCAGTATATTGCAGATTTATGCTGGAAGCACTTGCCAGGCTTTAACAAAAAATAAAATCTTGATTTTCCGATGCCAGGTTAAAGGAATTTTACAGTTGTGGAAAGAAGAAAATAAAAAAATAGAAAAGCTCACCTTAAATCCGGGAGATTTTATGCCTGCTGGAACTGCATCCTAGGATACAATGCAGAGGAATAATATATAGTGAATAAGCAATAATATAGTTATCAATGAACATACATTATATTTTCTCAATTTCAGTTCTCATTAGAACCGAAACTTCTCTTCTCATCTCTTTGGTGTGTGCGTGTGTATATATACATCTGATTGGTAAGAGGGGTGATAAGATGAACAAACATTCCTGAATCCCCTTCTCTACAGTTACTGAAGGTTGCACAGGGGAATATATGACAGTCACAGGCTGCCCCATTTGTCCTGCTCTCACCTGCAGCCTTTCTCCATTCTCTTGCAGAGATATAGGATATAAAAGTTTTTCTTTCTGCCCTTACATTTTATCTCTGTATTGATCAAACATTGTGATGATGGGCTTTCATAGAATACAAAGATCTAATTTGTAACTTATATTTTACACGTAATACGTCCCAAGCAATGAATGACAGGGATACTAATCTTTAACGTTTGAGGCTGCACTACTGAAAATTCTAACAACATTACTGTCAGTTGTCACACATATCCGAATCAACATGTACACAGATATCCCAAAAAATAAATGCATGACTTTATAAGTTTGTTGTTTGATACAGGCCTAAGCGTCAAGTGAACCGTTTCTATCTTTACAGGTGTGTTTTTATGCACTCAGCTAATATAATCACCTGCAGGTCGGCCTTCTTCTCCAGCTGTTGCTATACTACAGGTCCCCATGGGATACTGTAAGCAAGGCAGCAGCTGGTAAGTGAAAGGTTTCCTACCCAGGAGTGAGTCAAGCAAATGGGATCTAGAAAACTTACAGTTTGTCAGCTGTTGTCATATATATTTAAGGGTTAGACAAGCCATTTGCAATTCCATTTGCAGTCAGACTGCAGGACAGGGCACACAAGGAATTACAGGCAGGCAGCAGTGCTTACCGTAGGACAAGGTTGCACAGCACAGTCTCTTATTCCACAATGGCTGTTATCTTTCCAGAAAGGACACGGTTTCTTCAGGTTTACCTAAAATCATAAGATACAATATTGGATTGACACGTAAAAGATTGCTATAACTCCAATATATGGCAATGAAAATGACACAAAGGAAGAAACTGTAGTAAAAGCACAACAAAGACATATCGTGCATGCAACTAAGTAGCAATGGAAGAAAATTCCTTTAAATCTGCAGCAATGAGACTCGAAAAGACATAATGTGGCTTCATGCACAAGCCAATGAGAAGACTGTAAATGTCCTAAATCTAGCCATTAAAATATAGCACTGCGAGATGGGGGGTCACATATGAATTACCTTGTAGTATCTGAAATAATCAGTTTCCAAAAGTTTTTGCAGTTTGGGAAATAGCATTTTGTTATTAAATTCGTCAATAGTTTCCACATCACACGTGCAGTCGTCTAGGTAGCCAGCAACCTAGAAGAGGAAAAAAAAAAATTCAAGTGTTATACAGTTGTTACAACTTTACAAGCAACTTGTAGGGAAAGGTTTAACAAGAAATGCCTAATATACTGGGGTTACCAGGACCACAACACTTCATTGGAGGGGCTGCTACGGGATGTCCACCATACGTTCACATCCCACCAAGGTTTTTAAAGAAAACTGTCTGTCTTCTTACAAAAACAGCCATACAAGGGTTGTATCAGTTACTGCCATTTCAGCTCCATTGAAATAAATCTTATATGACTAGGTTATCATACTACCAAGTGTAATCCAATGCTTGTGAGGGGTCAATAACATTATGGTAGATTGGATAGCTATGTCCACGTCTACACCAGAGCTTTACTTCATATTTGTTCATCATATAGAGAAAATATTGCACCATCCTGCAACTTTGGCGCCATTATCGTACTCTTATAGATTTCAAGAAAACTTCCAAGGCAAAACATATAAACAAAGGTGATGTAACTAGTGTGAAAGTCAGATCATGCGACTTAAGTGGACACGCAGGTCACATACGTATATTAGTACAGTAATAAAGAAGTCGGACTCTGCCATCTCATCAGAAGTATATCAAGAAATTACCAATGAAGATAGACATGATCAGAGGCTGCAATATAATACTATATACACATATCATCACCAGATAGATTCCGCTCCATATTACTAATGAAGACAGACATGATCAGGGGCTACAATATAATACTATATACACATACCATCACCAGATAAACCCCGCTCCATATAACCGATGAAGATAGACATGATCAGGGGCTACAATATAATACTATATACACATATCAACACCAGATAAACCCCGCTCCATATTACTAATGAAGACAGACATGATCAGGGGATGTTATAGTATACTATACACACATACCATCACCAGATAAACCCCGCTCTATGTTACCACTGAAGCTTATAGACGTGATCAGGGGCTACAATATACAATATACTATAGACACATCATCACCAGAAAACCCCCTCCATATTACCACTAAAAACAGACATGACCAGGGGCTGCACTCTCATACTATATACACATATCCTACCAGATAGACCCCCTCCATATTACCTTGCAGAAACAGCTGTGGGCAGCAGAGCCCGGCTGGTGCTGTTGGGCCTCCCATGGCAGCAGGCAGGACAGAGTGATGAGGAGGATGAGGGATCTCATGTCCACACTGAGTCCCTGCAGCAGCAACATCACAGAAAGCTCCAGCTGAACCCGGAAGAGGCCCTGAGCAGGGGGGCGGTCTCACGGTGACGTCACGCATGACGTAAACGTGTGCAACGACCGGTACGTGTCCATAAACACATAGACGCCACGCCCCGTCCTCTCCGCCGCTGCTGGGTGGGGACGAAGGAGGAGACAGAAGGAGGGGGAATCCTCTCATGACGGGAGGCCTTGCGTCATCGTATGGGAGCTTCACCAGAATGTCACCACAATAAAACAATGGTTCCTGGGAAGTAAACGCGTTGTACGTGTAAATCATAGGGCTGCTGCCTATAGGGCTCACGGACATTAAGAAATGAGTTGTACTAAAATATATTAGCAAAAACTGCCACACCTGTCCAATGGTTGTGTCTGGTATTACAGTTCAATTCTATTTACTGGTAGAATGCATAAGTGGTGGTTATTTTATCCAAACTTGCCAACTTTCCCGAAATGTCTTGAAGGCCGACATAAGAAGGGGTGACCTGACGTCCTGAGAGATTGGGCGAATCTCCAACACAATGCTCCTGCACCAGCTGGTCTGTTAGTGATAATATATGGAATATGGGCCAGTCACATTATAAAAAAAGAAGCCTGATCAGTACAGTTTATGTCCATGCCACAAGTAAGGGGGTAATACATCCCCAAAAGGGGTACAGGGAAGTTTCTAGACCACCTCCTGTTTTATTAAAATACCGTACACTTGGCCAAAGGCTGTGCTGTATACACAGTCAGTTTAGGGTGGTTTGCTTAGACGGCACAGATTGGAAAAGGACTGAACAACTTGAAGCAAACTCTGACCCCAGCCCACTACTCACCTGGCAAACATACCAACTCCGCCATTATCTCACCACCCTTGAGCCGACCAGGGAATTTGGGAAGGCATCCACTCCGTTCAAAACACTGCACACTTCAACCGGATCCATCTGACATGGCCAATCATATATAACATCCAGCACACCACCTAGGTACTATCAGGATTGGGAGGCTAAGCTGGCCATCACATTGACCCAGGTAGACTGTCTTTTTGTACTCTCATCCAGAGTTTAGGAGGCAGGGTGCAAGATCATGTCCAGATGATATAGAGTCCAAGCCCGCCTGCCCTCCCTGATGTCCTCAGTTTCCTCTATCTTCTGGCTATTACATCCACAATCACCGACCACCCATTGCCATTTTCCCTGGGCCTCTTTCTCCTCTACTTCATCACCATTCTTCTTTACACATAACAGATATCTGTGGTTCATCACCTCATCAATGCCACGTGTTCATGTGTCTCAGCTATGTGGTAGCAGTCTTCCACACAGCCAATGAGCCGGTAGTTCAGCAGGGTACAGAAAGGGCAGTGAATGGACAACCTTACTTCAAAATAATGAAGACTATCGATCACCGCATATGTTGTTATGTATCCAAGGTCTTCAGGGTGCACAGCCAATAAACTCCGGACCCGTTGAGCTCCAAATTCCAATGCAATGCAAGAAATCGGTCTGCACTCCTGCTGTTCCCTTAAAATTTTATCTTTAATGTATCATATTAAAACTTGATATACATGGCAGGCATATATCAAATTTTAATATGATACATTAAAGATAAAATTTTAAGGGAACAGCAGGAGTGCGGACCGATTTCTTTCGCATTGCATTGGACAACCTTACTGCTTCTGTCCATGGCACAGATGAACAATTGCTGAAGACCTGGTTGGCCTGATTTATGCTCCTCAAGTGTACACTTGCTTAGGATGGGTCATTGAACCTGCAGTCAGAGGAAGGAGGATGCCCGGCTGCTCTTTTTGGGTCTTCATAAGTATAATACTGCATGTGGGAAGGGGGACGACTGTGGATCATATAATACTGTGTTGGGGGGAGGGTACTGTGGAGCATATAATACTGTGGGAGGGGGCTACTGTGGAGCTACAGTGGCAACTTGGCACATCCTGCCCAGGGATCCATAAATTGAAGACTACTGCCGCCACTGGAAGCAGAGGCCCACAGAGAGCTGAGGTGAGAGGGCGCAGATGAGTTGAAACCATGGTGAATAGTATGAATAAATAGTTCAATGCAAGTATGGTGAAGCAGTGAGCAATCTGCTCCCTGCTTGACCATTCTGCCCGTTTCGGGAGCTATAGGCGCAATGTAATGAGGTTGTGTCTGAAGCCACCAGAAATAGAAGAGAAGAACCACAAGGGAACAAGGAGAGGTGAGTATTAGTTTTTTTATGTTTTTTTTTATACCAGGAGAAGGACACAATATTGTGGGGGCAATTGCAGGAGGGAATTCAACTGTGGGGGCAGATGGAGGGGGGACATTAAATGGGGGGGGGCAACTAGAGGGTGTATTAGACAGCGGAAGTAGCTTAAAGGGGACATTAAACTGAGGGTGCATCAGGAGAGGGACTTTATACTATGGGGGCAATTGGAGAGGGACATTATAATGTTGGGGCGTATCATATTAGGGTGATTGTAGGGGCGTTATACTGTGTGGGGACACAAAGGGAAATAGATGGGAATGGTGGGGTTAAATTTGTATGAGCACACACCGCACCAAACATCCTTCTTTCTGTCCTGTTGGGGAGTATGCATTTACATTTTGTACAGTTCTGCGGAATACGTTGGCGCTATATAAACAAATTTGTTATTATCCTTTAGTGAATAGCAGTGTCAGACAGGATAACATGGATACAAAATAACTGAAATAATCATGTCAGCAAGTTCACGTTGATTATTTGAGATCACTTCTGGTCTCTGTTATTTTGCGATTACTTTCCCAATCCTAACTTTATGGGACACAGCAGTGGTCTGTAGCACTGTGGCTGTGTGGGAGGGAAACGGGTCTATTTCACTTTTTGGTTTAATAAAAGTAAACTCACTCAGACTTCTGTATATGCAGAGTATCTGACCTGGATACACTGCAGTTTAGTGACTGTGGGAAGGTCATAACTTCCTCATCAGAACTTTGCACGTTCCCAGCGTAGCTGAACTGAAAAGTGTAGATAATACTGGTAAATAATAGTGTTGAAGCATGTGAATCATCCATGTGTTGCCTGATGCAGCTGACTCAAGGCTTTTGCATACGTGTAGGATTCCTGTCTACCTTAATCTACAAACAGTGATTACTCCTGTAGTCAGCCCTTATGTCTCTTCAGGGTATACAGGACAGTTTCTTGCACTAGTCCTCTCACCAATGCTGATTATGGAGTATATAGTGTTGTGCAGCGCGTTGAGACTGTATCATACACAATAGTGTTAGATACATTGGGTCAGCATACAGTATGACATTTAGATAAACCCACTCAGCAGACATTATACATAACAGTCTTAGAAACACTGACTAACCAGATAGCACTATGTGATAATCTTAGATACAATGGCGTCAAAATCTGGTCCAAAAAACTCTGTCTGAACCCGGCCTTATTGTGGTGCTTATTTCTGATGTAGACACACCTCTTTTTAAATGTACACATGTTAGTGTAGATGCGACTTTTTTGGCCATGTGTCCTTTGCCCCTTTTATGTTCAGAAGTGTGCTATTGCTAAAAAAAAAAAAAAAAAAAAAAAAAATATACACAATTGCCCCTTTTTAATGCTTTCTAACCTAATTGGCTCTTGAAAAGGAATCTCCATTTAGGCCTCGCCCTTTACTTGCCAAAAGCAAAAGTGGTGAGAGCAGCATAATAGGGTGAAAAAAAGGTGCAAATGCTTCCTAAATGAAGTGTAGAGTAGAAAAAATACCTCGAAAAGGCACAATATACACCCAAAAAGTTGTAAGTAGCTTATTAAATGTGCCCCACTCACAGCAAATTTAGGCTGAATTCACACAAGGTTTTTTGGACCAGATTTTGACACAGAATGCGCCTCAGAATCCGGTCCAAAAAAACGCCTCCCATTGACTGGGGCCTAATCCGGAGCGGAATGCAGTAACTGTAGGAATGCCGCAACAGTCACGGGTAGCCGTGGGAGGCGTTTATTGGACCAGATTCTGAGGCAGATTCCCGCGTCAAAATCCAGTACAAAAAACCCAGTGTGAATTCACCCTTATTAAGACTGGAATTTTACGTGCTAGTCTTAACAAAGGCCTAGCTGCGCTGGGCTCAGCGGCAAAGAAACTATTGCACATGAGGAAGGACGTAGTCTGATGCCCGAAACACGTTGTGTGAGTTTGTTATTAATAAAGCCATATTTATCAACCAAGCAAGGGGAGCGCAGTTCCTTACCACCAGATTTTTCACCGAATCTGAGTTACTGGTCCTTTTTCTTGCCTTTCTAAATAACATTTTATGAAAAAATTTATATTTACCCATATGATGTGACCACCCCAGGGACATTTGCTGGTTATCTGGTGACGATCTGTTTCCTTGTTTCCGGAAGCAGAACGTCCACTCCATTGTACTTACCTCTCTTCTTCCTTCCAGGCTTCTTCCTGCGGGACAGCTTTTCCCTGTTTTCTGACTGCCGCTGCGTGCTATAGACCCAGCTGTGCTCTGTGCTGCGATAATCCACCTCTACTGCGCAGGCATGGGAGCAGCATCAGAGACCTGCACAGTAGAGGTGGATTATGGGCTACAGAGCAGCGCTGGGTCTATAGCACGCGCCGGCATTCAGAAAAGAAGGAGGGGCCGTCCCGCAGGAGGAAGACTGGAACAAGAGGTAATTATTATTATTATTATTTATATAGCACCATTAATTACATGGTACTGAATATTTGAGGGTTTACTTACAGTACAAAAGATATACAAAACAAATATAATACTAACAATGACCAAATGGCACAGAGGGATAGAGGGTCCTGTTCGCAAGGGCTTACAGTCTATGAGGGGAGAGGGATAGAGACAGTAGGTGAGTGGAGAGACTGTACAGATGGTGGTGTGGTGACGGTAGCATCATTGGAGGTTGTAGGCCTTCCTGAATAGGAGAGTATTCAGGGCCTTCTTGAGCTTGTGATTGTGGGGGTCAGTCTTATGTGTCTTGGTAAGGAGTTTCAGAGTATGGGAAATGCACGGGAGAAATCTTGGAGATAGTTGTAGGTAGAGCAGATAACAGCAGAGCCACATAGGTAAGTACAGATATATAATGGGGTAAGGGGTTAAGCTGAGTGGGTAGGGAAGGGCTGGTAGTTGTAAAGGAGGGGAGGGATACAGGAAGGGGGGGGGGTTGTAAGGTGAGAGGAAATTAATGTGAAAGTTACAAAGAAAGAAGCTGAACCAGTAAACAAATGCAGAAGATAATGGGATCTTCCAGAGACACCCAGAAATCACCTAAAACACTGCTAGAGGTATATGGGTGCATTTATTAACTTATTAATAGCACTAACAGACATTTTTTTTATTAAAAAAAAAAAAACCTAAACATTTTTTGTCCAGTAAACCTCTTGGATACTCAGGTCATTAGCTTGCACACACCACTGCACACATTCAGTTTGGTTTCCCTGAAGCTGAATACAGGACAATTAATTATAAGTGAAGCTAATAGGTGAAAACTGCCCCCGGGATAAAGTGGAAGTAAAAGAAACAGAGGTGGTTACAGATGACCCCCCATTAGTTATTTACGTATGCTTAGCAAATAGCTAAATGCTGCAAACAGAATCTACCGAACTTACATCTCCATGATTTTCAGAAAATGACATTTGTTGATCTCAGGGTTGTGCTGGCCCTTTAAGTGAACTCAGTCCACCAGATGCTTACAGAACAGGCTACACATTTCTCAGGGGTCGATTACATATTTAGGTTGTACCCCATCAATGCTAGACAAAAGCCTGAAGTGGGCATCCTCACCACTTCCTTTACTTCCATGTAGACTATTTAGCCTAACATTATACCACTTATTAGTTAGCTTAGTGTCAGTCATAAAATGCACCAAACTTATGGTGCAAGCCCTGTAATAAATGTGGAGCACAGCATATTAGACTGGGTTCACACCAAAGCTTCTGCTATGTTTTGGGATACCGATTCCTTTTCCCTCGACGAGTCTCCTCTTTGAGACAATTTTTCCCTTTCCACTGGGCGGACCAGGCCTTGAAATACCTTGGAGTCTTACCATGGACTTGAGAGACCTTCTTCAAACTAACTTTCAGTTGGATGAGTAGCAACTCCATCATTTTGTAAATTCTGTCCCTCCCTCTGCGGACTTTAGGATGGACTCGGCATAGGCGTGGGTCTCCTACACCACTCCCTCACTGCCATATACAAACTATTGATCAAACCTCTGCCTGAGGCTGTTCCTCCTTTATGTTGAAGTGGGAGACAGACCTCAACTTATCTCTCACACAGGTACAGAGAGCGCGTGTGTTCCATCTCATTCATGAAACCTTAGCTCCCGCTACCAGGAAACAAGCTTTAAAATTTTATTTGGGTAGAATCATATCCCCTCAAAATTGAATGCCATGTTTTCACAAGTTACACCAACATGTTGATGATGCCAAGTGGAAGAGGAAATTATGCTTCATGTCTTTTGGTCATGTGACGTTCTCTCCCCATTTTGGGATGTTTTTAAGAAAATCAACTTCCAGGTTACTGACAAATCCCATCAACTTGGGCCCTGCTCTGTTCTTTCTCCATCATTGTGAGACTGTGGTGTGAACTTATCAAACACTCACTGCTTAGATTCCTGATCCTTATGGCCTGGGCTCGCATCCCGCAGTTTTGGAAGTGAGTGGAACCTCCTCTTCTCTCCATGTAGATCCTGAAAGTCAATGAGCTTATGTGCTTGGAAAACATAACCTCTTTCCTACATGACACCGTTGAAGTCTTTAATAAAACCTACTGGTACTATTGGTTGGAGTTCCAGCATTCTGGAGAATACCAAATGCTTCTCGGGTCTGCGCCCCATGTGCGGAACTGATAAACGATACTCTGAACCGTATAATTACTGCTTCTTTACACATCTGAGCCTTTCCCATGTAGTTATACCTGGCAGTGCACAGAGACCTGATGCCCCTATCATTGGTTGGCTCTGGCCACATGGCCTTCTGGGTTATTACCCAGACATTATTAACAGATCTCAACATCTTCCATCCACCCCTTTCTTTTTCTTTCTTCCTATTCTCCTCCTCTGTTCTGTTTCTCTTAGATATCTTCTATCTTGTCCTTCCTCTCATTACTCTATTGCTGTCTCTACCCGTCCTCTCTTACCTTCTTCAATCCAAGCTGGTTGCCTATTGCAGATTCAGTCTTCCCAGCCTGGTGCAGGGATACAATTTTGTTTCTGGTGTCCTTTGACAGCTCTTTGGTCTTCACCATAGTGGAATTTGGAGTTTGACTGTTTGAGGGTGTGCACAGGTGTCTTTTTATACTGATAACAAGTTTAAACAGGTGCCATTACTACAGGTAATGAGTGGAGGAAAGAGGAGACTCTTAAAGAAGAAGTTACAGGTCTGTGAGAGCCAGAAATCTCGATTGTTTGTAGGTGACCAAATACTTATTTTCCACCATAATTTGCAAATAAATTCTTACAAAATCAGACAATGTGATTTTCTGGATTTGTTTTCTCATTTTGTCTCTCATAGTTGAGGTCTACCTATGATGTAAATTACAGACGCCTCTCATCTTTTTAAGTGGTGGAACTTGCACTATTGGTGACTGACTAAATACTTTTTTGCCCCACTGTATATATTTATACTGAAACATCCACCTATATAAGTTCTTGGCATCTGTTGCTGTGTATTCTGTGTCTTCTCAAAGTGAAACTGCTTGCCGGCAAAAACCGTATTGTTTTATTGTCACTAGCAAATCCCATCCACACTTGGCAGAAAAAATATGCGCAGCAGAAATGCTGCAATTTGCAAAACTGTCGCGAATTTGGAAATTGCAACATGTCAATTATACCTCTGTGGACTTTTGTGAGAAACACTGCTTGGAAACACGCCGATGAATTATCACCGCATTTTTTCCCGCAACACTTTTTTGCTGTGGCCCACTATGTGGGGCCTTAACCTAACTTGGGTTCCATGTTACATCTAGAAATATCCATAATTTTGTCATATTTGTAGCTCTAGTTAAAAAAAAGTTATATTTTTGATATATGTATTTGTATTATTCGTATTTCTGACCCATCACACGATATATGACCCCCTTTTTCTGGCCAATCACATGGTATATGACCTCCTTTTTTTTAGCCCCTCCACATGGTATGGGGTTCCTGCAATGAAAAGTGGAGGTAGAGTTTCAGCTTTCCACCAGATTAGTAGCTCATTGGCCACAGACGCAATGGGGTCAATTGGCCGAGTGTTTTGCGCCGCAGGGTGAAGCTGTGGTAAGATCTAGCAGGGCAGCTTTTTTTAGTGTCCTGAAATTAGTTCCAAATTGTGTTCTGTGAACTTACTCTTAGGGCTTATACGTAACAGGCAGAAAAAGTGATGCAGGAGACTTAATTTTTTAAGCCATTCATTGATACCTGTTTATGGGCTTGCCAGCAGAGTGCAGGACTGAAAATGAGCATATAACTAGATCATATGTGTGTTAAGTCGAGCCATTGTTTGACACATAATTATTGCTTTACTAAGGTGTAGTTAAAGTGACCCTCCCTCTAGTACTGCACGCTTATACAGTATGTCACATTTACACAGTCAACCTCTGAGGACTGATATGTCTTTGAGGTTATTTGATCAATGAATGATCATCTTAAGACCTAGGGTACATTCACACAGTGTACGTTTGAGGTAGGAAAATCTGATACTGAATCTGTCTTCAAAATCAGTTCTAGATTTGGATGTAGATTTCAAAGTGCAAACTGATTTTATCATATCCTTTGCTCTTTTCAAGTGCAAGTATCATTTTTTTTGCAGCATAGGTTTCAGATGGAATATCGGCACCAAAATAAGCGTAAAGAATATTCTGTGTGAACATACTGGAACATACTGGAAATCATTTGGCTTCAGTATGGTGTGCCCGGTAAACCACCACTAGACAATGAACAAACAGACAATATACCCCTATCATATAATAAACTGATATTTTGCTACATTGTAAATTACTTTTCCAGGTGAAATCATCCCCATCCTACTAAAGTTATACCAAATGAGTATTTGCAGTGACCTAAACTGGGAATCCAAGCTTAGCTGGGAATAAAAGTACATAAATTATATAATATATATATATATATATATATATATATATATGTATATACACACACACTGTATATATATATATATATATATATATATATATATATGTATATACACACACACTGTATATATATATATATATATATATATATATATACACATACACACACACACACACACACACACACACACTGTAACGCTCGAGCACCCTCTAGTGGAAATTGTTGGTCTTGTTGGAACCTGCATAAGGAAGAGTTCTCCAAAGATAGAACGTGAGGAAAGAAGCAAAAGAAAATGTACTTGAGTCATGCAAATGAGTTGGAGGCACCAGTAGTGGTGACGAGAAGTATCTGAAAATACACTAAGGCCAGGGCTCCACATAGCGTAAACAGTCTTACAGTCACTGCAAGGTGGATGGGATTCTAGAAAATCCAATCTGCACCTTGTGAAAAAATGTGCACTGCGGACATGCTGCAATTTACAAAACCGTTGCAGTGTTGGATTTTGCAGCATGTCAATTATACCTGCAGAAACGCCAGCAGTATTCCTATACAGGTAGATATAATTGAAACAAAGTCCGGGAAGAGACTTTCTGTGAAAAGCGCTGGGGGAAAAACCATGATGTGTAGCTGCCACAATTTTTTCGCACTGCTCTCTGGCCAGATTTTTGCTCTGGCCTGCTACGTGGGGCCTTAGCCTAAGAGCACATTCACACGACCAAGTTTCACCTGTGAAACTCACTCCGTGAGTCGGATGGATTTGCTGACTTGCACCTTATGCAGGGAGAGGGATTCCTAGCAGTACTGCTATCAATGCTGCTAGGAGTCTTCACTTCCGAGCGACATACTGTCTTGTATGAATTAGTATGGGATGGTTTGTTGCTGGGAGGCAGGGACTCCCACTAATCTTATACTGATGGACACACCTAATAGGCCCTGCAAGACACTCCTTAGAAATAATCACATGACTGGCATTTCATGCTGGAATCTTATTCCTTTATTTATGTAGCAAAATGTACTGATATTCTTATGTCATATACTACATAAGCACAGTTTTCTTTATTGAATTACTAATCTACAATTCAGTGCAAACATTATAAAGGAAGAAATGGTCTAAACTAGCCACAATGAATACAAAATGGAAATTAATAAATTCAGAACTATATAATATTAAGCAATAAATCACCCTGGTTAGTAACACAGCAATAATGATACAATGTGTAAACCTCTTTATTACCACACAATAAATACTTATTTGTGATAGATGTGAACCTGCCAGTAACCCATAGAAGATCTTTGGTGAAATGCTATAGCATAAAATATATATTGAAGCTAATACCACGCATCACATCAAAACATACATGTGACAGGAGATATTCAGAAAAGGGTCAGCTTATTTTTCCGGGGGTACTGCCACTCTTGTCTATGTGGCTGTGCCTGGTATTGCAGCCTACTAATGTGAATGTGGTGGTACTCTATATCAAACCATTTTTTCTTATTTCATATGTAAGAAAATACCTCTAGAAGGAGTGGGCATTGACAGTCTTCTGACTCCACTGAAAAAACCTCATGTATGAAACCCTCTCATACTACATTACCACACCAAAAAGTAAAGGTTAATAAATAAAAAGATAAAAAAGTGTTTCCTGTTGAAGTCTATGTCATGAATTGCTCATCTGTACTATAACATATTGCCTCTAGTGTCTTCTTTACAGTTTAATGATTGATAGCTGTAATTCATGAGGTTGTTGTACCTACACAGATCAGCAACCTTCGCCACGCTAGCTCCAGGGAGTTCTGAGAACACCGAGCAAGTGTACACCCTTATCCCTGTCCTATAGTATGGCCATGCTATATGACCGTATAGAGAGGAAAGTGCAGGTAATGTCTGTATTTAAAAATTTGTCTGAAGTGGAAAAACCATGGCAATATTCCCGTACTAGGCCATTGACCCATGCTGTTGTACAAGTTTGTCATATGACCAATGTACGGCCTGGAGGACAAGTCACCATGAAAACATTGTTTATGTACAACCATTGAGTGTCACAGGCAGGGTTTTTAGACCAACCCTTTTAGTAAGTTCATCAACAGTATATGCCCATTAGTTTTATTTCACCATAGACAACCCCATTGATTCCAAGTACGATAATTGAGAAGGTTGTGAAGTTGTGTACTGCTACATCACTGTATGTAAAGATGTAACAAGTGCCAGTATTATAGTCATTCTAATAGTAAGTGTATTAGAATGATGCACTAAGGAGCTTAGCTATAGGGTGTGCAGGGGTAGCAACTGCCCAGAAACCTGAGTGGGCCCCAGAGAGCCATCTGCTACCAAAAAATAAAACTGATGCTATTCTAAATGGAACATAGTTGTTAGGGGCCCCATTACAGATTTTGTACTGGAACCCAGGAGCTTCAAGTTAGAACTCTGGCGACACGGTGTAGTATGGCGCAATACAATATAGACCTCTAAGGGTATGTTCACACAGAGTGTTTTGAAGTCAATGGGAACCATTTTTGCAAGCGGATTTTGAGGCGGATTCTGCTTGCAAAAATGACTCCCATTGACTTCTATGGGAGCCACTTAGTTTTTTTTGTTTCCGCTAGCGAGTAGCAGAAAAAAGAAGCAACATGACCTTTTTTTGCCACAGATTCCACGGCTTAGTCAGCTGCGGCTCAAGACACGCTCTTGTTTAGGCCCATTCATTTGGGCCTAAACAAGAACGGGATGCTGCATCAGCATCCCGTCGCGGCTAGCCACGCGGAAAGTTCACAAGGCGGAAACAGTTTCCGCTACCTTTTTCGCTGTGTGAACATACCTTTAGGTGCTCTGCAGTGTTTTTTTTTAGAAGCTTTTCTTACAAGTGTTGTGTGTAGAATTGAAATTTTAAAGGTGCCGACCGACCACTGTTCTGCTTGACTCCCCCATATGCCTATTTTCAATAAATATAGTGGAGTAGGGCACTGGTGACAATTTAATCAATTTACACTTCTTACTATATGATTGAACTAGCTATCCATATATTAAAGGGGTTTGACAGTGTCCCGCAGGAAGGGAGTTGCAGCCAAGATCATAATGTAAACTGTGAATAAAGTGGCATCACATATGAAACCTGCACCATATACACGTAAAACACAGGACCCTTATGTGACTCATTTACAGGGGTGGGAAGAGTCCAGCAGTGGAACGCTCAATGATTGGACAGTTATGATAACACACTATTGGTGATAGGTGTTGATTCTGGAAAAACCCCTTTAAGGCATTTTATAGCTGCCTTATAAAACAGAAATCTTATTTTTCTCATCACCACATTTATTGAGGCAGATTTGTTATTACTGATATTGCAAATGCCAGTCTTAATAAAGGCCAGACAAGATGCACCTGAAATTATCAAGAGGCACATGCATACCCTGGACCTGCAAATATTAACAGGAACTGTTGAGTGAGGTGCAGAACAGGCATGTGGCACAAGAAATGGTTTAGTGACGAAGATGCATCAAATTGGCACTCATCTATATCTGAAAAATGGCATAGATGGGTTTATTAACTCCCCCCAACCTTCTAGCCGCAGGTTATCTTTAAAGGGATTGGTTGGAAAACCCATTTTCAAATGCCATATTAGGTGTGAGGATTCCCATCTATTAAGTCAGTACAATGAGTCACTCAGGGAGCATGCATTTCACAAACAGCCATTAAATTTCAATGTGAAGTGTGCAATTCTTCGTTTCTCGTGGCGGAGTTATTGATAAATTGAACATTTGCTTCTGCGTTCCATAGGAAATAATAGATGATCACTGGAGGTCCATGCAGTAGGGCACCCTGCGATTTGTGCATAGCTGGGGAACCTTCCAACAAAAACGGATTCTCCAAACCCTATAAAGAACAGGATCTTTGATGGTCTTATTCCTAAATAAATTAGAGATTTGGCACAAATATATAGAATATGTATGATATATATATATATATATATAATTTTTTATCTTTCAGTCACATTTGAGTGGAAAAACATTTTAGCAAAATTAAAGGGGAATAATACTCGTATTATAGTAAACACTTTAGAAGTGAAAGATTTTGGGGGAAGGGCAGAATTAACACCTTGAACTCTCACAGGTTCCAAAAACAAAAAAGAGGCCCATTACTTGGATGTCCATTACTGGACTGCAACCCAAAGATGAAAGGGGAGAAATTTCCAAGCTGCACCAAGTGGATCTGTGCACTGTATTGAGCATCAAGCACTGTTATTTTATAAACCCCCACCAATATTCCCCACCAATTATTTCTATAGGACACCTTAAGATTTAAGTGGAATACCCCTTTAAGGAACATTCCTAGTCAGAGTATATATCCCAAAAGTCTAAAGAAAACCCAAAAGTATACAAAAGTTACAAAGAAACTTCAAAATAATCTTTGTATCCAAATATATCTCTTATTATCTGTACAAAAAGCAAGATATTGTCTATATAATGAATCTGGAGGAATGTCCATTAGTATATTGGCACACGAGAGTGGTAAAACAGATCTGCCGTTGCTGGATTCATATCCTCCAGTGATTTAGACCAATTTCCTTTGGGCATCTGATTATTTCTATTGAAGGTGGTTGGATGGCCAGAATACACGGCCTATTCAGGAGAAGCTTTTCTTAAATATGAGAATCTAAGAAGAAAATATATACGGTATATATTAGTATACTCCACATTAAATATAGGCAGTTCTCTATGCAATAGCTGGCTTTTATGACCTACAGCTTAACTGCTAGAGATATAGATATATCTATAGAGCTCAGTCCACTGTTTAATATACAATAACATCTTTGTAACCACTCTTGAACTGGCCCACTGGGGTACCAGTGAATCTCCTGTCCCTCACTACTTTTTAACTCCAACCAGTAACAGTCACTATTAACTTACTGATCTCTGATTCTGCCCACAGCAGCCTCCTCCTCTTACTCTTTAGCCTTCAGGGGGGCCTGGGGGCGGCATATCACATTCCACTGCACAGGGTCCCTGGGAGGCTAAAGGTGAAGCTGAGGTGGCCATGGGCAGGAGCGGGAATCAATAAGTGAATACCGGCTGTTACCTGCTGGAGTAATCCAGGAAAGGGCCGATCAGCAGGAGAACCTCTGCCTCAGCTTTGCGCTCGCAGGAGCTTGAAGACCAGAAAATGAGAAAAAATTCTGAGGCAGTATTTTATCTCAATTCATTTTCCATCGTCTGAACAGGCCTTTTCTTTCCCCTGACCTAAGGAAAAACAGCAACCAGCAGGCCCAGAATCTGCTAAGAGTTGTAATTTTATTCTTGCAACTACTTTACTATTATGCTGCAGTTAGGCCTAGTACTTCCAACAGTCGCGGCACTCTGGTCCGGAGTAGCCCCAAATGAATGGGCCTAGCCCAGAGTGTGCTGCCGCGAGGCAGATTCCGCGGTTGAATCAGCCGCGGAATCCGCCTGAAGAAAGGGCAGCTCGCTTCTTTTTTCCGTGAGCGACATATTGCCGCTCATGGAAAAAAGTAAGCTAGCGGTTTACATAGACCGTTATTGTGAGGGAGTGGATTATGACATGGATTCAGTGCCAAAATCCACCCCCTCTTGCCCCGCGAGAACGGGGCCTAATAGTGCCTGCTCTAACGGCTGGGACAACAATCTCAGCTGTTTAACCCCTTAGATGCCACAGTCAATACAGACTGTGACACCTTTGAGGAATCTAGAAAATACAAGGGCTGATTTATTAAAAGAGTTTGGCCTAATTTATAATGAAGCGCACCCCTCATCATAAATTAGATGCATCCTCCGAGCTCTATGTGCCTAAACAGAAATGCACACCAGCTTCATGTTGGCATAAATGATGATAAATCTGATGGGGCCAGGAAAGTGTTTTTTTTTTTTTTTTTAATGGCTTGTGCGTCACTAGCAGTAGGGTGGACTTCTAGAATCAGTTCCACTGGTGAGTTGTAGACATTCTATACATCATTTCCAGTGGTCAGAATATGGAAAAATCTCCTGCTGCATCCAGGAAACCACCAACAAGCAGATGCCGACAGATTTAACACTTGAATACCTGATCATGTTTGTGTGTCCACACAGAATAATAGTTTAGCAAACAAAAGATTTTCATATGCAGAACAATTGGGTCCCTATACACAGACTGTTCCATCAGCACTGATTGTACAGGGTCATTGTCTCATCTATAGTACAAAAATTACTTTCAATCTATTGCAATATTTGCACCTCCTACGGGTTAGAGCACAACACACAAAATAATCAGCACAATATACTCACTAGGTAGGTTTCTGGAAGAAGATACTAAGGCAACTTCATGGGTATGTGCCTGGTTTAGGGTTTGATCCAGGAGCTCCAGGAAATGAAGCAGATGGTCCCCACTGACCAGGGGGCACAGTACCCCATGGCACAGAAGATGCAGCACCAGGATTTGGGAATGGACTAGAAGATGGATATGGCATATTTGGGTTTGTTGGATACTGACCACCTTGAGATCCCCATGGATTAGAACCCCAAGACCCACCCTGTCCAGGACCTGCAGGTCCTGACTGGCCATAAGGAGCAGGATAAGATCCACCTTGTGAAGGACCTTGTCCTGGAGGACAGGGGTATGGTTGGCTTGGAGCTCCAGAAGGATTAGGATAGGACCCTGGCATTCCACCAGGACCTGAAGGATATTGAGCTGCAGGATATTGCCCAGGGGCATTAGGAGCATTAGGATAGGGCCCAGTGGGAGCTCCTGGTTGCGGACCAGCGGGTATTCCTGCATAAGGCCCAGCAGGCTGTGAAGGGAATGGGGCATTTGGTGCCCCTGGGTTTTGCCCAGCAGGAGCCCCTGGATAGGGTCCTGAAGGGTATGGGGCATTTGGTTGTTGTCCAGCAGGGGCTCCTGGATATGGTCCAGAAGGCCCAGTAGAATATGGGGCATTAGGTGCAGTAGGCTGTTGTCCAGGTGCAGCACCTGGGTAAGGCCCGGAAGGGCCTGAAGGTGCACTTGGTGCTCCTGGCTGAGGTCCAGATGGATAAGGGTACGTTGGAGCTCCTGGCTGAGGTCCAGATGGATAGGGTTGTGAGGGTCCTCCTGGTTGAGGTGCAGATGGATAAGGCTGTGATGGAGCTCCTGGTTGAGGTGCAGATGGATAAGGCTGTGATGGTGCTCCTGGCTGAGGTGCAGATGGATAAGGCTGTGATGGTGCTCCTGGCTGAGGTGCAGATGGATATGGGTGTGTTGCTGAGGCCGATGGCTGAGATCCACCACTAGGATATGATCCCCCTCCTTGGCCTTGACCAAAAGGTGTGAAACCAGGGGCAGAAGGAGCACTAGGATTTGTGCTCCAAGGGTTTGCTCCAGACCATCCACCTGGCTGCTGATTATCTTTAGGGTTGCTCAAATTCTTTGATTTGGCAGGAGCATTATCTGCTAAAGCATCTGCCAGCTATAGAGAAAAAGATTCAAAGGTTATTTAAAGTGAACACCAGGTAAACCATCACTGTAGTCAATAGCTTCTGTGCGTGATACCATTTGTTTAAACCTAGCCCCGTAGACAACTACAGCCATCATACATATAGTGCATCACTAGATGTCAATGTCACAACTCAGAGACCAACCTTTAAAGAAATAGCCTTTAGCCCAGGGCCCCACTTGGCATTCTACAATTGCTAGATTTGCTAGAATCCCATCCACACAACAGAAAACTATCCACAGCGGAAATTCTGCGATTTCCAAAACTGTCACATTTTTGGAAATCGCAGCATGTCAATTATACCTACAGAAACGGCAGTAGTTTCCCTATAGGTACAGTGTTGACCAAAAGTATTGGCACCCCTGCAATTCTGTCAGATAATACTAATTTTCTTCCAGAAAATGATTGCAATCACAAATTCTTTGGTATTATTATCTTCATTTAATTTGTCTTCAATGGAAAACCATAAAAAGAATTGTCAAAAAGCCAAATTGGATATAATTCCACAGCAAACATAAAAAAGGGGGTGGACAAAAGTATTGGCACCGTTTGAAAAATCATGTGATCTTCTCTAATTTGTGTAATTAACAGCACCCGTTACTTACCTGAGGCACCTAACAGGTGGTGGCAATAACTAAATCACCCTTGCAGCCAGTTGAAATGGATTAAAGTTGACTCAACCTCTGTCCTGTGTCCTTGTGTGTACCATATTAAGCATGGAGAAAAGAAAGAAGACCAAAGAACTGTATGAGGACTTCAGAAGCAAAATTGTGAGGAAGCATGAGCAATCTCAAGGCTACAAGTCCATCTCCAAAGACCTGAATGTTCCTATGTCTACTGTGCGCAGTGTCATCAAGAAGTTTAAAGCCCATGGCACTGTGGCTAACCTCCCTAGATTTGGACGGAAAAGAAAAATTGACGAGAGATTTCAACGCAGGATTGTGCGGATAGTGGATAAAGAACCTCGACTAACATCCAAACAAGTTCAAGCTGCCCTGCAGTCCAAGGGTACAACAGTGTCAACCCGTACTATCCGTCGGCGTCTGATTGAAAGGGACTGTATGGTAGGATACCCAGGAAGACCCCACTTCTTACCCAGAGACATAAAAAAAAGCCAGGCTGGAGTTTGCCAAAACTTACCTGAGAAAGCCAAAAACGTTTTGGAAGAATGTTCTCTGGTCAGATGAGACAAAAGTAGAGCTTTTTGGGAAAAGGCATCAACATAGAGTTTACAGGGGAAAAAAAAGAGGCCTTCAAAGAAAAGAACATGGTCCTTACAGTCAAACATGGCGGTGGTTCCCTGATGTTTTGGGGTTGCTTTGCTGCCTCTGGCATTGGACTACTTGACCGTGTGCATGGCATCATGAAGTCTAGTCTACCAACAAATTTTGCAGCATAATGTAGGGCCCAGTGTGAGAAAGCTGGGTCTCTCTCAGAGGTCATGGGTCTCCCAGCAGGACAATGACCCAAAACACACTTCAAAAAGCACTAGAAAATGGTTTGAGTGAAAGCACTGGAGACTTGTAAAGTGGCCAGCAATGAGTCCAGACCTGAATCCCATAGAACACCTGTGGAGAGATCTCTTGATGGCAGTTTGGAGAAGGCCCCCTTCACATCTCAGGGACCTGGAGCAGTTTGCCAAAGAAGAATGGTCTAAAATTCCAGCAGAGCATTGTAAGAAACTCATTGATGGTTACCGGAAGCGGTTGTTCCCAGTTATGTTGTCTAAAGGTTGTGCTACCAAGTATAAGGCTGAGGGTGCCAATACTTTTGTCCGGCCCATTTTTGGAATGTTATGTAAAATGATCAATGATTTGACTTTTTTTTTCATTGCAAGCAAAATAAATGAAGATATTAATACCAAAGAGTTTGTGCTTGCAATGATTTTCTGGAAAAAACTGAGTATTATCTGACAGAATTGCAGGGGTGCCAATACTTTTGGCTAACACTGTATAATTGAAGCAGAAAGTCTGCAAAGGGAAACTGACGACTTTCTATGAAAAGCGCTTCTGGGAAAAAACGCAATGCATTCTGACGCGTTTATTCCGGCAGTGCTTTTTGGCTGCGACCCGCTATGTGGGACCTTAGCCATAAAGCACAACATTTCTTAACACATAAGGCATATATTTATTAAATGGAAATATAGTTTGGCCCTTAGGGAAATAATACTGTCAATCTTGTATTTGTAACAAAAAACAAACATTACTTACCGAAAAGTCATCTGATCCAGACATTGTACTGAAAAAAAATAAAATAAATTTAGAAAAAAAAAAAAAGTTAATATTTAATGTTATTAATTTTTTTTTTTTTTTTCACAAAAAAAAAGGGCATTTCATAATTGCAGTGTAAGGCCCGGTTCACATCTGTGTTCAGTATTCCGTTCGGGGAGTACATATGGGGGCCCCCCAAATGAAATATCGAATGCATTACAAAGGCAGTGAGCAATGAAACCACACAGACCCCATAGACTATAATGGGACCTGTGTCATTTCCGCACGAATTATGTGGAGACAGAAGTGCTTCTTCACGTACCTTTGTCTCCGCAAGAGTCGTGTGGACACCGCACCGAAAACACACAGACCCCATTATAGTCTATGGGGTCCATGTGGTTTCTTAGTAACCATTTTTAATGCATTCGGTATTCCGTTTGGGTGGGGTCCCCAAGCAGACTCCTGAAACGGAATACTGAACACAGATGTGAACTGGGCCTAAGATGTTACTCCATATAAACCTCTTGGGAAGGGGGAGGGGGGTACCAAAAAAAACACTGAGGTCTAACAGTGGCCTCAGGAAAGGACATGGGTGTGATGTCTCGGTTCCTTAATTTAGGCCACCAGTTGACCTTAGCGGTGATGTGAGGCGAGGACTTCTGTCGGAAGAAGCACCATAGTGCCGTGAGACAGGTGGAAAATTATATATTCTGAACAACCCCTTCAAGCCCTATAACTATACTACAGACAACATTTCCAAATAGGAACTTAGGAAAACTTGGTATGAGCCTCAATGACACTAACACTATGGGCATACCAGCATTTTCTCCTTGGCTAGAAAACCTTCTCCCCACCCCTCACTATGGGAATTGACCCGTTTCACCAATTATTTGCAGTATCAGTAGTTGACAGCTTGGGTGTAGTTCTGTAAAAATGTCAGATATTCAGAGGTCTGTATGAGTGATCTATTTATAAATGTAGTGATGTCAACAGCAGAAAACATTTGGTTATGTCACCAAGCACACAAAAACTGGTTTTCTCTGCTGGATACTGTGGTTTGACTTGCTGAGTCCCAATGCAAACCATGTAATAGGGCCCCCTACTCACCATGTGCAATTTCTAATACTAGGGTCTTAAGTGGCAGAACAGTCTGCCATTCTCAGACACCAGGGCCTAGATGCAACAGGTACCCGTGCTCGCCCAGGGCTGCTTTATGCTAGGTTCACACAAGCTATTGGCTCTCCATCATTAGGGTGCATATGGGGACCAAAAAAAACAAAAAAACAAAAAAAACCAGCCACCAGCAGAACCCATAGATCATAATACTGGTGGTGTAGAAAAGTCCTCCTTGCAGGACTTCTCTCTGCTTATTTTAGGTGGAATCTGCAATGCGTCTCTTGCAGAGACTCCAATGTAGATGTGAACCTAGCCTGAACTAGAGGGCAAACAACACACCTGCTCCTGGCCCTTTCAATTGTCGTGGATTCAGCAGAATCGTCCTGCATTTCTGGTGCCCATCTGTTATCTCGAGCAATGGGCGCCATTCAACTTTGAGTCTTCAGAACACAGACACAGTTGAATACAATGGTGGAGCAGAGAGCTGTAGCACTGTATTATAGTTTATGGGACCACCACAGGAACATTTTAGTGTGTGGTGGGTCGCTAAGGGGGCATTATATTGCATGGTGACCACTAAAGCAGCATTGTACTGTGTAAGGGCCTTAAAGAGGACCTTTCATCAGATCGGGCACAGGCAGTTTTATATACTGCTGGAAAGCTGACAGTGCGCTGAATTCAGCACATTGTCGGATTTCTCGATCTGTGCCCGGTGTAAAGCGCTATCGGTCCCGGTACCGTAGCACTTTACAGTCAGAAGGGCGTTTCTGACACTTAGCCAGGGACGCCCTTCTGCCCAGCAGCGCCTATCGCGCTGTACTGTGGAGCGGGGAGGAACTCCCCCCTCCCGCTCCTGATAATACTCGTCTATGGACGAGCACTGTGAGCAGAGGGAGGGGGCGTTCCTCCCCGCTCACACTCTACAGCGCGATAGGCGCTGCTGGGCAGAAGGGCGTCCCTGGCTAACTGTCAGAAACGCCCTTCTGACTGTAAAGCCCTACGGTACCGGGACCGATAGTGCTTTACCCGGGGCACAGATCGGGAAAGCCGACAGTGCGCTGTCAGCTTTCCAGCAGTATATAAAACTGCCTGTGCCCGATCTGATGAAAGGTCCTCTTTAAGGGGCCATTATACTATGTTGGAGCCACTGTAGGGGAATTATATTGCATGACGGGGGCAGCTTAACACAACATTTTAATGCCGCATGGTGTACGTTGTGCCACACTTATCTGACTCAGAAAACCTTTTCTGGACCTGCCAATGTGTTAAGGGGGAGCCAGAGCTATTTTAACTATAGCAGGGAAGAGATAATATTGAGGGTCAATACATGAGTCCCCCTGCGAACTTCCGGTTGGCACATGCGCAATGGAAGGGCGGCAAGAAGACTTCCTGTTCCTTAGTGAATTAACGAGGGCTGGGTATGTACTTCAGGGTATGGTCCTCGGGTTACGACGAGCCTGCTGCAGAACCTCATTTTCTGAATGCTATACAGTGTATAGCATTCGGCAAATGAAGGCTGATTGTGTAGCAGGCTCGTCCTTGCTACAAGCAGGTAAGTATGCTGTTACCAGTTGACTTTTTCTCATTGAAATGAATAGACCAGCGTTGATTGGCCAGTTGCCAGTGATTTGGCCAATCAACGCTGGTTCTGCCAGAGGCTCGTCTGAGGAGGCGGAGTCTAACATTGGACTATTCATTCCAATGAGAAAAACTCTTGCCTGCCTGTAGCAAGGACGTGCCTGCTGCAGAATCAGTGTTCATTTGCCGAATGCTATACATATATATAGCATTCGGCAAATGAATATATATACTGTATAGCATTTAGCAAATGAGGTTCTGCAGCAGGCTCGTCGTAACCACGAAACAGTATGCCTATACCCCTGCTAGACATGGCAAACTCTCAAAACCAGAAAGAGATCTTCGACCGGAAATAGGAAGGGCGGGACTTAATCCTTTGTTATTGTTGTCAAAGGGGGACTCATGTATACCAGACTCAAATATACCAGAACTAAATATTACTGCTCCTTAACTTTGTCAACATGACAGATCATTATAGTCTTTATAACAAGATATTTCCTCTGTAAACCTCATGTAACAACACAACACCACTAGTGGTTGCTTTAATTAACCAAAATTACCTATCCAGCTGGGGCAGTGCATCCTATTCAGCATTAGCATGGTCATGCAGTGGCCACCATAAACTGCAAGGACTACTGCATTGGCTAGTCATGGTTAATTATTACAGTAGCTCCTAAACTAGAGTTTTCCCCCACGCCTAGACAGGGACCTACCATAAAAAGACATTGCTGTGTTTAAAAAGGAGTTGTCCAGATTTAATAGGTAGCACTGATGATCCCATAGTTTTGGGAGGGGGCATTAAAGCACATTTCCCCTTTTTTTTCTGCAGTGCTATGTTTCACTGGACACTATTTTCAACTGAATAGATGAAGATCTAGAGGAGCATTAAAAAAAAAAAAAAAAAAAGTTTTCTAAAAGTAAAACCCAAGTCCAATAAAGATTTGGGAAAGTAAAGCTAGCAATATATTTTTACGCTGATCCACTGCAGTTGTAAAGGCCAAATACAGTACAACAGGGCTAAAAGTTAGGACTAAGCATCACAGAGAGAGAGAGATGGCATCTGTTCTCCTGTTAAAATAGACATGACATCATTCCTTTGCAGCCTGTTTATCATAGTCAGCAGATCACTTTAATCCACATAAGCGGGTAATATCAAGTCACAAGTTCCGAGTACGACCGTTTTCACTAGGGGAGCCACTGAGCAATAACTGTCTGTAGGGAGTCGAAAACATTTATCAACTGGCGCTCCCATTGACCCCATAAGGAGGCTGTACCCACACCAAAAGAAGAATATTGAAAATGATGAAAATCATCCAGCCCTACCTTGTGTATATATAGCACAGGTACCTTCACAAATGTATTCCTTTTGTTACTTGCACACACAACAATCCATGAATGATAAGATCTGTATGTATTACTAGGAAATTTTGCCCCTCTTATTTAAATAAGGTAAGTAAAATCCACACAAAAAAAAAAAAAAAATTGAGATGCTGCCCAAGGGAGGTGACAAACTGTGATGTCACTAAAGGGACCTGAAAACAGCAGGTAGCTCTGCCGGAGTCCAGGAGAGGTATTTTTCGGACTATAAGACGCACTTTTTTCCCCAAAAATTTCGGAGGAAAATGAGGGTGCGTCTTATAGTCCGAATGTGGGGGGAGGAGCGGATTTGCAGCATGGCCGCGCTACTGCCACCGCTGGTTTTCTTCAGCGGCAGGAGCGTGGCAATCTGCAGGCCCCGGCAGCTAAAACACTCCCCGGCATCCGCCGGTCTATTACAGCAGATGTCGGGGACTGTCTTAGCTGCCGGGGCCTGCAGATTGCCACGCTCCTGCCGCTGAAAGAAACCAGCGGTGGCATGCTGTAAATCCGCTCCTCCTCCGCAGGTCCCGGCAGTTAGTTAGCCCCGGGGCCGGTCCCCACCGGGGCCGGTCCCCACCGAGGCCTGTCATAGCTATATATTACTATCGCGGCTGGTCTATGACACTCCGCGATAGTAATGTATAGAATCTCCCATAGACGGCAATACACTTGTATTGCCGTCTATGGGACTTGCAATCAAATGATTGCAGGTTCAAGCCCCCTAGGCGGGGGATAATAAAATAGTAAAAAAATAAATAAAAAAAAAATAAAAAAAATAAAAAATAAAATAAATAAAAGTTCACCTCCTTTCCCTAGAATACATATAAAAGTATAACATTACTGTGAAACATACACATTAGGTATCCCTGTGTCTGAAAATGCCCGGTCTACTAATAGTTTTATGTACAGTGAACGTCAAAATCAAAAGTGCTAAACCGCTGGGTTTTTCTCTCTGTTTTGCCTCTGAATTAAATAATAGGTGAGCTAAGCAATAAACATTTCCCAAAATGGTATAACTAAAAAGTACACCTGGCCCCACAAAAAAAACGCCCTATACATCCCCGTACAGCTGCAGGGTCACCTGTCAATGTGGCCTTGCAGCTGTTCCAAAACTACAACTCCCATACATTAAATATTTTACCATTTTTTGCCTGAAATTTTTTTTTTCCCTATTTTTCTCCTCTAAAACCTGGGTGCGTCTTATAGTCCAGTGCGTCTTATAGTCCGAAAAATACGGGTAAGTAACAATTACATATACAGTCCTATGAAAAAGTTTGGGCACCACTATTAATCTTAATCATTTTTAGTTCTAAATATTTTGGTATTTGCAACAGCAATTTCAGTTTGATATATCTAATAACTGATGGACCTAGTAATATTTCATGATTGAAATGAGGTTTATTGTACTAACAGAAAATGCGCAATATGCATTAAACCAAAATTTGACCGGTGCAAAAGTATGGGCACCTCAACAGAAAAGTGACATTAATATTTAATACATCCTCCTTTTGCAAAGATAACAGCCTCTAGTCGCTTCCTGTAGCTTTTAATCAGTTCCTGGATCCTGGATAAAGGTATTTTGGACAAACAATTCAAGTTCAGTTAAGTTAGATGGTCGCCGAGCATGGACAGCCCGCTTCAAATCATCCCACAGATGTTCAATGATATTCAGGTCTGGGGACTGGGATGGCCATTCCAGAACATTGTAATTGTTCCTCTGCATGAATGCCTGAGGATTTGGAGCGGTGTTTTGGATCATTGTCTTGCTGAAATATCCATCCCCGGCGTAACTTCAACTTCGTCACTGATTCTTGAACATTATTCTCAAGAATCTGCTGATACTGAGTGGAATCCATGCGACCCTCAACTTTAACAAGATTCCCGATGCCGGCATTGGCCACACAGCCCCAAAGCATGATGGAACCTCCACCAAATTTTACAGTGGGTAGCATGTGTTTTTCTTGGAATGCTGTTTCTTTTTGGACGCCATACATAACGCCTTTTTTTTATAACCAAAAAACTCAATTTTTGTTTCCAAAATGAAGCTGCCTTGTCCAAATGTGCTTTTTCATACCTCAGGCAACTCTATTTGTGGCGTACGTGCAGAAACGGCTTCTTTCTCATCACTCTCCCATACAGCTTCTATTTGTGCAAAGTGCGCTGTATAGTTGACCGATGCACAGTGACACCATCTGCAGCAAGATGATGCTGCAGCTCTTTGGAGGTGGTCTGTGGATTGTCCTTGACTGTTCTCACCATTCTTCTTCTCTGCCTTTCTGATATTTTTCTTGGCCTGCCACTTCTGGGCTTAACAAGAACTGTCCCTGTGGTCTTCCATTTCCTTACTATGTTCCTCACAGTGGAAACTGACAGGTTAAATCTCTGAGACAGCTTTTTGTATCCTTCCGCTGAACAACTATGTTGAACAATCTTTGTTTTCAGATCATTTGAGAGTTGTTTTGAGTAGCCCATGATGCCACTCTTCAGAGGAGATTCAAATAGTAGAACAACTTGCAATTGGCCACCTTAAATACCTTTTCTCATGATTGGATACACCTGGCTATGAAGTTCAAAGCTCACTGAGGTTACAAAACCAATTTTGTGCTTCAGTAAGTCAGTAAAAAGTAGTTAGGAGTATTCAAATCAATAAAATGATAAGGGTGCCCATACTTTTGCACCGGTCAAATTTTGGTTTAATGCATATTGCGCATTTTCTGTTAGTACAATAAACCTCATTTCAATCCTGAAATATTACTGTGTCCATCAGTTATTAGATATATCAAACTGAAATGGCTGTTGCAAACACCAAAATATTTAGAAATAAAAATGATTAAGATTAATAGGGGTGCCCAAACTTTTTCATAGGACTGTATATAAAAAAAAAAAAAAAACTCTATAAGCTAAATCAGCCACTTTGATTATGTTTTCCGGCTACAGTGTTTACTGTATCGACAAATGTTTTTATATATTTTTTTTATATAGTTTGGGCCTTTTCAGACGTAGGGATGCCTAATGTGTTTATGTTTACATGTATGTGTGATCTAGAGAAAAGGAGATTATTTCAACTTTTCAACTCTTTTTAGCCCCCCCTGAGGGGAGGGGAGACTTGAACATGTGATCTTCAGTACATACTACTACTGTATTGCAGTCTATGGAAGATTTGCTATATAGCCATTGAAGCCTGCTGCATGACACTCAATGCCTTCTGTCCCGCCCTGACTTCAATAAGTGGGGTTCCCTTCTGATGTCACAGAGAAGGATAGGACCTGCTCTATAATCATTGGAATGGAATATTATTGAATGGACCCCCTTATCGAAAAAGCCTCAGCTGCAGGAAAAACCGTTGGCAGCAGCGCATCGCGGATCTTCCTGCAGCACTTTAAACAGAGAGTTCGTGGAGTTTTCTTCTGCAGACTTTCTGTTACAGCGTTTCCATGACATACTGTGATTTACAAAATCACGACGATTTTGGAAATTGCGGCATGTCCGCACGGCAGTTTTTACCTCAAAGTGGGCATAGGATTCACTAGAATACCAACCACTCTGCTGGTACTGTAAAAAAACTACGATTTTTTTCTACACAAATCGCACCGTTTCCATCCCGTGGGGCCCTGGCCTTAAACATAGTAATGCCAGGCACATATTACTATACATCTCACCTGAATGATAATGCACATTAAATTGAAAGCCTCTTTTGTACTGTTTGTCAGCATATACGTGAAATGAATAGTCTCAGAGGTGTAACTTGAAGCTCCTGTGGCCCCAAGCAAAATCTGTAATGGAGCCTCGACCTACCTTGGGTGGTTTATAATAGTGGTATATTTTATGTGGCAAATGGACCTTTGATACAGACTTCTACCGCTGCACCCCAGCTACGTATTACTGTAATTAGAAACCGCATACAGTTCTTTAAAAATAAATAAACACACACATATACACACACGTTATATATATATATAACGAGAAGAGGAAACTCTACATCCTACTGGGAGAAGAGGAGACCACTGTGGAGATCACTGCCCAATACGTGTCCAGCCGTCACCAAACAAGATGAAGATGAGACCCCAAAGACTATTGAACCCTCCACCCATACCACGCCCACCCATACCCACACGTCCTAAACAAGAACGATGAGACCCTAAGGACACACGAACCCCCAATCCACACGTCCCACACCCATCCCCAACCATTTTTTGCTTTGGCAACACCAAATGTGTTTCTTCGGTCATGCTAATAAAGCACTTTTGAGATAGATAGATAGATAGATAGATAGATAGATAGATAGATTTTTGTTTTTTTTATATTGCTGTGTAAACCCATCCTCAGTGAGATGCATAGAAGTTGCAAATTCTTTTCTAAAGCACAAAACTTTAGCTAAGCTTTGTTCACACCTACGCCTGGATTTCAATTCTTTGGATCCACTTGGGGACCTGAAGAATGGAAACCTAATCCACTTAAAATGTGGTTACACGCGGACCTCAGACTATAGAAACTTAAAAATGTAGAGAGAAACCAGGACTTTTCTCTCTGCATATTTTTTTTTGTTTTTTTAAGCAGATTTGGGGACGGAAACCCTGAACATAGGCCAGGCACAGGTGTGAGCCCAGTCTTACTGAGGTCTGGTTCACATCTACGTTTGGTAGTCTGTTTGGGGACCCTCCACCCTCTGAATGGAATATTGAACGCGTTAAAAAGCATTTAGCTAAGAAACCACATGGATCCCATAGACTATAATGGGGTCCATGTTTTCCGAACGAATCATGCGAAGAGAAAAGTACTGCAAGCAACACTTTTCTCTCGGCATGATTTGTGTCGACACTGAGCAGAAACCACACGGACCCCATTATAGTCTGTGGGATCCGTGTGGTTTCTTAGCTAGCGCTTTTTAATGCGTTTGGCTATCCATTTGGGAGGGTCCCCAAGTTTACTCCCCGAATGGAATACTGAACACAAATGTGAACCGGGCCATAGTAATTACCTAATGCAGCTTTCTATTTATGCAGTTAACTAAAGCTGGGTTTACACAGGACTATTTTTTAATTGAAGAACTGTATGCCTAGCACGTTACTATACATTTCACCTGTAGGGTAGCTACCAGTAAACCAGGATTTACAATTTAGTGGCCATTATTATGCAGGTTACCACAGTGACCACCAGGAAAAACACTGAATTCCCAGGCCAGCAATTTCCCAGGGTATTACTGTACTGTACTTCCAATAGACTTCATGTTCTGAATACAGCAAAGTAAGGGCAAAGTTCAGGGAAGTATACATTCTTAAGGCTTTTCCAATCTTTGACCCATAGCTGGAGGTAGAGGCCCTTTCCTTATCTCAAGGGAAAAGTATTGTTAAACAAGAACTCTGAATTACAGCAGTATTAATACAGACTGACAGGTTCAACCAGCCCTGCCTGCTATAGTTCAGTCTTGTCACGATATGTTTAACCCTTTCGTCCCCACAAATACAGGAAGGAGATCAATCTAAAGAATCACAGATTGGCTAAGTAGTGAACTATTATCACTAACATGTTGGATAGCAGCAGTGTTATGGCAAGCCATAACGTAACCCCTAGTCTGCTTTCCAACAATTGATCCTCTATAGAGGATTGAGAACTACAACTTCCAGCAGGTAACTCAGGGACACGGGGCACTCCCTGCAATGCACACAATACTAGTTGCCCTTGGATGGCGCTACTCAGCTATTCTGTTGGAGGAGCAAGCAACATGATCAACTGCGGCTTTCAGTACTCCAACAGATTTACTACAGTGCAATCCTGAATTTATCTAGGGCCCTACACACTTTAATAAACTACAGATTTGCACCTGGCTGATAGCAGAAAGCAACAGATATATTTAATTATAAACATGTAGTATAAGTAGATCCAACCTGAACGTTCACATGTCATAGCTACTGTAGTAGTATTATTTGCAACGTAAGTGTGAGTTGTCCTACGTATAGAAGATTACTAATCACAAGTGAGACACTGCAACAGTCACTCATTGGGAAGAGCCTTATATTCCGTTAAAGAAATATTTATATATGGGGGATGTTTGTACAGTCAATTTGGGAAAACCCTGACAAGTATTTACCTTGTAGCCAGGGATAGTATAAAAGATCTGCATACAACATTACTACTAGTATGTTATGAAAGGCGGCAGGCCAATGTATACACAGTAACAAGAAGAATACATTGTAACCTAATATCACAGACCACATAACAAGGATATACAATACCTCTACAACAAGCAGGGTCTCCTGTGATCTGCACTGAAGTCTGAGCCGAGAGAAAGTTGAGTGGGTCCTCCCAGGAAGAGGAAGCCTGCTCTCATCACCCAGCCCAAGTTCAAAGGCTGAAAATGTCTGTCACACCCAACACCCTCTAGTGGATCCCTGTATATACTGACAGGGGAGAGGCTGGGATCATTCCGACAACACTGCAGCAGCTCCACAAATACTACAGTGTGTTAGTCTATCTTTTATGTCACTGTTTTATTCAGCTCTTCTTGCAGGCAGGAGCTTTTTTTTTTTTTTTCCGTTTCTGTTTATACGTCAGCCTTAGCCCTTTAACTCTGTAACACTTTTTAGCAATAGCTCAACGACTGTATTTTTGTTTCAGGATTTATTAACATTTTACGGTTTTGCTGCACTTTTTTCCAAAACCACGGGATTTTATCATATTTGATCACAAACAACAAAAAACATATAATATGTGTGAATAAATACTTTAAAAAAAATTGCATAATTTTTGTCTTAACTTGACTTGTGCAAAAAATGTGTGACTTTTTCTGGTTAGACAAGCACTGATGCAAAAATATTAAAACGTAACATTTATCATTAACCCCTAAAATGCAGAGAGGTCTGTTACCCCGCTGCAATATAAAATTTGGCCAGCTATTACACCGCCACCACAACCTAATGTGAATGAATATATTCGCATTCATAAATATACAACCCCATAGGTTCAAGCCGGGGATAGAAGCAAAATTAGCACATTCACATGACCATATGCAGAGAGAAAAAATGGTTCAATCTTACCGCTTTGACGGTCATGCAGCACAGAACAGGATGACATACACGGACTAACAGACCCTAGATTTCCCTAGGTGTCTGTCCCTCAATCCCCGTGAAAATGACTCCCGCCCTAACAAGGGCAGTCCCAAGCTGAACCTAAATAGCAAACCTAACAGTCCCTAGGCTGCGTTTCAGGGTGTGTCAACACCCCTCTTCAGGGGACCTAACTACACTGACATAGATGACACTAGTCAGCTAAAGCAAACAAAAACACGGCACAGTTGTGCCAGAGTAGGGATACTCTATGTAACCAGCACAGTGGTGCACGGAACCGGATTGAACCATTTTTTCTCTCTGCATATGGTCATGTGAATGTGCTAATTTTACTTGAACCTATGGGGTTGTATATTTATGAATGCGAATATATTCATTCACATTAGGTTGTGGTGACGGTGTAATAGCTGGCCAAATTTTATATTGCAGCGGGGTAATAGACCTCTCTGCATTTTAGGGGTTAATAATAAATGTTACGTTTTAATATTTTTGCATCAGTGCTTGTCTAACTACGTAAATTTCTGATGTTATTGTAGTAGTTGCATTTTTGTGATTTTTTGCAGCTCTACTTGTAAGTAGCCAGTGCTTTCTTTGACTTTTTCTGGTGTACAAGACACAATAAACATCTTCAATATTCCATTTTGTACTTAAATGGCTATTATTCTTTAATATATCTATTTACTTTTAGGTGACTATACTCAGTGGTGAACCTAGCCTCTCTGCTGCCTGAGGCAGACGATCAAAAGACGCCCCTCCCCCTTCCCCGGTATTGAGCCGGGGGTGGGGGTGTTCATCTTTTCAACGTCCGCCTCAGGCAGCCGGGGGGTTGGGGGTGCTAGCGGTAACATTACAATAAATACAAAATACAATGCAGTAATACTCACAGGAGACATCTTTCCACATTTCCCGTCTCTTCCCTTTGGCCCACCATGACCACTTCTTCCAGCTGTGACTTGATTCTGTAAAGTTTGCAACACAGTCAGCCTCCCCTGGGGCTCCGATTAGTATACTCGGTGGTCTGAAAAGACCCCCGAGTATAATGATAGCGGTAGTGGGATCGCGGCCTGGTTTCAGGCCTACTCACTGCCAGCCTTCGCGGCAGCGCCGCACCTCCCATGAGGCGACCTGAAGCGACCGCTTCAGGCGGCGCTATGTCAGGGCCCCAGGGAGGGCGGCATTTTTGCTTACCTAAGCCAGTCCAGGACAAGCTGTCCTGGACTGGCTTAGCACCGAGCGGTGGATTGGGGAAGCCGCTGAAGCAGCGGCAAGTAGTGACACTTGGCTTTGGCAATTGAAAAGTCTTTGGTGACTTTGATTAGGACAGTTTCAGTGGAGTGATGGGGTCTGAAGCTTGACTGTAGTCTGTTAAGTTGGACGATAGTTGGGAGTGGACGTGTTGTTCAAGCAATTTATAGGCGTACAAGAGCAGTGAGGTGGGGCTGGATGGCTGGAGAAGATGGATCGAGGTACGGCTTCTTAAATATAGGTGGATTAGGGCAGGAATAAAAACTTCAAGGGGGCACATTAAAAACTCACAGGCCTGGTCCACAAGCTTACTGTGGGTCACCATCTGCAGCTTCTCCTCACAACTATCAGCTGTGTCCCAACAATACGTGAGCTGCATGTACATCTCCATTTCCTTCTGTAGGTGTCCCGCAAGGCTCTTTCCTAGGACCGGATCTGTTCTCCATCTACACCCTCGGCCTGGGCCAACTCATAGAATCTCATGGTTTTCAATACCATTGCTATGCTGGGGACACTCAAATATATCGCTCTGGACCAGACATTACCTCTCTGTTGTCCAGAGTGTCTAGCAGCCGAAGCCTCCCTTCTCTCCTCCCGCTTTCTCAAACTCAACATGGAGAAAACAGAGTTCATCATTTTCATCCCACCTCACACGTCCCCTCTACCTGATCCATCTATCAAAGTTATTGGAACCACACTTACCCAATCCTGCGGGTCCATTGCCTTGGGATAACCTTGGACCTATCCTTCTAGTTGCACTCTCACCTCCCTCCACTGCACCTTAAACTGTGCTGCTCGCTTAATACACCTCTCCCCTTTTCTTCACCAGCCGCTGCCCTTTGCTAACCCCATCACTAGCTACCCGTTGCAGAGCGATAGAGTTCAAAATACTAACGCTGACATGTAAAACCATCCACAACCTGTCCCCTCTACACGTCTGACCTAATCTCCTCACTACCTGCTCACACGCAACCTCTGATCCTCCAAAGACCTCCTACTTTGCTCTTATCCACTCTGTACTCCGTCTCCAAGACTCTGGCACTCCTTACCAAGACACATAAGACTGATCCCCACAATCACAGGCTTCAAGAAGGCCCTGCAGACTCACCTATTCAGGAAGGCCTACAACCTCCAATAACACTACTGCCACCACACCACCATCTGAACAGTCCCTCCCCTCACCTTCTGTCTCTATTCCTCATAGATTGTAAGCCCTTACGGGTAGGGCCCTCTATCCCACTGTGCCTGTTGGTCACTGTTAGCAGGGCCGCCGATAGGCCAGTATTACCGCTACTGGCGTCAGGGGCCCGGCCAAATTGAAAAATGGGGGGGCCCGGTTTTGGCCGGCCCCCTGGCGCCCGCAGCGGCAATCGTGCCCTGGGCCGGCGTCACTGTAGTATAGTCGGGCAAGTGCTGGGGCCCACAGAGCCTCTTGGGGCCCCCTGGCACTTGCCTGTCCCGATTTCAGCTCATCGGCGTCCGTCGGACGCCGATGAGCTGAATACACAGGCGATTAAAGCAGGAGCTCAGCTCAGCTCCTGCTTTAATGCTGCGCCCAGCTTCGGCGTGTGTAGGCGCGATGTGATGACGTCACATGGCGCTTACACCTGTCAGTGGAGTGTGAGGAACGTCAGAGAGAGGAGCGGCGCGGGAGCGATGGAAGGAAGGGTGAGTGTAAATAAGTGTTTGTTTTGTGTTTAACATAATGAAGGGGGCCCATGAAACTGGGGGCAAATGAAGGGGAGGGGGGAACGGCATGACACTGGGGCAGATGAAGGGGGGAGAATGACATTACACTGGGGCAGATGAGAAGGGGAGAATGGCATTACACTGGGGCAGATGAAGGGGGGAGAATGGCATTACACTGGGGCAGATGAGGGGGGGAGAATGGCATTACACTGGGGCAGACGAAGTGGGAGAATGGCATGACACTGGGGCAGATGAAGGGGGGAGAATGGCATTACACTGGGGCAGATGAAGTGGGAGAATGGCATGACACTGGGGCAGATGAAGGGGTGGGGAGAGAATGGTATGGACACTGGGGAAGATGAAGGGGGGGAATGCCATGACACTGGGGCAGATGAAGGGGGGAATGACATGACACTGGGGCAGATGAAGGGAGAAATGACATGACACTGGGGCAGATGAGGGGGGAACGGCATGACACTGGGGCAGAGATGGGGGGACATGAAGCTGTGGGCAGTTGAAAGGGGGAGAACAGCATGAAACTGGGGACAGAGATGGAGGGGGGACATGAAACTGGGGGCAGAGGAAGGGTGTATATGAAACTGGGGGAGAGATGGAGGGGAGGCATATAATTTACAGGTGACTGTAGGAGGATTATACTGTGTGGGAGCACATGAAAATGAATGAGAATGGGTGGAGTCAACAGAAAAGTGGGCGGAGCTAAATTTGTTGCAGAGCGCGCCGCACATTTTCTCCCTCTTTCTACTCTTCAAAAGTTGGCAGGTAATACATAATTGGTATGTCACAAAATAAAGTAGTGTTAAAATGGCAGGGGGGCAGACACTTAGGGTGTATGGGGCCCCAAAATTCCTGGTGGCGGCCCTGACTGTTAGTATTGTGTTCTGTAAATTTTGAGCACCATACGTAAACCCTCAAATGTAAAGCACCATGGAATTAATATAATAATGTGCAACACAATGGAATTAATATAATAATGTGCAACACAATGGAATTAATATAATAATGTGCAACACAATGGAATTAATATAATAATGTGCAACACCATGTAATCAATGGTGCACTATAAATAAATAATAATAATATGCCCCGGCTAAAAACATCAAATTGGTAGGATTAAAACTAGTCAAACTTTCCAAGTGATCTTTCAATGTCACCACCCAGGTACCCCTCAAAGTAGACAGACCTTTTAAATGCAGGTTGGCATAAAATCTGCTTCTTTGAGGGACTGTTGGCATGAATGCCTGGATATCAAGACTGAACTTCATTAGCATGTAAATACATTCTCTATTCATGAAGGATTCTGCATGTAAATATCAATTTCTTCTAATAAAGTGACTTTTTAATATAATATAAAATGGTATTTTAACACGGTATCAGTTCAGTGTAGATTATAATCTTCATTTGTCCATTACAATTATCCCACCTGCCATGCAGTGATCTAATGTGGTCACATTGAGCATATCCATATCATGACTGTCTGTAACTATATTACAGCCCATTCTTGCTATTACAGATTGGAGTGACAGAAAGCATAATTAGTCCAGTCTCCTCGGTGGAGAGAGGAAACATGGCTACATTTACCGCAGAGAGGTCTCCAAAGGTCATGGTTTCACAGGAAGGAAATTGTCATTGCATTACTTGATCCATAAAGATGATTGTAACGGCAGCAAGTCAGGAAGCCGATAATCTAATTTATCATCTTAATGGACGCACTTCATAAATAAGTAATCATGTAGGTTATTTATCTTCCTGTAAGACAATTGAAAGAAAATATTCCTCAAATTCCAGATTCATATAAAATAGACCGCAGGCTATGCTGTATGGCAGACATGAATCCTGACAGCTGACCATGAGCAGAAATTCCTCTTTTGTACTGCAGAGTTTAAGATCCGGTGTTCAGGATTCTCATCTCTGGGCCAGAGATAATAGGGACTATAAAGAACGTCTCTTGCTGTGGAGGACCTACCCTGTCCTGCAATACCCAGGCAAACCATTGATTTGAATGGGGCAGTGTGTAATATTTAGTTTCCTCTGTGTCGATGCTGCAGGGAAATATAACATTTAGGCTAAGGCCCTGCTTTTTTGCTGCAGATTTTGTTGCTGGTTTTTGAGCCAAAGCCAAGAATGGCTATAAAAGGAATGGGAAACATATAAAAAGTACTTATGCTTTTACCTTTTGTTCAATCCACTCCTGGATTTGACTCAAAACACCACAGCAAAATCTACAACAAAAAATGATGCATTTACACAATGTGGGGCCTCAGCCTTGCTGCCATTTTCCCCTCATATATTACAGCTGATGTCTGAGGGTCCCAGCAGGAGCAGTGTTTTGTCATGGGACCCGTCTAGTCATATATTTACTCAACATAAATTACATGTTGGAAAAATCAAAAGAACATTTTATGCATGAAGGCATCAAAAGAAGTCTGAGAATGAGCATTGGGTTTCTGCCGCAGTTTCTGATCTGGGTCTCCATGCACATCACTGTTTCATTGCTGTTTTTCGTTGATAAAGGACAAAAGCTGGATGGCAACCAATATTGTCTACTTTACAGCTTTAACAGCTTGTCACCCTTCTACACACCTCTGAATGGCACATATTCCAATATAAGCAATGGTACTATTATAACACTGCATATTTGGAAGAACTGTGTTATAGACTCTATAGTTCATTGTTCAGTCACTCATCTTTCCCAGATAAAGATGTTACTTGACTGCCATTTCAGTTTTCACAATGATCTTCATTCTGAAGTCAAGAGCTCTACTAACAACCCTATTGATTCTTTCCCAGTTTCCCACAAACACATGTAACGTTGCATTAAAGTGTATAATGTGTTTAGTCTGCTTAAAGGGGCCCTTTTGCCCCATATGTATTTATCTCATTAGGCAAGGAAGATATGGTAAAAATCATACTAAAGGGCATGCAATGCAGCCTTCTGTTGTGGTTTTGTATACCATTACCCAACTATTTTACACTCGCCTGTTAACACATTATTTAACCCCCCCCCCCCCCCACACACACACACACACACAATATAAAATTGCACTCGTGGTCAGTTAAATGGGTGTGAAGTCACATGACCTGTTCCACCATCGCATTACTATCCTACTTATAAGGGAAGCCCTGGCCTCTGTTCAGATAACATGTGGGTATAACAGTGAGGAGTCTTAACAAGTCCCCTGGGATGGATTTTAAAGTATTTGGCAAATTTATCAGACAAACATATATGAGAGTAGGCAGTAAATAAGATGAGATCTCAAACAGTGGCCAGTCTCGGAGCTCTAGGGTACGTGGCGCAATGCTACATCTAATGAAAATCTGGTGCTACATGTATGACAACGTTCAACCAGACCTAGCAGGCTAGAATCCAGATTATTTGATCCACAGATGCAATATCAGTTCTAAGACCTTTCCAGCTATTACTAGTTTCTATTACAATTTCTTCACTTAAATACACACTACAGTGATTTTTTTTTCTTTCATTACATACCTGTTTATAATATTCTCCCCAGAGGCCCCACACAATATATGCCACATAGTATCCCCACACAGTATAACAGACTTTTCAAACGTCCCCCCCCCCTCCTCCCCCCTCCCAATTATAAAGCGCCACAGTGGCCCCACACAATATAATATGCTCCACAGAGTCCCCCCCAGTATAACGCCCATGCCCCCATGCTCATATAATATATAGTTATTAGTCCCTATTCCTGATCATTCAGAAGATCATTTTTTGTCCCTATTCCTAATCTATCAGCAGACAGTTATTACTCCCTCTTTCTGATCATTTAGGGGAGACAATCATTAGTCCTTATTCCTGGGTAAAAAATATGCAAATCTATTCTCCAGGATGTAATTAGTAGAACAGTGCACTCTGTACGCCACCCTCTAGAGGGCAGCATCCTTAACATCATGCATGACTCAGTTAAAATGTCTAATATCATGATGCGGATTTAATTGCCAAATTAGTATTTCTATTCCAAATGGAACAGATTCCCAGCTATGGACAGCGCTGTTTCGGCCTATTGTGCCTCCTCAGCATAGCATAGGGATACTGATTTGGCAGAGTGAGAGACTATAGACCAGGGTCAGGGGATAATCGTACACATCAGGGAGAGTGTGTGCCTACATAGGCAGTACGGAGAACATACTAATTTGGCAATTAAATCCGCATCATGATATTAGACTTGATGTTAAGGATGCTGCCCTCTAGAGGGCGGCGTACACAGTGCACTGTGGTCCTAATTACATCCTGGAGAACAGATTTGCATATTTTTTACCCAGCATCCCTAGCGGAGCAGGAATGACTTGTAAGTCTCCGTACTGCCTATGTAGGCACACACTCTCCCTGATGTGTACGATTATCCCCTGACCCTGGTCTATAGTATCTCACTCTGCCAAATCAGTATCCCTACGCTATGCTGAAGAGGCCCAATAGGCCAAAACAGCGCTGTTCATAGCTGGGAATCTGTTCCTTTTGGAATAGAATTACTAATTTGGCAATTAAATCCACATCATGATATTAGACTTTTTAACTGAGTCATGCATGATGTTAAGGATGCTGCCCTCTAGAGGGCGGCGAACAGAGTGCACTGTTCTCCTAATTACATCCTGGAGAATAGATTTGCATATTTTTTACCCAGAATCCCTAGCGGAGCAGGAATGACTTGTAAGTCTCCGTACTGCCTATGTAGGCACACACTCTCCTTATTCCTGGTCATTGTATGGACAGATATAAGTCATAGAAAAACATGGCTGATTTCTTCCTGTTCTTGAGTTGTGTATAGTACTACAGTTCCCTAGACTGAAGTGATTGGGGATGAGATGTAAAACCACATTTGACCTGTGGACAAGTATAGAACTGTTTATAGAAGCAAGTTGCCATGTGCTTGTAATTTTAGATAATTCCATTGTTTTGCTGATTTCAATAATTCGGTCAAATGTTATTGTCTGTATTCCTGTTTGTTAACAGTTATCAGTCCTGATTCCATAAGTTCAGTCACCAGTTTTCTTTCCCACGTCTTGATCACTCAGCAGACATGGTCAGTCTTGATTCCCAAACATTGAAAACCCATATAGATAGGAGAAAAGTTCTGGAAAGCCTTTAGCAGCAGTGGCTGTATTATGTGTATGGAGACCTTCCAGCTCCTCTCAATAGATCATGATCAAGAAAATGATAGGGCATGTTGAATTACATTTTGCTGCATCCCTCCATTAAGAACACAAGCATGCTTAGCCAAACCATGAGTGCATGTTTATCAGCATGTTGGGAGGAATAGCTGTCTCTGTTACCAGTTTTATGGCCAGCAGATCCCAGGAGGAGAGCTATAATACCACAACTCAGGGCATGGGTTTGTCTGCCACGCCTGCACCTACTGCAGCCACACAAACCCAAACATGAACCTAGCGTTAGGCTCCGTTCCCACGGAGAAACGGGACGCACATTCAGACATGTATACACGTGTCAGAGTGTGAGCGCTCAAAACAGATCCCGTTCACTTCAATGTGTGCCGGTTTACGGGTGCTACACATTGAACTCAATGGGTTAAAAATCCTCCCATTGATTTCAATGTGTAGCGCCCGTAAGCCGGCACACATTGAAGTGAATGGGATCTGTTTTGAGCGCTCACACTCTGACATGTGTATATGTGCCTGAATGCACGGCGCGTTACTCCGTGGGAACGGAGCCTAAGGATTACAGCACATTGTGACTACTTGCATCATGCCTCACTTGAATACATTGCAGCATCTTTCATGGAAATAGGTCAGAGATAATACAATCTCCTCTTCTCAGATAAGATGTCAGACAGAAAACAGATTTCCTGTATTGGATACAATCACTTAAACATCCTAACAAAAGCCTCCTTCTTAAAAGCCACAACAGTTGGGGTATAAATGAAGGAAATACTATTGAATTGTCCACAGTCAATAAATCCAATCCTTAAAAGCTTCCTCCTCCTCTTGTCCCCATGAGATTGTATTTGTAATGTTTATATTCCAGGATCAGGTTGTAGGAAATTCCCAGAACTTCTCTTGAATTTGTGTCACTATTTCAACTTTGAGCAATTTAGCGTGCGAGACCCCTGGGATTGAGACTGTCTGCATTTAGTTTCTGAGATCTATGTAATTCCCATGTTAGGTCAGGCTTGTGTATACTAATAATGGAGTAGCATGAACATGTCTAAAAATTGCAGCCAAATATGCTGAAGTCTGGAACTCCACATTGATGAAATGCCGCAGCAAAAAAAAAACCGCTGCATTGTACAGTACCTACAAAGTGGATGGAATTCTGGCTAATTCTATCCACACATTGCAGAAAAAAAATCTGCAGCAGAAATGCAGTGATTTTAAAAATTCTTGCATTTCTTTTTTTTTTTTTTGTAAATCGCAGCATCTGCATTATACCTATGGAAACACTGGCGTTTTCTGTATAGGTGTAATAGAGGCAGAAAGTCCAACCTGTGCTCCGAGCACAGCAGCATCATACCCTGGATGCCACCTCCTGGCCCTTCCTTTCACACCCCTCTCTATGCAAATGACAGCTCCTCATCATCCTCTTCTCTGCTTCAGCGGCAAGTGTCTCACCAAGCGTACTGTGCTGGTGCAGTATGTTTGTGTAGTTCTAAGTAGCTCAGTACTCCTTAGAACTACACAAAGGTACTGCACCTGCATAACCTAAAAAAGGGAGCAAGGAAAGAAGAAAGGTAGGACTAGAATAGCCGAAGGCTAAAGCCCCCTGGGACATCCCGCAGCCAAAAATCACAGCAGGAAAACCATGGCGGCAATGCATTGCGGTTCTTCCCACAGCGCTTTAAACAGAAACTTCGCTGAGTTTTCCTCCATGGACTTTCTGTTACAATTATATCTAGGGGTAAAACACCAGCATTTCCGTAGATATAATTGACATGCTGCATTTTCCAAAACTGCACCAGTATTGGAAATTGCGATGTGTTTGCACCACGGTTTTTACCGCAAAGTGGGTATGGGATTCGCTAGAATCCCATCCACTTTGCACTTACTGTAAATTGCCACGATTTTTCCGACCTGTGGGGCCCCAGCCTAACGGCTATTCCACCATGTGTTCAGTTAAAGAAGGATACATGGATTGATAGACTCCCTTTGAAAGCAATCAGTCATCAAGGTACTTGATATCAAGCCAGCCACAGTGCATTGCAGGAAACATTACGCTGAGCACTGTCATACCTTTAGACCCTCCTGAAAGAGCAGTTTTTAGAAATGTGAAAATGAGGCTGAAGTGCAATGGAGGGTGTCAGGGGCTCCAAGTGCTCTGTGTAAAGGTTTGCTAAATCCTGCACTTCTGATTGGAGGTAAGTAGCTTGCACACAGTGCCGCACCTTCCATGAGGCGACCTGAAGCGACCGCTTCAGGCGGCGCTATGCCGGGCCACCGGGGGGGGGGGGGGGGGGGCATTTTTGCTGACCTAAGCCAGTCCAGGACAAGCTGTGGACAAGCGGTGGATTGGGGAGGCCCCGTGGACGCAGCGCTGCTCCACCGGCCTCCCCTCACGCTCAGGCAGAGAGCAGGTCCTCTCCCTGCCTCCTCTCTGCCTGTTAACACCGCCCCGTCCGCTCTGCCCCGCCCCCTTTGCGCTGTCATGCCCCTCACTCCACCCCCTCCTCTCTGCCCCCTCCGCTCCTGCACAAGAACACATCTGCAATACCAAACATATTCCATAGACAATAGTGGCACTGTTCTCCACTAATGTATATTGTGTTAAGGGGCTGTCTCAATATGACAAACACTTGAAGAATGATGTCCCTTTGCAGAGGGAAAGCTGCCTTCATAAGGAATGTGCCAGTGAATGGGACCAGAGTGGAAGATTCTTACTAGCATTGCAATTCTCCATCATAGGACCTAACAGCATCTATAGACAAAAATTGACTTCATCAGACAAACCCTTTAAATAAAGTGGTCTGCCACAGTGACAGTTCCTTTCAAAAAGAAACCACAGAATTGCAGACACTTCACTGGAAAGGTATTTGTGATGTCTCATGTAAAACTTCCAAGGACAAGGGTCTTATAATGTCTCATGGGTCATTTGGCTCTGTCTATATTGTTGGTCAGAGCTTTTAAAAGCCAGCAATGGAAATGAGTCAGGAGCAATTGCTCATAGATGGAATTCATGACCCTCACTAAAGGTCATTTCCTCCCACTCAGGTCGTCATAAAGAAAAAAACTAAGCAAAGCCTGCGGTATGACAATAAAATTGGCTGTGGGATGTTTGGGATGCAAGAAATAAAGGGGAAAGCAATACAGTACTAAAATATGCTATTGTATTTTAATACAACGTACATTTATTTCCAATGTCTTCGTTTTCCCACAGAGATCAGAAGTGCCTTTTGTATCTGGCAGCCACGTGTACATTGTCTTTACTTAAAAATGGAATTACCCCCCCCCCCTTAAAAAAAATAGAACCACTCTTGTCTATGGATGGTATCTGGTATTGGGTAAGCTACAATGCCAGGCACAGCCTGAGCATAAAGGTGGTATTATCGTAGTTGCCAACTGTCCCGCATTTGCTGAGGCAGTCCCAAATTTTCCAGGCACTCCTGACCCTAAAAGGTTTACAATACCCTGCCCAAAGGTCTGAAGTTTTTGGTAGTATTAGGGCTAGGACTTAAATGTCCCTTCTTTACCAATGTGAATGTATATAGGTATTAGTATGGTAAAGATTCATGTTGATTTCATGAAGACAATGTACAGTATATTATGTTACGTGTGTAGACATATGGAAATAAGGTGTGGAGCCTGATGTAACTGGCGTAGGAAAGTGTCATGGTGTTCCAACCACTAACTGCTCCAATGCAGAAAGCATTACAAATGTGCTGATAAATGACACTTACAATTTTCCCCTTTACCCACAAATGTTTGCTGTATTACAGGCTGGACAGAGGTCATGTCACGATTTAGGATTATACATAGTTCTATAGTCAAACACATCAGATTACCATAAACATTATTTATTTTGATCGATTTTCATAAAACTACATATTGTACACAAGTCATTGTTAATGCAGCAAAGAACTCGGGAACAAAAGAAAAAAGTCAGCATT